>NC_140495.1:110149368-110869993 GCF_964271855.1 Acomys minous
CAGGGTTTCTCTGTGCAGCCTTGGCTGTCCTGGACTTGCTTTGTAGACCAGACTGGCCTTGAACTCACAGCTCTGCCTGCTGGTCTCCCAAGGCCTGGGATTAAAGGTGTGTACTACCACACCCAACTTGTTTATTTGGTTTTTTGAGACAAGGCTCCTCTGTGTAGCCTTGGCTGCCCCAGACTCACTTTGTAGACCAGGCTGGCCTTGAAATTACAGAGATCCACTTGCCTCTGCCTCTGGAGGGCTGGGATTATAGGCTTTTGCTACCATGCCCAGCTCATGCCCAATTAATTTTTTAAGTGACATAAAATAACTTATTTATATAATATATTTATTTATTTATTTATTTATTTATTTATTTATTTGTTTGTTTGAGATAGGGTCTCTCTGTGTTAGCCTTGGCTGTCCTGGACTAACTTTGTAGACCAGGCTGGCCTCAAACTCACAGCAATCTACCTGCCTCTGCCTGAGTGCTGGGATTAAAGGTATGCGCCACCACGCCCAGCTCATAATGTAATTAAAACATATTTATTTATTTATTCTTATGTATACAGTGCTCTGCCTACGTGTAGGCCTGCAGGCCAGAAGAGGGCATCAGATCAGATGGTTGTGAGCCACCATGCGATTGCTGGGAATTGAACTCAGGACCTCTGGAAGAGCAGTCAGTGCTCTTAACCTCTGAGCCATCTCTCCAGCCCCATAACTGCTTTCTTTAGAACAAGAAAATTTACAAATGATAAAATATTGCTTCTTTTGTCAAAAACTTCTTCAAGCAAGGTGGTTAACCTAATTAATTAAAGATGATCTTAAGCTTTTTTTCTTAATATTTATTTATTTTATGTATATAAGTACACTGTCTTCATGCACATCAGGAGAGGGCACCTGATCATATTCTAGATGGTTGTGAGCCACCATGTGGTTGCTGGTAATTGGAACTCAGGACCTTTGGAAGAGCAGACAGTGCCCTTAACCTCTAAGCCATCTCTCCAGCCCCTGATCTTTTTTGTTTGTTTGTTTGTTTTTTGTTTTTCGAGACGGTTTCTCTATGTTATCTTGGCCATCCTGGATTAGCTTTGTATACCAGGCTGGTCTCGAATTCATAGCGATCTGCCTGTCTCTGCCTCCCGAGTGCTGGGATTAGAGGCGTGCGCCACCACTGCCTGGCTCCTTTTTATTTTTATTTATTTTATTTTTTATTTTTTATTTTTATTTTTGGTTTTCCGAGACAGGGTTTCTCTGTGTAGCCTTGGCTGTCCTGGACTCACTTTGTAGTCCAGGCTGGCCTCGAACTCATAGCGATCCGCCTGCCTCTGCCTCCCGAGTGCTGGGATTAAAGGCGTGCGCCACCACGCCTGGCCCTGGCTCCTTTTTAAAGATTTTATGTGTGTAAACGAATGTGGTTGGGTGTCACAGGGCAACTCTTGGGAACCAGTTTTCCACAACCTTGTGGGATCCTGGATCAAACTCAAACTTGCAATTGCCTCTGCCTGCTACGCCGTCTCACCAGCGTCAGTCTTTAACTGCAGAAGACAATCAGAATTTATTACAGCACAGAGTAGGGTACCAACAAAGTATGCGAATAGGCAATGGCCAAAGAGACCATTGTAAAGGAAAATACTCTTATAAAGCTGGGCGTGGTGGCACACACCTTTAATCCCTGGCAGAGGCAGGAGGATCACTGTGAGTTCGAGGCCAGCCTGGTCTACAAAGTGAGTCCAGGACAGCCAAGGCTACACAGAGTAAAGTGCTGGAGAGATGGCTTAGAGGTTAAGAGCACTTTCTTCTCTTCGAAGAGTCCTGAGTTCAATTCCCAGCACCCACATGGTGGCTCACAACCATCTATAATGAGATTTGGTGCCCTCTTCTGGTGTGCAGGTGTACATGCAGGCAGAACATTGTATACATAGTCTTTAAAAAATAAAAAAGCATGAAAGGACAATAGCCTGGAGACCATTGTCCAACCTGTAGTAAGCCCTGGCTCTTAACCTATTTAGAATAGCTAAGCATGTAAACTACGTAGGAAATTTAGAGCTCAGGCACAGCCCAGGGGTGGAGTTCGCTTGGAGTCTCTGCTGGCGGGCGCAGAGGGTCCCTGAGCTGCCTGCTCCACTCTTCTAGAAGACTCAGGAGATAGGACAGGCAGCACTCTGCCTGGTGTGTGGGAAGAGCCAGCCCCACCCTGCTCTCACCTGGTGACCATGAGGATGTTTCTAGACTACCCAGGGGGCACTCACTCCACTCCTAACCCTTCCGTTTTCCTCTTGTTTCTTCTCTCGCAGAAGTCACAGTGAAGCTGCTCAGCTCTGGGGAAGCCAGTCTTGCCCGGCCCAGATGACTCCAGGAGTTCCTCCCTGCAAATGGCGCCCTCACGCCATCTTCTGTTCACTCCACTGAGTGGCTGGGATTGTTGACTTTTTATCTTTTGCAGTTCTCTTCTTGCTTTTAGACAAAGTCTCTCCATGCAGCCTTGGCTGGCCTGGACCTCACCAAGCGGATCAGGCTGGCCACCAAGTCTGAGAGACCCACCTGCCTCCGCCTCCAGAGTGATGGAAGGCACTGGACACTGTGCTTAGGGGATTGTTATTTTTTAAAAGACAAATCTACATTCTTAAGATTCAAAGGCAGTGGTTCTCAAAATTTTAGGTTCCAATACATCTTAAAATGACCAAGAAAGCTGGGCCCGGCACTCTGGAAGGCAGAGGCAGGCAGATCTCTGAGTCTGAAGCCAGCCTGGTCTACTAAGAGAGTTCAGAACATCCATGGCTATACAGATAAACCCTGTGTGGAAAAACCAACAAAACAAACAACAAAAACCCACATAAAACCAAAAATTCAAGAAACCCAATGAGTTTTTGGTATGTGGGCTACAGCTATTGGAATTTAACTAAAAAAATTAAAAAAAAACAAAACATGTATTTGTTTATTAGTTATGCAGTGATCTACATGTGCCGCTGCAGGCCAGAAGAGGGCATCAGGTTACATTATAGATGGTTGTGAGCCACCTTGTGGTTGCTGGTGCTCTTAACCTCTGAGCCATCTCTCCAGCCCCCAACTAAAAATTTAAAATGAATAAAAAGTCAGGCTTAGTGACATACACTTTTGATTCTGGCGCTTGGGAGGCAGAGGCAGGCGGATGGCTGTGAGTTCGAGGCCAGCCTGGTCTACAAAGTGAGTCAAGGACAGCCAGGGCTACACAGAGAGACCCTGTCTCCAAAAACCGGAAGGGGGGGTAAGGGGGGAAAAAGCAACAAAAATAGTTTTAGGGTTGGGGTCACCACAGCTCCTGTCTTAGAGTGCCGTAGCGTTAGGAAGGTCGAGAGCCACTGCCTAGAGAATTACAACGATAAGGGCTAATTGCACCCTAACGCCCGCCTCTCCAGTCCTCCACCCGTGCCTTCCACAGCGTTTCCTTTGTCTGGTCCACCCCGCCGGGTCTAGCCGCGCCAATAAAGCCTTCCAGCGTTCCCGTGTGAGGCCTCCACTCCCCCGCCAAGCACCGCGAGTCTCTCGGTCACGTCGGCGCCTTTACCACAACCCGGTCTGCATACGCGGGGAGACCGCACGGCCACCGCAGGAACGGCTCGCGCTCTGGCGCACCGAGAGACCCGGACGCCGGGAGCGACGGACCAGGGCCGAGTCAGGAGCGCCGGAAACGCTCCGGCCCCGCACTGGCTGGTTTCCGCCCCGCCAATGGGCGGCTCAGAAAACCTGGCGCGGATTCGCTCCGGTGCACTTGTGCTGGCGCGGGCAGGGCGGCCGTGTCCTCGTCGGGCAGCAGTGGCGGGGTCGCGCCCTCACCGCGGTGCCCGCAGCACTGTTTCTTATTAAGGGAAAGAGTTCTGAAAGTCAGCCCTTGCCCTCCCCCGCAGGCTCCCCAGTGTGTCCGTGCGGGGCGACACGGGCTTCGGGCTCCCCGGGTAGGGTGGACGGTGCAGCGGGGCCCCCCGGAGCCTGGGTCCCAGCCCCGGGCGTCCAGCACTGCCCTCGGCGGCGGCCCTGGCGCCTGTCCTCACTTCCTTCCCTTTTTGGCTCCTACTGTCGGGCGGACGCAGGGAGGGGGGAAGCGGAAAGGGCGGGAGGGCCCGGGAGCCCGGAGCGAGGTGCAGGAGAGGGGTCGCCGAAAAGCCGGGGAGGGGACTCGGTTGAGGGCCAGAGACGGACCAGAGCAGAGGCCCGGGACCCGCGCGCCGCCCCTCACCCTTCCCGAGCAGGTCAGAGCCAGAGCGCCGGGTGGCCCTGCCCAGGCCACGCTAGTTACCCCCTGACCCCTAGCACGCACCGAGGGCTCGGGGTTCCCACTCCCGTGCGTCCCCTCCTCCCCCGCCTTCCCGAGGGACTCTTCCTCCCCCCCCCCGGGCCCGCCTGACTCCACCCCACCCCACCCGTCTCTCCCCAGGCGCCCCCATGGCCCGACCCCGCTGATTCCTTCACTCGGCCATGCTCCCGCGGCCCCTGCGGCTGCTTTTGGACACGAACCCCCCCGGGGGAGTCGTGCTGAGCAGCTTCCGGAGTCGAGACCCCGAAGAGGGTGGGGACCCAGGTGGCCGGGCCGTGGGCGGGGGGCAGGAGGAAGAGGATGAGGAAGAAGAAGAGGTGAGACACGGGGCGGTGGGACGCAGGGCATTAAATATTTCTGAGACTCCTCCTTTCGCTGCCTCTGGGTCCCTCGGTCTCTTCCTCCGTGCCTCACTCGCACCCCGCCACACTCTTTCTGGGTATCTGTCCCCTGGCTGCGGCTCCTGGTGTCTGTCCGTCTGACTCGGCAGCCGCCCGCAGGAACCTGCCGAGTTTTGCCTGGAATGCCTGGCTGGCAGGCTGGCTGTGCCCTGCGGGGCTCAGGCCTTCTCAGCCCATACCTGCCCCACACGGCTGCCACCCCGCACTTGTGTCTTGGTCTCTGTCTCCCTCCTCGGGTTTTTGTTTGGCGGGGAGGGGTTTGTTTCCACAGTAACCAGCTCTTCAGCCTCTAGGATTGGGGAGGGAACCCTCAGATTTCGCCGCCCTTTCCCCCACCCCCTGGCGCCGAATAGAGGGCGGCCAGCCAAGCGATTCCGGCACCTGGAGAGGTGATCCCGGGATCCCAGGATAGGTAGAGAGTGGTCATCTTCGTCCTTAGGGACTAATAGTTGTCCCCAGCAGCGGGATTTAGGGCTTCAGGAGGGTCCAGAAGTTAGATCTGGTGCCCATGAGGCCCCAGACTCCTGGGTCCCGATATTCGTAAAGTTAGGGTGACTGGCAAGGCTGGTTTTTCGGGATCGGTCGGGGGAGGGGCTAGGGCCACATGACTCTGAGTCTACAGCTCACCGCCCCCCCCATCATCCCTACTTCCCCTTCTCCTCCTTGTAACTGGGATTGGGGTTGCCACCCTCAGGGGGTTCCCCAGTGCTGAGATTCAGTGGAAGCCGCTGCATTCCGGAGGCCCGGGGAAAGGGAGTCTGGGGAAGGACTCCATCTGGGCTCCTGTGGGTCTGTCAGGGAGGGCGGGGCGTGCGGCGCCGAAGCTTCTCTGCTTCATTCAGCTCTGCCTTTGGCTCTGTGCTCCTTCTGGGGTTCTGCTCTGACTTTGCACCCTGCTTTTCTGCTGTCTTGGGCTCAGCTTTCGGGGGCAAGGGGATTTGGGGGGATATCCAGAAGAAAGGATTCCTGCATTTAGTTGAAACCCCCACCACAGCCTCTTCCACTCTACTGAGCTCTGAGGTGGTTGGGGGGCTGTCTGAGCCCCAGGGCGGGTAGACCTGGGGTCACCAGTACCCTCTACCCCTCGCACTCGCTGGTATTGCCCCCTGCCATCACAGGTGAGGGGTACAGGGGACGAGCAGGGCCGGGGAGAGTGGCTGGGGCCTGGCGGTGCTATGGTCTTCACTTCCTCTTCTTGGCCCTCCAGGCTCCTGTGTCTGTCTGGGATGAGGAGGAGGATGGTGCCACCTTTACTGTCACAAGCCGCCAGTATCGGCCCCTTGATCCCTTGGTGAGATTATGAGTTTGACTTCTCACCTCTCTTATTTGTTTGTTTGTTTGTTTGTTTGGCCAAGCACTGGGCTGGAGGTCCGTCTGTGTTATGTGATTTAAGCCATGCACTTTGTCCTTTCTGGAACTTGGCAAAAACGGGCTAGATCTGGGTTACCGTGGCCATCTGGCAGCAGGAGTGAGGAGACGCCTCCCTACCCTCCAGGCCCCCTTACCTCCTCCGCGGTCCTCGCGACGGCTTCGCGCTGGCACTCTGGAGGCGCTGGTCAGACACCTGTTGGATGCCAGGACATCAGGGGCTGACGTGACCTTCACTCCAGCCTTGCTGGCCACCCACCGGGCCTTCACCTCCACTCCTGCCCTGTTGGGGCTTGTGGCTGACAGGTCAGGGACCAAGGGTTGAGCAGGCTCCTGGACTTCCTCTGAGCGCTCATAGCGCCAGGGGTTAGGGGTTGAAAAGGCGGCCTAGGTAGACCCTCTCCTCATCCGCAGGCTGGAAGCGCTCGAGTCGCATCCTCCTGACGAACTAGAGAGGACCACAGGGTGAGTGGCCCTGCTCAACCTCAGTCCCCTCCGAGGGAGCCGAGGCTGGACCTCTAACCCTTGGCTGGCTCCTTCTCCCAGGGTAGCCATCTCTGTACTTTCCACCTGGCTGGCCTCTCACCCTGAGGATTTTGGCTCTGAGGTCAAGGGTCAACTTGACCGGCTTGAGAGCTTCTTGCTTCGGACAGGGTATGCAGCAAGGGAGGGTGTTGTGGGGGGCAGTGCTGGCCTCATCCGAAACCTTCGGGCCCGGGTGGACCCCCAGGCCCCCCACCTTCCTAAGCCCCTGGCCCTTCCTGGCGATTCCCCTGCCGACCCCACGGATGTCCTGGTGTTCCTCGCTGACCACTTGGCCGAACAGCTGACCCTGCTAGATGCGGTGAGACCTTGAACTTTGACCCCACACCCTCTGACCCCTTACTAACCTCTCCTTGGCTCCGGATCCTTTATTGCTTCCAATCCTCCTGGTCCAGTTCCTCTTCTGTTCGCTGCTCTGACCCTTCTGCTCCCTTCTCCCCTCGGCTGTTTCCCTTGGGCTCTGACCCCGCTGGACCCTGGCCACTTAGAGCCTCAGACCCCCGACACTGGCAACTTGCCTGGCTGGACTGTACATTCTAACCTGTGACCTCTGCCCTGCAGGAGCTGTTCCTCAGCCTGGTCCCCTCTCAGTGTTTGGGAGGCCTATGGGGTCACAGAGACCGGCCAGGACATTCTCACCTCTGCCCGTCTGTCCGAGCTACCGTCACACAGTTCAACAGGGTGGCAGGGGCGGTAGTTAGCTCTGTCCTGGGGGCCACCTCAGTTGGAGAGGGGCTAGGGGAGGTGACCGTGAGGCCACTCCGACCCCCGCAGAGGGCCCGGCTCCTGGAGAAATGGATTCGTGTGGCAGAGGTAAGAGAGACCAGCCCTGCTGGCTGGGGACTGTGACATGGAAGAGGGGCCCTACAGCTTGGTTCTGTGTCTTTGTGTCCTCACAGGAGTGCCGCCTGCTCCGCAACTTCTCCTCAGTCTACGCTGTTGTGTCCGCTTTGCAGTCCAGCCCTATCCACAGGCTCCGGGCTGCCTGGGGGGAGATAGCCAGGTGGGAGGCCCGAAGTGCCTGAGGCCCGGGGTGCAGAGGCTGCTCCAGGCCTGAGGCCCGGGGTGCAGAGGCTGCCTCAGGCCTGAGCTCAGGGTGCAGAGGCTGCCTCTGCCTGAGCTCAGGGTGCCGCCTTCCTCCCTAGGGACAGCCTCAGAGTCTTTTCCAGCCTGTGCCAGATCTTCTCAGAGGAGGATAATTACTCCCAGAGCAGAGAGCTGCTCGTGCAGGTGAGCCTGTCCTGCCTCCCCAGCTCTGCACCTGCTCCCGCCTTCCCCATCACCGTGTTTTATCACCCCCCCCCCCCAGGAAGTGAAGCGTCAGCCCACTGTGGAGCTGCACTCCAAGAAGGCCCCAAGGTCTGGCTCCAGGGGTGGGGTGAGTGCCAGGTGGGGCCGGGAAGGGGCAGCTCACCCCGACAGCTGTGTGGGAAGGTGGGCGAGCAGGCTCACATCCCCACCTCTGTCTGCAGGGCGTGGTTCCATACCTGGGAACCTTCCTGAAGGACCTTGTGATGCTGGACGCAGCCTCCAAGGACGAGTTGGAGGTCAGTGGGGTGTGTGTGTGTGTGTGGTCTGCCCTGGATGGCTTAACAGTCGCACCCCAGCGTCAGGCAGACAGACACCTTCCACGGAGAGGCTACCGGCAGAAAAGCGCAGCCTCGTTACCATGACAACTAGTTCAACCTCTGCACTCAGTGGTCTATCAGTGCATGTCTGACTGTACGCATGTACATCAGCCTGTTTCGGAAGAGAGAAATGATTGCATACCTGTCACGTGCTTAGAACATACTAGAAACATTGGGACCTCTCTCGCATGTTCGAGACCCTGGGCTCCATCCCCAGCACTGCAAACAAAACGAAATGCTGAGGCTTCCAGAAAGTTCCTTGTCCTTCTGTGACCCCGTTTTCCCATCTAGAAGCGCTAGGTGTGCTCTGCCTTAGTGTCGGGTAGAGCTAGGCATGGCCTGTAAGCGCAGCATTGCTCCCAGGAGGTCTCTCTGACTTAGAGGCCAACCTGTTCTACATTGTTGGTTTGTTTGCTTGTTAAGATTCATTTTGGCCGGGCATGGTGGCGCACGCCTTTAATCCCAGCACTCGGGAGGCAGAAGTGGGCAGATCGCTGTGAGTTCGAGGCCAGCCTGGTCTACAAAGAGAGTCCAGGACAGCCAGGACTACACAGAGACACCCTGTCTTGAAAAACAAAAAACAACAACAACAAAAAATTTTTGCCTAGCCCCCCCCCCAAAAAAATATATATATTTTGCCCAGCATAGTGGTACACACCTTTAATCTCAGCATCCAGGATGCAGAGGCAGGTGGCTGTGTTTGGCGAAGAGGTGTCTTCTTTGGTGCCCAGGCAGGATCAACACTTTTGTCCCTCTCTTATTGTCCTTGCAGAATGGCTACATCAATTTTGACAAGCGGAGGAAGGTGAGAGGGCTGTGGGGCTGGATGTGGGACTTCCCTGTCCCTGTCCTTATCCCTGTCCCAGGAAGGGGAGAGGGAGGCACAGCCGGGGCCCTGGGCCTGGGCTCCTGCAGTGTGCGGGCTCCGGGGCCCCGGGCCTGGGCTCCTGCAGTGTGCGGGCTCCGGGGCCCCGGGCCTGGGCTCCTGCAGTGTGCGGGCTCCGGGGCCCCCGGCCTGGGCTCCTGCAGTAAGCTCAGGGCTCCTCCCTAGGAGTTTGCTGTTCTTTCGGAGCTGCTGCGCCTCCAGAATGAGTGCCGTGGCTATGACCTCCGACCTGACCCCGATATCCTGCAGTGGCTGCAGGGCCTCCAGCCCTTAACAGAAGCTCAGAGGTGACTGAGTGTGTGTGTGTGTGTGTGTGTGTGTGTGTGTGTGTGTGTGTGTGTGTGTGTTGTGGCATGTCCTGACTGCTGCTCGTGGCTATCCTGTCCAGTCACCGTGTGTCCTCTGAGGTGGAACCGCCTGGCATCAATGACTCCCCCGCTCCAAGAATGCTTCGGCCAACACTAGTCATCTCACAGTGGACAGAGTGAGACCATTATGGGCTGGCTGGGAGCTGGTTTCATGGGGACTTGTGGCTGCCCCTGTCACTAATGTCCTGCCCCTGCAGAGTTCTGGGCTCTGTTGGCGGCCCCACTCCTCTAGTGGCCTGGGATCGGCCCAGCACGGGGGCGGATGAAGCGCCCGGAACCCCTGCTCCTCTGCTGGCGCGGCTCGCCCAGGTGGGTCTGCTGCGGCCTCTGAGCACACGACGGCGGTTCTCTTTTGCCTGCCTCCCTCCGTGACCTCACCTGTTTGCCCCCAGCACGTGAAGTGGCCGTCCGTCTCATCTCTGGACTCCGCCCTGGAGAGCAGCCCTGCCCTGCACAGTCCCGCAGACCCTGGCCACCTCTCTCCCCCAGCGTCCTCTCCTCGGGCTTCTCGGGGTCACCGCCGCTCCGCCTCCTGTGGCTCTCCATTGAGTGGGGGCACAGGAGAGGGGGCCTCTAGGAGTGCTGGATATGGGGGAGGGGCATCCGGGCCAGGGTCCTCTGATTGCAGAATTATCCGAGTCCAGATGGAGCTGGGGGAGGACGGCAGCGTCTACAAGAGCATCTTGGTGAGGGAGCCTGGGGCGGGCAGGGTGGGGAGGACCTTACCTCACTGGGCAGCCAGAGGACTCCACGTAGCTCCTGTGGGACTGGGAGCAGTTGTTTGCTGGTGACGGTAACTGCATTAGCAGGCCACACCTGGGGCTGCAGGAGCTGCATTTCCCTCAGGGATGGAGCCTGGCTGCACTGGCACCACGTGCGCTGCTTGGGGAGATGGAGGCCGCTATGTTGGGTTTCTTTTTTATTTTAAAGCACCCGACACAGGCTGCAGAGATGGCTCAGTGGTTAAGAGCACCGTCTGCTCTTCCACAGGTTTTGAGTTCAATTCCCAGTGACTACATGGTGGCTCGTAGCCATCTATAATGAGGTCTGGCGCTCTCTTCTGGTGTGCAGGCACACATGTATATGTAATAAATAGATAAATCTTAGGGGACAAAAAAGAGCACCCGACACAAGTGACCTTTTTTGACTGGGTTAGGAGGGGAAACAGGCCATGAAGTCTTATTGTTTTTGTTTTTGTACCCCCAGAGACAGGGTTTCTCTGTGTAGCCTTGGCTGTCCTGGACTCACTCTGTAGACCAGGCTGGCCTCAAACTCACAGAGATCCGCTTGCCTCTGCCTCCCGAGTGCTAGGACTAAAGGTGTGCACCACCACTGTCTGGCTGATTGATCTTTTGGTTTCCTCTGCAAGGTGACAAGCCAGGACAAGGCTCCAGGTGTCATCAGCCGTGTTCTCAAGAAAAACAATCGTGATTCTGCTGTGGTGTCCGAGTTTGAGCTGGTGCAGCTGCTACCTGGGGAGCGCGGTGAGCGGCTGGCGGGGAAGGCAGACTGAAGGGGGTGCCCTCAGCTGGCCTGTGGGAGGAGGGGACGGATGCTGACCCCTCTGAACCCACAGAGCTCGTCATCCCGCACTCGGCTAATGTCTTCTATGCCATGGACGGTGCATCCCACGATTTCCTCTTGCGGCAGCGGAGAAGGCCTTCTGCCGCCACCCCAGGGTCCCACAGCGGCCCCTCTGCCTCAGGAACTCCCCCAAGTGAGGGAGGAGGGGGCTCCTTCCCCAGGATCAAGGCCACTGGGAGGAAGATTGCACGGGCACTGTTCTGAGGAGGAAGGAAGTCCTGTTGGTTTACAGAAGTCAGCACTCCCACCAGGTGTGAGCAGCCACCAATGGTGGCCCCCACCCTGGGACAGCGAAGTCACATGTTTACCAAAGCACTGCGGAAGCCAGCCCCGTGGGACTGGGGATCATATCACCAAGTTGGATGCCTGCTTATCGCTCCCCGTCAGGGAACGTGGCGCAGTGTTCGTGCTGGAAAGAGTGCCAGCTCCTGCCACATACTAGCCTGTGAAGGGCCACGCAAAGGCCTAGAGGCTGCGCCCAGGGCAGTGACAAGGTGTTTTGTGGGAATTTCTTGTCCACTCTGGGGGCTCTTGTCACTGTGACAACACTAAGATAATAAACCAAAACACTACCTGACTTGCTACCATCTTTCAGTGCACGGGACTGGACCCTGGGACTGGGGAGTGGGCTGAAAGCAGGAGGCACAGAACAAGGGGCAGGCCGCTACTCCCTCCAGGGAGCCGGGGTGGCGAGGGCCTGGGTGTCCCTTGTGCCCGAGAGCAAGATGCTGGTAAAAGGTGACCTGGTGACCTTCATGCCTGGCTGCTTTATAGACTTGCTTCTCCTGCCAAGGACCCTAAGAAGCAGGGGTCCTGAATTACAGGTCACTATGGACTTCCCTGAAGGCAGATTTCTAAGAAATAATTTAGGACAAAGAACAACTTTGTTGGCGTTTTGGGAGGATGTTCAGATTAGTTAAAAGTCATATTCAAACCAATCCTAAGAAGACAGGTGAAAAGCTAGGATTGGCAAGTGACCACGTCACCCCCTGGGGCTCTCAGGCAAGAGTGGAGTTCCACAGTGACAACATGCTCACTGCATGCAGCTAAAGGGTTGTACGTCAGGCAAGAAATAGCTTGAGACGTTTCAGACAAGTTTCAAGATGGAAGGCACACAGCAAGGCCCAGCAACAGGAAAACAAAAGAGCGGAATACTGCCACAGGGATTCAAGTTACAAGAATGCGGTGGGTCTCAGGTGCCAAGCACGAGGAAGGGGCCGAGGGAGAAAGACTTGAGTGGACAGGGCTGGTTTCACTCATGTTTTATTGGCTCAGGGTTAGCCTCATCCCTCCCTCCCCAACCCCCTTCCACGAGGTCAGGCCTTCCCAGGAGCCTTTGCTGCCTGGGCCCTCTGGAACTCCTGCTGCAGCTGAGCAAGGGTTTCCCTCTGTTGCTCTGACTGCCGCTCTAGGTCCCGAAGCTGCGACTCGTAGCGCTTGCTGAGGAGGGAAGAGAGAGAGAAGCTGAAAGGAGGAATCGGTGGGGGGCTCACTGTTGCGGGGCAAAGGGAGACAGGTGGAAGTTCTCAGGTCTGTGGGACAGAAGTGGGGAGGGCACTAAGGGAAGGAAATGGCTGGCGGGGTGGTTCAGTGGGCAGGGCTGCAGCCCTCCAAGCCTGACAGCCGCAGAACCACATGGTAGGGAGGAGAACAGAGTCCCGCAGGTTGTCCTCAGACTCTTAACGTGCGTGCTGTGGCACATGTGAGGCGCAGCGGGGCACGCACGCCTTTAACCCCATCCCTTGGGAGGCAGAGGCGGGCGCATCTATGACCGAGGCCAGCCTGGTCTACAGAGCAGCCAGGACTTTACGGAGAGAGCCTGCCTCTGGGAAAAGGAAAGGCGGGCTGGGCAGCACGGGCTCGACACTGCTGCACTTACATCTCCGCTGTGATATAGTCGAGCCTTTTCCCCACGGTGGCGCGAGCCTCCCCCAGCTCCTGCTTGACAAGCACCGGTCCCAGAAGCTTAAAGACCACGTTGGAGCCATCCAGCAAGGCCAGCTCCTGACGAGGGGACGGGGCAGAGCGTGAGACACCCGTGCCCGGCGAAGTCCCTCCCCGCCCGCCCCGCAGCGTCGCGTCCTCACCTCCTTCACGATATTATTTTCTGTTAGCTGTGCCTCAAGCTTCTGCCTTCCTGACATGCATTTACTCAAGTCTGGGGTGGTGAGAGGAAACACGTGGTTAAAGACATCAAGTGGGCCAAAGAACCGCACGATCCTGGAGAGGCTGCTGGCGAGGGAGGCGGCGAGGGCACCGAGGCGAGGCGCAGCCGGCTGCGCGCGAGGCGCCCGATGGGGCACGGCCGCGCCACTCCGCGCTCTTACCCTTCTGCAGCTGCTGGTATTTCTCCACTTCTCCCTGCAGTTTCTTTTGGATCAGCTCAGCCATGCTGAAGGTAAAAAGCCTAACTGGGCGGGGAAGGGGGGGGTCGCAGAGCCTCAAGCTCTGGAAGGACCCCGCGGAGGGACAGCACTCCCTATGGCAGCTCTCCGAGGCACCGCAGCCTTTCCTCGTCCAGAAGAGCCACTCGCCAGGAAATGGAGAGCGAAAGAAGACCACCCAGGGGAGTCCTGCAAGCCAAACACTACCCCACTTCACGCTCGGCTCTCTGTGTCCATAAACCCGGAAGTAAACAAGGCATGCCGGGAAGAAGACGGCGCCGGAAGCTGCTTTCTGACACATGCCGGGACTTGTAGTTTTGACCAGTGTGAGAGTCTACCGAAAAGACAGAGACGTTGATCTGGAAAATAAAACCCATCGTTACCAAGGTTTGGTGCCCGGGATTTGCCGTTTAGTCATCATTTGTCCAGAAGCTGCCCTTCGGGAGAGCTTACCCAACTCACAGAAGGATGCCCTCACTCAAGATGGCGCCAGAGGCTTCAGAACCCCCGTACAGCGATGATTGGACGAAGACCGGAAGACGTCCGGAAGTTCCCTAGAGGGCCGTGGGACCGCCGAAGGGAGTTCCTCACGTGGATCGCTGCAGGCTCAGGGCGATGGAGACGGTCCCCAAGCCGGGTGGGGGTGTCCCGCCCAGGAAGGACAAACCCCAGGCCAAGATGAAGGTAGCGGCTTTGGCGGGCGGCGCTCGGGCCGGGGCCGGGGCTGGGGGCTGGAGCTGCCGGTACCAGGGCTTCTCCTCTGTCCCTAGAAACCGCGGCGCTACTGGGAGGAGGAGACCACCGCGCCCGCCGCCGGCGCCTCTCCGGGGCCGCCGAGGAAGAAGGCGAGGGTTCGGCAGCCGCGGCCTCAGAGGTCCGGGGGCGCGCGCGTCGCCAGGACGCCTCGGCTCGCCCCGGGCGCCCCGGAGCGGAGGAAGCCGCCGAGGTCCCTGTCTGGGGTGAGCCTGGGTTGACAGGGGTTGGCAGCGCTCCACGGGGACCCCGGTCGATCGGAATCCGCCTCTTGCCTCCCTGCCCCTCGCCAGGCCCAGGACCCGTTCCCAGGACCCGCCCCCGCCCCCGTGGAGGTGGCCCGCAAGTTCTGTCGCATCGACAAGTCCAAAAAGGTGAGGGGGACAGCAGGTGGGTGTGCGGCGAGGCGGGTGGCGGCGGCGGCCTGGCCCCCCCACATGTGCCCTCGGGCTCTCCCAACCCTGCGGACGATGTCGTAGCTCCCGCGTTCGAAGCCTAAAACCCGAAGCAAACTGGAGACGGCCGAAGCGCAGGAGCAGGAGGCGAGCGTCAGAGCTGCCCGAGCGGAGCTGCTGCTCGCGGAGGAACCGGGGTGAGCGCGCCCCGACCCGGGCTTTCCTTGCCCTGTTCTTTGTGTGCCAGCTTCATGAGGGGGAGCCTCACCGTCGTCCTTACTGCCTTTCAGGTTTCTGGAAGGAGAAGATGGGGAAGACACGGCAAAGATACTGCAGACGGACATCGTGGAGGCTGTGGACATTGCTAGTGCTGCCAAGGTGAGCCCAGGAGGAAGAGCGGCCAGCAGGCTACTTGGGCCGGTTCATCCTTTCATGATTATTTCCCGCCCTTTCTCAGCACTTTGACCTGAACCTGAGGCAGTTTGGACCCTACAGGCTGAACTACTCTCGGACAGGCAGGTAAGGATCAGTTCTGCCTCTGTTCTCTTTCTAAACACGACTTACACGGATGGGTGGACGCGGTGCGCACGCCTATAATCCCAGCACGGGGGAGGCAGAGGCAGAGGCAGGGGCATCTCTGTGAGCTCCAGGGCAGCCTGGTCTACAGAGTGAGTCCGGGACAGCCAGGGTGACACAGAGAGACCCTGTCTTGAGGGGGAAGAAAGAGACTCTCGTGTTTGCTTGTCTGTGTGTGTGCACATGAGCATCCGTGAAGGCAGAGAACTTGGGGCTTGTGCTTTCTTCACTGGGAAGCCACCAGGCCCCTTGTGGTCATGCTGTCTGGGCATGGGTCACAGGCTCTGTGTTGCCCCCCAGCCCCTTCCTAAGGGAAGAAGGCCCGGTGCTGAGGACCGTCACAGCGGGAGCTGCAGGAAGCTGGGCTCTTTGTTGTGGGTCTGGCTTAGGACCCTATGACCTCGTGTATGCATGCAAAGCAGACCCTTGACAGCCGAGCTACACTCACCCCCAGCCCCGCAGCTCCCAGTGACTTTACTGTGGCAATGTGCGTGTTCACGTGTTGATGTTCTCACACGTGAGTGTGTGTGCACATGATTCCCAGAGGTCAGTGTGGCATCTTTGTCTGTGGCTTTCCACTTTCCCCTTCTAATGGTGGCATGTACCGCCAGCACCAGTGTGCGAGCGTGCCCATGACGCGGTGTGGCGGCAGGGCAGAGAACAGCTTAGCGGAGTCTCGTGACCTCTGTCGGCCTGTTTAGCCACTGAGCCCCTTCTTGCTGGACCCTCACTCTATTCTGATATTTCTAGGTTTTTACTACTTTCTGTTTGAGTGTTTTGCCTGTGTGTATGTCCGTGCCTGGTATCGTGCCAGACAGAAGAGGGCATCAGAGCCCCAGGAATGGGGGTTACGGGTGCCTTGGTTGTGAGTTGACGTGTGGGTCCTGGGAAGCGAACCAGTGTTCTCACCAGAGCAGCAAGGGCTCTTCACCTCTGAGCCATCTCTTCAGTCCCCACACCTTACTTTCTAGCAGGTTCCTCACAGAACCGGTATCCAGCAAGATCCCCCTGTTCTGGCCTCCCTGGGGCCACATGTGTACCAGGGATCCAGGCTCAGGCTGTCATGCTTTTGTGGCAAGCCCTGCACTGGCCGAGCCATCTGCCCCTTCCATGACTCCTGAGCTAAGTGGCTGGGTTTCCTCAGCTGCACGGGCTGTGGCCGCCTCAGTTATGCAGCCTCTACAGCTGTGCTCCCCCCTGTCCATCCGGCGGCTGCAGTGGGGTGCCTGAATTAGTCCAGTCAGGGTCGGGTGCTCCCTGCAGCGTCTACAGCTGTGCTCCCCCGTCCATCGGGGGGCTGGAGTGGGGTGCCTGAATTACTCCAGTCAGGGTCACGGTGCTCCCTGCATTAACACTCTGCCTTTGCTTCACCGCCTACAGACACCTGGCTTTAGGAGGGCGTCGGGGTCACGTGGCTGCCCTCGACTGGGTGACAAAGAAGCTCATGTGTGAGATCAACGTCATGGAGGCAGTACAGGACATCCAGTCAGTGTTTCCCTGTTGGTGGTGGATGGGAGCGGGGTGCCCGGTTGGATGATGCCCTGTGATCCTGTCTCCCATGAAACCGTCCCCCCCTTCCTACCCAGCTTTCTCCATTCTGAGACGCTGCTCGCCGTCGCCCAGAACCGCTGGCTTTACATCTACGACAACCAGGGCATCGAGCTCCACTGCATCCGCCGCTGTGACCGTGTAACTCGCCTTGAATTCCTGCCCTTCCATTTCCTCCTGGCCACTGCTGTGAGTCGCTGTGGAGCAGAGGGCCGGGTGGCAGTCCATGGGAGGACTGTGGAGGAGGACAGGGCCACTGACATCTTGCTTTCTCCCAGTCAGAGACGGGGTTTCTGACCTACCTGGACGTGTCAGTTGGGAAGATCGTGACAGCTCTGAATGCGCGCGCTGGACGGCTCAGTGTCATGGCTCAGAACCCCTACAACGCCGTTGTCCATCTTGGACACAGCAATGGTCAGTTCCTGGCTTCTCTTTTTTTTTCTTTTTGAGACAGGGTCTGGTACCCATCTCAGACTTGTGGCTCCAGCAGCTGTCTGCCTCGGCTTTCCACACAGCAGGAGCTGCTAGTGTGTGCGGGCTGCAGACCTGCTGCTCTTCCGCTTCTCTGGCCTCTACTTATTCATCAGTACATGGTCCGGTGCTGGGAAGGAAACCCATGGCCTTGTGCAGGCAAGACCAATGCTCAGCCACTCAAGCCCTGGAGTCACCCTCCCTCTTCATCTTGAGTCCTGCCTTCGCTCCACTAAATAACCTTAGGCTGAAGACAAGAGACCCGGCCACGCTCTTCAGCAGTAGCTGGTTTCTCCTCTCGCCTGCAGGCACCGTGTCCTTATGGAGCCCAGCTGTGAAGGAGCCACTGGCAAAGATTCTGTGTCACCGTGGTGGGGTGCGGGCTGTGGCGGTAGATTCCACAGGCACGTAAGTCACTTGTGTGGGGCTGAGGTGTTGGGCGTGGGTGGCAGTCACCGAGGAGCCTAGCCTGTATGTGTGTTCATGTTGCCTCTGCCCAGCTGTGGAAAGTGTCCCATGCTCCACAGCCTGGGTGCCAGGTCCCTGGTCCTAGAGGGGAGTGGGTCCAGCTCGGTGCACATCATGTGCAGATAGGCGTAGTGTTTGGGAGCCCTTCCTGGTGGCACTCTGTGAGTCTATGCTTTGTCACTTTTGGTGGGTCTGTCACTTGAGGGTCACTTTCCTCCTAAGGTGCCTTCTTTCCTGTTCCTTTCCTCAAAAATTTCCCAACCTGAATTCAACTCTCGTGCCACATGAGGTAGATTCAGGGATCTGTGCTCAGCCAGCTCAGCCCAGAGCCTAGCCCGCCAAAGGTGCCTGTGAGTGACAGATGACGGGGACGAAAGAGAACATATGTGAGAACAGTCATGAGTGTGTTGGTACTCCCCCAGGGTCACACACCCAACCCACCGCCCAGCTAGCCCAACTGACATCTTTGGTGAGAGTGACACAGTGTGTCCTAGTTGCTGTGGACTGCCCACATTCTGCATCTGAACTCTTGGTTTTTCCAGACAGGGTCTCTCTGTGTAGCCCTGGCTGTCCTGGACTCACTTTGTAGACCAGGCTGGCCTCAAACTCACAGAGATCCACCTGCCTCTGCCTCCCAAGTGCTGGGATTACAGGTGTGCGCCACCACCTGGCTGCACCTGAACACTAATGCTTAACACAGCTCAATAAGGCTGGGCGGGCTGACACTCCTCCCCCATGCCACAGGCTTGTGTGTGCGGATGCCAGCTTGTCTTACTCCATAATTCAAGCCTCCTGCCTCAGCCTCCTGCCTCAGCCTCCTGAGTGCTGGGTTATGGATGAGGAACTGGGGCACACTGCCTTCCTTGTTATGTGTGAGCCGCATAGTTCCAGGGGCTTCAGGGCTCTGAAGGCAGGAGATGAAGGTTCAGGAGCAGCCTGGGCTACGCACTCCGACCCTGTCTAAGACCCGACGTCTCTGGGTGCTTTCTAGCTCCAGCTCTGGCACATGTTTTGGTTGTGTCGCCATTTTGTTTGCTTACTGGTCTTTGAGACAGGGCTTCTGTGTACTCTGGACTGTGGTGACAACTCTGGAATTTTGGTTTCTTTAAAAAACACAGACCTAAGAATGTGCTTTCATTTTAATCCCAGGTGTAGGACATGGGCCGCTGTAGACTGTCCCCAGCAGCTGACTGTGACTTGCCTCCTGCTCTAGCAGCAGTGTGGGTTGCCAGCTGCAGAGAGTTTCTGCAATTGTGTGATGTTTGCAATCTGGAAACTTTTCAGAGGATGTATAAATGCTAGGATCCTGAGAAGTGGGGGTGGTGGGGCGGGGCGGGAGTGGGGTGGGGCGGGTTGTTGTGGTTTGTTAGTAGCCGCAGTCAAAGAAGAAACAGAAGAAAAGAAATTAGACTCAGGGTTTTATGTCTCTCTCCCTTCTGTCCTTGTTTCTCTCTTGTCTAGTGATGGGGGTGGAGTGGGTGAAACCAGGGGAATAAAGGTTGCTGAAAAAGTAGAACCCACAAAGTAGAAAAGATTAGCTACCCTGGGCTGTCCTGAACTCCCTCTGTAGACCAGACTGGCCTTGAGATCACCTGAGTGCTGGGATTAAAGGTGTGCGCCACCTGCTGGTCCTGGTAGTGTCACTCTTGGTCTTTCTTTGTCACTCCTCCCCCGCCTCTCCTTGTACCTCTGGGAACTTGTGCTGTCTGTGCCCTTTCCTGACATGCATGATGCTGCCAGTTCTCTGTGGCATATCCTTGTGCTATTTCAGGGGAATTTCTCACAAACCACTTCCCACTTACACTGATGGTCAGGGATTTTTTACATTAAATTTCTGCATCATTGAAGCTTTTCTTTAAAGTCCAAAACAGGAAAAACCCAAAGTTACCAACTTGTAGAAGCTTCCAAAATGCTTGGCTGCTGTTTGTGAACAGTTTGGTTCTGCCCACTCTCCTCCCCATCCGTGCTGCGCTGGACAGTAGGCGGCCTTCTGAAGCCTTGTGCTTTTAGTGGCCACTAGGCCTGAGCTGTAGCTCACCTGCCTGGGTGTAAGTGTCTTGTCCAGGGCGTCACTGCCTGGGTGTGAGTGTCCTGCCCAGGGCGTCACTGCCTGGTCAGCATAGGGGCCTGAATGCTCTGGCTCTTCAGCCTGTGGCTGCTGGCTCTGGTCCTGCTCAGGCTGTTGGTGAAGCTGATCTCTCCCCGCGGCTCTCTGGGAGCTTTAGGATTGCACTGGCTCAGCTTCTGGAGGCTGGAATTCTTCTAGTGAAGTGCTTTTGTAAGCAACGGCTGCCCAGCTGGAAACTACCCCCTGGGTCCCATAGTTCTTGTCAGGTCCAGCTGGAGGTGTGGCACTGCCCAGCATCTCTGTGGCTTCTGCTTTGTACCAGTGGCTTTTTTGGCAGGGCATATGGTCTCACTATGTAGCCCTGGCCGGGCTTGGGACTCACTATGTGGACAAGGCTGGCCTTGCACCCACAGAGTCCCACCTGAGTGCCGGGGTTAAAGCCATGCACCACCATGCCTCGCTCAGTAGCTGTCTGTCCTGCTGGGGCTCATCTGGGCTCTGTCACGGGATAAACCTTTGCACATAGGATTTTTCAGTCCCTTCCTGGATTCTGGGTCTAGGCCAAGAGAGTCCTTTAGCCCATGGCAAGGCTCGTCATGTTTAGCTCCCCTCTCAGGCTCTGAAAGAAAACAGCTTACTGTAGGGGGTTTGGTTAGACGTGGGGTATCTCATGTCTTTGCTGCTTTCTAGGAGGGTTTTCTTTCTTTTGTTTTTGTTGTTTTGTTTTTTCGAGACAGGATTTCTCTGTGTAGACTTGGCTGTCCTGGACTGGCTTTGTAGACCAGGCTGGCCTTGAACTCACAGCGATCCTCTGAGTGCTGGAATTAAAGGCGTGCACCACCACACCCGCCACCCCCCTCTTTAAGATTTATTTATATTGTATACAGTGTTCTGCCTGCATGCACACCAGAAGAGGGCACCAGATCTCATTATAGATGGCTGTGAGCCACCATGAGGTTGCTGGGAATTGAACTCAGGACCTTTGGAAGAGCAGACAGTGGTCCTAACCTCTGAGCCATCTCTCCAGCACCTAGAAGGATATTCTTAGGAAGTATTTCTTCATGTGTCATGTCACGTCACTGCTGGGGAGATGCTATGGAGCTGACTTCAGGAATTCCTCACAGTCTGTACTTGCACCAGCCCTGAGGACACTTCAGCTTTGATGTGTGTCCGCAGCTGGGGAAGGCCTCCCTGATCTCTAACCCTGGGCCCCTTTGTTGAGCCACCATGCTGGGTAGATGGCATGCGCTCTGCAGATCTGTGACTTGGGGGCAGTCACTAAATAGGCCTGGGCAGGAGTAAAGGGTAGCTAGCACAGCTGTCCAGCAGGCGCGAGGCCCTGGGTTCAATGCCTTCTCCCCCCCCAACCACAGCAAAACCCCCAGAGAATCAGGCCTGACTTGAAGTCCGTGTCAGCCATTCCCTACCTCAGATCTCCTCTGTGGCCCTGAACAGTGAGGCACTCACACTCGGTCTCAGGCTGAGCTGTGAGTTCAGGGGTCCATGAGACTATCATGGGGTGCATTGTGTGAGGTGCAGCACTTAGTGTGGAGTGTGGGTGCGTCCACATGTGACACTTTGGACTTGGCCACAGGCCTAGTGCATCCCCACTGGGGACCAGCTGCTCAGTCTCCCTCACATGCAGGTACATGGCCACCTCTGGGCTGGACCACCAGCTGAAGATCTTTGACTTGCGAGGGACATTCCAGCCCCTGAGTGCCCGGACCCTGCCCCTGGGAGCAGGGCATCTGGCCTTTTCCCAGCGTGGACTCTTAGCAGCAGGAATGGGTGATGTGGTCAACATATGGGCAGGGCAGGGCAAGGCCAGCCCCCCCACCGTGCAGCAGCCCTACCTCACCCACCGACTGTCAGGCCATGTGCACGGACTCCAGTTCTGCCCCTTTGAAGACGTGTTGGGGGTGGGGCACAGTGGAGGCATCACCAGCATGCTTGTTCCTGGTGAGTGGGCCAGGGGACATGGCACCATCAGAAGTGTGTGAGGGTGGGTGACACCTGGGGGAGGGGCAACAGGTGTCGTCAGTCCAGAGTTGCATGGCTAGGCTCAGCCCCATGTTCTCCCCCTTCCCTCTCTCCCTTCCTCCCTCCCTTCCTCAGGGGCTGCTGAGCCCAACTTCGATGGTTTGGAGAACAACCCATACAGGAGCCGCAAGCAGCGCCAGGAATGGGAGGTGAAGGCTCTGCTGGAGAAGGTGAGCTCTGCTCCGCCCTCCTGGGCTCCCGTTCCCCTGGTGTCACCTCCTTGTGGCTCCTCACCCGTCCCTGTCCTGTGACACGTGCAGGTGCCTGCGGAGCTCATCTGTTTGGACCCCCGAGCCCTGGCGGAGGTGGATGTGGTCAGCCTGGAGCAGCAGAGGAAGGAGCGGGTAGAGAGACTGGTACGCAGCTGCCCTGCGCCTGCCCCGCCCCTCGGCCCCGCCCCATTTTGAAGTATAGCTCAGCAGGGCTGTTGTTGACTGCCCTCCTGTCCCTTGTCAGGGCTATGACCCCGATGCCAAGGCTGCCTTCCAGCCCAAGGCAAAGCAGAAGGGACGGAGCTCCTCAGCTAGCCTGGTGAAGAGGAAGAAGAAGGTCACGGACCAGGAGCACAGGGTATGCAAGCGGGGGGCCCAGGTGCCAGCCTGCACCCCTCCAGCCTTACGCCCATCAGCAAGCAGGGGCCCAGGTGCCAGCCTGCACCCCTGCAGCCTTACACCCATCAGCAAGCGGGGCCCAGGTGCCAGCCTGCACCCCTCCAGCCTTAGGCCCATCAGCAAGCAGGGGCCCAGGTGTCAGCCTGCACCCCTCCAGCCTTACGCCCATCAGCAAGCAGGGGCCCAGGTGCCAGCCTGCACCCCTGCAGCCTTACACCCATCAGCAAGCAGGGGCCCAGGTGCCAGCCTGCACCCCTGCAGCCTTACGCCCATCAGCAAGCAGGGGCCCAGGTGCCAGCTTGCACCCCTCCAGCCTTACGCCCATCAGCCAGCCTCTGCTCCACTGCCACTTCTCTGTCCCCAGGACAAAGTCCGGCAGAGCCTTGAGCAGAAGCAGAAGCAGAAGCAGCAGAAGCCAGGGCCGGCCAAGTGCTCTGGAGCCCGCCCGTCTGCACTGGACAGATTTGTACGATGAGCCAGGCAGCAGTCTCCAGGATGACCCACAGCACCAGGTGGTGCAGCTGCCGAGGGAATTGATGCCACACCTGAGTTCAGTTCCCAGAAGATGCATGGCAGGAGGAAACACACGTCATTTTTTTTTTCCTGAGACAAGGTCTCTCTATGTTAGCCTTGGCTCTCCTGGACTCACTTTGTAGACCAGTCTGGCCTCGAACTCACAGCGATCCGCCTGCCTCTGCCCCCGAGTGCTGAGATTACAGGTGTGTACCACCACGCCTGGCTCACACGTCTTTTAACCTTTCTGTGTACACATTCAGGACAGCGTGTACTACACACACACACACACACAAAAGTGTAAATAAAAGGTTACACAGGGAAGCCACCCGGTGTGCCTCGTGTCTCAGCGTGTGTGGTGCCAGCTCCTTGGGGGGCATTGGCAAGGCTTCTGGAGAGTGGGCCATCCTGTAGACCTGTTCTAACCCGTGGGGGGCTCGCTGCATTGCCTCTGCCTCCCACAAACCTACACAGCCGCCTAAGCCTTTGCCTTAGAGGGCCCTTTGTCTCAGAGTGGCTGTCCTGAGGTGGGCTTGCGTGCAGCAGCGTGGGAGCCTGGGAGCCTCGCTCTTCCGGAGTGCAGGTCCTGGTGAACACACTGCACTGAGGTGGAGAGCTGTTTATTGGGGTCTTATCCCAGTGTCCCCCACAGCCCTCCTGTGCTTTGCCCCTCCATGGACTGTCTTTAGAGCCAGCAGGCCAGGCCCCGAGTCTCCTATCCACCCCTGTCGGGCAGCAGTTCCAGTCTGCTGTGAGGAGAGAGGTCACCCAAGGGAGCTGCAGCCTGTGCACTGGCTCCGGGGCCAAGGTCCCTGAGGTGCTGCCTCCTTCCCTGTGGCTCCGGGCTCTCAGCTGTTGAGCCAGGCCAAGAACCGGCACCTCAAGATGCCCAGGAACCCCTGGAGCCAGGAGCAGAAGGGCTCGGTCGTCTCCCCGCTCAGTCTGCTCACGAGCCTCCAGACCTCCTGCATTTTCCAGGGATCCACCTTGTGGGAGGTCAGCAGGAATTTCCCGTAACAGCACCTGTCCAGGGGGTAGTGGGTGGCGCCCGCCAACTTGACGCAGTGTGTCGGGGCCAGGCCCCCTCGCCTTGCACTGACTCCCACAAAGACGTCCTCTAGAGGTAGGAGGGGCGCCCTGCTGGCCACCTTCAGAATGAGCTGCACGGCGGAGGCGGACAGCACGTACCCAGTGCCCGAGGCGTAGGGTGGGAAGGGACCCCAGGTTTCGGGCCACAGTTCCTCTGACACTTGGTGCCGGGCCCCCGGTGTCCGAGTGGGGCTCACTCTCCAGTGCACCCGGCCTAGGTACAGAAGTGGCACTGGCCGGCCCCGGTGCTCTTCCTGGACAGCTGTGGCCTCTTGCTGTGGCTCCTTGCCCTTCTGCCATTGCTCTGAGGGGCCCCCTCTCTGGATCAGCTCCGACACCAGCTCTGGGACGTTGACATACACGTCATCATCCGTCTTGAGGACGTAGCGGGCCATAGGACAGTATTTGTTTACCCAGTTCAGGCCACTGAGGGTCTTGAGCGTGAGGTTGCGGTAGGAATCCCGGAAGGAGGCCTGCAGGATGTCCCCCTGGGCGGCTGACTCCGAGGCCAGGTCCACGTGGGGATGTTCTGTAGGTTCCCCCAGCAGGAAAAGCGTCCGCACCCGGAACCCCTGGGCCTCACGGGTGGAACCCCAAGATCCCCGAATGGCGTTCCTCTGGTTCAGGTGCTCCGGGGCCGTGCTCACAAGGATGAGCAGGAAGGGAGGGGGTCCGGGGCCACCGCAAGCCTCGGGGTTGGGAATGAGGAGGCCGGGAAGCGCGAGGGGCGGCCCGGGCGAGGCGGGGACCGGCAGCAGGGACGCCAAGGACAGGCTCAGCAGCTCCTCCCCGAGGCCGGAGGGCCCGAACAGGGTCCAGATGATCACCAGGAGGAGGACCGCCAGGAGGAGGCGCCGGAAGAGGCTGAGCCCCATGGTGAGGCGCAGGGACCTGTGGGCAGAGCTGGGAGCTGAGATTGCGGCCCTAACCGGCTGCCGCCGCGAAGACGCGACGGCCTGGGCCGGGCACCGGGAGCGGGGCTGGCGCTTCGCGAGGTGCGGTCGCGCCATGCGGCCCCAGCACACCCCAGCCGGCCCGGGGACAGCTACCCTCTCCTAGCCCCCATCGCGCCCCTCCCCCGCCGCCTTCCCATCATGCCACTCTAGGCCGGAAGCCCACAAGCGTGTGCACCCCACCGTCGGCCGGGCCCTTCCTTTATGTTCCTCCCCAGTCAGGGCCTAGCGCCGCCGGCATCTGCTAGGAACTCACCGGAGCAGCATGAGGCCGCGCAGCACCCAGTCCATAGCAGCTCTGCACTCCAACCCCGGGGACGAGCTGACACCTGCCCGGGCTCCCTGGGGCCCCACCCCACACGGGAAATCAGTGCTCACGGTTCCCGCCCAGGTGCAGAGGTGCAGGTCACCACTGGGCGGTGAATGACACAGACCATTGTTTAAAAAAGTTAACCGTGGTGGTGAACACACCCGTTTAATCCCAGCAGAGGAAGGTGGATCTGAGTTTACAGAGAGAAACCCTGTCTCAAAGATAATTGAGTTCTAGACTATCTCAGCCAGCCTAGGTGCGTCTCAAGGTAGCCTGGGCCAGAGTTAGTCTTGCCTCAAAAAAAAAAAAAAAAAAAAAAAAAAAAAAAGGGAAAGTGTGAGAGTTGAGACCAGCGTGGTCAATGAAGGGACAGCCAAGGCTACTAGCTACAGAGAAACTATGTCTTGAATACCAAAAAAGAACAAGATTGTTTTTGTCTGGTGAGGCAACAGCAGACAGAAAAGGAGTTGTTAGCATCAGCAGGGCAGGGGAGACAGGTAAGGACTACAGCGCTCTCCAGTCTGGAGCCAGCAGGGAAGACACACAGACCAGGTCAGGTATATAAATCTTTATTAACAGCGACGGTCCAGAGACTTATTTCTTCTTGGACACACCCACAGTGCGGCCGCGGCGGCCGGTGGTCTTGGTGTGCTGACCGCGGACGCGAAGGCCCCAGAAGTGGCGCAGCCCCCTGTGGGCTCTGATCTTCTTCAGCCGCTCCAGGTCCTCACGCAGCTTGTTGTCCAGACCGTTGGCCAGGACCTGGGTTTGGAGACAGGGACACCAGCTCTACCTGACCCCGTGTCCAGCCTCAACGGGCGCCCCTGTGCAGGCCGCACCCACCCACCCGCACTCACCTGGCTGTACTTTCCGTCCTTCACGTCCTTCTGTCTGTTGAGGAACCAGTCTGGGATCTTGTACTGGCGTGGGTTCTGCATGATGGTGATCACACGCTCCACCTCGTCCTCCGTGAGTTCTCCAGCCCTCTTGGTGAGGTCAATGTCTGCTTTCCTCAACACCACATGAGCATATCTCCGCCCCACACCCTGGGGTGACAAGTTTGACATTAGACTTAGCCTTTTACTTTCTCAGTACCCCATTACTGGTAGGGGCAGGCTGGCTGCACTCCCCGTTGTCCCTGACTCAGGAGGACAGGACAGGACTGGTTGTTTGTGGCCAGCCTGAGCTACCTAGGATAGATCCCCACAGCAGTAGGGCCCATAGGGAATCCCGTGCCCTGTAATCACCCCAGCAGACAGCCTGGCTGTTAGTCAGAAGGGAACACCTCAGACACTGGCCAGCAACACAGACTCAGGGCGGGAGGGCACCACTTCTCCCCCAGTGCCCAGGTGCTCAGCTTTGGCCTGAGTTTTTTTCCCACAGCAATAGCTCACAACCCGGAGTTCCCTGTGCTTCAGGGTTAAGATGAGGGTCCAGCACAGGGAACATGCGCATAAGCAGCTCACCTAGCCACCCGCAGACGCAGAGCCAGCCGAGGAGACAGTGACCAACAGTGCAGATACACTGTCCCCACGTCTCAAAGTGACCTCACACCAGCAGGCCAGGAGCATAGTCACCTACCAATGCTTGTACCACCAGGCAAGCAAAGCCAAGTGTTTAGGAGCAAGGCTTTTAAGTCAAGAGTGGGTGTCACTCTGCCCCCAACTCCAACTTCCAGAATTAAGTGAAAATTCTAGGAGCTGGAGAAATGGCTTCTCCAGACCTGGCTCCAGCCTCAGTGCTCAGAACCTAATACAACCACCATGCCGCCATTACGGAGCCCTGTATTAATTTCCCTTGTGAGACGGTCCCGCTGTCAAGGCTGTGAGCACTGAAGGTTTGTCTGATGCAGGTTCAAGGCTAGCCTAGGCTGCATAGTGAGAGCCAGCTCAGTAACCATGCGGCCTGTGCCTTCCTCATTCCTGTAAGCGATGGCGGCCAGCGCTTTGCAGGCATGTCTGTCCACACCCCCACGATTCCTGTCAAACACCAACCGGGAAGCAGCAGCACTGAAGGATACCGAAAAGCAAGGCACCATGGCACAGAACCCCCACTGCCCTTCACCCTTCCCGCTCAGCCCCCTCACAGAACACTGAGGGCTTTCTTTCTCATCCCACGGTGCCCAGGCTCTCCAGACACCCGCACAGCTCCCAAGAGCCTCAACACACCTGGGTTGTAAGCAGACTGTATTATCCCAGAGAGCTCCAGCAAGAAGCCCAGGTTCAAGTTGCCACACGTAACAACCCCCAGCCACTGCCCTCGCTCTACCCTGCCACCGCCATTCTGCTTCCCGAAGGGCACATTTCATTAAAAATGAAATATGGCAAGCAGTAAAAACCAAAGGTGGTGGCCCACGCCTTTAACCCCAGCACCTGGGAGGAAGAGGCAGGTGGATCGCTGTGAGTTTGAGGCCAGGGTCTACAGAGAGGCCCTGTTTTGAAGAAAAACAAAACAAACAAACCCCACAAAACCCACCACACACAGGTCTAGACCCGGCCCCAAGCACTCACGTATCGAATTACCCCCCCAGATTACCAAGGTGGGCAAATGGCCGCCCAAGGGTCGCGGGCCGCAGGGAGCACCGCGGGGCTGACCTCACGGCCGGCCACGCCTCGCTTCTCCAGGGGGCGGGATGGTCTGGCCTAACCTTAGAACCCCCCTCCCCGTGGCCACACTCACCTTAATGGCAGTGATGGCAAAGGCTATTTTCCGCCGCCCATCGATGTTGGTGTTGAGTACTCGCAGAATGTGCTGGAACTTCTCGGGGATCACTAGAGACTGGGAGAGCACGGGAGCGATCAGACCAGGCAGGAAAGGTCGCTGCGGCTGGGGGGGGGGAGGACCCGGGGAGCACGGGGCCCCTGCTCTGCCGAGCTCCCCGCCGCACGCCTAAGCGCGGGAAACCGCCGCCGCGGCCCCGAGCTCCCTGACGGGCGGGCGGGCGGTCGCCATAGCCGGGCTCCGGGCAACTCCGGTGTGCGCCGGGAGTGACCCCTTCCTCCGCCCGTGCTCCCCGGAACCTCACGTCCCAGGACGCCCCCTCCCGGGCCGCGCCCCGTCGCGTCACGGCGAGCAGCAGGCCCTGGGACACGGCATGCTCCGCGCCCTCGCGGAAACCGCCCCCGGCCCCGCTCCGATGTCGCCGGATCGCGGCGCGGACTCCGCGCTTACCATGGCGGCGGCGGCGGCACAAGCGGCGGCGTGGAGGCCTCCTGTGGAAGAGAGAGCGGAAGTGACGTGTGGTGCTTATATAGCCTCCGGGAGGAAGAGGCGGGGCTCGCCAGGAGCAGTGCTTCCGGAAACTGTTTTTCTCCCCGCCCCCCCGTTAGCGAGCAGTTGAACTGGGACAGTTTTGATTGGGGTGGGGGAGGGGTGGGGCCATAACTTCCGGTTCGGTTGTCTGTGCGGGCGAGCAGCGAAGGTTCCGGAGCAGGATTGCGTTCGAGACGTCCGCCTTCCCGTTTTGCACTTGACCGCAGTGACCAAAGCTTAACGGGGGAGACTGGAGCCGATCACTTTAGCTCAAATATCTGGGAACTTTCATTTTTTATTTTTTTTGCTTCGTACAAGATATTCTAGGACTTTTGGTTTTGCTTCGGGAAGCGGAGTCTCTTGAGACTGACAGCTGCCGGAAGTGAGGCTGCGGGGGAATGGCAGCCGCTGCGACCATGGCGGCTGCTGCCCGGGAGCTGGTGTTGCGGGCTGGGGTTTCAGATATGGAGGAGGAAGAGGGTCCGCTGGTGAGAGCACGGGGCTGTTTGTCCTCCGGAGTGTCGTCAGGTCGTCCCTCTTCTCAGGAAGGCGTAGGCTGGGTTCAGACGCAAGGGTTGGAGTCCTCCTGCTACCGGGGATGGCGACCGAGCCTTCGCAGATACCACAATGGCTGAAACTCGGGTCCCAGGGACACTGTGTCAGCGTCCTGTTCACGCTAGAGGGGGGAAAATTCTTAGTAGAGAGGAGAATATAGGGTAAAGGTTTAAGAACGTGGCCTCTGGAACCTGATTCCCACTTTCAGCCCCACCACTTGTACGACATGTTTGTTACATTTTCAGTGCCGTCGCTTCCCACACCTATAGAGTAGAGATGTTGTTAGCACCTGCCTTGTAGGTCGTCGTTAGGATTAGCCGAATGAGTATGAGTAAAGGTGCACCCAACACCCGGGTAAACACTGTGTAGGCTGACAACTTTAGCATCTGAAACTCCCTACGCAGGGGAGGTCTTAACTTCAAAGGCATTTGGGTACCTCCCCCGACTCCATGAATTGTCTGATACCCGTAACGTGTTTTCTGCTCAGTAGCCCGCTTACTATGGCTCCCCCCACCCGCTCCCCCCTCCGTTGCAGGATTAAGGATATCGGATTGTATTTTGTTTCCAGTGTATCTTTCTGTATCCCACATTCACTACTCTGTCCGTCTGCAGGGGGCTGGCTCTGGACTCCAGGAGCCCCTGCAGCTCGGGGAGTTGGATATCACCTCTGACGAATTCATCCTGGATGAAGTGGATGGTAAGTGGTGGCATGGGGTGGGCGCAAAGTAGCCCCCTTAGTCCTTTAGGAATATATGCCCCCCCCAGGCCAACCCCTGCATTTAAAAAATTACATATACAGTTTAACCTATGAATTGAGAAGGTTTAATTTCAAATTTAGGCTCAATAAGAAATGAACAGGAAGAGTAGAATAATTACAGTGAAGTTGCTGCATCACTTTTTGCTCTTTGGGAATATTATTAAAATACAGTAAAAATAAAGCTTGTTTGAACATAAGTGTGCAGCCAGCCAGAGTGCCAACTAAGACAGTTAGTGAGTGAGTGACTGACAGGCAGGTACCGCACACATCACAGATTCACCCAGTGAAGATGATTCAGGTCCAAGGCCGGGTCAGAGGTCTTTCAGCTTCTCAGAACACCGCACATTTCAGAGCTTACAAGTCACATTTTGGAATCTTCCGTTTAGTATTTTTGTTCAGCGATTGATTGGACTATAAGGAACTGAAACAGCAGAAAATCAAACTGCAGAGCAACCGCTCCTATAACTGAGGGTGGGGCTGGAGGGAGGGGAGTGGTGTGGGCGGAGGGGGGCGTGGCACTGGCCCCAGTGGTAACCCTCTGTCCCCAGTTCATATCCAGGCGAATCTGGAGGATGAGCTGGTGAAGGAAGCTCTCAAAACGGTAAGGCTCTCGCTGCTCACCCCGCCACCTTCCCTCAGCTGTCTTTTGTCACCTTGGTGTGTCCCCCGTAGCCTGTCAGTGAGTCTGCTCTGGTGTCCTTTTCCTGTGGCTTCTTCCTGACTTGTCATTGTGCCCCCCCCCCAGGGTGTGGATCTTCGACACTACTCCAAGCAGGTGGAGCTGGAGCTGCAGCAGATTGAGCAGAAGTCGATCCGCGACTGTATCCTCCAGCAGAGGGCGGGGTGGGAGGTGTGATGCAGGTAGCCTCCACGGCCATTGTGTGACTGGCGTTTGCCACCTTGTGGGTTCTCCTTTTGTCCACCCACCTCCACCCTTTCAACCCCCAAACACTAGATATGAGAGAAAAAAAGGATAGAAAGAAAAGAGATCCCTGAATAAAGCTAGTGTCAGAAAGGGCGAGGCGTCAGACTCCTTCCTGCTGACTGGGGGCTTTGAGCTTCTTGGAGTATATTTGATCTTTGACGTCAGGCTATCTAATGTCTAGTTTCTTCTCTGCTCATGACTACTTAACAAACATCAACCGACCCCACCTCTGGGGCCTTAGCATTCCAAATGTCACACAATCACAGAAACTATCTGCAGCTGACAAAACAATGTCTGGGCTGGAGGAGGAGGCAAACCATAGGCAGCTGTCGTGAAGCCGCCCGTGTCCCTACTCCTGGCACTAAATTGAAAACATATTCTTATACTATTTCTGTGGCATTTTTTTCAAAATACTTCTGTGCTTTTTTTTTTAAGATTTATTTCATGTGCATCTATGTTTTGCTTGTGTGTACGTCTGTGTGATGGTGTGGGATTCCCTGGAACTGGAGTTACAGACAGTTGTGAGCTGCCGTGTGGATGCTGGGAATTGAACCCCAGTCCTCTGGAAGAGCAGCCAGGCTCTTAACTGCTGAGCTGTCTCTCCAGCCCTGTTTCCTGTGTTTTTTTTAAAAGAAACCAAAATTCCAAACTTCTCACTACAGGATGGCATCTAAGGTCTCTGTTACTCAGGGAGAGCTTGCAGGGAGGTCCTGCAGGTCTAAGGAACTCTGTTCACCGTGAAGCCCTTGACTTTTGTGGGTCAGACATTCAAGAGAGTGAAAACATAGCATCTCTGCACAATCAGATCACAGCCTGCGACGCTGTCCTGGAGGTCAGTGGCCCTTACCGGTGGCTCAAAACCCGACACGCCCTCTGCTCCTGCATTTTCTTTTTTTTGTTAGTATTTTTTGTGTCCTTGGATAAGTGAAGCTCTCCCGCCCTCCTGCGCTGCAAGGGTATTCACGCAGAGACTTGGTTGGCACACTTGTCCCCGCCAACCCCGTGGCATGCCCACAGTGCTGTCTGCCCTCCCCACAGCGCATGGAGCAGATGCTCGGAGCTTTTCAGAGCGACCTCAGCTCCATCAGCTCTGAGATCCGGACCCTGCAGGAGCAGTCGGGAGCCATGAACATCCGGCTTCGCAACCGACAAGCCGTTCGGGGGAAGCTTGGGGAACTTGTAGATGGGCTGGTGGTGCCCTCTGCCCTGGTCACGTGAGTCGCTGCTTGGAAGGGCCATAGTGTCCAGAGCAGGTGGTCACAACAGAGGCCTCTGGGCTGAGCTTGTCAACTACCGTCTAGAAACCAGGTGTGCTGGCTCATGCCTGTAAGCACATGCTTGGGAGGGTGAGACAGGAGGATTGCTGCAAGTAGACCAGCCTGGGCTGTAGAGTTAAAACAAACAAACAAACAAACCTGAGTACATTATAGAAGCTGATGGATGGGTTAATAGCTACTCACCCTACGTTAGCCACCATAGGCAGGACATAGGCTAGCAGGGATCCGGGGTGACGTGGGGAGGTGCGGCTCAGGAGTTGAAAACTGTGTGCTGTACCAGAGACCGTGGTGGAAGGTAGCAATGACTCGTGAGGTGGGAGGGGTGTGCTTTGGGTCTGTTTCAGGGCTGTTGAGTCTCCCTTGTAATCATTCCCATCATCCCTTGCTCCTCAGAGCAATTCTGGAAGCTCCAGTGACAGAGCCCAGGTTCCTGGAGCAGCTGCAGGAGCTGGATGCCAAGGCGGCCGCCGTCAGAGAGCAGGAGGCGAGGGGCACGGCCGCCTGCGCTGACGTCAGGGGCGTGCTCGACCGACTCCGGGTCAAGGTGCGAAGTGACTGCTTAGCACCAGCTTCCCAAGGACCTCGCAGTGTTTCCCTGTGTGCAGCAGCCTGTCTAGCGCCCCGAAAGTCTACAGAGGGCAGAGACGAGGCCCAGTCGGTGGAGTGCTTGCTTAGCATGCAGGAAGCCCCGGGCTCCGTCCCGGCACTGCATGTTGGCGTGATGGCCGTGTCTGCTGTCCTAGGAAGGGGAAGAGGAAAGATGAGAAGTTCGGGCCCAGCCTGGGGCGCGCGAGACCCGGCCTCCAGAACAAGCGGGGCTCACTCTGGAGCAAAGGGAGTAAGAGCAGAGCAGAGAGGACGGCCAGGCCCCGTGGAGGGAAGGGAAGGCGGGCACACGCATACAGCATTCTGTATCTAAAACAAGAAAAAGAAGCAACTGAGAAAAATAAGGCCAGGCGTGGCGGTGCAGGTTTAGCCCCAGTGCTCAGGAGGCGGAGGCAGGCAGCCGTCTGTGAGTCCCAGGCCCCCTGTCTGCACAGAGAGTTCCAGGCCAGCCAGGGCTCCGCAGATCCTGTGTCAGTAACTAAAGCAGCCAACCAAAGCACAACTGAAGAAGTATTCTTTCCTCACATCTGCCGCCTCCCTTCCTTCCTTGCACGCAGTAAGGGCCCCGGCGTCATGGCTGTTCTTCCTCACGTCTAGGCAGTGACGAAGATCCGCGAGTTCATCCTCCAGAAGATCTACTCATTCCGAAAGCCGATGACCAACTATCAGATCCCACAGACGGCGCTGCTGAAGTACAGGTGGGCACCCAGCACGGGTCAGGGTGGCCCGCCAGCTGCTCACCAGGCAGCGTGGGCATCCCGGTGCCTGACTCGGCCCTGGACCTTCCAGATTTTTCTATCAGTTCCTGCTGGGCAACGAGCGAGCTACAGCCAAGGAGATCAGGGATGAGTACGTAGAGACGCTGAGCAAGATCTACCTGTCCTACTACCGCTCCTATGTGGGGCGGCTCATGAAGGTGCAGGTGAGCTGGGCAAGGAGCCACGGCCCGGAGGGGGTGCTGAGCGGAGCCCCCGCCTGCTGACGGTGGGGAGCCAGGCTGCAGCGCTCTGTTCTTTTTCTCTAGTACGAGGAAGTTGCTGAGAAAGACGATCTAATGGGTGTGGAAGACACAGCAAAGAAAGATATCCTGGAAAGAGAGCCTCACGCCAGGCTCGTGGCAGGAAGTCGGCTTCCGGCCTGCAGGGCTGCGTTTCTTACCGTTTCTGCGGTGCGGCGCCTTTGAGCACGTAAAGGCGAGAGCGTCCTGTCAAGAGGCACAGCCTTCTGGCGGGTTTTCCCACTGATGATTTCAGAGGCTTTGTAAGAGCTTGACGGCCTTTACAGGTGTGGGGTGACGCGAGGCTGTGCTCAGGACAGGGGTGTCTGTTTAGGGGTGAAGTGAGGCTGTGCTCAGGACAGGGTGTCTGTTTAGGGGTGAAGTGAGGCTGTGCTCAGGACAGGGTGCCTGTTTAGGGGTGAAGTGAAGCTGTGCTCAGGACAGGGTGTCTGTTTAGGGGTGAAGTGAGGCTGTGCTCAGGACAGGGTGCCTGTTTAGGGGTGAAGTGAAGCTGTGCTCAGGACAGGGTGTCTGTTTAGGGGTGAAGTGAGGCTGTGCTCAGGACAGGGTGCCTGTTTAGGGGTGAAGTGAAGCTGTGCTCAGGACAGGGTGTCTGTTTAGGGGTGAAGTGAAGCTGTGCTCAGGACAGGGTGTCTATTTAGGGGTGAAGTGAGGCTGTGCTCAGGACAGGGTGCCTGTTTAGGGGTGAAGTGAGGCTGTGCTCAGGACAGGGTGTCTGTTTAGGGGTGAAGTGAGGTTGTGCTCAGGACAGGGGTGTCTGTTTAGGGGTGACGTGAGGCTGTGCTCTGGGCGGGGTGTCTGTTTAGCTTCTTGGGATCCTCAGGTCGTGGCTGCCTGGGTCTGGGTGGTGAGCTCCATAGTTTTCCCTGACTCCGATGCTGTGCACGGTTCTTCTCGAAGCCGTCCCTCCGAAGCAGGAACACCATCTTCACCCTGGGCACCCGGGGTGCCGTCATCTCCCCCACTGAACTTGAAGCCCCCATCCTGGTGCCCCACACTGCCCAGCGTGGAGAGCAGAGGGTATGACAAGGCTACCCCTCTGTGGCCAGGGATCAATCCCCTAAGGTGTCAGCGTGGACTTTGGGGCTCCCCCAGCCTGCTGAGATGTGGGAGGGCTGGGAGCCATGGACGTAGAGGCGAGGCTGGCTATGGAGACTGTCCTGAGGCGGCAGTTGAAGTGGATGTGGGCGGTGGCAGCAGCCAGTGGGGAGGGCTGTGTCCTCTGTCCCCTCCTCAGTGCCGTTCAGGGTGCTCCTCCCCACCTGGAGGTTGGGGTGGGGTCTTGTGAGCTCTCATTGCCTAGATGTGCTGAGTCTCCATGAGCATGGGTCCCTGTTGGATGCCATCCCTCTGTCTCTGTCCCTACAGTACCCGTTTGAAGCTCTCTTCCGCAGCCAGCACTACGCCCTCCTCGACAATTCCTGCCGGGAATATCTTTTCATCTGTGAATTTTTTGTCGTGTCTGGCCCAGCTGCACACGACCTGTTCCATGCTGTCATGGGCCGCACACTCACCATGACGCTGGTAAGCCTCAGAAGTCCGCTTTTCCCCCTGTCCTCAGACTCAGCAGCGGCCAGCGCGCTCCCAAGTGTCGGTACCGAAAGCATCTAAGTCCATAACTCGCAGCATGGCCCCTAGGACACGCTCAGACCATGGCCCTGGGCTTCCTCTGCTTTCCCAGGAGCAGCCAGCAACTCCTGGGACATGAGTGTCCTCTAACCCTGCCCCTTGACACCCTCCCCAGGCGCCGTCCGCTCCTGTGAGGAGCTTACATAGTGTGGCTAGTGAGGCGGTCAGAGCCGCTCCAGGTGCCTGTGCACAGGGAAGGAGGTCGTCTCCCTGGCCAGTGCCTTGTCCCCAAAGAAATGTACATCTGTGTGCCCACAGGCGCTCGAACGACAAACTGACCTTCAGTTGTCTGCTTGTCGCTGTGCCACAGAAACACCTGGAGTCCTATCTGGCCGACTGCTACGACGCCATTGCTGTTTTTCTCTGTATCCACATCGTTCTCCGCTTCCGCAACATCACAGCAAAGAGGGATGTCCCTGCTCTGGACAGGTCACTGCACTCTTCCTTGCCTGATAGCCTTTACCCTGACTCCCATTTGTGTGTCCCAGGGGTAGCGTTGGTGCCATGCACACCCGCTCCCACTCCCCTGACGGTGCGTGCTCCCAGGGCTGCCTGCAGTCCTGGGCAGCTGAGCTCTGACGCTGATTAGCCTGCAGGTACTGGGAGCAGGTGCTCGCCTTGCTGTGGCCTCGCTTTGAGCTGATCCTGGAGATGAATGTCCAGAGTGTCCGCAGCACTGACCCCCAGCGCCTCGGGGGACTGGACACTCGGCCCCACTATGTGAGTGCGGGTGACGGTACAAGGGGGTCTTGTGGTCACACTCAGTGGAGGGTCAGACACTGCTGAAGGGGTACGGGGGACAGCAGTTGCAGAGGCAGCTCTGAGGGGACTGTGTCCACCAGGCAGGAGGCTGTGACCTGTGACTGTTCCTCCTTGCTCCTAGATCACACGCCGCTATGCCGAGTTCTCCTCTGCGCTCGTCAGCATCAACCAGACCATCCCCAATGAGCGCACGCTGCAGCTGCTGGGCCAGCTCCAGGTGGGCTAGCGGGAGAGCCTTCCCAGCATGGGGCTGTGATCTAGCTGGGCCAGCTCTAGGTGGGCTAGCGGGACAGCCTTCCCAGCATGGGGCTGTCGCCTACGTTCTCACTGCTGCCTCTGCTGGCCATTGCAGGTGGAGGTGGAGAATTTTGTGCTGCGTGTGGCTGCGGAGTTCTCCTCCAGGAAGGAGCAGCTGGTGTTTCTGATTAACAACTATGACATGATGCTGGGTGTGCTGATGGTAACACTCCTGCTCCACGGCTCCGCCCGGGTCCTGCAGCGCCCGCAGCCTGGGGTGAGGGGGTGCTGGCGTGAAGGCTCTTCCCACTTCCTTACTCCCCGTCTTCCTTAGGAGCGGGCTGCTGACGACAGCAAAGAGGTGGAGAGTTTCCAGCAGCTGCTCAGTGCCCGGACACAGGTAGGGCCAGGTGTGGCAGGAGGACAGTGCTGTTGGAGTGACCTCAGTGCAGGGCCATCATCACAGCCCACTGCTCTGTGTGTGTGTGTGTGTGTGTGTGTGTGTGTGTAAGCTCATGGAGGTCAGAGGTCACCACGTCTAGGAATGGCTCCTTTCTGACGTCGACCTTGTGTTCTGGGGACCAGTGACAAGCACTGCTCCCCCATGAGCCAGCTCATCAGCTCCTGGTTCTGGAGGAAATCCTTGGGGTGGGGGATCCCCTGACCCTGTGAGATCACCACCCAGTGCAAGGCTCACAGAGGCTGGCAGCTCTGTGGGGTGTCACTGCCACAGAGTCACATGGCCACATTGTCCCCAGGACTCCTGACTGTCCGGCTTACACTTCTCCCTAGGAATTCATTGAAGAATTGCTGTCCCCGCCCTTCGGGGGTCTGGTGGCATTTGTGAAGGAGGCTGAGGTTTTGATTGAGCGTGGACAGGCTGAGCGACTTCGGGGGGAAGAAGGTATAAGGATGTTGTCATGGGGCTGTGGGAAGGCGAGTTAAAAGGGCAGTGAGCGTGTGTGGCTGATGGGGAGGTGGCAGCAGGCAGCACTTGGCTGGCAGATACCAGCAAAGCCAGGTTTGGTGGTGGTGAGCATGGCTGTGCCCTGGGCAGGCCTCGCTAGGTGACCACGAGGTCACCAGACCTGCTTGCAGCCTGACACTCCCTTTCCTGGGCGCTCAGCCCGAGTCACCCAGCTGATCCGAGGCTTTGGCAGTTCCTGGAAGGCGTCAGTGGAGTCCCTGAGTCAGGATGTCATGCGTAGCTTCACCAACTTCCGGAACGGAACCAGCATCATCCAGGTGACCCCGGTTCTGGTCCTAGCCGCTGGCCTGCTGTTCCCTTCTCTTTGCTCTGGGCTCTGTGTCACATGGCTGCCCTGCGGGTAAGCTGTGCCTGACTCTGCTGAAGGCCTTGGGCCTGTCAGGCTGATGCACTGTCCTGCCTGCAGGGGGCGCTGACGCAGCTCATCCAGCTCTACCACCGCTTCCACCGTGTGCTGTCGCAGCCGCAGCTCCGGGCGCTCCCGGCCAGGGCAGAGCTCATCAACATCCACCACCTCATGGTGGAGCTCAAGAAACACAAGCCTAACTTCTGAGTGGTCCCCGGGACGTCACCTGGGACCCCTTTCCTGTTCTTGTCTCAGGCTTCCCCACACCTCCCAGCCTCCATCACCAGGACCAGGCCTCTGCTTCCACAGAGTGCTCAGGGCTGTTCTCCCTGGGCCTCTGGGGCGACCCTCATGTCCCCAGTCCTGTCACCTGCTCCCACCACCTCAGTCTTTGCCTCTCAGCTCTTAGATCCGAGCAGTGCAGGCCTCGGCCTCTCCTGTGGCATGCCGCTCATGGCCTCCACTGGAACCCTGGCCGTCGCCTGCTGCTCTGTAGGTGTAATAAGGGCTGTGCGGGAGGCTGCTTCGGCTCCGTCCTGCGGCCTCCGGGTGCTCCAGCTCCTTTACTGTAGTCTGTCCAGGCCCCACCCTGGTGGACATCAGGAGCTGGGTAGTAACCTCTGGCCTGTGGCTGCTTCTGGCCCCAGGAGTGGCGGAGCTGTTCAGTGTAGCTCTCCAGAAAGGTGCCACATGCCTCACGCCTGGGAACGTGGACAGCTTTGGGCAACCATGGGAAAAGTGCACACTGACTCTGAGGCTGGCTGTCTCAGCCCCCAAGTGGCTGTCACAGCTCCTTCGAGGGTGAAGAGCCTGCAGGACCTACACCCATAACCGGGGGACTGTGGGGCTGCCTCCAAAACGTGTTGTCATTTACGTTTGACCCGGACCCTTCCTGCCACCCTCCCTGTGTGCTGAGCTTGAAGACTCTAGAGCAGTGAGTGGTCCTCAGCCTTCCGGACGCTGCGACGTTGCGACCCCTAAATACAGCGCCTCATGTCATGGCCCCAACCATAAAGTTCTGTTGTATGTCGATTGCTACTTCCTAACTGTTGTAAGCTGTAATGTAGATGTCTGTGTTTTCTGCTGGTCTTAGGCAACCCCTGGGAACAGGGTTGAGACCCCCAGAGGGGCCATGACCTACAGGTTCTAAATCAAAGGAACATTCTTGACTAAGGTTTTTGTTTGTTAGTTTTCCCTTCAAAACAGGGTTTCTCTGTGTAGCCCTGCCTGTCCTGGAACTTGCTCTGTAGACCAGGCTGCCCTTGAATTCAGAGATCTGCCTGCCTCTGCTGGGATTAAAGGTGGGCACCACCACACCCAGCAACCTTGGCCAAGTCTTAAACAAAACTGGGCTGCTTGGGTTACAGAATACGCTCAAGGCCAGCCTGGACCATGCCTTAAACTAACAGCTCAGCATCAGGAAGCTTACGAGGCAGATAGTGGTCCCTAGGTGCCTTCTACAGTGTGGGGAGGGGTTTCAGGTGAAAGATGCTGTCCAGGAGAAAAGGTAATTTAAGTTATTTCCTCCGGCCTGTTCACTTCCCAGGCCCTTGGCCAGTGTGGTCTTTGAGCCCGTGCACCCAAGGGAAGGGAAGGCAGGCAGATTCTAAAGTCCTGTCCTTGTGAGCCCTGCCCTGTCTTCCGCCATATCCCCTTCCCTTGCCCCAGAGTTTCAGCTTTCCCTGTGTCGCGCTGGCTCCCAGCTTCCCTGAGGTTTACCCAGCGTTGTACTAGGCTGGGGTTGGGAGTCTGGCAGCGCACAAGCTCACCCCAGTCCATGGTCCTTTCTCTCCTGTTAGCCCTTACCACCTGCTCCACCACCCCCTCCCAGGTGTCAGCCTTGGGGACGCCCAGTTTTCTGGCTGTGTGGACCATGAATCAGAGATCCCCTCACCTCTGCTTCCTGAGGGCTCGGGTTAAAGGCGTTCCCAAAGAACCTGGGGACCCTTTCCTTGGGTGGGTTACATCCAGCCCAGCTAGTGGTGCTGGGGTGTAGTTCGGTAAGGATTCACTCGACATGCAGAAAGCCCTGGGTTAAATCCTGGGCAACATCAGCAAAAGATAAAGAAACAAAGGATCCCGTGTGGGGGCCTGTGCAGGAGATACCTGGCTCTCCAGTGTGACCCGGACAGCTTCAGATGCCCAGGAGCCTGGCCAGCAGTTCAGGACTCTGCAGCCTGCAGTCTGGCGGGGTTTTACTTCGCCCAGTCGGGCCCCAGAACCCCGGGAAGCCGCGATGCTGCGCATGGCCGCCATGGGGCAGCAGGACACAGGAGTGGGAGCTGGTCAGGGCCACTTCCTGAGCCTTCCTGCTCGTTGGATGCTGGGAAAGGCAGGGAGGTGCCCTCCTGCCCTCTTCCTACCGGAGCAGCGAGGGAATTTTCCCCTCAGACCCAAATCCTGTTGCGGGTTGCACGGGTCCTTGTGATCTTCCGCTGAAACTCAGCCTCTGAGTAAGATTACAACTCAAGCTGAGGTGAAGCTTTCCCCTCCCCCACCAGTGTGTCCATCTAGAGCAGGGACCCTAGGGTCCTGCAGGAGGGCTGGGAGGTGTCCCCACGTGCTGTAACGACCCCCGGTACTGCTCGGGGATCTCTTTAGAGAAATCTTATTTCTCCTCCCCCCATTTCTTTTTCTTTTAATAATTTTATATGTATGGGTGATTTGCCTCGTGTGTGTCTGTGCACCGCGGGCATGGAGTGCCCCAGGAGACCGGAAGAGGGCTCCCTACCCCCCCCCCCCCAGACTGCGGCTGCATGTGGGTGCAAGCTGGGAACTGAACCCAGGTCCTCTGGGGCAGCAGTAAGCACCACAGTTTTACTTGGAAATGACACCAGCCTGGTTTTTACGCCTTAGTTTCCTGTGATTTTTTTTTCTCGGCAGCACAGGGCCTCACCCAGGACTGAGTCACCAAAGCACCCTGCAGAGAGGGTTTTGTAGGCATCAACCTTTCCCAAACCTACTTTATTTGGGGTTCTTTAATGCTTATACCTCCCTTCCAACCCACCTGCCCTTGCTAGGAGAGAAAGGTTTGTGGGAACAAAAGAAGTAGACCTTTTTAATAATCAGTTCCTGGGAGCGATTCCCCTGGCCTAGTCGGCAGGATTTCAGCAGCCCAGCAATTCCACCAGAGTTGCTGCTGGAACCCGGAGCAGCAGCCAGAACCCAGAGCCCCGAAGTGTTCTCTGGAGCAGTTCTCTCTAGGAGCCTCTCTAAACAGCCAAACAATACCAAGATCCAAAAAGCCCTGCCTCCTGTTTTGGGTTCATATATATATATATATATAGCTCCCCTCAAGTCTGACTAAGATGTGTTTCAGCTGGCAAAAACCAAGCCCTGCCTCCCCCCCCCCCCATTGAGGTGGTTCCTCTCCTAGTGGATAAACATCACCTGATCTCTTACAAGTCTGTTCCCCATCTCACACTTGGGATAAAAACAAAAACATTTTTATATCCACTATATATCCCCCTTTCTATTAAAAAATAATAAACTAGATACAATAAAAATACTTATGAGAATTATCCAGGAAAAGTTACATATACAAGGACCAGTCTTATAGTTGGCAATCTTGGAGAAGTTATTCCACTATCCTATCCTATCCTAGTGAGTCTTTTTTTTTGTTTTTGTTTTGTTTTTCGAGACAAGGTTTCTCTGTGTAGCCCTGGCTGTCCTGGACTAACTTTGTAGACCAGGCTGGCCTTGAACTCACAGAGATCCGCCTGCCTCTGCCTCCCGAGTGCTGGGATTAAAGGCGTGCGCCACCGCCGCCCGGCAGCTATCCTAGTGAGTCTTATCTAGTGTCCAAAGTTTTCCTAAATCACTTTAATTTACATTTATCAACCTCTAAACATGTTTTTAGCTCTTTTTTTTAAAAAATCATTTTATTTAATTTTAATTTATGTGCATTGGTGTGAGGGTCTCAGATCTTGGAGTTACAGACAGTTGTGAGCTGCCATGTAAGTGGTGGGAATCGAACCCCGGTCCCTTGGAAGAGCAGGCAGTGCTCTTAACCACGGAGCCACCTCTCTAGCCTATGTTTTTAGCTCTTAAACTAATGCTTATAGCAATACAATGGCTATCTAGTCTTCAACCCATCAAAGACTTAAGAAGGAAATATTATCTAATATGAAGGAAGTGCAGGCAAGCAACTTCCAAAAATATAGACAGGACAGAGACAGTTGACTGCTTGGACAGTCACAGGTTTTTCTCTGTCGTTGGGCATCCAGTCTTCAGCCTGACAGCCCAGAATATCTGACAGACTACTCTGTGAAGCAGGAATTTTGAAGGACTGGCCCACCTAGTCTCTGCAAAGCTGGACAGCCACTTTCCCAGTGCCATGCTCGATCACAGTTTGGACAGTCAGCTCTGCTATCAGGGGTAGAGATGAGAACAGTTCCTTTGTGCGGTGGCTGCTCTGCCACGCTTGTTTCGTTGATGCCAACATCTTCATTGAAGTAGATGGAGGTGCTGCTAGGAGCAGACGTGTGTCTGCCAGAAAAGCCCTTTACTGTTTTTTGTTTGCTTGTTTGTTTGTTTGTTTTGGTTTTTCGAGACAGAGTTTCTCTGCGTAGCCTTGGCCATCCTGGACTCACTTTGTAGACCAGGCTGGCCTCGAACTCACAGCGATCCACCTGCCTCTGCCTCCCGAGTGCTGGGATTAAAGGCGTGCGCCACCACGGCCGGCTCAGCCCTTTACTGTTAAATGCCATATTCTGTAGATCTCTGAAGTGTTTGAAGATCATCTATTTACTTTATTGCATAATCATGTCTATTCTGTCTATCGATAGACTTGGCTACCTCGTTATATCTAAGTAGACAACACTGCTCATTTCTAGCTATGTACCTATCTGCTTAACCTTGAAAACATATACAAGAACCTAAATAAAGCTTCTTCTGTAATTACCTAACTAGTATTTAACAAGACTACAAGTAAGATTTATAGGTGACTAACTACTAACTTGTACCTCCAACGGTCCTGAACAGTTTGTAATAATTAGCTTTTATAAGACTAGAACTTTACATCACATTTTAAAATAAGTTGCATATGTACAATACATTAAGCAAACATTGTACAAAATCTATCAATATATAACATGTATGAAACATAGAACAAAAGTTAAACAAAATCATCTTACATTTCAATGTACAGTACCAATGTAAATTTTTTTTTTCTTTTTTGGTTTTTTGAGACAGGGTTTCTCTGTGTAGCCTTGGCTGTCCTGGACTCACTTGTAGACTAGGCTGGCCTCGAACTCACAAAGATCCACCTGCCTCAAAAATTTTTTTTAAAAGATTTATTTATTTATTATGTATACAGTGCTCTGCCTGCATGTACACCTGCAGGCCAGAAGAGGGCACCAGATCTCATTACAGATGGTTGTGAGCCACCATGTGGGTGCTGGGAATTGAACTCAGGACCTCTGGAAGGGCAGCCAGTGCTCTTAACCTCTGAGCCATCTCTCCAGCCCCAGTGTAAAATATTTGAGGCTAATAGATTCAATAATCTACCTTTTATCCTATAGTTCTGTATCCTCCCTTTTTATCGTCCCTTCTCCCTAACATTTAATAGGATAAAGAGATAAGAGAAAAACAAGGGCGCGGGGGGGGGGGCGGGGGCGATGCTGTGCTCTTAAAATTACTTTTTTCTGTCTGGGAGTGAAAACGTCTCTTGGGCACCCTTAGAAAAATAAGATATTGGCCAAGTGCTGGGAAAGCTAGCTGTATCTGTTTCTGTCCAGTCTTTTTGGCATCGATCCTTTGGGCTTGCCCTTTTAAAGTTGATACGCATGCAGATTCTTGAGGAAACAGTAGCTGAGGCAGTCTTTGATGTTGAATCACCTGGGCCACCTGCTTTGTCTTCATGACTATGGTTTCCTTTTTCCTCTGAAAATAAGTATTAGTATAGGTACATTTGTACCTAAGTTACATAGATACATAAATATATGTGGAATATGCAAGGTGCACAAGTCACCTAAAGATAAAATTCTGCCCTGTTTTTGAGCAGGTGTAAGGCATTGACTTTTTATGTCTGTTTGAGCTGTAATGTCCATGCTGTATGAAAGGATGGCGTGTCGTGAGGACCAGGTAGCCCATAAGATTCCCTTGCTGTGCGAAGTCATTCATGTTTCCGGTAGTAGGAGGTCTCCCCTGGTCAGATCTAACCTTTACAAGTTTTGTGGTAACCATATTTTTTCACTCCCTGTAGATACATAAACACAACCACGTCCCCATTCCATTATCAACAGAAATTTATAGTATATTGGTTGTCCTAGTTCCTCAGTTTTTTCTGTAACCTGATGTCTTTCTTTTTTTTTTTTTTTAATTTTATTTATTATTATGTATACAGTGTTCTGTCCGCATGTATACTTGCACACCAGAAGAGGGCATCAGATCACATTATAGATGGTCGTGAACCACCATGTGGTTGCTGGGAATTGAACTCAGGACCTTTGGAAGAACAGGTGGTGTGTTCTTAGCCACTGAGCCATCTCTCCAGCCCCCCTGATGTCTCTTTCTTAGTGTTTTTTTTTTTTTTACCAACACTAAGAAAATTTAAAGTCAACAAAGCATTAGTTAATCTGTCCCTGGAGCTCTTTGCACTTCCTTTTTGTTTAATAAGCATCTCTTTTAAGGTACAAGTAGCTCTTTCTACAACTGCTTCTCCTGTAGGATTGTCTGGTATAACAGTAATATGCTTTATATTATAATATGCAAAACGTTCTTCATCTTATTGGATACATATGCGGGAGCGCTGTCAGTCTTAATTCATGCAGGTATCCCATAACTGACGTTATGTTCAGTGAGTGTGTAATTACACAATCAGCCTTTTTAGAACTAAAAGCAGTTGCCCATTGAAACCCTGAGTGTGTATCAATGGTATGATGTATGTACCTTTGTTTTCCAAATTCTGCAAAATGAAACACATCTCTCTTCCAGATGGTACCCTTATGGTTACTTCTGTCAGGCGATGGAGTTTGGTTAGAGAAGCATCTACCATTTCACCTCCAATTTCATCGTTGTCTGTCTCCGTGATTGCAGGAATATTAATTTGAGTACCCCACTGTCGTGCCCTCCCGCCGGCAGGAATGACACAGACACCAGGATTCTTCTCAATTGCGCTTTATTGGGAGCGCCCTTGAAGCTGAAGCGAAAGACCCCGAATGCCCACGAGCACGTCGTTTAAATACTGTCTGTACATGGCGTGTCAAAGTCTCATTGGTTGCATTTGGATGCCTCATTAGCATGCCCACAGTCGAGAGGGCCGTGTTGGAGTGCTTCATTTGCATACCCCTGTTCGGGAGAGGTGCATTGAGAGGGCTTATGTCTGCGCATGCACGGGAGCGTTAACGGTCGCCGCCAAGTGGTAACGGTCGTCGCCATTATTGGGTGCGGCTGCGCCTTACACCCCACTGCTGTAAAAGACTCCTTCCCCATAAATTTATGGGGATGTTGGCCACATAGGGTCCTAGCTTCCCTGTTTGCCCTTCTGGTCCCACACACTTAATCCACTGCACACTTTGTCTTATTTGAGATAATTTACCAATTCCTATAAATTGTGTGTTAATCTTCTGAAGTGGCTAATCTGGATTCCAATACTTTAAAAAATTTTTTAAAAAAAGATTTATTTTTAAATTTTGTGTATGGGTGCTCTATCTGCATGTACACCTGCAGCCCAGAAGAGGGCGTTAGATCACATTATAGATGGTTGTGAGCCATTTCAACACCATTCATTTGTATCCTTAGTTTAGGTCTCTGATCATTGACCATTGTCTGCTAGAACACACGCACACACCTTCCCAGACCACCTGGCTCTCCTAGATTAGGTCCATGGCTCAATTGGCTGTGTTGCCAAAGTTGTTTTCAGTTTTTGGTTTTTCTGTGCAGCCTTGGCTGTCATGTTGGTTTTTAGACCAAGCTGGCCTCAAACTCACAGCAATTCACCTACCTCTGCCTCCCTGAGTGCTGGAATTACAGATGTGCACCACCACGCCTGGCCAAAGTGTGTTTATTACTCTACTCAAGTCTAGTTTTAAATTTGTAGTTTCTAATTTCAGCTTTAGTATTGGCTTCCCCCCCCCACTTTTTTTTTTTTTTTTTTTGGTTTTTCGAGACAGGGTTTCTCTGTGTAGCCTTGGCCATCCTGGACTCCCTTTGTAGACCAGGCTGGCCTCGAACTCACTGCGATCTGCCTGCCTCTGCCTCCCGAGTGCTAGGATTAAAGGAGTGCGCCACCACGCCCAGCCGGCTCCCCCTTTTAAAAAAAGATTTATTTATTATGTATATAGTGTTTTACCTGTATTCCAGAAGAGGGCACCAGATCACATTATGGATGGTTGTGAGCCACCATGTGGTTGCTGGGAATTGAACTCAGGACCTCTGGAAGAACAGCAGGTGCTCTTAACCTCTGAGCCACCTCTCTAGCCGTAGTACAAGCCTTTGAAATAACAGTCAACCCTTGTCTGCTGAGTGGTTTTCAAACACTGGGCATGTGGCTCAGTGACTGGAGTGCCCACCATGTACACCACAGGCCCTACGTTTGACTTCTCAACATCTCAAAACTAGCATGGTGGCACCCAGGCTCGGCTGGGGAGGTAACTCAGTAGGTAGAGGTGCTTGCCACCAAGCCTGATGACTGGAGTTCAGTCCCCAGAACCCACATGGAAAGAAAGAGCTGGCTCCCCAAAGTTGTCTTCTGACCCTGCCCCCACACATACCATGGCTGGGGGTGCCCTCATACACCGTACATATACAGTAATGGTGTAAGTACATAATAAATATGTAAACTAGGGGCTGGAGAGGTGGCTCAGAGGTTAAGAGCACCGACTGCTCTTCCAGAGGTCCTGAGTTCAATTCCCAGCAACCACATGGTGGCTCACAAGCATCTTTCATGAGTTCTGGTGCCCTCTTCTGGCCTGCAGGTGTACATGCAGGCAGAGCACTGTGTTCATAATAATAAATAAATAAATCTTATACAAATATGTAAACTAGCTTACGTTTTTCCTTCACTATCATTGCATGGTTTGACCTTGGTCCTCCTTATGCAGCTCATCACATCGTCTAGGTTTTGGACACAGGCAGATTCACTCCCTGGAAGTCCGGAGGCAAACTAGACACAACATAGGCACACATGTTTCTGTGTTCTTCAACATGAAACAACCATGCTTTACGTTTTATTTATTTGTTTGTTTGTTTGTTTCTGAGTCCTGCACTTGCTTTGTCTACCAGGCTGGCCTCTAACTCACAGCAATCCGCCTGCCTCTGCCTCCCGAGTGCTGGGATTGAAGGCGTGTGCCACCATTCCTTACAAACATTTTTATCGCAGTGGCTTACTAATTGTGTGAGGGGATGTGCGTGCCACGGTGCCTGTGTGCAGCTCAGAGGATACCTTTACAGGGGGCAGTTCTCTCCGTGTGATGCCATGCGTCAGAGTCAGGCCTTCAAGCTCTGTGGCAAGCGCCTTCACCCCGGAGCCATCTTGATGCTCCCTGGAGACCAGCGGGCTTGACCTTCCCTTTGGGAGGTTCCTTCATTCCTGGACTTGGCACATAGAGAGCTGGCCACCCTGACACCAGACACGGCGTTTCCTGGCCTGATAGGTAACAGCCTTGCCTTGGGCGGCTCTGGAGAACCAAGCCTCCCTGCCAGGTCCCACCTGTAGCCCTGTCAGCCAGCTGCTGCCTGGAGGAGCCATATTTTCCCTGAGAGCTTGGGTGTCACTGTCGATATTAGTTACCGTGGGTGTTTGAATGAGGTGACCCCCTCCATATTTTTGGTCATTTAAACACTTGATTCCCAGTTGGTGCTGTTTTAGGAGGCTTAGGTGTGGTGTATCCTTGCTGGAGGAAGTGGGTCATGGTGGCCCATGACTGGACATTTTAGCTCTCCGATGGCCCTGCTGCTGTGCCTGGTGTTTGTTGTTGTGACAATGATGGCCTCTTAACTCTCTGGAACCCTGAGCCCCAAATAAACCTCCTATAAGTTGCCTTGGACATGGAGTTTTATCACAGCAACAGAGAGTAGCCAGTACAGCTCTTTCCCCCTCACTGTGGCTTAACACCCAACAAGAGGTGTTGGCCTTCCTGATCCAGTGAGAAGGTGTCCAGGAAACCACAACTCTGAGGCCCGGAAAAGCATCCCAGCTCTGAGGTGGGGCAGTGTCCCAAGGAAAGGGGTCCTGGGAGCCCAGGAACCTCACAGCTGAGGGAGGCCTCCTTCCCAGAGAGGTTGCTGCTCTCGGGAGGATTGCCCAACCCTGAGGGGCTTAGGAGTCTGAGCCCCTCTTCTTTTCCAGCCCTTGAAGCTCCCAAGGGAAGGTTTCCCCAACCCTAGCTGAGCTGAGGAGTTTAGGAGCCTGAGCTCCATTCCTTCTTTCTCTTCTTCTCCGTTGCTTCTTCCAGTGAGTCACACGAAGCAGCAATTCTCTTAAAAGAGAATTATTGGAGGGATGAATCCATGAGGCGCTGACTCTGCTCCCAGGTGAAGACAGCAGAGAACGGGGCAGACACAGCCTTTATATAGGATTCACTAGGGGCCAAAGCTTTCTAGGGCAGAGATTTCCGGAGTGAAGGTTGGTGGGATTTCAAGTCCTGAGCTTTATTGTAACACTGTGTGTGTGTGTGTGTGTGTGTGTGTGTGTGTGTGTGTGTGTGTTGGGGATGGAGGTTACTGTGGAGTGATCCTAGTGCCTTAAGCCCACCAGCTAAGCATTTTATAGCCCTATTGAGTTCCTAATGTTTTTAATTTGATTTTTTTTGTTTGTTTTATATCTGTGTTTTGCCAGCCTGCACGTGTGTGGTGCTGACAGAGGCCAGAAAAGGACGCTGGATCCTCAGATCTGGAGGTATGGGTGGCTGTGAGCCTCCTCCTGGGTCCTCTGTGAGCAGTGCTCTTAATTAACTGTGGAGTTTTCTCTCCAGGATCTTTTTTTCCCCCCTAATTTTCACTTGGAGATGAGGTCTCACTGAAGTGCACAGGCTGTCCTTGGCTTCACTCTGTAGCTCCTCCTGCCTCAGACTCCTAAGAATTGAAACCACAGCAGCAGAGAGCTCCAGGCCACAGGAGCTTTAGGTTGGGTAGACTCCTCCTCACACCCCAGAGGAACAGAAACTGAGCAGCCTCCATATTTCATAGCATCCATCACAGAATCAGGGAGGCATCTAGCCTATTTCTACCCAGGGTCCTTCAACAGCAAACACAGGAGCTGGAGCCGGCTGCTCTCCCACCCACTGCCTCCCCAACACGGTCTCTGTCCCTTCTGTCCCACCATAGCCTGGCCTCCTTCCTCCCTAACCCGCCCTCCTGCCCTCTAGTGAGCTCAGCCCCTCACAGCCCTCACTGGCCTTGGATCCTCCTCTTCCCTGTCTGGCTTCCACTGAAGTGTGTCCTCTCTGGGACTCCTCCTCCTCCTCTTCCCCCTCTCCTTCCTTCCCCTCCTCCTCCATCTCCTCCCCCTCTTCCTCTCCCTCCTCCCCTCTTCCCCCTCCTCCTCCTCCTCGGCCTCTGAAGTGAGAGGTGTTTGTTTGCTTCTAGGGGGGAGTCCTTCCCTTGCTTCTATCCTTGTTGGACTTGAGGGAAAAGGACAGAAAATCACATCCTGCTGCTGTCACTTAGGGATACCAAAGGAGAAGAGACAGGCACCACACACAGGAAGAAGCATGGGCCCAGTCCTCCATACAAACTGAAAAGACAAAAAATAAATGCAGAAGAGTAAAGAGCCACAGGCAGGACGGAGCCCAGGCTGGCCATCACAGCAGCCCTGGGGCTTACAATCCTGGGGACAGGACAAGGCTCTGGCCACCCCTATGTCCCTGTGATCACAGATCTCAGCATGTGGTTCACAGCGATGAACAGAGCCAGGAGGTGACAGAGCTGAGGAGAGCCTGTCAAAGATGACAATGGACTGAGTTCCACCTGCACACATCTGTTCACACTCAGCTCCACCTGGACACAGCCTGTTCACACTCAGCTCCACCTGCACACAGCCTGTTTACACTCAGCTCCACCTGGGCACAGCCTGTTCACACTCAGCTCCCCCTGCACACAGCCTGTTCACACTCAGCACCACCTGGACACAGCCTGTTCACACTCACTTCCACCTGGACACAGTCTGTTCATACTCAGCTCTACCTGCACATAGTCTGTTCACACTCAGTTCTACCTAGACACAGCCTGTTCACACTCTGCTCCACCTGGGCACAGCCTGTTCACACTCTGCTTCCACAGCCTCATCCTGTCCCACCAGATACACACAGCATAATGACACAGATTCTGGAAGGTTCTCCATCTGCCACTTATTTCCTCCACAAAACTGTAAGAATTCTCAATCCTTTAATTTACCCGCCCATCAACCCCTCAGGTCAAGGATGTGAACAATCAAGTCCACATTCAGCTTCTTAGTCTCAGTGGGGACATGAGGAGCTCAGGGCAGCAGGGAGCTGACAGGATGGAGATGTCCCCTCCTGCCTGCTGGACCAGGAAGGTTGGCTGAGGAAGGGAGCACAGGCAGTGCAGGGAGAGGGTCCTGGTGTGCAGGGCTGGGCTGGGCTCCCCACTTCTTCACATGGAGCCCATAGGATCACAGGGAGCATCAGACACTGTTGCTAAGGAGAACTGGGGGCTCTGGATGTCACAGGAGGGACCTGAACACATGGTCTGTCCCTCAGTCCACTCCAGGCAGCTGTCTTCACGCTAGAGAAGGAGAGTCAGGAACAACCACTGTGAGGACAGCATCCCAACAGCCCACCGCTCACTTAAGGGAGATTCTGGGCGTCCCTGAGTCCCACTCATGTCCACTTTGCCCTGAAGGAGAGAAACCTATTCTTTAGGATCCCAAGTGTGGGATCGAATGGTCTAGTAAGAGAACAGGTGATGTTAATTCACTAGCAGGGCAACCACCTCGTGCAGGAGCTTAATTGCTACCAGATGAAAAAGATCCCGTGAACAGACTCTGGGAGGAGATCTATAAATGAGCCCAGAACTGGCAGAGGGCACAGATTGAAGACTTGGGATAGTTTTGGCTGTTCATCGCTGCCCTTCAAGACGCTCCTAGAGAAAACCGCTTGAGGGAAGGCTTCAGAGCTCCAGCTCCTGCTGAGGCTCTGAGGTCTGGTTACCCCAGGTTCCAGTGGAAGAAATCCTGCGGCTCCCGACCGGAGAATTGTTCCTCGGGACTGATATCCTTAAGGTTTTGTTGTTGTGTCAATTAATCCTCATTTCCTGCTGTTTTGGTTAATCTCGTTATAATTGACGTAGGCTCGGTCAATAAGTTGTTAATAAAATATTTTGGTTAAGAAAATTGAGTCTACATTGCCCCTCTCCAAATCATGCCACAGAGTGTCACCTTTACAATCTGGGAGAGACACATCCCTAGGATTAAAAAAAAAATTCATTGCAAGGTACAAACAGGGCCCCAGAAGATATTTCTGGAGGGGCTATCATGGGCTGGCTGAGCTCCCCACCATCTCCAGCTTCACCCCAAGGGCCTCAGGGACAATCCTAGTCCCACACTTAGCTGGAGCATAGTCTCCTCCTTTTGCACCTGTGAGAAGAAAAGCTGTGAGAGACCAGGAAATACCTCAACCCTAGGAAGTTTCCAGAACTGACAGCAGCCCCAGTTAGAGATAGGAGCCATGAGGGTGTGCAGGTGTTTCCTATTAATGAGGCAGAACACACTTCTAAAAGGAGCTGAGAAAACCCAGGCCCCGCCCTCTCCTACCTTTGTTTCTCCTCCTCTTCCTCACAACAGCCACCACAGCCACAATGATGGTCACAGCTCCAAGGACAACCAGAACAGCAATGATTGCCATGCTGGGGACCATGGACTCAGGAGGCTCTGGGAAGGGAAGGGAAAGCAAGGGAGGTGAGAGTCATGACCCCAGCTCTCAGCCCTGACCTGCTCAGGGGCTGCAGAAGGTTCCAGCTTTCCCTGAGCCCAGCTCTGCACCCACACCCTCCTTACCCCATCTCAGGGTGAGGGGCTCAGGCAGACCCTCATGCACCACATGGCATGTGTAATCCTGCTCCTTCCCAGAAGGCACTGCCACAGCTGCCCACTTCTGGAAGGTTCCATCCCCTCCAGGCCTGGTCTCCACAAGCTCCATGTCCTGGGTCAGTTCCTCCCCATTCAGCTGCCAGGTCAGGGTGATGTCAGCAGGGTAGAAGCCCAGGGCCCAGCACCTCAGGGTGACGCCATCTTTAGATCCATAATGACGGGTCACATGTGCCTTTGGAGTGTCTGTTGAAAGTTTTATGAATTTCCAATATTAAGAAGATACATTGAAATATGCAAAGACAACATTAAATCAATAACTATACTGAACTATGTGTGTTTGAACACTTTGACTGTCATCACTAGTGACCTGATGGGGAGCTGGTCCCCTCAGCACAGAACTGCACATTTTCCTCTCTCTCTCTCTCTCTCTCTCTCTCTCTCTCTCTCTCTCTCTCTCTCTCTTTTGTGTGTGTTTGTGTGAGATGCTTGGGGGGACGGGATGGCAGGGGATTCAGAAGTTAAGAGGTTAAGAGAGAATCTACAAGAACCAGCAGGTGGACATGGTTTGTTGTTGTTCTTTGTTGTTTTTTGAGATGTTCTGTGTCTTAAGGTAGGTAATAGAAGAGTGGAAAAAGGAATAGAAAATAATTAGTTTAATATGTTAAGATGTTTAAAACCATATAAAAACAAGAGTTTAGGAGTAGAGGCTCCTTGAAGGATGTCCCCAATTACTGCTGCCACCATTGAGGCACAACCACTGTGTCCATTTTTTTTTTTTTTTTAGACAGGGTTTTTCTGTTATCTTGGCTGTCCCGGACTCACTTTGTAGACCAGGCTGGCCTGGAACTCACAGCAATCTGCCTGCCTCTGCCTTCCCAGTGCTGGGATTAAAGGCATGCGCCACCACGCCCTGCCACTGTGTCCATCTTGCTGACCAGCATTCACTGTCTGTCCTAGTGAACAGTCATCTCCAGAGTGTGCAGCAGAAACGTGGTGAACCTCTCACACTCAGCCAGAGAAAATGACTCCCAGCCCCTGCCCCTGGGGGGACAGATACAAGGCAAGTCACACAGGATCCTGAAGTGTGCTGTGGGCCCAGTGCAGCACCCACTGGGAACACAGCAGCTCACAGGGGGAGTGGATCTTCCCTCTCACTCCAGTCCTCCATTGCAGAAGCCCCTGTCTCTGAGGAGATCAATTCCTGACTCACTAGGGGGAGCACTGCAGCTTGTTGGGGCAGAGGGGGAGCAGGAGGGGCTGGATGGTTAATTCAGGCAGGAAATAGTCCAAGCTCACAGGACCTTTCTCCTTTAAGGGAACAGGGACTTTACTTGTCTAATTATCCTGGTTAGCAGTGTCCCCTGGGACCTGTGGACACTGATACAAATAGTAATACAAAGGGATAAGAAAGAATATCGCTCCAATGAGGAAGAAACTCTAAAGGCAAAATAATGCCTTCAAAAGGACAAACAAGCCATGTGGTGGTGGTGGCAGCTGCGCACGTCTTTAGTCCCAGCCCTCCAGGGGCAGAGACAGGCAGATCTCTGTGAGTTCGAGGTCAGCCTGGTCTACAAGTTAATTCAGGACAGCCAAGGCTACACAGAGAAACCCTGACTCAAACAAACAAAACAAAACAAAACAAAAGCAAACAAAAGGATAAACAAAAAAGAAAGAAAGAAAAGAAATTCTACTATTTAATATCTGTCAAGGGCACCCCACAAGTGCTCATGTGACCGTTCTAGGAATAGATACAATTGGAGTGTGGAAGGCAAGTAACCCCCACACACAGGGACCTGGGAGAATATGTTATCTGGAAAATTCTAGAAACTGGGGGAATCTAGCTGGACCTTGGTGGCACAAGCCTTTAGTCCCAGCATTCGGTAGGCAGGCAGAGGCAGGTGGATAGCTGTCAGTTTTAAGCCACTCTGGTCTATGAAGTAAGTTCCGGGACAGCCAAGGCTCCACAGAGAAGTCCTGTGGTTGGTGGGAGTGATGGTCTTAGGGGTGTGGGCCTGGTGGCACAGGCCTTTAATCCCAGCATTTGAGAGGCATAGGCAGGCAGATTTTTGTGAGTTCAAAGTCAGGAGGAGTACAAAGTGAGTCCAGGACAGCGGAAGCTACACAGAGAACCCTATCTCGAAAAATAAACAATAAACAAAACAAACAAACAAATAAAGAAAAGAAAAGACACTGGGGGAGCTTGCGATGTTGGATCAGGAGACCCAGGACACTGTTTTCCTCAGAGACAGGGGCGTCATCCCAGCTGAGGATTCTTTTTCCTCAGGACTGAGCTGAGGGCAGAGGGAGGAGGAGGCCGCGGCCCCCGCACCTGTGCGCAGCAGCGTCTCCTTCCCGTTCTCCAGGTGTCTGCGGAGCCAATCCACGCACGTGCCCTGCACGTAGGCCTTGTGTCTCTCTGCCTGACCAGCCTGCTCCCACTTGCGTTGCGTAATCTGAGCCGCCGCATCTGCTGCCGTCCAGGATTTCAGGTCTTGGTTCAGGGCGATGTAATCGTGGCCATCATAGGCGTACTGAAGGTACCCGCCCAGGGGGCGTCGGTCCGACCCCACGTGACAGCCGTACATCCACTGGATGGTGTGAGAGCCTGCGGGACCCCACGGTCAGCCACGCACACCTGTCCCCACGTGATCGCCCACGCCTCGCGGCCGCGCCCACCCACCGACTCCTCCAAACTTAAAAGGTTCTCCCGAACCTTGGATTTGCGACTCAGGAATGTCGGGCCCCGGTGTCGGGGAGGTGGAGGGGACGTGAGCTCTGACCGCGGTCACTCACCGCCCTCGCTCTGGTTGTAGTAGCGGAGCGCAGTCCTCAGGTTCCCTTGGAAAATCTGCTCCGTGTTCTTGGCTCTCAGTGTCTCCCGCTCCCAATACTCCGGCTCCTCCCGCTCCATCCACGACGCCCGCGGCTCCATTCTCGGAGTCTGCGCGTCGCTGTCGAAGCACACGAACTCCGTGTCGTCCATGTATCCGACTTCCATGTACCGGGGCTCCCCGAGGCCGGGCCGGGACACGGCGGTGATGAAGTACCGCAGCGAGTGTGAGCCTGGGGGCGGCGCGCGGTGAGACCCCGACCTCCTCCCGGGACCCTGGGCAGGTGCGCGGGCCCGGAGGGGAGCAGGGCGCCGGGCTCGGGACCCGGGTGGAGCAGGGGGCGGAGAGTCTGGTGGGCGACGCGGGGATGCGGCTTCCCCGGTGTCCCCCCCCCCCCCTCCCCGCAGAGCCCGTTTCCTTCCTGACCCCGCACTCACTTGCGCGGGTCTGGGTCGGGGCCAGGGCGGCCGCCAGCAGCAGGAGCAGCATGCGCGGCGCCATCGCCTCCATCTGGGATCTGGGCGCGTCTGAGTCCTGTAGGCTGCGTGGACTTTATAACCCTTCTCCGCCGTGGGCGGCCTGGTTCCCCAGGATCGCGCCAGCCTATGGGGGTAAGAACTGCGGACTTGTCATCAGTCTCCAGGCAGAAGGACCAGACACAGGAGCAGACATGAAACTGGGGAGATGGGGAATCCCAAGCCCAGGGCTTCCCTACACCACACATCCCCTGCCTGGCAACTGCTGTGGGACAGAGCGCTGTTTGTCATGGCGTCTCCGTGTTCTCACCCAGAAGCTGTCTGGACACCAGGAGAGACCCGAAGCCAGGCTCATGCTGTCCTTCCCTCCACCCTTCCTCTTCCTTCTCTTCAGATGTCGGACCCTGGAGTCTTCTAGAAGAAAAGCCGCTCAGGGAACACAGTGGCAACAGCAAGCAGTTGTGGATGCAGGTGAGAGATGCTTCTCCTTAAGGCAGAGGCGCTGGCCTGCAAGCCCCACACAGACCCACAGACACCGGGCTCTGCTCACCTGCAGTGGGCGCGCACACTGCCAAGCCCGACAGCAGGAGCCTCATCTGTGAAGAAGAGACTTTGCCTCTTCCCTCAGGGTCCCTCTTCTCAGCTTCCTGCTGGACTCAGGCTCCTCCTGTGTCTTCACCGATGATGCATCTGTGTTTCACAAGGATCTTCACCCCAGGTCCTGAGACAGTCTGTGTGGACCTGTGGTTTTGTTTTGTTTTTTTGTTTTTGTTTTTTGTTTTTGGCTACTTTATTGGATTTCTACATCTACCACCTTTCTCCACCCCAACACCAGGTAGGTGACAAAGAAAGTTACGGGGAAAGGGGCCATAGAGCTCTTAAAAGTCTTCCTGCTTCTGACCAGGGCCATGGAGTTCCTTGAGGCAGGTCCAGTCTTTGTCAGGATATCCAATTTCTTCTCCTCATCTCTGCCCCCTTGAGGAAACACTGGACAAACTTGAAAAACAAACAAGAAACAAATAACTGGGCTGGGGAGATGGCTCAGTGGTTAAGAGCACCGACTGCTCTTCCAGAGGTCCTGAGTTCAATTCCCAGCAGCCACATGGTGGCTCACAACCATCTATAATATGATCTGATGTGCACTGTATACACAATAAATAAAAAACAACAACAACAACAACAACACAAATACCTTTTTTGGTTTGTCTGAGATACATTCTCACTGTGTGTAGCCCAGGGTCTCCTGGAACTCACTCTGGAGACCAGGCTGGCCTTGAACTCCCAGAGATCCACCTACCTCTGAATTCAGAGACCTACCCGCCCCCCCAAACAACAACAACAACAACAATAACAACAACAACAACAACAACCAAACCACAAAAAATAATCTTTAAAAAAACAATATTACCTGGCATGATGGAAGTGCACACCTTTAATCCCTACCCGGAGGGAGAGGCAGGTGGATCTCTGAGTCTGAAGACACCCTTGTTCACAGAGTGAGTTCCAGATCAGCCAGAACCACACAGTGGAACCCTGTCTTGGAAAACTAAAAACCAAAACCAGCTCCCTGCTGTCCTCTCGCCTGCACTCTGGACCACCTTTCTTCTGCCCTCCATCTCCTGGGACAACCTGTCCTTATAAATTCTCTCACACTGTGTCACCTGCACATCCCACTGTAGCACTTGCTGCAGCAGACCAGCAACACTGTGTCACTCTGTGCTGTGTCTTAGAAACAGGACTCACAGCTCACATCTGCAACAGACACCTGTGGGCTGATCACCATGGACAGAGCTGTGTCACCTGCTTGAGGCGTGGGTTTCTTCCACCCAAGGCAGAGACAGTGACGGCAGACCAAAGAACATCCATCCAGGGTCAGCTGGGTGAACCATGAGCTCGCTGGTTGCTCACAGGAGTGTGTGTGAGTCACAGCATACAGCCCCGTCCCTGCAGTCCCCGGCACAGCTCCCAGCAGCTCACTCCACCCTCTCCTGTCCCTCAGGGCCTGCTGCTGTTCCACCCTGAGAGGGACCTGCTCCACTGTGTGAGCTCAGTGAACCTGCAGCTTCCTGTGTGTCCTGAGCCTCACAGCCTCCTCCTGGCTCCCCAGGGAATGACTCCCTCTAGAGGAGAAGCTCCCACAGCCACCTCCCTCTTCTGCAGAGGCTCCTTCATGAACACAACCTCAGCCAGATGCTGGTGTGCAAGTGCAGCACCCTGTCCCCTGACACTGAGGTCAGAGTCCCCTGGGCTGTCCCCTCAGCACAGCCCTCCCTCCTCTCCCACCTGCCTGTCCGTCTTTGACTCATGATACAATTTATGTTTTCATTCATTGACGAAACCTTTATTGTGTTGAATGTTTGCTGGGTCCCCGCACTAGAAGTCCTCGTCACAAGATAAAGATGGCTGCCTCATCATTATGGGGATTATGAGTGTTACTTGTTTCAGCAAGGACTGCCAGAGCTCTGGACTAGAAGTCATGAATCATGAAAAGAAACCTTCAGGGGCCAGAACCTGAAACACAGAATAAAGTAATTTCCATCTCTGGTAGTCCCAGAATTAAGTTTTTAAAAGAAGCATCACCTTTATGTCTGCCTTTTGCTTGGCTGTATGTATGGGCACCATGTGTGTGCCTTGCATCCGTGGCCATTGGATCTTTTGGAGAAGGAATCACTGATGGATGATATAAACCATTGTGGTGCTGGCATAGCAGAGCCATCTCCCCAGCTCCTGAATCATGTATTTTTAACTAGATTAACTAGTAGTTAAACTAGTTTAACTACTTTAAACTAGACCCTACTGCAAAACCTTGAGTGGCCACTGGGGGGCAGCACCAGGGAGTCCCAGAACCAGGGAGGAAGATGGGGCCTTGGGCACAACACAGATCCAATAGGGCCTGATCCAAGAGGAACCTGTGGATGCCTCCTCTCTGCCATCCCATAATCCACGCTTTGAAACTGAAAGATGGAGAGAACCTCCAGGGAGGCTGCAGGAAGGAGGCAGGTCGCAGGAGCCTGAAGTTCATCTCCTCAGCCCACAGTGTCCTGAGTGCAGGCCCTGGTTGTACGTTGTGGGGACATGAACAGGAAAACACCTTCTACTGCGGGGACACTGAGGGACCCCAAAGGACAATGGGACAGCCACCACTAGCAGGGACGGGAAAGCCTGGTCTTCCATACAAACTAAAGAGTCAAGAAATAACAAAAACGCACCAGCCCTGACTGCTAATAATCCTGGGGTCAGGACAAGGTTCTGGCCAACCCTATGTCCCTGTGATCACAGATCCCAGTGTGTGGTTCACAGTGATGAAGAGAACAGAGCCAGGAGGTGACAGAGCTGAGGAGAGAACCAGTCATCGATGACAATGGACTGAGCTCCACCTGCACACAGCCTGTTCACACTCAGCTCCACCTGCACACAGCCTGTTCACACTCACTTCCACCTGGACACGTCTGTTCATACTCACCTCTACCTGCACACAGCTTGTTCACACTCAGTTCTACCTGCACACAGCTTGTTCACACTCAGTTCTACCTGGACACAACCTGTTTACACTCAGCTCCACCTGGGCACAGTCTGTTCACACTCAGCTCTACCTGCACACAGCTTGTTCACACTCAGTTCTACCTGGACACAGCCTGTTTACACTCAGCTCTACCTGGGCACAGTCTGTTCACACTCAGCTCCCTCTGGGCATAGCCAGTTCACACTCAGCTCCACAGGAGCATCACCATTTTCACACTGAGCTCCACCTGCACACAGCCTGTTCACACTCTACTCCACCTGGGCACAGCCCTGTTCACACTCTGCTTCCACAGCCTCATCCTGTCCCACCAGATACACACGGCATAATGACACAGATTCTGGAAGGTTCTCCATCTGCCACTTATTTCCTCCACAAAACTGTAAGAATTCTCAATCCTTTAATTTACCCACCCATCAACCCCTCAGGTCAAGGATGTGAACAATCAAGTCCACATTCAGCTTCTTAGTCTCAGTGGGGACATGAGGAGCTCAGGGCAGCAGGGAGCTGACAGGATGGAGATGTCCCCTCCTGCCTGCTGGACCAGGAAGGTTGGCTGAGGAAGGGAGCACAGGCAGTGCAGGGTGAGGGTCCTGGTGTGCAGGGCTGGGCTGGGCTCCCCACTTCTTCACATGGAGCCCATAGGATCACAGGGAGCATCACACACTGTTGCTAAGGAGAACTGAGGGCTCTGGATGTCACAGGAGGGATCTGAACACATGGTCTGTGCCTCAGTCCACTCCAGGCAGCTGTCTTCACGCTAGAGAAGGAGAGTCAGGGACAACCACTGTGAGGACAGCAGCCCAACAGCCCACCGCTCACTCAAGGGAGATTCTGGGAGTCCCTGAGTCCCAATCATGTCCACTTTGTCCCTCCCCGAATCAGGCCCCAGAGTGTCACCTTACAATAAGGGAGAAAAATATCAGAGCTCTGCTTGCTGTCCCTCCTTGGGGTAAAAATACCAAAGATTTCATTGCAGGGTACAAACAGGGCCCCAGAAGATTTTTCTGGAAGGGCTATCATGGGCTGGCTGAGCTCCCCACCATCTCCAGCTTCACCCCAAGGGACTCAGGGACAATCCTGGCCCCCACACTTAGCTGGAGCATAGTCCCCTCCTTTTGCACCCGTGAGAAGAAAAGCTGTGAGAGACCAGGGAAGACCCCAACCTTAGGAAGTTTCCAGAACTGACAGCAGCCCCAGTTAGAGACAGGAGCCATGAGGGTCAGCATGTGTTTCCCATTAATGAGGCAGAGCACACTTCTAAAAGGGGCTGAGAGAAAACCCAGGCCCTGCCCTCCCCTACCTCTGTTTCTCCTCCTCTTCCTCACAACAGCCACCACAGCCACAATGATGGTCACAGTACCAAGGACACCCGGAACAGCAATGATTGCCATGATGGGGACCTTGGACTCAGGAGGCTCTGGGAAGGGAAGGGAAAGCAAGGGAAGGTGAGAGTCATGACCCCAGCTCTCAGCCCTGACCTGCTCAGGGGCTGCAGAAGGTTCCAGCTTTCCCTGAGCCCAGCTCTGCACCCACACCCTCCTTACCCCATCTCAGGGTGAGGGGCTCAGGCAGACCCTTATGCACCACATGGCATGTGTAATCCTGCTCCTTCCCAGAAGGCACCACCACAGCTGCCCACTTCTGGAAGGTTCCATCCCCTCCAGGCCTGGTGTCCACAAGCTCCATGTCCTGGGTTAGTTCCTCCCCATTCAGCTGCCAGGTCAGGGAGATGTCAGCAGGGTAGAAGCCCAGGGCCCAGCACCTCAGGGTGATGCCACCTTCAGGGCTAGGGTGATGGGTCACATGTGCCTTTGGGGGGTCTGTGGGAGATTTATGAATTTCCACAATTAAGATAAACTGAAATCTGCAGAGACGATATGAAATCAATGACTACACTGAACTATGTGCATTTGAACACTTTGAGCTGGTCCCCAAGACAGGGTTTCTCTGTGTAGCCTTGGCTGTCTTGGACTGGCTTTGTAGACCAGGCTGTCCTCGAACTCATAGTGATCAGCCTGCCTCTGCCTCTTGAGTGCTGGGATTAAAGGCATGTGGTGGTTTGACTTCTTTTTTTTTTTTTTCCTTCGAGACAGGGTCTCTCTGTGTAGCCTTGGCTGTCCTGGACTCGCTTTGTAGACCAGGCTGGCCTCGAACTCACAGCGATCCGCCTACCTCTGCCTCCCGAGTGCTGGGATTAAAGGCGTGCGCCACCACGCCCGGCGGTGGTTTGACTTCTAAGGGGATAAATGTGACTTGCTCTCTCACAAGTCTTTTCTCAACCCCTACTTGTGATCTAAGCAAAAAACATGTTTATTTCTCCTTCAGTGCCCCTAATGACTGCTGCCACCATTGAGGCACAAACATGTGTCCATCTTGCTGACCAGCATTAACTGTCTGTCCAAGTGAACAGTCATCTCCAGAGTGTGCAGTAGAAATGTGCTGAGCCTTTTACACTCAGCCAGAGAAAATGACTCCCAGGCCCTGCCTCTGTGGAGACAGATGCAAGGCAAGTCACACAGGATCCCTAAAGTGTGCTGTGGACCCAGTGCAGCACCCACTGGGAACACAGCAGCTCACAGGGGGGAGTGGATCTTCCCTCTCACTCCAGTCCTCCATTGCAGAAGCCCCTGCCTCTGAGGAAGGTCAATTCCTGACTCACTAGGGGGGGGCACTGCAGCTTGATGGGGCAGAGGGGAGAGCAGGGGAGTCTGGATGGTTAATTCAGGCAAGAAATAGTCCAAACTCACAGGAACCTTTCTCCTTTAAGGGAACAGGGACTTTACTTGTCTAATTATCCAGGTTAGCAGTGTCCCCTGGCACCTCTGAACACCGATACAAATGATAATACAAGGGGATGAAGAAAGAATATCATAGGCCAGGCGTGGTGGTGCACACTTTTAATACCAGCACTGGGGAGACAGAGGCAGGTGGATCACTGTGAGTTCGAAGGCATCCTGGTCTACAAAGTGAGTCCAGGATCGCCAAGGCTACAAAGAGAAACCCTGTCTCAAAAAAAGGGAAAAAGAAAAAGAAAGAAAGAAAGAAAAATATTGCTCCAACGAGGAAGAAAATCTAAAAGCAAAATAATGCATCGAAAGAGACAAGAAAGAAAGAAAGAAAGAAAGAAAGAAAGAAAGAAAGAAAGATTCTTCTATTTAATATTTGTCAAGGGCACCCCATAAGTGCTCATGTTACCGTTCTAGGAATAGATACAATTGGGGTGTGGAAGGCATGTAACCCCCACACACAGGGAACTGAGAGAATGTGTTATTTGCAAAGTTCTAGAAACTTGGGGAACCTAGCTGGACCTTGGTGGCACACACCTTTAGTCCCAGCACTTGGGAGGCAGAGGCAGGAGGATTGCTGTGAGTTCGAGGCCAGCCTGGTCTACAAAGTGAATCTAGAACAGCCAGGGATACACAGAGAAACTTTGTCTTGGAAAACCTAAAAAACAAGACAAAACACAAACAAGAAACCTGAGCACGGTGGCACACACATGTAATCAGAGTACTCAGGAGACAGAAGCGGAGGCTAGGCTGGTTTACAAAGAGAGTACAGAACAGCCAAAGCTACAGAGAGAAAGACTATCTCGAAAAAGAAACAAACACAAAACAAAAAAAGAAAGAAAGAAAGAAAAAGAAAGGACACTGGTGGAGCCTGCGATGTTGGATCAGGAGACCCCGACACTGTTTCCCTAGAGACAGGGGCGTCATCCCAGCTGAGGTTCTTCTTCCTCAGGACTGAGCTGAGGGCAGAGGGAGGAGGAGCCCGCGGCCCCTGCACCTGTGCGCAGCAGCGTCTCCTTCCTGTTCTCCAGGTGTCTGTGGAGCCACCCCACGCACGTGCCCTCCAGGTAGGCCTTGTGTCTCTCTGCAACACCATCCTGCTCAAACTTGCGCTTGATGATCTGCCCTGCCATGTCCGCCGCCGTCCAGGAGGTCAGGTCTTCGTTCAGGGCGATGTAATCGCGGCCATCATAGGCGTACTGCTCGTACCCGCCGACGGGGCGCCCGTCCGACCCCACGTGACAGCCGTACATCCACTGTAAGGTGTGAGAACCTGCGGGACCCCGCGGTCAGCCATGCACACCTGTTCACACGTGATCATTCACGCCCCCACCACGGGGGACCCCTCCAAACTGAAAGCGTTCTCCTCCTGGACCTCGGACTTGGGACCCGGGTGGCGGGGGTGGGGGGTGGGGGGTGGGGGGGGCCGTCTCGGGCCCCGATGTCGGGACGTGGCGGGGTCCTGAGCTCTGACCCGCGGTCACTCACCACCCTCGCTCTGGTTGTAATCAAAGAGCAGGTTCCTCAGGTTCCCTCGGAAAATCTGCTCCATGTTCCTGGCCACCCCTGTGTTCCACTTCCAGTACTCCGGCCCCTCCCGCTCCATCCATGGAGCGAGCGGCTCCGTCCTTGGAGTCTGCGCGTCGCTGTCGAAGCTCACGATCTGTGTGTCGTCCACGTAGGCGGCAGAGATGAACCGGGGCTCCCCGAGGCCGGGCCGGGACACGGCGGTGTGGAAATACTGCATCGAGTGTGAGCCTGGGGGCGGCGCGCGGTGAGACCCAGACCTCCTCCCGGGACCCCGGGCAGGTGCGCGGGCCGGGAGGGGAGCAGGGTGCGGGGCTCGGGACGCGGGTGGAGCAGGGGGCGGAGGGTCTGGTGGGCGACGCGGGGACGCGGCTTCCCCGGTGTCCCCCTCCTCTCCCCGCGCAGAGTCTGTTTCCCTGCGGACCCCGCACTCACCCTCGCAGGTCTGGGTCAGGGCCAGGGCGGCCACAGGAGCAGCGCAGGCCAGCAGCAGGAGCAGCGGGCTAGGCGCCATCGCCTCCATCTGGGGTCTGAGTCCAGCTGTCTGGGTGGATATAATAACCGGTGCCTGCGGGGACACTGCCTGGTTCCCCAGGATCGCGCCAACCAATGGGGGTGTGAATTGCGCATTTGTCATCCGTGTCCGGGAAGAAGGCCCTGACACAGGAGCAGACAGGAAACGGAAAATGAGGAATCTCCAGCCCAGAGTTTCCCCACTGCAGACCTCACCCCCTGGCCACTGAGACTTTGCAGGAGCCTTGGCTAGTGGGACAGAGCGCTGTTTGTCATGGCGTCTCCGCGTTCTCACCCAGAAGCTGTCTGGACACCAGGAGAGACCCGAGGCCAGGCTCATGTTGTCCTTCCCTCCACCCTTCCTCTTCCTTCTCTTCAGAAGTCAGACCCTGGAGTCTTCTAGAAGAAAGGCCGCTTCTGGGAACACAAAGACAACAGCAAGCTGTTGGGGATGCAGGTGAGAGATGCTTCTGCTTAAAGCAGAGGCGCTGGCCTGCAAGCCCCACACAGACCCGCAGACACCGGGCTCTGCTCACCTGCAGTGGGCGCTCACACTGCCAAGCCCGACAGCAGGAGCCTCATCAGTGAAGAGGACACTTTGTATCTCCGTCAGGATTGGGTCTTCTTGGCCTCCTGCTTGGGCTTAGGCTCCTGAATCCTGAATCCAGATGATGGGTCAGTGTGTCACAGAGATCTTCACCCCACGTCCTGAGACTGTCTGTGTGGACCTGGTCACTGGGATGAGACTCCTGGGGAGTAAAGTGCAGCTGATCCCTGTCACACTGCTCTGCCCGTGTCCACACACTTCCTCCCTACACTTGCTCTGGTGAATCCACCACAGTGAGAGAGGAGCTGTAACTAACTGTAAAGGAGAACAGTGATGTAGTGTGGTAGACAGGCGTTATGGAGTCTGTGACCCTCGCACTGTCTCTCTGACCCTCACTCACACTTGAGAGCTGATGCGGTGTGTGCGACTGAGTGTCTGAGGTGTGTGGGACACGGTTTGATAACCATGTTGGCTCCTCATTCCCTCAGGCCTGTGCCCTGTGGACACTGGAGAGAGCCTGGTTCTCACAGCGGAAGGTGCCCACTGGGGATCTGAGGCCTCATTCCTGGTCACTAGTGTGGACGTGTTTTAATTAATAACACCTTTGTTTCTAGGGATTTTGATTCGATGTTTTCACATTGCAGCCCTGCATATCTGAAGTGAACACTGAGAGCGGAGGTGAGTGGGGACTCCTGCATAGAGTCGCACACAGAACAGTGTGTCACAGTGTGCATGACCAGCGCTCTAACCTGATGCAGGTGTGCACAGCAGCCCAAACAATCACCAGGATGCTGGCAACACTTGGTTCCATGAACTGTTCATATCAAGCGCTGTGTGAACTTTCCCTGGAAACACCATCCTCTTAGGTCTCATCCTGACTAACTGAGGAGGCAGCTGCCTGTAGACAGCTCCGCAGAAATTATCTTCGTTACTTTTCTTTTTGTTAATTAAAAAATTTTTTTTCTGTTTGTTCTTCAGGACAGTGTTTCTCTATGTAACAGCCCTCCATGTCCAGAAACTCTCTCTGTAGGCCAGGCTGATATTTTTTTTCTTGAGACAGGGTCTCTCTGTGGTATCTTGGCTGTCCTGGACTCACTTTGTAGACCAGGCTGGCCTCGAACTCACAGCGATCCGCCTGCCTCTGCCTCCCAAGTGCTGGGATTACAGGCGTGCGCCACCACGCCTGGCTCCCCCTTTAAGTCCTAACACTTCAGTCTGTGCACAGGGAGTGAGACCTGTGGACCAGGCCCACCAAGCGCCTCTGGGTGGCACCAGGTATTAGTGCCAGCCAGTGGATTTAATTACGTAGACGTGGCTACAGAGGATGATGAACTCCTTTGGGACTGTGGCATCGGGTAAAGGCACACCAGCTCTGAGGATGCCCTACACTGCCACAGTGTTATCTTGGGGCTGTTTCCTGAGACACATCTCCAAGAGTCGGCCATACTGTTGCAGGGCCAGGTTATTTCAATCCCTTCTTAATATGGGGGCAGGTTTGTCTACACAAAGCCAGCACGACGGGGTGAGGTTTTATTGGGATGAGTTTAAGAAAGTATAGGTGGCCTTAAGGAGCCTCAGGGCTGGACTTGATCCTCTGGTCAGACTGTCAGTCGTGGCTGGGCCCAGATGGGACCCTGAGTGACCGACAGAGGTGTTAGCCATGTCTGGTCCTGCGGCTGGCAGTGCCTGAGGTGGGTTGATGAGACCTCTGGGCCCGAGCAGCACCATGGTGGTGACATAGAGGGTGAATGTCTGAATGGTGGACAGGAGACCCGTGTCACAGCCCACAGCACAGAGGTGACGTCCACAGCTGTCCCATTTTCCATTCTGTCTGTTTGCCAAGAGGCTGGAGTGACGCCCTGGCTGGATTACATGGTCTGGACTAAGCAATTCTTTCTGGCCATCTGCCTAGAAACTGGAATCAGGTCTTTGGGTCCCTCAGTTACCCATGGGGCTCTGGTTTCAACACCGTTCTGCACTATAAAAATCCCGTGGTCCCTCACAGTCACGGGACTCTTTCCCTGGGCATCCATAAAATTGTGTATCAGCCAGTTTGCCCTGTAAGCATGGTTCACGGCAACCATGTCTTGCCAAGCCAGTGTCATGGGCTGCCACTCAGTGATGTGCTGGAGCTGGGGTCCCTGGGGGACATGTCCCAGGCCAGGTCACACAGATGAAAATGAGGGAACCAGGAGCCAGGTGGCCCCTGATGGACACACCCAGATGTGAACCACCCGTCCAGATGCTATGGCTCTTAAGATCCAAGTTGTAACCAAGGATTGGTGAAGGCTGCAGAGCAGAAGAGGACAGACACATGCCCCATAAAAAAATCAAGGATGCTGGAGCCTTATCCCTAGGGGGCGCCCTGGGTGTCTCTTGGCTGCTCCTTCTTGGGTCCAGGGTGGGGGTTCATCTGTCAGGGACATGGCTGTGATGTACCCAATGTATCTACATCTTTATTCCATCACTCTGACCGCTGGTCAGGATCACAGTGTGAGGTCCCTTCCAGCTGGTTCCAGAGCTTCCTTGTGGTGTCTTTTGACCCAGACGAGGTCCCCAGGCTTGTGGCAACGGTGTTTGGCTGGTGGCAGCTCTAGATGCAGAAACAGAAAAACGTTGTCCTGGGCGTCTGGGGAGCCTGGTGGGACTTAAGAACTCTGTATTCAGGCTTCTTAGCCATAACCCCTGGGGGGGGGGCTTGGGGACCAGAGGAGGGGGCTCACCAAATATTATCACATAAGGGGCCAATCTTCAGGATTGGGGGTGTTTTGAACTCGGAACAGGACAAAGAGAAGGAAAGCTGTCCAGCCATCGCCTGTCTCCTGGGTTAATTTAGTCATCTCCATTAGGTCCAATTCATCCTTTCTACCTGCCCTGGACTTGAGGGGCACAGTTGTAGGCACAGTGTGGCTTCCAATTAGTCCCCAAACTTTACCTAAGTCCCGTGTTACCTTAGAGATAAAAGCTGGTCCGTTATCTGTTCCTATAACAGAAGGAAGTCCACGGCTGGCTATGCGCTCAGGGACAATCTTCTTGGTCTCTGTGGAGGCCGATTCCTTCTGGCAGGAAAAGCCTCTACCCACCCTGAAAAGGTATCTGTAAAGACTAAAAGAGATTTGTACCCATATTTCCCAGTTTTCACCTCCGTAAAGTCCGCATCCCAGTAGAGTCCAGGGGAAGTTCCCCTTCTCCTCTACTTAGAGGAGGCCCCAGCGGTTGTGGGTTGGGAGCCCAGCAAGGGAGGCGCAGAGTCACACAGTCCTCCACCAGTTGGTTTACATTGAAGACTCTGAAGTTTGGACGTCCCAAAAGTTCCTTTAATTTCCTTTGACCAAGCTTGGCTCCTTTATGGATCTGGCTGACCAGGGCCTCGGAAGCTCCACGGTAGGTCGAGTCTCCTGTCTGTGGTGACCTCCATCCATCCTCAACCTGGGTGTTGGGGCAGTGCAAAGTCTTTGTCATCTTGGGTAGAATAGCTGTGTATTTCTGGTAAGGTTGGGTCTGGTATTGGTGTAAATGAATCAATGGTGGCCAGGGTGGCCTCTTTAGCTGCCTGGTCTGCCCTTCTGTTTTCTTGATCCTCCTGAGAGTTCCCCCTTGTGGTGTCCAGGCAATGGATGATGGCCAGTTTTTTTTTTTATAGCCAGAGTGCTGACGCTAAGTCTTGGTTTCTTGTTTGTTTTAACAGTCTTTCCCTCACTTTCTCTATCTCTCTGTCCTGGCTCTCCCAATACCCTCCTGCAAGTGGTCCCCTTGCTCTCCCAGGGGAACTTATTTAATCATGAGTCTGCACATGAATAAACACGTGTGAAGCCGCACATCCATTCAATACAGTTGCCCCTTCTCTGCTGGGGAGAAACCCTCCCAGGGGGAGCCTGAGTCTGAATCCAGCACAATAGTGAGCCGTGTGCACTCTGTGTGTTACTCTGTACACACTCCTGTGAAAGTCACTAAGTTAGGGACAGTAGGAGAATAGTAACAATGACATGGCAGAGGGATGCTCGCTGGACTCAAACCCCAGCACTCAGGAGGCAGCAACAGGAGGTGGAGGCAGGCCGGTCTCTGTAGGTTCTAGGTGAGCCTGGTCTATGAGGAGACTCAGGAAGCCACAGCTGCAGAGAGCCATCTCCACAGCCGCTCTTCTAACTTGCTGTTCTCACAGACACGTGACCTTTCCTTACCTCCTGACCTCAGGGGCCTCCTGAGGGAAAGTCTCAGCTCAGAAAAAACTGCTCTAGAACAGCTGGATGCTTCCAGCATTCTCCAGGCCTCGTGGTATAGACAGACCCTGATTGTGCTCCAGGCATCTGTTCCTTGTTCTTCTCAGAACTCATAGGCATGCTCCTGCCTCAGCGCATCTGCACTGGAGGATCCAAGGTCTGAACGAACTTGGTTCAGCTCCTTGGGGAAAGATTTCTTCCCCTCTTTACATCTTTCCTCTAAGTTCACTCTCTGACTGAGCCGCACTGAGCACCTATTTCAACAGCGCTCCGAGGGCGGGAGAGATGGCTGAGCTGCCGAGAGCACCTTCTGCTCCTGCTGAGATCCAAGTTCAGCTCCACACCCAGGGAACCTGACACCTTCTTCATATCCACAAGACTTGCCCACTCACCTGACCACACCCACACAGATGCACACACCTGACCACACCCACACAGATACACACACCTGTCCACACTCACACAGATGCACACACCTGACCACACTCACACACATGCACACACCTGGCCACACCCACACAGATCCACACACCTAACCACACCCACACAGATCCACACACCTAACCACACCCACACAGATGCACACACCTGGCCACACCCACACAGATCCACACACCTAACCACACCCACACAGATGCACACACCTAACCACACCCACACAGATGCACACACCTGACCATACCCACACATATGCACTCACCTGGCCACACCCACACAGATCCACACACCTGACCACACCCACACAGATGCACACACCTGACCACACCCACACAGATGCACTCACCTGACATTACAAACAGAGATGCACACACGACCATACCACACAGATGCACACACACCCAGTGAGGTGGATTAAATCAGAAATGTCCCTCATGGGCTTCGGTAGTTGAGCTTTATTCCCTCCTTGGTGGCCATAAGTGGGTAGAAGGTTTATGCGTTGTGGCCTCGCTGCAGGACATATGATACGTGGGAAAGGCTGTGACGGTAAAAAGCCCCATCTGCTCCTGTAGCCACAGGCCACACCCCCCCCCCATAAAAACATGGGAGCTTGTTATTTATTAATAAGCCTAGGCCTTAAGCTTGGGCTTGCTCCCTGACTAACTGGTTACTTCTTATCCCGTTTGGACTCACCTACGGTCAGCTGCGTGGCTGGTCACCTCTCCTCCCCTTCCTATGTCAGCTTCTTCCTTGTCCTGATGATGAATCCTTTTCCTGCCTGACTCTAACCCGGACTTCTCTTCCTGCCAGAAGTCCTGCCTTCTAACTCTGCCTCAGCTTATTGGTCATCAGATTTTGACTGACAGCGATGTTTCCATACTCACAGCTTCCGGTTTCCCTCTTTGTGGTTCCTGTTTGCCAATGAGATGTGAGCGCTCAGCTTCCTGCTCTGCCCTCCATGCTGCTGCAAAGCTGGTCGGCCATGAAGAGCTCTGACCCATTGGAGCTGTAACCCCAAAAATCTCGTCTCTGAGCTGCCTTGGTTGTGGGGTTTTATCACAGCAACAGAAAGGTAACTAATGTGTACACATAATTTTAAAATGTTTAAAAGTTCTCACTATGTAGATCAGTCTAGAATCAAACTCACAGAGATGCACCCGTCTCTGCCTTCAGAAGGCTAGGAATAAAGGCGTGTGCTAGCATGCTACATTAGAATTGTAAGGAATTATAAAAAACAATAGCCCCTGCCCTGTCTCTCTCACCTGCACTCTGGACCACCTTCCCTGAGCCCTTCACCTCCTGAAACAGCCTGTCTTTACTTTCCTTAACACTGTATCACGGGCAGCCTCCCCCAGGAGGATTGCTCCAGGAATCCAGCAACACTGTATCACTCTTTCCCTACTGTGTCTTAGAAAAAGGATTTCCATCTCAACTTGGAACAGACACCTGTGGGCTGATCAAGGTGGACTCAGTTGTGTCACCTGCTTGAGGCCTGGGTTTCCCCCACCCCAGAAGAGACAGTGACAGCAGACCAAGGGACATCCACCCAGGGTCAGCTGGGTGAACCCTGAGCTTGGTGGTTGCTCACAGGAGTGTGGGTGAGTCGGGGCATAACCACTGAGCAGCCCTCCCCAGTGTGCACTGCGCTCACAACAGCCCCGTCCCTGCAGTCCCCGGCACAGCTCCCAGCAGCTCACTCCACCCTCTCCTGTCCCTCAGGGCCTGCTGCTGTTCCACCCTGAGAGGGACCTGCTCCACTGTGTGAGCTCAGTGAACCTGCAGCTTCCTGTGTGTCCTGAGCCTCACAGCCTCCTCCTGGCTCCCCAGGGAATGACTCCCTCTAGAGGAGAAGCTCCCACAGCCGCCTCCGTCTTCTGCAGAGGCTACTTCATGAACACAACCTCAGCCAGATGCTGGTGTGCAAGTGCAGCACCCTGTCCCTGACACTGAGGTCAGAGTCCCCTGGGCTGTCCCCTCAGCACAGCCCTCCCTCCTCTCCCACCTGCCTGTCTGTCTTTGGCTCATGATACAATTTATGTTTTCATTCATTGATCAAATATTGTGTTGAATGTTTGCTGGGTCACTGGCACTAGAAGTCCTCATCACAAGATAAAGATGGCTGCCTCATCATTATGGGGATTATGTGAGCGTTACTTGTTTCAGCAAGGGTTGTGGGAGCTCCTGACTAGAAGTCATGAGTCATGAAAAGAAACCTTCAGGGGCCAGAACCTGAAACACAGAATAAAGTAATTTCCATCTCTGGTATTCCCAGAATTAAGTTTTTAAAAGGAGCGTCAGTTTTGCTTGGCTGTATGTATGGGCACCATGCGTGAGCCTTGCATCCGTGGCCATTGGATCTTTTGTAGAAGGAATCACTGGTGGATGATATAAACCATTGTGGTGCTGGCATAGCAGAGCCATCTCCCCAGCTTCTGAATCATGTATTTTGAAAGGAACATCACTTTAAACTAGACCTTACTGCAAAGCCCTTAGTGGCCACTGGAGAGCAGCACCAGGAAATCCCAGAACCAGGGAGGAAGATGGGCAGAACACAGATCCAATAGGGCCTGATCCAAGAGGAGAGCTGTGGATGCCTCCTCTCTGCCCATCCCATAATCCACGCTTTACAACTGAAGGGTAGATCGACCCTCCAGGGAGGCTGCAGGAAGGAGGCAGGTCTCAGAAGCCTGAAGTTCATCTCCTCAGCCCACAGTGTCCTGAGTGCAGGCCCTGGTTATATGTTGTCGGACATGAACAGGAAAACACCTATTGCTGTGACACTAAAGGACCTCAAAGGACAATGAGGCAGCCACCACTAGCAGGGACAAGAAAGCTTGGTCTTCCATACAAACTAAAGAGTCAAGAAATAACCTAAACGCACCAGCCCTGACTGCTCATAATCCTGGGGCCAGGACAAGGCTCTGGCCACCCCTATGTCCCAGTGATCACAGATCCCAGTGTGTGGTTCACAGCCATGAAGAGAACAGAGCCAGGAGGTGACAGAGCTGAGGAGAGCCTGTCAAAGATGACAATGGACTGAGCTCCACCTGGGCACAGCCTGTTCACACTCAGCTCCACCTGCACACAGCCTGTTCACACTCAGCTCCACCTGCACACAGCCTATTCACACTCAGCTCCACCTGCACACAGCCTATTCACACTCAGCTCCACCTGCACACAGCCTGTTCACACTCAGCTCCACCTGCACACAGCCTGTTCACACTCAGCTCCACCTGCACACAGCCTGTTCACACTCACTTCCACCTGCATACAGCCTATTCACACTCAGCTCCACCTGCACACAGCCTATTCACACTCAGCTCCACCTGCACACAGCCTGTTCACACTCAGCTCCACCTGCACACAGCCTGTTCACACTCAGCTCCACCTGCACACAGCCTGTTCACATTCAGCTCCACCTGCACACAGCCTGTTCACACTCAGTTCCACCTGCACACAGCCTGTTCACACTCAGCTCCACCTGGGCACAGCCTGTTCATACTCAGCTCCACCTGGGCACAGCCTGTTCACACTCAGCTCCACCTGGACACAGCCTGTTCACACTCAGCTCCACCTGGACATAGCCTGTTCACACTCAGCTCCACCTGCACACAGCCTGTTCACACTCAGCTCCACCTGCACACAGCCTGTTCACACTCAGCTCCACCTGCACACAGCCTATTCACACTCAGCTCCACCTGCACACAGCCTATTCACACTCAGCTCCACCTGCACACAGCCTGTTCACACTCAGCTCCACCTGCACACAGCCTGTTCACACTCAGCTCCACCTGCACACAGCCTGTTCACACTCACTTCCACCTGCATACAGCCTATTCACACTCAGCTCCACCTGCACACAGCCTATTCACACTCAGCTCCACCTGCACACAGCCTGTTCACACTCAGCTCCACCTGCACACAGCCTGTTCACACTCAGCTCCACCTGCACACAGCCTGTTCACATTCAGCTCCACCTGCACACAGCCTGTTCACACTCAGTTCCACCTGCACACAGCCTGTTCACACTCAGCTCCACCTGGGCACAGCCTGTTCATACTCAGCTCCACCTGGGCACAGCCTGTTCACACTCAGCTCCACCTGGACACAGCCTGTTCACACTCAGCTCCACCTGGACATAGCCTGTTCACACTCAGCTCCACCTGCACACAGCCTGTTCACACTCAGCTCCACCTGCACACAGCCTGTTCACACTCAGCTCCACCTGCACACAGCCTGTTCACACACCCATCCCACAGCCTCATCATGTCCCACTAGATACACACAGCATAATGACACAGATTCTGGAAAGTTCTCCCTCTGCCATGTATTTCCTCCAAAAAATTGTAAGAATTCTCAGTCATTTAATTTACCCACCCATCAACCCCTCAAGTCAAGGATGTGAACAATCAAGTCCACATTCAGCTTCTTAGTCTCAGTGGGGACATGAGGAGCTGCAGCTCAGGGCAGCAGGGAGCTGACAGGATGGAGATGTCCCCTCCTGCCTGCTGGACCAGGAAGGTTGGCTGAGGAAGGGAGCACAGGCAGTGCAGGGTGAGGGTCCTGGTGTGCAGGGCTGGGCTGGGCTCCCACTTCTTCACATGGAGCCCATAGGATCACAGGGAGCATCAGACACTGTTGCTAAGGAGAACTGAGGGCTCTGGACGTCACAGGAGGGACCTGAACACATGGTCTGTCCCTCAGTCCACTCCAGGCAGCTGTCTTCACGCTAGAGAAGGAGAGTCAGGAACAACCACTGTGAGGACAGCATCCCAACAGCCCACCGCTCACTCAAGGGACATTCTGGGAGTCCCTGAGTCCCAATCATGTCCACTTTGTCCCTCCCCGAATCAGGCCCCAGAGTGTCACCTTTACAATCTGCTAGAGACACATCAGAGCTCCGGTTGCTGTCTCTTCCTATGGTTAAAAAAAAAAGAAAAGAAAAAAAAAAAGAAAAAAAAGAAAGGAAAGAGTGAATGAAAGAAAAGAAAAGAAAAAGAAATTATTTAATTGTAAGGTGCAAACAGTGCCCCAGAATTTTTTTCTGGAGCGGTTATTATGGTCTGGCTAAGCTCCCCATCATCTCCTGCTTCACCCCAAAGGCCTCAAGGACAGTCTTGCCTGCCACTCCTAGCTGTAGCATAGTCCCCTCTTTTTTCACCTGAGAGAAGTAAGGCTGTGAGAGACCAGGGAAGACCTTAGCCCTAGGAAGTTTGCAGAACTGGTGGTAGCCCCAGTTAGACACAATAGTAATGAGGGTGTGCGTGTGTTTCCCATTAGTGAGGCAGAGCACACTTCTAAAAGGGGCTGAGAGAAAACCCAGGCCCCACCCTCCCTTACCTCTGTTTCTCCTCCTCTTCCTCACAACAGCCACCACAGCCACAAGGATGGTCACAGCTCCAAGGACAACCAGAACAGCAATGATTGCCATGATGGGGACCATGGACTCAGGAGGCTCTGGGAAGGGAAGGGAAAGCAAGGGAAGGTGAGGGTCATGACCCCAGCTCTCAGCCCTGACCTGCTCAGGGGCTGCAGAAGGCTCCAGCTTTCCCTGAGCCCAGCTCTGCACCCACACCTTCCTTACCCCATCTCAGGGTGAGGGGCTCATGCAGACCCTCATGCACCACATGGCATGTGTAATCCTGCTCCTTCCCAGAAGGCACCACCACAGCTGCCCACTTCTGGAAGGTTCCATCCCCTCCAGGCCTGGTGTCCACGAGCTCCATGTCCTGGGTCAGGTCCTCCCCATTCAGCTGCCAGGTCAGGGTGATGTGAGCAGGGTAGAAGCCCAGGGCCCAGCACCTCAGGGTGATGTCATCTTTAGATCCAGGGTGATGGGTCACATGTGCCTTTGGGGGGTCTGTTGGGAGTTATGAATTTTCACTATTAAGAAGATACATTGAAATATGCAAAGACAACATTAAACCAATAACTATACTGAACTATATGTGTTTGAACACTTTGACTGTCATCACCGGTGACCTGATGGGGAGCTGGTCCCCTCAGCACAGAACTGCACATTTTCCTTTGTGTGTGTGTGTGTGTGTGTGTGTGTGTGTGTGAGATGCTTGGGGGACAGGATGGCAGGGGATTCAGAAGTTAAGAGGTTAAGAGAGAATCTAGAAGACCCGCAGGTTGACATGGTTTGTTGTTGTTGTTGTTGTTGTTGTTGTTGTTGTTGTTGTTTGTCTTTTGGGATGTTCTGTATGTTAAGGTAGGCAGTAGAAGCATGGAAGAAGGAGTAGGCATAATTAGGAGCAGAGGCTGCTTTAAGCATAATCCCCTAACGACTGCTGCCACCCTGCAGCAAACCACTGTGTCCATCTTGCTGACCAGCATTCACTGTCCGTCCTAGTGAACAGTCATCTCCAGAGTGCGCAGCAGAAATGTAGGGAACCTCTCACACTCAGCCAGAGAAAATGACTCCCAGGCCCTGCCTCTGGGGGACAGATACAAGGCAAGTCACACAGGATCCCTGAAGTGTGCTGTGGACCCAGTGCAGCACCCACTGGGAACACAGCAGCTCACAGGGGGAGTGGATCTTCCCTCTCACTCCAGTCCTCCATTGCAGAAGCCCCTGTGTCTGAGGAAGGTCAATTCCTGACTCACTAGGGGGAGCCCTGCAGCTTGTTGGGGCAGAGGGGGAGCAGGAGGGTCTGGATGATTAATTCTGGCAGGAAATAGTTCAAGCTCACAGGACCTTTCTCCTTAAAGGGAACACTGACTTGTCTAATTATCCACGTTCTCAGTGTCCCCGGGCACCTGTGGACACTGGTACAAAGGATAATACAAGGGAATGAAGAAAGAATATCACTCAAATGAGGAAGAAAATCTAAAAACAAAATAATGCCTTCAAAGAGACAAAAAAGAAAAAGAAAATAGAAATTCTATTATTTAATATTTGTCTGGGATACCCCATAACTGCTCATGTGACGATCCCAGGATTAGATAGAACTGGGCTGTGGAAGGAATATAAAGGCCACACTCAGGGATCTGGGAGAAGGAATTATTTAGAAAGTTCTAGAAACTGGATGAACCTAGCTGGCCGGTGGTAGTTCAAGCCTTTAGTCCCAGCAGTCGGTAGGTAGGCAGAGGCAGGTGGGCCGCTGTAAGTTTGAGGCTAGCCTGGTCTACAGAGTTCCAGGGCAGCCAAGGCTACAAAGAGAAACCCTATGGTGGGGTGGTGGAGTGCTGGGGTGATGCGAGTTGTCACAAGTCTTTAATCCCAACACTTGAGAGGCATAGGCAGGTGTATCGTTGTGAATTTGAAGTTAGCCTGGTCTACAAAGTGAGTCCAGGACTGCCACGGATACACAGAGAAACCTTGTCTCGAAAAACAAACGAACTCACACACACACACACACACACACACACACACACACACACACACACACACGAAAGAAAATAACCAAAACTGGGGGAGCCTGCGATGTTGGATCAGGAGACCCAGGACACTGTTTCCCCTCAGAGACAGGGACATCATCCCAGCTGAGGTTCTTCTTCCTCAGGACTGAGCTGAGGGCAGAGGGAGGAGGAGCCCGCGTCCCCCGCACCTGTGCGCAGCAGAGTCTTTTTCCCGGTCTTCAGGTGTCTGCAGAGAGTTTTCACGCATTTCCTCTCCAGGTAGGCCTTCTGCCTCTCTGCTTCACCAATCTGCTCCCATCTGCGCTTTGTAATCAGTGCCTTGGAGTCCCCCGCCGTCCAGGATTTCAGGTCTTCGTTCAGGGCGATGTAATCGTGGCCATCATAAGCGTACTGAAGGTATCCGCGGAGGAGGCGCCCGTCCGACCCCACGTGACAGCCGTACATCCACTGGAATGTGTGAGAGCCTGCTCCGCCCCCTCCCCGGTCAAGCTCCGCCCACCTGCCCCCAGGTAATTACCCATGCTGTGGGACCCGCCCATCCATGCACCTCTCCAAACTGAAAGGGTTCTCCTCCGGAACCTCGGATGGAACACGGGAGTCCCCAGGCCTGGCGTCGGAATGTGGCTGCAGTCACTCACCGCCCTTGCTCTGGTTGTAGTGGAGGAGCAGGGTCCTCAGGGCCACTTGGAAAATCTGCTCATTCTTCTTGGCTCTCAGTGTCTCCCGCTCCCAATACTCCGGTCCCTCCCGCTCCATCCACGACGCCCGCGGCTCCATTCTCGGGGTCTCCGCGTCGTTGTCGAAGCTCACGAACTGCGTGTCGTCCACGTAGCCGACTTCCATGTACCAGGAATCCCCGGGGCAGGGCCGGGACACGGCGGTGGAGAAATACCGCAGCGAGTGTGAGCCTGGGGGCGGCGCGCGGTGAGACCCCGACCCTCCTCCCGGGACCCCGGGCAGGTGCGCGGGCCGGGAGGGGAGCAGGGCGCGGGGCTCGGGACGCGGGTGGAGAAGGGGGCCCGAGGCTCTGCCTTCCTAGCAGAGTCCGTTTCTCCCTCGACCTTGCACTCACCCACGCGGGTCTGGGTCGGGGTCAGGGCGGCAGCCAGCAGCAGGACCAGCAAGCATGATGCCAACGACCCCATCTGGAATCAGGGCAAGTCTGAGTCCCGCGGTCTGCACGGACTTTATAGTGTCTGCAGTAGGCGGCCTGGTTCCCCAGGATCGCACCAGCCTATGGGGGTGAGAACCGCGGACTTGTCATCAGTGTCCAGGCAGAAGGAGCTGACACAGGAGCAGACATGAAACTGGGGAGATGGGGATCCCCAGCCCTGAGCTTCCCCACCCTGGACCTCACCGCCTGGCAACTGAGACTTTGCCTGACCTTGTGCTGAGGGACAGAGCGCTGTTTGTCATGGCGTCTCCGCGTTCTCACCCAGAAGCTGTCTGGACACCAGGAGAGACCCGAGGCCAGGCTCATGTTGTCCTTCCCTCCACCCTTCCTCTTCCTTCTCTTCAGAAGTCGGACCCTGGAGTCTTCTAGAAGAAAAACCGCTTCCAGGAACACAGTGGGAACAGCAGGCAGTTGGGAATGCAGGTGAGAGATGCTTCTCCTCAAAGCAGAGGCGCTGGCCTGCAAGCCCCACACAGACCCACAGACACCGGGCTCTGCTCACCTGCAGTGGGCGCTCACACTGCCAAGCCCGACAGCAGGAGCCTCATCTTTGAAGAGGAGACTTTGCCTCTTCCCTCAGGGTCCCTCTTCTCAGCCTCCTGCTGGACTCAGGCTCCTCCTGTGTCTTCCCAGATGATGCATCTGTGTTTCACAAGGATCTTCACCCCAGGTCCTGAGACTGTCTGTGTGGACCTGTGGTTTTGTAGTTTTTTGGCTATGTTATTGGACTTCTGCTTCTACCACCTTTCTCCACCCCAACACCAGGTAGGTGAGAAACAAGAAGAAAAAGAGGGGGAGGAGGAGGAGGAGGAGGAGGAGGAGGAGGAAGAAGAAGAAGAAGAAGAAGAAGAAGAAGAAGAAAAAGAAGAAGAAAAAGAAGAACCAGCAGCAGGGGCAGCAGAGGGAGCAACATCTCCTCAGGCTTTCTCTGGGCTCTCTGTTTACACCCTCTCAGGAGTCCCCAGATTTCCAAAGGTGAATCATTTGCAGCTGGCTGAAACCACAGCCTCCTAGAGATGGAGACAAATCACAGTGGCTGTGGACAGTCTGAAGCAGCCCAGATCCCACAACTGGGGGAAAAAAAACCCAAAACATATTCATATAATATTACTGGTTTTTAAAAAAGATTTATTTATTTATTATGTATACAGATCCCATTATAGATGGTTGTGAGTCAATATGCGGTTGCTAGGAATTGAACTTATGTACTTTGGAAGAACAGTCAGTACCCTTAACCTCTGAGCCATCCCTCCAGTCCCTATTACTGGGTTTTTTAAAAACAAAATTCTCCCTGTACACCTGGGTCACTGTCCAGCACAGTGGACGGTGGAAAGAGACCCCTATAGAGGAGTGAAATGCAGCAGGGCACTGCTCCCTGTCACAGTGCACTGTCCCTGTGTCCACACACTTCCACAGTACAGGGGCTCTGGTGACTCCATCACAGTGAGAGAGGAGCTGTGCCTAACTGTATAGGAGAAATGCAGTGAGGTAGAGGTTATGTAGTCTGTGACTCTCACAGTCTCCCTGACCTTCAGTCACACTTGTGAGCCGATGAGGTGCCTGTCACAGCTGTGTGGGACCCTGGAGGTGATAACCGAGTTAACTCCAGAGTCTATCAGACAGGCACAGTGTGGACACTGATTAAGGGATGATTCCCGTTGGCAGAAGGTGCACACTGCTGACCTCAGGTTTCAGCCGTGATCACTAATGCTGAGAAAAATTCAAATTTATAAATATTTTCTTTCTGTCAATTTTGACCTGATCTATTCAAGTCACATGTAGCTGAAGTGGAAGGTGAAAACAGAGAAGGGTGGGCACTCCTGCACAGAGTCACATGTCACTCGGGGCCACAACCTTTTGTTACCACAGGAGGAATCCCAGTCAGCTCCGCATGCAGGTTCCATAGCTGAACAGGCACCAGGATGCTCTCACACCTTTTTCCATGAACTGCTCATGTTTAGTGCTGTGTGTCTTCCCTGGGAACAAGATGCTGTTTGGACTCATCCTGACCTAGGCTGAGGAGGCAGCTGCCTTGGCAGCCCCACAGACAGATTCTAGGTTTCTTATCTTATTTTCCCCTTTTGTTTTTGAGACAGAGTGAGTCTCTTTAGCCTTGGCTGTTCTGGACTCACAGAGATCCACCTGGGATTAAAGGCTTTTGTCAGCACACCTGCCTTTAGTCACTTCTGTGTGGCTGGGGAAAGACGCTGTGTCTGCAAAGACTGATTGAGAAGATCTGAAGAGATGTGGAGGGTTGGAATGTTGCAGATCTAGAGGCTACTTCTCTCATCTTGGGCTAGCCTAAGTCTCTTGACAAGCCATTCCTTGTCCACTCTGGGTGGAAATTAACATCAATGACTATTAGATTAAAACCTTTGCAATCTATTATCTTAGTAGATCCCTAGCATCCACTAACCCAAAAGCTAAGAACATCAGCAAACAGCATCTGAGACTGTAGGAGGGATCCCCATCCTGCTGTGCCTGCCTCTCTCGTGCTTCCATCAGTGTATGTGAAAGTGTCTTGGTTTATGGCTTGACTTGTTCTGCTCTTACACAAACTTCATGAAACTGCTTCTGCGTGGAACAGGGAATTTAGGGTGACGAAAATCCATATTCACTCAAACTTGGTTCTACAATAATCTGTGTGCTAATCCCTTTGAAGGGAGAGATGGTGTGTGTGTGTGTGTGTGTGTGTGTGTGTGTGTGTGAGAGAGAGAGAGAGAGAGAGAGAGAGAGAGAGAGAGAGAGAGAGAGAGACTCCTCTTTGAAAAGAAATCAACATGGATGAAGCTGGGGTGGCCTCTCCATCACCTTTCACCTCTAAAAGTGTTGACCTCCCCTTTATCTTCTGTCAATCCTCACCCTCTGCTGACTCACAGTGGACAAGGTGCCAAGCTTCAAAGGGTTAACTGTGGGGGCAAGTTAACACAAGGACTGAGGCAGGAACAGTGTGGCAGCTGTGGCTTTAGCCAGTGACTTCCCTAAGGGAACCCCTACCAGCATGACGTCAGCAGCCCCCTCCTCAGTGCCAGGCCTGGAGGGGGACAGCTGGTGGACCTGGCTCAGAGCAGGCTGCCCAGCACCTGCCCAGGCTCCTTCTAGGGTAGTGTAGGTTCCTGGCCAGGAGCCTCAGTGTGGTAACTCTGTTTCTTTTCTTTCCTCTCTTTTTCTTATTAGTTTCTTTGTTTCAAGACCGGATTTCTCCCTGTAACAGCCCTGGCGGTCCTGGACTTGATTGTCCACCAGGCTGGCGTTGACCTCAGAGAGATTTACCTGCCTCTGTCTCCTGACTCCTGGGATTAAAGGTGTGAGCCCCTGTGCCTGCCATGATTGGTTTCTGTTAGTTGGTTTAACTAAAAGGGCCTCACTGAGGGTAGGAGGAGGCCAACACGCACAAGTCAGGAGCTTGTCTGGCTCTCAGAGCTTCCCTTTCTCTGCGTGTCCAGTGGACTCCGGTGCTCCGTGGACTTCTAAGGGCCTGGTCTTTGGTGTCTTCCTCCTAGGGGAAGCTGTGGGAGGAGTCCTGCCCCACCCCTGAGGAGGGAGAGCTCTGATGAGGCCTGACTCGTTGCTGCCCTCTGCCGGCCTCTTTCCTTTTGGCTTCAGGAGGGCAGAATAATACCCCCTGGGAAGACAGGGCTGGTGCTCTGGAAGGTTCTCTGCCATCTTGTCATCTGGGCTGAAGACAGCTTGATTGTTATTTCTCTTGGGGCTGGTGATGGCTCCACAGTCAAGAGAACCAGGTGCTCTTCCAGAGGACCACGTTATTGCTCCCTGGCTGCACGTGGTGCCCAGAGCCTCCTGTAGCTGCACTTCAAGATCTCATGCCCCTCTGTCTCCATGGTAACAGACTTGCATCAGGTAAAACGCCATTCACATAAAATAAGGGCAAGTGAATGTTTTAATTACTTTATTGACAAATGAATTTTTAAAAAAGATTTGTCTCATTCTCGCTGTCTCTCTCTCTCTCTCTCTCTCTCTCTCTCTCTCTCTCTCTCTCTCTCTCTCTCTCTCTGTGTGTGTGTGTGTGTGTGTGTGTGTGTGGTGTGTCCATGACCAGTAGGCCCTGTCATATGTTGCTGGTAGACAACAATGAGTTTAGTTTTGTGTTTGAACCTAATCACTTAGTTTGAGTATTTTTTAAACATTGTACATCTTTGTCTTTGGTAAGTCAAGGAGGCATCAAAATTATAGCAGGCTGGACTGCAGTGACCATGGCTCTCATTCCAGTACTTGGGAGGCAGACACAGGGAAACCTCTGAGTTCATGGCCTTCCTAGTGTACAGAGTGAGTCAGCCAGGGCTACACAGAGAAACCCTGTCTGGAAAAACTAAACAAACCAACAAAGCAACAAACCAAAACAAATTAAAAGTAAAACTTACCAGGGTGAGTCTGTGAGGGGGCTGGAATCAGGCTGTAAAGCGATTAAATAAACAAATGTTTAACAAAACTAAGGAGCATCAAAGGCAGTGAGAACAGAAGGAGGCGCAGCGCGACCGTGAGCTAATGGACACAGGAAGGGTGAGGCGCTGGAGCACAGAGAGACCGCGCTGAAGACGCCATGGAGGAGCTGCTGGGACTGTGGTCTCTCACAGGCGCCCAGGAAAATGAACAACGTGGTAAGATCTCTAAACTCCACCATGTACTTAAGAGCCGTCCTCACCATGGATGCTGTGGCTGCCATCCTCTCCTTCCTCAGCCTCTTTCTCAGCGTCCTTGATCAACTCCAGCTGGTCATCACCTATCTTCATCATCATCATCATCCAGCTGGTGGCCTCTGCAGCAGAGTCATGGCTCTGCTCAGACGCCATCTTCACACTACTGTTGTGTGTTCAAGGCGGCGCTGCTCAGCTCTTCAGACTTTTCGTTCTTCATCTCCACTTTCAACTTTCCAGACTTGGAAGAAGATCTGCGCTGTCCACTCACCTTTTCTCCCTCCGTGAGAGGTTTTCCCGATACACGCAGGCATCTAGATGGCACCACAGCTCCAGCCATGGAGGAGGAGGAGGAGGTGGAGAAGGAGGAGGAGGCTGGGGGGGGGGGGAGAAAGAGCAGTGGGAGGAGGAGGGGGAGGAGGAGGAGAAGCTCGCACCCCGGTAAGCCTCATATGATCCCGTTGGGAGTCTTAGTCCTAGTCCAGTGAGGAACTGAACATCTCTCCTACAGATCCTTTCTCACCTGCTAATTCCTCAGTTCACTTTTGCTCTGTAGCCAGGTTAATATCTAAAGCCTGACCAGCTATTACCCTGTACTAGAGCTGGAGAGATGGCTCAGAGGTTAAGAGCAGAAGAAGAAGAAGAAGAAGAAGAAGAAGAAGAAGAAGAAGAAGAAGAAACTGGCAGTCTTGCTACAGATCTGTGCCATGATGCATAAGCCCCAGGAAGCAGGGAGCACAAGGCATTTTAGGGACCAGAACCTGAAACATAGAATAAAGTAATTTCCATCTCTGGTATTCCCAGAATTACTTTTTAAAAAAGAAACATCACTTTTATGTCTGAGTTTTGATTGGCCGTATGTATCGACACCATGTGTGCGCCTTGCATCCATGGCCATTGGATCTTTTGGAAAAGGAATCACGGCTGGATCAGATAAACCATGTGGTGCTGGCATAGCAGAGCCATCTCCCCAGCTCCTGAACCATGTATTTAAAAATGAACCTCACTTCTAACTAGACCCTACTGCAAAGCCTTGAGTGGCCACTGGGGGGCAGCACCAGGGAGTCCCAGAACCAGGAGGAAGATGGGGCCTTGGGCACAACACAGATCCAATAGGGCCTGATCCAAGAGGAACCTGTGGATGCCTCCTCTCTGCCATCCCATAATCCACGCTTTGATACTAAAGATGGAGAGAACCTCCAGGGAGGCTGCAGGAAGGAGGTAGGTCTCAGGTGAGGAGAACTGCTACTTAGTATCGGCCTGAAAGGGTTAACTAAGGATTTTGGGGAAGCGCTCAGGGGCTGTCCCTCCTGGAAGGGTTGGGCAGCTCTGGCTCTGCTCCCAGAAGTCTTGGCAGTAACTCCTTGTGAATTCATGATAAAGTGAAACAGTTATTGGTTCAAGGAGAGGGAAGGCTTACAGTTATCTTCTTTCTTGTTCGTGAAATTTTCTCCCTTGACTGATTCGCAGAACGTGTTTACTCTAATAGGTATGGGAACTAAGTTTGTTATTGGTAATATTAATGAATAACCAATGTCATGCACCAAGCCAGAAATATGCTACTTTAAAATAGTATGAAAGCTGTGCTTAAGAAATAAACCGTTGCTATTTGCCATCAGAGCAGTAGTCCGCCTGTACTGAAGACATTCGCGGAGCTGGTCTCCGTCATTTGCGGAAACCCAGGGAACTTGGAACCAAGGAATGCCGCTTGCCTCAAACAGGCGCGGTTGGGTGAGTAGTATCTGAGGCAAGGAATAGCGTTTTTTACAGGCGATAAAACGGGTGTAAATGCAAGTACTGAGAGTAATATGTTTCTTGATGTGGTTAAATCTTTGCTTACTGCTAGAGGTATTGCAGTAGGTTCTAAACAAGTTTCTTGTTTTCTTGAATTTGTTGATGAAGTATGCCCATGGTTCCCTAAAGAAGGGACAATTAATATTGAAACCTGGAAAAAGTAGGAGAATGAATCAAGAGTTTTTATACTGCTCATGGACCAGAGAAAGTTCCTATAGATGCATTTACCCTCTGGTCACTTATCAAGGAATTGTCTTAGAGGAGACACAGGAGACGAGAAGTGGGGTCGACAGTTGAATAGTCAGAAAAGAGTTTTGTCTCGATCCCGTTCTATGAGTGACATGCCTCCTCTGTCCCCTCCACCACTTGCTCCTTCTGCTCCCCCGGCTGAGCCTCCTTGCTATGAGAAGCCTATGACTCATATTTCTGTCGCGTTCTCCCGCCACCGGCAGAAACGACGCAGACACCAGGATCCTTCTCAATCGCGCTTTATTGGGAGCATCCTTTGAAGCTGAAGCGAAAGACCACGAATGCCTGCGAGCACGCATACCCCTGTTCGGGAGGGGTGCACTGAGAGGGCTTAGGTCTGCGCATGTGCGGGAGCTGTAACAGTTGCTGTCTCAGGTCGCCGCCATTATCGGGTGTGGCCGCGCCTTACATATTTCCAAGCCAATTAAAAGACATGCTGAGGATGGTATTGACGAGGAGTTTATAGAAGGATTGCAAGCCTTAAATCTAGCAAAGGGTCCAGATGCTGAGGATTGGGATGATCTGGAGGAACAGGCTGCTCAATATGATCCTAGTCACAGCAGAGAAGTCTCCCCTGTTATGCAGTCTGTTGCCTTACAGGCAGGGAGCCAGGTATCCTTACCTGTTGTCCCGCCTGCTTTTCGAGATGGTAAATGGCCTGCACCTCCCGGGCCAGAGGATTTAATTGCCCAACAATCTCCCATGCAATTGGCATTAAAGAAGGCAAAAGCCGAAGGGGAGGCGTTAGAAGGCTTTCAAGTACACCCTGTAGTTCGACAAAATGCCAATGGCCAATTGTTTAATGATTATGGACCTATTCCTTTTAAACAGTTAAAGGAGCTAAAAGCAGCCTGTGCTCAGTATGGTCCTCCAGCACCATTTTCTTTTCTTTTTTCTTTCTTTCTTTTTTTTGATGTACTGTAGCTGTGGACAGGAGAGTCAAATTTATTTCGGAACAGAAGCTTTGTTGGGCTGCATCAAATGCATTAGAATACTTAGGAGCATGGTTAATTACCAGTGTCCAGCACCATTTTCAGTTGCCATTATAGAAGCCATTTCCTCTGACATTCTCCCTCCTTCTGACTGGAAAAGTATTGTTAAAGCTGTTCTATCTGGAGGAGACTATTTGTTGTGGACCACTGAATATTCTGAGCAATGTGCCCTTTATGCACAAGATCAACAATATCAGCAATTAGGAATTACCTATGATCAATTGGTAGGGCCTGGGAACTTTGCAACAGTGCATGCTCAGCTCAATTTCCATGCCCGGGCCTATGATATTATCCGGTGGGCAGGAATGCATGCCTGGAAAAAGTTACCAAAGGCTGGTTCTAGAAAGGAAGAGTTATCTAAAATCAAACAAGGCCCTGATGAACCATATCAGGACTTTGTGGCCCGCCTGTTACAGGTCTCTGCCAGATTGATAGAGGATTCTGAAGCCGCTCTTAAACTCGTTAAGGAGCTTGCATTTGAAAATGCTAATGCAGTCTGTCAGGCTGCCATGAGACCTCGGAAAGGAAGAGCTACTCTTAATGCTTATGTTAAACTCCGTGCTGACATTGGCCCAGGATATGTGCAGGGTGTTACATTGGCTGCCGCCATGAAAGGCACTTCAGTGGAGCAAGCTATGGCGATATTGCAAGGACGAAAAAGAACGAATGGCAGGCCCTCCTGGCAGTTGTTATTCCTGTGGTCAATTAGGACATTTGGCGAGACACTGCCCAAGAAAAAGGGGATTTAAAGCAACTACTGTGAAGGAACCTGGCATGTGTTCAAAATGTAAGTGAGGAAAACATTGGGCTAGTGAATGTCAATCAAAAAGAGATAAAGATGGTAATTTAATTGTTGCCGGCAAACAGTCAGGAAACAGGTGTGAGGGGCCTCCCCCAGGCCCAGCGACAAAAACAGGGGGTCTACCCAGCTCAAGTAAACAATCCATTTCTTCCCTCATCCGAGCAACCCCTGGAAGTGCTGGACTGGACCTCTGTATCACCTCCCACCTCGTATTAACTCCTGAGATGGGAATGCAAGCCGTTCCTACGTTCCTACTGGGATATATGGTCCTCTTCCGGACTTGGTTTGTGGGCTAATAATCGGCCGAAGTGGCCTTACTATGAAGGGGTTGAAAGTGTCACCAGGGTTAATAGATGCAGATTATGAGGGAGAAATAAAGGTCATGATGCAAACTGAAACTAGTATATTTACTTTTCCATCAGGAACCAAAATAGCTCAAATTTTGTTATTACCAGTGATAAATAAATTTGGTCAAGTTAACAATAAAAAAAGAGGAGATTGAGGATTTGGCTCCAGTGATATTTGTTTCTTGCAACAAATTGGACATGAAAGGCCTGAACTACAAATACGTATTAGAAATATTAATTTTAAAGGAGTGTTGGATACTGGGGCGGAAGTCATTGTGCTGGCCCAGGAAAATTGCCCCCCCATTGGCCATTGCAAACGTCAGTTACTAATTTAAAAGGCGTAGGCACAGCTGACGCACCTCATCAGAGTGCAGAGATTTTGGGATGGCAGGATGAAGAAGGACACTCTGGCACTATACAACCTTATGTACTTCCACATTTGCCAATTAGTTTATGGGGACGAGATATTCTTGTTCAAATGGGAGCCTATCTGTATAGTCCCAGCCCTCAAGTTTCTAATATAATGGCTAATCAGGCTACCTTCCAGGTAAAGGTTTAGGTAATCTGGGAACAGGAATTCAACAGCCAATTCAAGTGAAGATTAAACAGGATCGTAAGGGATCGGGGGTTTTTTCAGTAGCGGCCTCTGATTCTCCTGTAATTCACGCAGATCAGATATTGTGGAGAAATGATGATCCTATGTGGATTGATCAGTGGCCGCTTCCTGCGATTAAGTTAAAGGCTGCCCGAGAGTTGGTACAGGAACAACTTCAATGAGGGCACATTGAACCCTCTACTTCTCCTTGGAATTCTCCTATATTTGTTATAAAAAAGAAATCAGGTAAATGGAGATTGTTACAAGACCTCAGAGCTGTTAACAACACTATGTATCCTATGGTAGCTTTACAACCAGGCCTACCTAACCCTATGGCCATTCCTGCAGATTGTTGTAAAATTATTATAGATTTAAAAGATTGTTTTTACACCATACCATTGCACCCTAAAGACTGTGTTCGATTTGCCTTTAGTGTTCCTTCTATTAATTTTCAAGAACCAAAGTCCAGATATCATTGGAAAGTTTTACCTCAGGGGATGGCTAATAGTCCTACCTTGTGTCGGAAATTTGCTGACAATAGTATTAAAAAGGTTAGACAACTATATCCTACAATTATTATGGTTCATTATATGGATGACATTTTGCTGGCAGCCCCTAATGGTGATTTATTAGTTCGAGCATATGCTGTGATGGAGGCGCATTTAAGAGATCATGGATTGCAAATAGCTAATGAAAAAATTCAAAGAGACTTTCCGTACAAATATCTGGGATTCCAATTGTACCCAAAGCATTGTATTCCTCAAAAGATGTCTATTTCTTTATCATCCTATAAGACATTGAATGATTTTCAAAAATTGTTAGGAGATATAATTGGGTTCGACCTTCCTTGAAACTCAGTACTCATGATTTAAGCCCATTATTCCAAATTTTGAAAGGAGATTCGGATCCTAACTCCCCTCGAGTCATGACTCCTGAAGCTAAAGCATTAAGAAAGGTAGAGATTGCCATGAACAGGCACGCCTTTCTTATGCAGATATTACTAAGTCTTGGAGTTTGATTATTCTGCCTCCTCTACTGACCCCTACTGGGGTATTATATCAAGATGGAGTTTTATTTTGGATACATGGGTCTCATGGACAATCAGAAACACTCACCTCCTATCCAGAGAAAATAGCACAAAAAATTAAACAAGGAAGAAAATTAAGCTTAACCCATTTAGGTAAAGATCCAGATACAATTATTATTCCTTATAAACCAGACTAGATAACTTGGTTACTAAATATGTTAGATTCGTCTGCAGAAGCCTTGGCCAATTTTTCGGGGGAGGTATTAAATTGTTTCCCCAAGGATAAGATATTAAGTTTTACCTCATATCATCAGATTGTTTTTTCTAAGATAGTTAGACAGATGCCTTTGACTTCTGCCATTACAGCTTTTACTGATGGATCATCCAATGGTAATGTTGTATTACTTCTTAATGATCAAAAATATACATGGAAATTACAAGATGTTTCTGCACAAATGGCAGAATTATATGCAGTTTATCAAGCATTACTACAAGTTCCTGATTCTTTAAATATTTGTTCGGATAGTCTTTATATAGTGCAAGCTTTACAATGGTTAGAAACTGTTACTTTAATTAATTCTTCAGTTTCCTTTATTCAGAAACATTGAAGTCTTATTCAATCCTTGTTATTGCAGCGTTCTTATCCTTTATTTATAGGACACATTCGCAGTCACTCTGGCCTTCCTGGGCCTTTAGCTGAAAATAATGCTCTTGCTGATTCTCTTAATAGAATTTATAATATTAATATTGAAAGTGTAAAACGTTCTCATTCTTTACATCATCAATCTGCTTTATCACTACAAAAGCAATTTAATTTAACCAGAGAACAGGCTAGACATATCGGTAAACAATGCTCTTCCTGTGCACCTTTGTTGCCTCTCCCTCATTATGGGGTAAATCCTCGAGGGCTGCAACCTAATGATTTATGGCAAATGGATGTGACACATACACCCTCTTTTGGAAAATTATCATTTGCACATGTTACTATAGATACTTTTTCTCATTATATAGTAACTAATGTTTTTCCAGGAGAATGTATTATATATGTTATAACTCACTTACTACAATGCTTTTCTATTTTTGGAGAACCCAAAGTTATTAAAACTGATAACGTCCCTGCGTATACTAGTAAATCTTTTGAAAAAAATTGTCATCAATTCTTAATACAACATAAGACAGGAATTCCTTATAATCCACAGGGCAAGGAATTATAGAAAAGGCAAATCATTTACTTAAAAATCATTTAAGAAAAATAAAAGGGGGAATATGGGGTATAAAGGATACTCCAAAAACCCTATTATCACATGCTCTCTTTACTTTAAATTTTTAAACTTTGGATAAAGATGGATTATCAGCGGCAGATCGCCATTGGCGTCCTTTCGATAAGGCAAAGCCATTGGTATACTGGAAGGACCCACTAGATAGGAAAATTTACGGCCCTGACCCTGTACTAGTATGGGGGCGTGGGTATGTTTATGTTTATCCTACAGATGCTCCTGCACCTTGGTGGATACCTGAGCGGTGTATTAAGCATGCCGAAAACAAGGATGGGAAAACTGAGGAGAGGGATGGCTCAACTATCCCTGCAGCATGTTCCGGAGCAGAGGATGCCATGCAGAAGTATATTGGGCTTATGTTCTCAATCCACCAGTTATTCATCCTGTAACATGGAATGAAGCTTCTGACATTCCTATATATGTTAACCAGACAAAATTTTGGGACAATACTCTGATAGTCATATTAAATATTTTCATGCTTTCTTGAACTATTCAGGACGATTTGAAGGACAATTGGTTTGTTTTACAAAAACCTTTGTTGAAGGATGCCAACAGGTTAAGATACAAGATGATTGGGACACAAATGTTTCTACAGGAATTCATTGGGCCTTGGACTTTTATTATCCATATAAGGGAAATCCTCAATGTGGATCTGGCCGTCCTCCAATTAATATTCCTGTCTGTCAAAATGTAGTGCCTCCGAAATCAGACTTTGCTCCCTTTTGGAGAGTGTGTCACAATAATGAGACTGTTTGTTCCAACACATCCTTTTGTGATTGGAATATGCTGGACGCCACTGGTCAACGGCCCATAAATCTGGTATCTAGAATTTGGACCTTTAATAATAAAACATATTTTACATCTTTGTGGAAGGCAGTAGCCACTTTGGGGGAAATAAAAGTCAAAAGACATAAGATTATTTGGATTCAAATTGGGATAGTATGGGTCTTACTGAAGATCAAAATCAAGTAAGTGTGTTTAATAGGGCCTGTGTACCTGAACCTTATGCATTTTTAAAGCGGAAATGTTACCATAGGACAAACCCAAATTAATTGTTCAGATTGTCAAATTACTAATTGTATTAACCATACTATTGATAATTTCTTGATTGTGAAACAGCCAGGGTATGTTTATGTTCCTGTTAATTTGTCCCAAGGATGGTACGAGGAAAGAGGGACTGAACTTATTCATCAAGCTTCTGCACAATTATTACGAAGAGAAAAAAGAATGTTTGGACTTATAATTGCTGGACTAGCTGCTCTTATTGTTGCCATTACTGTTACTGCTGTTGCCTCTGTATCATTAGTTCAAAGTATTCACACTGCTGCCTATGTGAATGGTTTGGCTATAAATGTTACTAAAGCATTACAAGCACAAGAACAATGGGATGAAAAAATGGAATTGAGACTTAACTCTTTAAAAGATACAGTTGATTTAATGGGGGCGACAATTACAAATTCTAGCCACTAGGGAATCTCTCGCTTGCCATGCTGATTATAAAATAATATGTGTTACTCCCGTACCAGATAACGCTACACAATTCTCTTGGGATAAAATACAGCAGCATCTTCAGGGGATATGGGATAATTCTAATACTTCGTTAGATTTAGAGGAGCTTAAAAATCACATTCAAGAGGTATTGAGTCTCCAAAAATTAAAGTAGACTTAGCAACACAAGCAAAGTATTTTGTGGATACGTTAAAGTCTGTGTTTCCATCCTTTTCCTCATGTAAACATTGGGTGTTTGGTGTTATTGCTATAGTTATTTTTTTGAGTTGCCTCCTTCTGCCTGTAATTTTGAAAATGTTAACTACTCAGCTTAATAGAAGTTTTATAGAAATGAAGAAACTTAAGTTGTATTAAGATAAAGATAAGCTGCCCTCCATGTTTATTTAATAAAAGAAAAAAGAGTGGAATGAGGAGAACTGCTACTTAGTATCGGCCTGAAAGGGTTAACTAAGGATTTTGGGGAAGAGCTCAGGGGCTGCCCCTCCTGGAAGGGTTGGGTGGCTCTGGCCCTGCTCCCAGAAGTCTTGGCAGTAACTCCTTGAGAACTTCTTGATAAAGTGAAACAGTTATTGGTTCAAGGTGAGGGAAGGCTTATAGTTATCTTCTTTCTTGTTCGTGAAATTGTCTCCCTTGACTGATTCCCAGAATGTGTTTAGTCTAATAGGTGTGAGAACCAAGTTTGTTATTGGTAATATTAATGAATAACTAATGTTACGTGCCAAGCCATAATATGATACTTTAGAATAGTATAAAAGCTGTACTTAAGAAATAAACCATTGCTATTTACCACCGGAGCAATAGTCCACCCGTTTCTTAAGGCTACTTGCCATCAGAGCAGTAGTCTGCCTGTTACTCAAGACGTTCGTGGAGCTGGTCTCCTAGTCACTGACCAGCTCCCCAGCCTGGGGCACCCCAGTCCCTGAGCTGAGGAACTGACAGTGAGAGCTGCTCTGCTTGCTGTCTCCACCCTGTGGCCCCACAGTTAACAGGCTGCCTCAGCCCCACCTACTGCCCTTCAACTTGTTGGCATAGCAGTCCCTGTGTGCTGGAGATCTTCTGTGCCTGCTTGGTGAGGGCGTGTGTGTGTGTGTGTGTGTGTGTGTGTGTGTGTGTGTGTGTGTGTGAACATAGCAACACACGGGTACATTTTTAAAGCAACAAATACATAAAAGGCCGATTTCTAGTTTCTTTTCCTTTTAGAGATTTATTTATTAATGTGTATAGTGTTCTGCCTGCATGTACACCTGCAGACCAGAAGAGGGCACCAAATCTCATTATAGATGGTTGTGAGCCACCATATGGTTGCCAGGAATTGAAATCAGGATCTTTGGAAGGCAGGCTCTTAACCTCTGAATTATCTCTCCAGACCCTCCTATTATTTTTTCTTTTTTCTCTTGTTTTCTTTTCTCTCTTTTATTGATTGATTGATGCTTGCTTGATTTCTTTTTCTTTTCTTTTCTTTTCTTTTCTTTTCTTTTTTTTTTTTTTGAGAAAGGGTTTCACTGTGTAGTCTTGGCTGTCCTGGACTGACTTGTAGACCGGCTTGGCCTTGAACTCAGAGAGATCCACTTGCCTCTCTTGTTTCTTAACTCTGAACTTGTCACTCAGTCCCACGAGGCAGCTGTCCCAAGAGAAGAACAAGATTCATGTCAGTCAACATGAAAACACCTCAAAGGCCACCATTCACTCACAGGCCTAAATCTCAGAGGCCCTGGGGCCCAGTCCTCTCCCCTTCACCTCATCCCCAATCCCAGGCCCCCAGGTGTCACCTTTCCAAGCTGCAGAGACAAGTCACAGCTCTAGGCATTGTCCCTGCCTGCAGCAGAAGAAATAAAACACTCAGGAGACTGACAGGTGGGCTGGAGGAGGGACCTTCACCTCAGCTTCCCCCCAAGGGCCTCAGGACAACTCTTCCCTCGCACACTGACCTGCAGCAGCAGCATAGCCTCCATTTGTGCCTGTGAGAAGAAAAGCTGTGAGAGACACCCATGAAGTTTCCAGAACAATGGCTACAGACCAGGAAGGGTCAGGAGTCATGAGGAAGGAGGAATGTAGGGAATGAACCAGTGTCAGCCATGAGGGTGAGCATGTGTTTCCCATTAATGAGGCAGAGCACACTTCTAAAAGGGGCTGAGAGAAAACCCAGGCCCTGCCCTCTCCTACCTCTGTTTCTCCTCCTCCTCACAACAGCCACCACAGCCACAGTGATGGTCACAGCTCCAAGGACAACCAGAACAGCAATGATTGCCATGATGGGGACCATGGACTCAGGAGGCTCTGGGAAGGGAAGGGAAAGCAAGGGAAGGTGAGGGTCATGACCCCAGCTCTCAGCCCTGACCTGCTCAGGGGCTGCAGAAGGCTCCAGCTTTCCCTGAGCCCAGCTCTGCACCCACACCCTCCTTACCCCATCTCAGGGTGAGGGGCTCACGCAGACCCTCATGCACCACGTGGCATGTGTAATCCTGCTCCTTCCCAGAAGGCACCACCACAGCTGCCCACTTCTGGAAGGTTCCATCCCCTGCAGGCCTGGTCTCCACAAGCTCCATGTCCTGGGTCAGTTCCTCCCCATTCAGCTGCCAGGTCAGGGTGATGTCAGCAGGGTAGAAGCCCAGGGCCCAGCACCTCAGGGTGATGTCACCTTCAGGTCTGGGGCGATGGGTCACATGTGCCTTTGGGGGGTCTGTTTGGAGATTTAAGAAATCCACAATTAACAAGATAAGCTCAAGTCTGTAAAGACAAAACTAAATGAATGACAACACTGAACTATGCTTCTGTTTGAACATTTGGACTGTCACCACACTAGTGACCTGCAGGCAGAGCTGGTCCCCTGAGCACAGAACTGCACATTTTCCTGGGGGGCAGGGAGGGGACTCAGAAGCTAAGAGGGGATCTAAAGGAACCAGCAGGTCAGTATTTTTGTTTGCTCTGCTTTTTGTGTTTATAATGAGATGTTTCTCTGGCTTAAGATACATAGTAGATGAATGGAAGGAACAGAAAATAATGTAATATGCGTTTGAATTCATATCAAAATAAGAAATGAGTGGCAGGGGCTACATGAAGGGTGCCCCAACTGCTGCTGCCACCACTGAGACACAAACATGTGTCCATCTTGCTGACCAGCATTCACTGTCTGTCCTAGTGAACAGTCATCTCCAGAGTGGGCAGCAGAAATGTGGGGAACCTCTCACACTCAGTCAGAGAAAACGACTCCCAGCCCCTGCCTCTGGGGGACAGATACAAGGTAAGTCACACAGGATCCCTGAAGTGTGCTGTGCACCCCAGTGCACCCTGTCTCTGAGGAAGGTCAATTCCTGACTCACTAGTGGGAGCCCTGTTGGGGAATGGTCTGATGTATTTGATGCTAATTACAGCTTGCTGCCTCTGTGACCCAACTTTTACTTAATAAAAAGCCCTCCCATCTGGACAGGGCAGGAGATAGGTGGGGCTAGGAGAAAGAGAGGAATTCTGGGAAGAAAAAGGACTGCTAGGAGAAAAAAGGAGAAGGAGAGAGACCTGAAGTAAGAAGAGGAAGGCTGCCACGGGTTAGCTGGAGGAAAAACACATGGCTGGTGGCCTGGATGGAGAACCCAGATGAAAAACATTAACAAGTATACGGGATTGTACATGGAAGATAGCTTGATAAAAGTTATGAAAAACAGATGGCATAGGGTTACCTACTATAAAAAGTAGTTTAAAGGACTGATATCTGCCCTGCCCCAGGCTAAGACTATTTTAAAATATAACCAGTGTCAGTGTCTTGATTGATTGCTAGCCGGGCCTACTGATAATACAGACAATACAGATAAGTTGTTGAAAATAATAGAGCATTGCAGCTTGATGGGGCAGAGGGGGAGCAGGAGGGTCTGGGTAGTTAATTCTGACAGGAAATTAGTCCAAGCTCACAGGACCTTTCTCCTTTAAGGAAACACTGACTTGTCTAATTATCCAGGTTAGCAGTGTCCCCTGGCACCTGTGGACACTGATACAAATGGTAATACAAGGGGATGAAGAAACATTAACACCCCAGTGGGGAAGAAAATCTAAAAGCAAAATAATGCCTTCAAGCCTGAAGGTGGTGGTGCAGGCTTTTAATCCCAGCACTCCAGAGGCAGAGCCAGGTGGATGTCTCTGTGAGTTCCTGGCCTGCCTGGTCTACTAAGAAAGTCAAGTCTACACAGAGAAACCATGTCTCAAAAAACCAAACCAAACCAAACCAAACCAAAAGAAAGAAAAGAAATTCTACTATTTAATATTTGTCAAGGGCACCCCATAAGTGCTCATGTGACCGTTCTAGGATTAGATAGAATTGGGGTGTGGAAGGTATGTAAACCCCACACAGGGATCTGGGAGAATGTATTATTTAGAAAGTTCTAGAAACTGAATGGTGGTGGCACAGGCCTTTATTCCCAGCAGTCGGTCGGCAGGCAGAGGGAGGCAGATCTTTGTGAATTCCAGGCCAGCCTGGTCTATGGAGTCCAGGGATACACAGAGAAACCCTGTCTTGAAAAAAAAAAAAAAAAGCAAAAACAAAAAAACCCAAAATACAAAAACACCCCCCAAAACAAACAAACAAACCACAAAACAAAAACGAAAACAAAACAACAAAAAACTCCAAAAACCCCAACAAACAAAAACCCAACCTGTGTCGAAAAACAAAAAACAAAGAGAGAGAGAGAGAGAGAGAGAGACAGACAGACAGACAGACAGACAGACAGACAGACAGAGACAGAGAGACAGAGAGAGACAGAGAGACAGAGAGAAGAAATGAGCCAGGCCACAAGCCTGTGATCTTAGATCTTAGCACTCTGGGAGGCAGAGGCAGGTGGATCACTGTGAGTTCAAGGCCAGGCAGGCCTACAACGAGAGTTCAAGACAGCCAGGGCTACACAGACAAACCGTGTCTTGAAAAGAAGAAAAAAACAAGCAAACAAAAACAATAAAGAAAAATAAAATAAAAAAGAAAGGAAAGAAAAGAAACGACACTGGTGGAGCCTGCGATGCTGGATCAGGAGACCCCGACACTGTTTCCCTAGAGACAGGGGCGTCATCCCAGCTGAGGTTCTTCTTCCTCAGGACTGAGCTGAGGGCAGAGGGAGGAGGAGCCCGCGGCCCCCGCACCTGTGCGCAGCAGCGTCTCCTTCCCGTTCTCCAGGTGTCTGCGGAGCCACTCCACGAACTCGCCCTCCAGTTCGCCCTTCACTCTCTCTGCAACACCACCCTGCTCCCACTTGCGCTGCGTGATCTGCGCCGCCATGTCCGCCGCCGTCCAGGATTTCAGGTCTTCGTTCAGGGAGATGTAATCGCCGCCATCGTATGCGTACTGCTGGTACCCGCGGAGGAGGCGCCAGTCCGACCCCACGTCACAGCCAGACATATACTGGAAGGTGTGAGAGTCTGCGGGACCCCGCGGTCAGCCTCGCCTTCCTGTCCCCCACATGACCATCCACGCCCCGCGGCCCCGCCCACCCGCGGACGCCTCAAAACCGAAAGGGAAACCGTTCTGGGTCGCGTTTCTCCTCCCGAGCCTCGGACTTGGGACCCGGGCGTCTCGGCCCCGGTGTCGGGACGTGGAGGGGACGTGAGCTGTGACCGCGGTCACTCACCGCCCTCGCTTTGGTTGTAGTAGCCGAGCAGGATCCTCAGGCTCACTCGGAAAATCTGCTCCCACCTCTTGGCTCTCAGTGTCTGCTCCTCCCAATACTCCGGCCCCATCCGCTCCATCCACGGTGCCCGCGGCTCCACTCTCCGAGTCTCCGCGTCGCTGTCGAAGCGCAGGAACTCCGTGCCGTCCACGTAGCCGACTTCCATGTACCGGGGCTCCCCGAGGCCGGGCCGGGACACGGCGGTGGTGAAGTACCGCAGCGAGTGTGAGCCTGGGGGCGGCGCGCGGTGAGACCCCGACCTCCTCCCGGGACCCCGGGCAAGTGCGCGGGCCTGGAGGGGAGCAGGGCGCGGGGCTCGGGACGCGGGTGGAGCAGGGGGCGGAGAGTCTGGTGGGCGACGCGGGGACGCGGCTTCCCCGGTGTCCCCCCCCCCCCCGCAGAGTCCGTTTCCCTCCGGACCCCGCACTCACCCGCGCGGGTCTGGGTCGTGGTCAGGGCGGCCGCCAGCAGCAGGAGCAGCGTGGGCGGCGCCATCGCCCCATCTGGGATCCGGGCGCACCTGAGTCTGGCGGGCGGCAATGACTTTATAACCGGTGCCCACGGCGACGCTGGTTGGTTCCCCAGGATCGCGCCACCCAATGTCCGGGCAGAGGGAGCTGACACAGGTTAGGAGAAGAAGTGAAACTGGGGAGATGGGGAATCTCCAGCCCTGAGCTTCCCCACACTAGACCTCACCGCCTGGCGACTTAGACTTTGCCTGACCTTGTGCTGAGGGACAGAGCGCTGTTTGTCATGGCGTCTCCGCGTTCTCACCCAGAAGCTGTCTGGACACCAGGAGAGACCCGAGGCCAAGCTCATGTTGTCCTTCCCTCCACCCTTCCTCTTCCTTCTCTTCAGAAGTCGGACCCTGGAGTCTTCTAGAAGAAAAGCCGCTTCCTGGAACACATTGGCAACAGCAAGCAGTTGGGGATGCAGGTGAGAGATGCTTCTCCTCAGAGCAGAGGCACTGGCCTGCAAGCCCCACACAGACCCACAGAGACCGGGCTCTGTTCATGTGCTGACCAAGCAGGTGTACAGAGTCCTGTTAAAAATGACAGAAAGAAGCCAGGTGTGGTGGCGCACGCCTTTAGTCGCAGCACTCGGGAGGCAGAGGCAGGTGGATCCCTGGGAGTTCAAGGCCAGCCTGGTCTACAAAGCCAGTGAGTCCGGACATCCAAGGCTACACAGAGAAACACTGTCTCGAAAGAAAAAAAAAAATAAGGAAGAAGAGAAAGAAAAAATACTGGGGGGGGGGAATGCGGGGGTACACTAGAGAGATGGCTCAGAGGTTAATAGCACTGGCTGCTCTTCTGGATGTCTAAGTATATTGTATAATGATGTCTGATGCCCTCTTCTGGCGTGCAGTTGTACATGCACACACAACATTGTATACATAATAAATCTTAAAAAAAAAAAAAAAAAGACAGGGAGCCGGGCACTTCAAATAGGCAGAGACAGATGGATCTCTGTGAATTCTAGGCTAACCTGATCTACAGAGTGAATTTCAGGATACCACGGCCTACACAGAGGAGCCCTGTCTTCAAACAAACAAACAAACAACAAGATAGAGACCAGCTGCCTGGACAATCACCCTAGGTTCCTCTGTGGCAGTCTTGATGTCCTTGGGAGCAGAGGTCCCAGGGCAGCATCAGTCTTTGCTCCAGGTTCAGAAGGCCCAGCAGACTTTCCTGTGGTGGAGGAACTTGGAGACAGGTCTACTTTGTCTAAGCTAAGGGAGACACTCAACTCCTCATGTACAGTGTGTCCACAGCTTGGACAGTGGCTGGCAAGATCTAGTTGGAGTTCTGTGTCCCATCATGTCTGTGGAGACCTTGGGGTCACTTCTAGCAGCTGGAGTCTTTGTCTTTCATAGTAAGATTTTTTTCATTAAAATTTTTCATTTGTTTGTTAAAATAGGGTCTCTCTGTGTAGCCCTGGATGCCCTGGACTCTCTGTATAGACCAGGCTGGCCCTGAACTCATAGTAACCAGCCTGCCTCTGCCTCCCTGAGTGCTGGGATTAAAGGCTGTGCCACCACACAGGGCTTCTATTAAACATTTTTAATGCCGTATTCATCAGATCTCTTGAAGTCTGTTTTCTAGTAAGTTTTATGGTTAATATCAGTTAGATACCAGGCAGCAGATATTATGTTGTAGAGTTTATTAAATGAGCCTGGAGGGGGAGGGGGGGAGGGGGAGGGGGAGGGGGAGGGGGAGGGGGAGGGGGGAGGGGGAGGGGTACCCCAGAGAGAGACAGAGACAGAGGAAGAGAGAAAGGGCCTAAGGGGGTAAGGGAGACAGGGCAGACGGGGGGAGTAGAGTAGAGCAGAGAGCGACCCGTTGGAGGGTTTGCCCTTTTATATGGTCCTGGCCAGGGCCACGCCCCCCGTGGCAGGTAAGTGATGACATCACAGGTAGGCCGACTGAAGCAGAATCCTAACATTCCTACCTTTTCCTATAGTTAAAAATGAGGAACTTTGGATTGTTGTCCTGTAAGGCAAGTTGAAATATATAAATGTAGGTAAGGTAGAAGAGAGAGAGAGAGAGAGAGAGAGAGAGAGAGAGAGAGAGAGAGAGAGAAACAACAGCAGCAAAATGTCCAGATTATATAGTGAAGAGGAAGGAAAAGTTCTGCTCTGAAAGTTCAAGGTAGAGGGCAGGCTATGTCAGCCATGTCCTGTTGGCTCTGTTTCTTAACAGTTAGACTTTATTATACAACCCGACTGTCCTGTACAGGAGTGTGGAGAGCTGCGAGGTGCCGCGCCTTAACATGGTTTAGGCTTCCACCTTCCGCCATCCCGACGGCGAGTGCTCTCTAAGATAAACAAGTCCTTATATGGCAAAAGGCTGTGCAAGGGTAACTGGTGATCTGATGATGAGCAGTCCTGCTCTGACGCGGACCTATGAGGAGGTGACACCTGGCATGAGCTGATTGGCCCTTGAGTTGTACTTAAGCTTGGCCCTTCCTTTCTTCAGGGCCATTCCCACTGAGCTTAATCCTGGGTAAAGATCTCGAGAAGAAGTCTGGTTGTTGGTGTCTTATTTCCGCTGGACGGTGCGGCGCCAACACAGGGGGCGGAAAGGTTAAAGGGGAACTAGAATAAACTTTCCGGTATCAGCTCCATGGGACAGGTCCCTAGGTGTCTCTAGGCCTGCACACTTGTGGTCCAAAGCTAAAGTGTTCTCTCTGCCTGCATCTCTCCCTCTCTCCCTCCTCCCCTGGGTTCCCTCCTCCCATCGGTTAGAAACACAATCACCTGGCTGGAGTCTCTGGTCCTTTTCCTGAATGCTGGACCCAGGATGGTTCCTCCCAGTGTTCAACAATATCTGTCTCAGTGGGGTATTGGTGGTGTTTCCAAGCGGAGGAACCGAGGCAAAACCCGCCCAGACTGCCTTCACCTGGGATAATGCCTACAATCCTTCCACACATCCCCCTTTTATCTTAAAAAATAATTAAGAACTATATACACAAATATACATATATACAGAAGCTTCAGGTATCAAATACATAACCCAGTCCTTTTGTATTTGATATCCTTGGAGAAAGTGTTTCACTATCCTATCAAAGAGAGTTCTTTCCTATTGTCTAAAGTTTTCTAAAGTCTCTTCATTAGAAATTGTAATTATCGCCAGGCAGTGGTGGCACACACCTTTAATCCCAGCATTTGGGAGGCAGAGGCAGGCGGATCGCTGTGAGTTTGAGGCCAGCCTGGTCTACACAGTGAGTCCAGGACAGCCAGGGCTACACAGGGAAACCCTGTCTCAAAAAAAAAAAAAAAAAAAAAAGAAAGAAAGAAAGAAAAAAGAAATTGTAATTATCAATCTATAAATGTGTTTTTAATTCCTAAACTAAAGCTTCTAGTAACACTGTGGCTATCTACTCTTCAATCCCATCAGAGACTCAAGAAGGAAAATCTATCTAATAAAGGAAGTGTTGGCAGGCAACTTCCAAGTTGCATAGTACAGAGAGAGCAGACTGCCTGGATAGTCACCGAATTCTCTCCTTCATTGGGGCAATCAGTCTTCAGCCTTATCGGCCCAAAACATCCAACAAACTGCTTTTTGAAGCAGGAAATCCGACAGTCTGGTCCATCTAGTCTCTTCAAAGCTGGACAGTCAACTTTCCAGCATCACTGTTGATCATTGCAGACAGTCAGCCTGTCATCAGCAGTAGAGATAAGAGCAGTAGTAGAGCAGTTTTTCCGTCTAGTGACCATTCTGTCACCAGCGTCTCTTGAAGCCCCCATCTTCAATGATGTAAATGGAGAGGCGGCCAGGAGCGGATGTCTCTCTCTGTCAGGAAAGCCCTCCATCATTAAATGCCATATTCTGTGGATCTCTGGAGAGTTTGAAGACCATCTCTCTCTCTCTCTTCTTACAGTTATCAATCTATTCCTTTGAAGACATATACAAGAAACTAAACAGACCTGTTCTATGATCAAGTAAATTGGTAGCTAGTGAGATTTTTTTTACCATTTTTTTAAATTAATTTGTTCATATTACATCTTGATTGTTAGCCCTTCCCCTGTTTCCTCCTATTCCTCCCTCCCTCCCACTTCCCCCCTTCTCCCCTCCCCTATGTCTGTGATTGAGGGAGACCTCCTCCCCCTATATATGCTCTTAGAATATCGAGTCTCTTCTTGCTAACTTGCTATCCTTCCTCTGAGTGCCGCCAGGCTTCCCCATCCAGGGGACGTGGTCAGAAAAGGGGCACCAGAGTTCGTGTGAGAGTCAGATCTCACTCTCCACTCAACGGTGAAGAATATTATGTTCGTCGGCTAGGTCTTGGTAGGGGTTCGAAGTTTACTGCCTATTTCTCCTTGGCTGATGCCTTAGTTTGAGGAGGACCCCAGGACCCAGATCTGCCTGTCATAAAGTTCTTCTTGTAGGTTTCCAGGACCCTGTGGATCCTACTATTTCCCCATTCTTCCATGCTACTCTCTCCTAAAGTCTCAATAGGATGTCCTCTCCTCTGACCCACTTTCCTGGTAAGTAAAGTTTTTCATGGGACGTATCCCTTGGATTAGAGTCTCGATATAAGTGAGTATATACCGTTTGTCTCTTTTTGCTTCTGGGTGAACTCACTCATTATGATAATTTCTAGGTCAAACCATTTGTCCACAAATTTCGGGAATTCCTTGTTTTTAATAGTTGAGTAGTATTCCATAGTGTAAATGTACCACAGTTTCTTAGTCCATTCTTCTACAAAAATATGGAACGCTTCACGAATTTGTGTGCCATCCTTCCGCAGGGGCCATGCTAATCTTCTCTGTATCGTCCCAATTTTAGTATATGTGCTGCTGAAGCGAGCATGCTAGTGAGATTTATAGGTAACTAAATACCAACTTTTATCTCTTACCTTCCTGAACAGGTTATTAATAGTTAGTTTTCATAAGACATTACCTTTTTGAATAAGTGGCACATGAATAATGCATTAAATAAACGTTGAAGAAAATGATCTTAAGTTTCTACTAACATACAATATATAATAAGATTTTATCAGCATATAATATATAATACATAAGGCAAAAGTTGAATAACAATATACAACTTAAGTTTTTAATCAATGTGAAGCAAAAGTTGAATAAAATAGTCTTAAATTTCCATCAATCAAAATAGTCTTAGCCGGGTGTGGTGGAGCACTCTTTTAATCCCAGCACTCGGGAGGCAGAGGCAGGCGGATTGCTGTGACTTCAAGGCCAGCCTGGTCTACAAAGCGAATCCAGGACAGCCAGGAACACACAGAGAAACCCTGTCTCAAAAAACCAAAATAAAAGCAAAAAACAAAAAACAAAACACCAAAAACAAGCAAGCAAACAAAAAACAAACAAAAAAACCCACAAAATAGCCTTAAAATTTCATCAATCTACAACACCAATGTAAGATTTTTGAGGCTAGTAGGTTCAATAATCTACCTTTTATTCTATAAACCTATATCCTCCCTTCCTTCCCCCTTTTTCCTTAATATTAGATGGGATAGAAAGATAAGAGAGAAAGAAAGAAGAAAGAAATCCCTAAATGAAGCTTTTATTAATTTATAGCTATCCCCCTTAGGCAAAAATGAGGATTGGTAACCCACCAAAAACACTCACCATACCTACTGGGAATGGGGTTGTCATGTTCTCAAAATTACTTTATGCTCTTTAGGAGAAAAACATCTTTTGGGTACCCTAGAAAAATAATATATTGCCCAAGCACTGGAAAACTAGCTGTATCTGTTTTTGTCCAGTCTTTTTGGGATCGATCCTTTTGGCTAGCCGTTTGATTGTTAATATGCATGCAATTTCTGGAGGAAGCAGTAGCGCCGGAGGCAGAAGTTCGATCTTTATCATTATCCTGTTTTTTGTTCTGAAAGTAAGCAAACCTTTGAAATCATTAGTATAGGTATGTTAGTACATATATAAAATTTCAAGGAAACGACAGTTGAGGCACCTTGCTCGAGGTGCCAGAAGCATGCTTTTGGAGTGAAATCACCCAGGCTGCCTGCTTTGTCTTCAGCTTGTCCTGCGCTTTGCAAATAATACAGGGCTCTGCCTGCATGTACACCAACAGGCCAGAAGAGAGCATTAGTTCTCTAAGCTGTATGAAACAATGTCAAGCTGCAAGAACCAGGTAGCTCTTAAGATTCACTTGCTATATTGTCAGATATAATGATTATAAGTTTGGTTGGTAGCCATATTTTTTCACTCCCTGTGGAAACATGCATACCCATGATGGGTCTCAAAACTATTGCAGGTTTCCATTTCATACATGACAAGACTTTGTAGAATATTGGTTGTCCCAGCTCCTCAGTTTTTTCTATCACCCAATGTCTCTCCGCAGCTGACGTCCCTTCATCATTAACATTAAGAAAATTTAGAGTCAACAAAGCATTATTCAACTGGTCCCTGGGAGTCTTTACCCTTCCCTTTTGTACATTTATTTATTTATTTATTTATTTATTTATTTTTTGGTTTTTTGAGACAGGGTCTCTCTGTGTTAAACTTGGCTGTCCTAGACTTACTTTGTAGACCAAGCTGGCCTCGAACTCACAGCAATCCACTTGCCTCTGCCCCTGACTGCTGGGATTAAAGGCATGCACCACCATGCCTGGCTCTCCCTTTTGGTTAATAAGCATTTCTTTTAAGGTACAATTAGCTCTTTCCACAGCTGCTTGTCCTTTGGGGTTGTGAGGTATACCAGTAACATGTTTTATATTATTATTTTTTAAAGATTTATTTATATATCATGCATCTAGTACTCTGCCTGCATGTACACCTGCAGGCCAGAAGAGGGCACCAGATCTCATTATAGGTGGTTGTGAGCCACCATGTGGTCTCTGGGAATTGAACTCAGGACCTTTGGAAGAGCAGAAAGTGCTCTTTAACCTCTGAGCCATTTCTCCAGCCTTCCGTGTTTTATAATACGTAAGGGATTTTACATCTTAAGGGACACATTCGCAGGAGCATTGTCAGTCTTAATTTGTGTAGGTATTCCCATAAATGCCATTATTTCCAGCAAATGAGTAATCACACAGTCAACCCTTTCAGAACTTAAGGCAGTTGCCCATTGAAAACCCTAATATGTATCAATGGTATGATGCACATACCTTATTTTTCCAAATTCTGCAAAATGAAACACATCCATCTGCCAAATTTCATTCCTTTTGATACCTACCTCTAGGGTTCATTCCAGCAGGCAACGGTAGTTGACTATATAAGGAACATGTAGGACACTTATTAATTATTTCTCTGGCTTGTTGCCAAGTTATAGAGAATCTTTTCTTCAACCCCTTACCATTGACATGATGTTTTTCGTGAAATTTGGAGGCTTTGAATATATTACCTATCAATAATTTGTCGATCTCTTCATTTCCTTGTGCCAATGGACCTGGTAAACCTGTATGGGATCGAATATGAGTAATATACAAGGGATAATTTCTGCTTCTGATGACCTGTTGCAGTTCTATAAATAATGTAGTCAATTCTGTGTTATCAGGAGTAAATTCAGCAGTTTCTATATGCAGAACAACTCTTTCAGCATATTGAGAGTCAGTGATTATATTAAGAGGTTCAGGAAAATCTAACAGTACCATAAGGATTGCATACAATTCTGATTTTTGAACTGATGTAAGTGGGCTTTTAATCACCTTAGTTGTTTTATCAGTCCATTTGTAGTTAACAATTTTTAAGAAATCATTCCACCATCCTTTGCTACCCCTTAACAAAAGAGAAGGGAAGATGTAAGGGAAAGAGATAAGGAGGATATAGATTAAAGAATAAAAAGTAGATTATTGAATCTACTAACTTCAAATAATTTACACTGGTGTTCACATCGGTATTGTAGATGATGAAAATGTAAGATTTTTTTTCCTTTTCAACTTCTGCTTTATGTATTGTAATATGGTATGTTACTTATACCAACTTATAATGTATAGTGTATGTTGGCAGAAACTTAAGATCATTTTGTTTGACATTTATTTAATGTATTATACATGTACAGCTTATTTGAAAAGGCGAAAAATAGCTGTTATAACTTGTTCAGGATGGTCGGAGGCAGAAATTGGTAGTTTTGGTTACTTATAAATCTTACTAGATACTAAATTACTTATTATATAATAAGCTTTGTTTAGTTTCTTGTAGCAATAAATAGATGATGGATATAATAGATAGATAGATGGTCTTCAAACACCTCAGAGATCCACAGAAAGCGGCATTTAATGATAAAGGGCTTTTATGACAGAGAGACACATTCGTTCCTGGCAGTGCCTCCAGTCTAATTGTGTGGGCATCAAAAAATGATAGTGGCAGATATCCGCTGGACTGAGGAACTGTGCTTATCTCTACTGCTGATGACAAATGACCGTCCACTATGATCAAGCCTGATACTGAGAAACTGGCTGCCCAGCCTTGCGGAGATTAGGTGGGCCAGTCCTTCAGGATCCCTGCTTCAGAGCAGTCTGTGAGATGCTTTAAGCTGTCTGAAAGCAGGATGCACCTACGATGGAGAGAAACTTGTGACGGTCCAGAAGTGGTCTGTCAGGTGCCCTGGGCCAGCTGGCTGAAGACTGGATGCCCTGACGATGGAGAGGAACTTGTGACTGTCCAGATAGTCAGCTCTCTGTCTTGTCATATACTTTTGGAAGTTGCTTGCCTGCACTTCCTTCATATTAAATAGTTTTTCCTTCTGGAGTCTCTGATTGGGTTGAAGACTAGATAGCCACAGTATTATTATGAGTTTAGTTTTTAAAAAATGAAAAAAGAAAAAACTTTAGGCATTAGGATAAGAGTCAGTAGCATAGGGTAGTGGAATAATTTCTTAAAAATTGTTAACTAAAAATGGACTGGTCCTTGTAAATGTTGACACAATGGATAACTCTCCTTTTTGTTGTATACAGCTTATTTTATTAAATAGATAGGGGGAGATGAAGGAGAGATAAACCTGTTTTTGTTATGATCCCAAGTGTGGATGGGGAACGGTCTTGTGAGAGAACAGGTGAGGTTAATCCACTAGAAGGCAAACCACCTCATGCTAGAGCTTAATTGTTGCCAGCTGAAAAGATCCGTGAACAGATTCTCGGAGGAGATATGTAAATGAGCCCAAAACTGGAGATGGGGCCTTTGGAGACTTGGGATAGTTTTGAACTGTTCATCGCTCCACTTTGAGATGCTCCTAGAGAGAACTGCTTGAAGGAAGGCTTCGTGGATCTGGCTCCTGCTGAGGTTCTGGGTTCTGGTTACTCCAGGTTCCAGCAGAAGAAATCCTGCTGATTAGGCCAGGAGAATCGCTGATATCCTTATGGTTTTGTTATTGTATTCTTTATTCCTTATTCCTCTTCTATTGTTTCAGTTAGTCAGGTGATAAGGGGCGTACGCTCGGTTAATAAGTTCGTAATAAAATATATTTGTTAGGCAAATTGAGCCTACAGACCCTGTTGGTGATTCCCTCTGTTGACAAGGCTTAGATTCTGAAAGATTGAGGGATGAAGGGCAGACTCTCCAGGAAGGGCCCTGGAAGGAGGCAGGAGCTCAGGAGGCTGGCATGCATGCTCTCAGCACACAGTGTCCTGAGTGCAGGGGACAGGATGAAAAACACCTCCTAGGAGAACAGACAGGACCCACACACAGGGACAAGCAAGGGCCTTGTCCTCCACACAAACTGAAAAGACAAGAAATAAACACAGAAGATGAGTGAGGAGCCACAGCCAGCAGGGAGCCAAGGCTGGCCTGTCACAGCAGCCCTGGCTGCTCAGACTCTTGGGGACAGGACAAGGCTCCTTGTGTCCATGAGATCACAGAGGCTGTCAGCATGTGGTTCTAATAAGTGACAAGGACATAAGAGCCCTAGAGGTGACAGAACTTAGGAATGACCAGACAACATGAAACTACACAGCTGGACAGGACATCCGGGCCTTACTCAGCTCCCACAACCTTCTCCTCCCCCACCTGACATGCAGTAGAGCAAACACAGATTCTGGAAGGTTCTCTGTTGGCTCTGTTTATTAACAATTAAACTTTATTATACAACCCAACTAGCATATACAAGAAGGAAAAAAAGGTTAAAGGAACAGAAGAGTAAACCTCCTGGAATCCGTCGGCAGGACAGGTCCTTAGGTGTCTCTGTCCCACGAGCTGGTCCAGTCCCTTCCTCTCTCTCCGCGCCTTCTCCTTCTTCCTCTCTACCTCTTGTTTTTCTCCTCACCACCTTCCCAGTCACATGCAAAGGGCGGTCTCCTCCTCCCTTCGAGGGTCAATTAGGAAAACAATAGCCACAGTGGGGTTCCCAGGTAGGCTTCCTGAATTCCAAGCCCAGGAAGGCTCCAAACAGTCTCTCACGAGGTATTCATGGTGTGCCCCAAGGGTAAAGCCCGCCAAGACTGCTTCCACCTGTGACAAAGCTTAATCTTTCCCACAGTTCTCCATGCTGCCATTCGTTTTCTTTATCAAATTTTAAGAACCCTCTCCTGTAATTTACCCGCCCATCAACCCCTCAGGTCAAGGACATGAACAATCAAGTCCACATTCAGCTTCTTAGTCTCATTGGGGACATGAGGAGCTGCAGCTCAGGGCAGCATGGAGCTGACAGGATGGAGATGTCCCCTCCTGCCTGCTGGACCAGGAAGGTTGGCTGTGGAAGGAGGCACAGGCAGTGCAGGGAGAAATGTAAGACCCCCATCACGGTGGTCTTAACGTGGAGACCCCCACCAAGAACCAGCGAGACCAAGGTTTCGGTTGCAACACGCAAGAGGCTTTATTGCAGGGGGTCGGGTACCTGGGCGTCTCAGTCTCTGGAGAGGCTGGCGCGCCAAGCGAGTCTTTCGGGGGCCTTTTATAGGGATTTTAGCGGGAAGCGCGGGTACAGAAGCGAGAAGCATAGTTACAGGGCTCTGATTGGTAAATTTAAATGAGGCGAGGTTATGGCCTGGTCATCAGATGGGCTCTAGGAACAGGGGAGTTTACCCGTTCTCTGGGCCAGGTGGCTGACCATAAATATCTTGTTTGACAAGGACAAACTGTTTCTGTTATCTCAGCATGCTTTTATCTTTCTCCTCTGGGCCCCAGGCCTCATCTTATTCCGGGAACCTATTATTCTAGTCTTGCCTTGCAAGATAGCGTTACTGCTGCTATGCTTGCTATGGCGGGTGCACAGGGGAGGGGGTCTTACATTCCCCCCTCTTGTTGTAAATTGAATGAAATCTTTCATTCAATGACCTCTGGTTCTACCTGTTGGAGCTGTTGGTATTGTTGGGTTAGAACCAAGGCCTGTACAACCGATAGGTGGTCTCGGATGAATTGCTTCAGTCTGTTAAGGATGCAGGGCCCAAAAAATAGGAGCAGGATAATAATTAATAAAGGGCCCGTTATGGTAGATATTAAAGTGGTAAACCAAGGAGCCTTATTAAACCAGTTTTCATACCAAGTTCGTCCTGATTCAAATTGCAACTGTCGCTGCTTGAGCCTTTCTCGCAGCTTAGACATACTATCTCTGACTACTCCTGTATGGTCAGCATAAAAACAACATTTTTCCTTGAGGGCTGCACAGAGCCCACCCTCTTTCAGGAACAAGATATCTAACCCTCTACGATTTTGGAGCACTACCTCGGAAAGGGAGGTCAGGGACTGTTCTAATGCACTAATGGATTCTTTTAATGCTTGAAGGTCTGCGTTCATGGCCTGCTGTAACTGCTGAAAATGAGCAACCTGAGTGAGAGCAGTAGTCCCGGTTCCGATCCCTGCCGCAACTCCCCCGACTGTTAATCCTCCCAGTAGCAGTGCCAGAGTGATGGATATTGGCCCTTGGCCACCTTGACGTGAGCAGCGTGGATCTAGGCGGCAATTCCGTCAACCTTGAGAGCCGTCGGGGTAGTCAGGAGTACTATGTAGGGTCCCTTCCAGCGGGGTTCAAGGTTCTTGGTCCGGTGACGTCGGACCCAGACGTAGTCTCCAACCTGGAATGGGTGAGGGGCCAGGGGCTTGTCAAGCTGGTCTTTATAAGCGCGGGCTAGGGGTTTCCATACCTCGTTTTGCACCTCTTGGAGGGCTCTTAGGTGTGCCTGGAGGGAAGGCCTGGTGGCGAAGGAGCCGATATCTGGGTCAAGGAAGTGAACAATAGGAACATGTGAACCGTAGACAATCTCAAAAGGAGTAAGCCCATGTGGGCCGGGGGTGTTCCTAACCCTGTATAGGGCCAGGGGTAGCAGGGCCACCCAGTCCTTAGTGCCAGCTGCAAGCGTTAATTTGGCTAAAGTCTCCTTAATAGACCTGTTCATGCGTTTTACCTGTCCTGAACTCTGGGGTCTGTATGAACAATGTAATTTCCAATTAATCCCCAATAGTTTGGCCACCTGCTGGCTTACCTGGGAGACGAAGGCTGGTCCGTTGTCGGACCTGATTACCTGTGGCATCCCGTAGCGAGGGAAAATATCATCCAAAAGCTTCTTGGAAACCACCTTGGCCGTCTCATGTTTGGTGGGGAAGGCTTCAGTCCATCCTGAAAAAGTATCTACGAAGACCAGCAGGTACCGGTACCCGTATATACCTGGTTTGACCTCCGTGAAGTCAATTTCCCAATGGGTCCCTGGCCGGTGTCCTCAGACCCTAGTTCCTGACAGGTTCAAGGACCTGTTATTATTGACCAACGCGCAGGGCCGGCAATTGTCAGCGGCTCTCTGGAGGGCCTCCTTTTTTCCTAAGAGGTAAAAGTCCGTCTCTTCTCTCTTGAGGAGGGTCTTCATTTTCTGAGCACTTAAATGAGTGAGCTTATGGAAGTAGTCAATCAAATAGTTAGTCTCTTTTGAGGGGATGACTACCTTGTCTTGATACCGCCAATGGTTGGGGCCTTCAGGGAGAGCGCCCATCTTGTGAAGTCTCTGTATGTCGTCGTTGGTGAATTTCCAACTCCGGTCCTGCTGTCCTGGCGCTCCGGTGTCCTCTTGTAAGGAGAGTGCCTCGAGAGTGTCGAGGGGTCTTGTAGCGGCTTGGCGGGCTGTCTCGTCAGCCAGCCGATTACCTCGAGCCTCAGGGGATTCCCCTTTCTGGTGGCCCGGGCAATGGATGATGCTGAGCTGCTGGGGTAAAAAGAGGGCCTTCAGGAGGGCCAGGATTTCAGTCTTATTCTTAATTTCTTTACCTTCTGAGGTGAGGAGTCCTCGGCGCCGATAGATTTCTCCATGTACGTGGGCCGTGGCGAAGGCATACCGGCTGTCTGTATATACTGTTAGCTTTTTTCCTTTTGCCAGTTCCAGGGCCTTGGTCAGGGCGATCAGTTCAGCACGCTGGGCGGAGGTCCCGGTTGCAAGATGTACTTTCCTCTCGGTGGTCCAGCGGTAAGGCTTCCCGCCAGTCGCTCCTTGCACCCAGGCAGTCTTTGTTGTCAGGGGCCCCGGTGCGGTGGTGAGGACGGAGTGCTGAGCTCCCGTATCCACCAAGAAGGTGACGGGTTGCCCCCCCACATTTAGAGTTAGCCAGGGTTCAGGGGGAGGCTCCTGACCCTGACTTCTTCAGTCTTCTAGGTTGAGGAGAGCCGCGGAGGGGGGGCCCTACGGGGCCCTTTGGGACGTCTGGGACAGTCCCGTACCCAGTGGCCTCTTTCTTTACAATAGGCACATTGGTCCTTATCCACAGGGGCCTTTCTCCGTTCTCCCTGGCCCTGACTATCCTGGCGCCCTGAAACTACGGTGGCCAACAGTCTACTCATTTCCCTATGTCTCTTCTTATCTCTAGCATTCTCCCTTTCTTCCGCTTCTTTTCTCAGTCTTTTTTCCTTTTTTTTAGACTGTTTTCTAAGCATTTCTTCTTTCTTTTCCGGCGTCTCTCTCTTATTATAAACTTTCTCTGCCTCCTTTAAAAGATCCTGAACTGTACTTTTCTTGAGTTCTTTCAATCTCTCTAATTTGCATCTGATATCTGGGGCAGATTGCCAGACAAAGGACATGGCCAGAGTGGTGGCCTGGAGAGGGTCCTCAGGGTCATATGGAGTGTAAACCCTGTAAGCTTCTTTCAGACGCTCAAGAAAAGCTGACGGCGTTTTATCTGCTTTCTGAGTAACCATCTTAACCTGGGCCAAATTGGTGGGCCGCCTGGCGGCTTTTTGGAGACCCGCTATGAGCAGCTGGCGATAAAGACGTAGGTGGGCCCTACCTTCCTCAGTGTTGAAGTCCCAGTCCGGTCGTTCCAAGGGGAAAGCACTGTCAATTTTATTTGGCAGCTGGGTAGGCTGCCCATCAGCTCCTGGGACGCTCTTGCGTGCCTCCAGAAGGACGCGCTGCTTCTCTTCGGAGGTGAGGAGCGTCTGTAGGAGCTGTTGGCAGTCGTCCCAGGTGGGTTGATGAGTAACTAAAATAGACTCAATAAGGGAAGTTAACCAGGAGGGATCCTTAGAGAAAGGAGGGTTATTATTTTTCCAGTTATAAAGATCTGAGGCAGAAAACAGCCAATATTGCATCTGGCCGCCCATGCCAGCCCGAAGGGGGAAGGCCTGAGAGGTCTGGGGTGGAACTTCGCGCCGGCTACGGAGTCGGCCGGCCATTGGTGAGGCCTCGGGCGCTGCGGCGGGAGCAATATCCTCAGGTGGCCCCGGCAAGGGAGGAGCCGAGGGAGTTGGGGGTCCGGCCGGTGAGGCTGGGCCTGGGGCTGCTGGGGCCCGATAAGGGGGTGGTTCCTCGGTTAGGAGGTCAAGGAGGGGCCCCTCGTCCGGCGGCAAGACCTTGGGGGGGGCGGACAACGGCGGGATAGAGACCGGCCCCAGAGGGGGCCGCCGGAGTGGGGGCCAGGGGAGGGGCTAAGGCGGGCGTGGTAAGAGAGGTGGGGATAGGAGGGGGCTGAGTGAGGAAAGGTTTGACCCATGGAGGGGAGTCACGAACGAGAGATTCCCAAGTTATTATTTAGGGGACCTGGTCCGGATGACCGTGTGGTCCAGGGTCCATAATTTTGGACTTGACCTGTAAAATGAGAGAAAGGTTAAAGGTGCCATCTCGTGGCCACCCGGTGTTAAACGTGGGCCATTCGGCGGAACAGAAAGTCTCCCATTTGCCCTTGCGGACTTCCACTGACAGATTGTGTGCAATGACACAGACCTCTTTGAAATGCTGTAAGGTAAGGGTTAATGGGGTGGCAAGAGTCTGACCCATGGTACCAAAAAATATAAAACGAAAGACAACAGAGGAAAACTAGACACAAAAGACCAAAAACAGCCTGCGCGGGACGCTTGCGCCAAAGCGAAAGTAAAACAGAGGTTGGAGACCGCGGCTCGGGCGCCGCAGGGGATCCGGATTCCTCGTCTCCCAGATGAGGCGAATAGCCTCTCAGATGGGCCGGGGCCCCAAATAACCCTGGGGTAGACAGGGTTCTGGTGGGACGGAGAGTCCCTACGGAATCCCGCCGGGACGTCTCCCGGGGGCACAAGGAAGAAGTCCGAGTCCGTCAACTCCTTCTAGTCCTTGCCAGATTCAGAGAGTCTGCGCAGACACCAAGACACGTAACGATTAACAGAGAGACGAAATGACAACAACGACTAAGCCGGCCGGCACAAAGGCTTACCTCCCGAATTTGGGTCGGTGGTCCCTGGGCGGGGGTCTCAAATCTCGGTGGGACCTCCAAATGTAAGACCCCCATCACGGTGGTCTTAACGTGGAGACCCCCACCAAGAACCAGCGAGACCAAGGTTTCGGTTGCAACACGCAAGAGGCTTTATTGCAGGGGGTCGGGTACCCGGGCGTCTCAGTCTCTGGAGAGGCTGGTGCGCCAAGCGAGTCTTTCGGGGGCCTTTTATAAGGATTTTAGCGGGAAGCGCAGGTACAGAAGCGAGAAGCATAGTTACAGGGCTCTGATTGGTAAATTTAAATGAGGCGAGGTTATGGCCCGGTCATCAGATGGGCTCTAGGAACAGGGGAGTTTACCCATTCTCTGGGCCAGGTGGCCGACCATAAATATCTTGTTTGACAAGGACAACTGTTTCTGTTATCTCAGCATGCTTTTATCTTTCTCCTCTGGGCCCCAGGCCTCATCTTATCCCGGGAACCTATTATTCTAGTCTTGCCTTGCAAGATAGCATTACTGCTGCTATGCTTGCTATGGCGGGTGCACAGGGGAGGGGGTCTTACAGAAGGTCCTGGTGTGCAGGGCTGGGCTGGGCTCCCCACTTCTTCACAAGGAGCCCATAGGATCACAGGGAGCATCAGACACTGTTGCTAAGGAGAACTGAGGGCTCTGGACGTCACAGGAGGGACCTGAACACATGGTCTGTCCTCAGTCCACTCCAGGCAGCTGTCTTCACGCTAGAGAAGGAGAGTCAGGAACAACCACTGTGAGGACAGCAGCCCAACAGCCCACCACTCACTCAAGGGAGATTCTGGGAGTCCCTGAGTCCCAATCATGTCCCCTTTGCCCCTCCCCAAATCAGGCCCTAGAGTGTCACCTTTACAATCCACAACAATGAGTTTAGTTTTGTGTTTGAACCTAATCAGTTAGTTTGAGTATTTTTTAAAAATTGTACATCTTTTTCTTTGGTAAGTCAAGGAGGTATCAAAATTATAGTCCACAGTTAACAAGATAACCTGAAATCTGCAAAGACAAAGTTAAACCAATGACAACACTGAACTATGTTTCTGTTTGTACACTTGGACTCTCACCATACTAGTGACCTGAGGAGGAGCTGGTCCCCTCAGCACAGAACTGCACATTTTCCTGTGGGGGGCAGGGGAACTCAGAAGCTAAGAGGTACTCCACATGAGCCACTAGGTCAGCATGCTTTTCATTTGTTTGTTTGCTTTGTTTTGTTTTTTTTTCCCCATGGGATATTCTATAACTTTAGATACATAGTAGAAGAATGGAAGAAGGAACAGAAAATAATTAATTTAATATGCATTTGAATTCATATCAAAATAAGAAAATAGTGGCAGGGCTACGTGAAGGATGCCCCCAACTGCTGCTGCCACCACTGAGGCACAAACATGTGTCCATCTTGCTGACCAGCATTCACTGTCTGTCCTAGTGAACAGTCATCTCCAGAGTGTGCAGCAGAAACGTGGGGAACCTCTCACACTCAGCCAGAGAAAATGACTCCCAGGCCCTGCCTCTGGGGGGGACAGATACAGGCAAGTCACACAGGATCCTGAAGTGTGCTGTGGACCCAGTGCAGCACCCACTGGGAACACAGCAGCTCACAGGGGGAGTGGATCTTCCCTCTCACTCCAGTCCTCCATTGCAGAAGCCCCTGTCTCTGAGGAAGGTCAATTCCTGACTCACTAGGGGGAGCCCTGCAGCTTGTTGGGGCAGATCTCTATGAGGTCTAGGCCAGCCTGGGCTACAAAGTGAGCCCAGGACAGTCAAGGCTACACAGAAACCCTGTCTCCAAAAACAAAACAAAACAAGAACAACAAAAAAAAAAAAAAAAAGAAAAGAAAGAAAGAAAAAAGAAAAGAAAAGAAAGAGAAAAAAGCACGAAAGATAACGAATAGGAAAGAAAAGACACTGGGGGAGCCTGCGATGCTGGATCAGGAGACCCCGACACTGTTTCCCTAGAGACAGGGGGGTCATCCCAGCTGAGGTTCTTCTTCCTCAGGACTGAGCTGAGGGCAGAGGGAGGAGGAGCCCGCGGCCCCCGCACCTGTGCGCAGCAGCGTCTCCTTCCCGGTCTCCAGGTGTCTGAGGAGCCAATCCACGCACGTGTCCTCCAGGTAGGCCTTGTGTCTCTCTGCAACACCAGCCTGCTCCCACTTGCGCTGTGTGATCTGCACCGCAGTCCAGGATGTCAGGTCTTCGTTCAGTGCGAGGTAATTGCAGCCATCGTAGGCGAACTGAAGGTACTCGCGGAGGAGACCCCCGTCCGACCCCACGTGACAGCCAGACATTCGCTGGATGGTGTGGGAACCTGCGGGACCCCAGGATCAGCCCCACCCACTTGTCCCCAGGAGATCGTCCACGCCCCGCGGCCCCGCCCACTCACGAACTCCTCCAAACTGAAAGAGGAAACAAGTCCCAGGTCGCATTTTTTTCTCCCGAACCTCGGACTTGGGACCCGGGCATCTCGGGCCCCGGTGTCGCGACGTCGAGGAGTTGTGAACTCTGACTGCGGTCACTCACCGCCCTCGCTCTGGTTGTAGTAGCCGAGCAGGTTCCTCAGGTTCACTTGGAAAGTCCTCTGATTGTTCTTGGCGATCCCTGTGTTCCGTTCCCAATACTCCGGCCCCTCCTGCTCCATCCACTGCGCGCACGGCTCATATCTCGGAGTCTCCGCGTCGCTGTCGAAGCGCACGAACTCCGTGTCGTCCACGTAGCCGACTTCCATGTACCGGGGCTCCCCGAGGCCGGGCTGGGACACGGCGGTGGAGAAATACCGCAGCGCGTGTGAGCCTGGGGGCAGCGTGCGGTGAGACCCCGACCTCCTCCCGGGATCCCGGGCAGGTGCGCGGGCCGGGAGGGGAGCAGGGCGCAGGGCTCGGGATGCGGGTGGAGACGGGAGGGCGCGGAGGGTCTGGTGGACGACGCGGGGACGCCCCTTTCCCGGTTTCCCCTCCCCTCCCCTCCCCGAAGAGTTTGTTTCCCTCCCGGCCCCGCACTCGCCCGCGTGGGTCGGGGCTAGGGCGGCCGCCAGCTGCAGGAGCAGAATGCACAGCGCCGTCGCCTCCATCTGGGATCCGGGCGCGTCTGAGTCCCGCGGGCTGCATGGACTTTATAACCGGTGGCCGCGGCGACGCTGGTTGGTTCCCCAGGATTGCCTCACCAGATGGGGGTGAGAACTGCAGACTTATCATCAGTGTCCGGGTAGAAACTGGGGAGATGGGTGTAAGACCCCCTCCCCTGTGCAACCGACATAGCAAGCATAGCAGCAGTAACGCTATCTTGCAAGGCAAGACTAGAATAGTAGGTTCCCGGGATAAGATGAGGCCTGGGGCCCAGAGGAAAAAATAAAAGCGTGCTAAGATAACAGAAACAGTTTGTCCTTGTCAAACAAGATATTTACGGCCGGCCATCTGGCCCAGAGAACGGGTAAACTCCCCTGTTCCCAGAGCCCACCTAATGACCAGGCCATAACCTCGCCTCATTTAAATTTACCAATCAGAGCCCTGTAACTATGCTTCTCGCTTCTGTACCCGCGCTTCCCGCTAACATCCCTATAAAAGGCCCCCCGAAAGGCCCGCTGGGCGCGCTAGCCTCTCCGGAGACTGAGACGCCCGGGTACCCGTCCCTCTACAATAAAGCCTCTTGCGTGTTGCAACCGAAACCTTGGCCTCGCTGGTTCTTGGTGGGGGTCTCCACGTTAAGACCACCGTGCCGGGGGTCTTACAATGGGGAATCCACAGCCCTGGGCTTCCCCACCCCAGACCTCACCGCCTGACAACTGGGACTTTGCCTGACCTTGTGCTGAGGGACAGAGCACTGTTTGTCATGGCGTCTCCGCGTTCTCACCCAGAAGCTGTCTGGACACCAGGAGAGACCCAGGCCAGGCTCATGTTGTCCTTCCCTCCACCCTTCCTCTTCCTTCTCTTCAGAAGTCGGACTCTGGAGTTCTAGAAGAAAAAAACGCTTCTGGGAACACAGTGGCTACAGCAAGCAGTTGGGGATGCAGGTGAGAGATGCTTCTCCTTAAAGCAGAGGCGCTGGCCTGCAAGCCCCGCACAGACCCACAGACACCGGGCTTTGGTCATGCACTGACCAAGCAGGTGTACAGAGTCCTGTTAAAAATGACAGAAAGAAGCCAGGCCTGGCAGTGCACGCCTTTAGTCCCAGCACTCTGGAACCAGAGGCAGGTGGATCTCTGTGAGTTCGAGGCCAGCCTCGTCTACAAAGTGAGTCCAGGACAGCCAAGGCTACTGAGAGAAACCCTGCCTGGAAAAAGAAAAGAAAGAAGGGTGGGGCTAGAGGGATGGCTCAGAGGTTAATGGCACTGGTTGCGCTTCAGTGTTGAGGTTTGGTGCCCTCTTCTGGCGTGCAGTTGTACAGGCGGACAGAACATTGTATGCATAATAAATAAATCAATCTTAAAAAAAAAAAAAAAAGAGCCAGGTGCGACCCGCCTTTAATCCCAGAACTTCAAATAGGCAGAGACAGATGTCTGTGAGTTCTAGGCTAGCCTGCTCTACAGAGTGAGTTCCAGGACAGCCACTGCTACACAGAGGAGCCCTGGCTTCAGTCACCCTAGGTTCCTCTGTGGCAGTCTTGGTTTCCTTGAGGGCAGAGGTCCCGGGGCAGCATCAGTCTTTGCTCCAGGCTCAGAAGGCCCAGCGGACTTTCCTGTGGAGGAGGAACTTGGGAGACAGGTCTATGTTGTCTAAGCAAAGGGAGACACTCAACTCCCCATGTCCTGCTTGTCCACAGCTTGGACAGTGGCTGGCAAGCTCTCGTTGGAGTCCTGTGCCCCATCATCTCTGTGGAGACCTTGGGGTCATGTCTAGGGGCTGGGGTCTTTGTTTTTCATAGGAAGCTTTTTCCATTAAATATTTTTTATTTGTTTGTTTTTTGAAACGGGTTCTCTCTGTGTAGCCCTGGCTGTCCAGGACTCTCTGTGTAGACCAGGCTGGCCTTGAACTCATAGTAATCAGCCTACCTCTGCCTCCTGAGTGCTAGGATTAAAGGCACAGGCCACTACACAGGGCTTCCATTAAATATTTTTTAAAAGATTTATTTATTTATTATTGTGTATAGTGTTCTGCCTGCGTGTACACCTGCAGGCCAGAAGAGGGCACCAGATCTTATTATAGATGGTTGTGAACCACCAAGTGGTTGCTGGGAATTGAACTCAGGACCTGGAAGACCAGCCATGGCTCTTAACCTCTGAGCCATCTCTCCAGCCCCCTAGTAACATTTTAAATGCCATATTCATCAGATCTCTGAAAAGTCTTGAAGGCTGCTGCTATCCAGTAAGTATATCTAAACTAAACAACCTCTGCTCATTTCTAGCTACTTGTGTTAGGCTCAACATTGAAAACGCACACAGGAGGCTAAGCAAAGCTTTTTCATGTAACTCATTACATGAGGACTTGGCGTGACTGCCGTATAGTTCTGAGCACATTGAAGACTCTGACTATGTATAAAGTGACTATTACCTTCCACAGCTTAGTTGTCTTCAACGGTTTACAGTGAGTTCGTAGCTCTAATAAGATTAGAATTTTGGGAGATGTCACACCCCGCATGCCCCTTCCTTTCCAGCCTCTGCCTCAGACCCTGCAGTCGCCGCAATGTGGATGCCCAAGAAGAACCGGATCACCATCTACGAACTCCTCTTTAAGGAAGGGGTGATGGTTGCCAAGAAAGATGTCCATATGCCCAAACACCCCAAGCTGGCCGACAAGAACGTGCCCAACTTTCACGTGATGAAGGTCATGCAGCCTCTCAAATCTCGAGGCTACGTGAAGGAGCAGTTTGCCTGGAGACACTTCTATTGGTACCTCCCCAACGAGGGCATCCAGTATCTCCGAGATTACCTCCACCTGCCTCCGGAGATTGTGCCCGCCACCCTGCTCCGCAGTCGTCCCGAGATTGGCAGGCCTCGGCCCAAAGGACCAGAGGGTGAGCGACCTGACAGATTCACAAGAGGGGAGGCAGACAGAGACACCTACAGAAGGAGCGCTGTGCCTCCTGCTGCTGACAAGAAAGCCAAGGCTGGGGCTGGCTCAGGGACAGAATTTCAGTTTAGAGGCGGCTTCGGTCGTGGACGTGGTCAGCCACCACAGTGAAGCTGGAGAATGTGTTGTGTTGAATAAACTTTAAAGAAAAAAAAAAGATTAGGATTTTGTAGTGTTGTAGCCTGTGTAGCCTGCTTAAACTCTGCAGCCCTCCGCTGAGACCTACTTTAGTGGCTAGAGTAGCTGTGGCTCCTCTGCTGGCACCAGCTTTCACTCTTAGCATATCAGAAGCCATTTTGGCTCCAAGTCTCCATTTTGGTTACAAGATAAATTAAGCTCATGTTTTCAGGCCCTGTGTGTCTGAACCAGGAAGGTTCAGTGCCTGCTGCTTAGAGCAAAACAGCAGATGAGAAGTGCATGTTCTGCTTGGGTTAAAGGTAAGTGATGTTCTATTGGAGTTAAGGCCACAACGTCCTGCTGTGTTCCTTACTCCCAGAGAGCTGGAAAGCCCCCAAGAGCTCCCCTGCCCCAGATCCCAGCCAATCATCGAAAAATGCTTTGTCTAGATATGAGGACATTGTACTTGGAACAAAATTTATTATTCGTGTGTTTAGCTAATCAAAATGATGTAATGCTGCCTCCTCCTCGCTTCCCACCTGGTGACCTGGTTGTTACCTAGTTATGGTTTTTCCGATTTAAAAAAAAAAAGTACCTTAGACTGGGCTGGAGAGATGGCTCATCAGCTAAGAGCCCTGGCTGCTGCTCCAGAGGTCCTGAGTTCCATTCAACCATATTTCAGCTCACATATGTCTGTAAATACCGTTCCAGGGTATCTGACACCCTCACAAAGACAAGAATGCAGACAAAACACTGATGCACATAAAAAATTTTTTAAAAATACTGTATGTATCAAACATAGGTTGTTACTTACCTGTTAATGCCCGGCTGGTGCTCTGAAGAGGACCAGGGTGGGGTCTCTGGGGCTGGATGCAGATTCCCTTCCAGTTTGCTTTATCTCTTGGGTCGCCAGAGCTGATGGCTCAGGCAACTGGTCAGGATTGAAAGGAGGAAGAAGAAAAGGGAGCCCAGGGTTCCTTCTCTAGGCACTGGCTGCACTGTGGCCGAGGAGAACTTAAACTGACCACAAGTTTCCTACAGCTGAGGCTGTAAAAATGGCTTCTGGGTAGAAACTGCACAGGGGTCGTAAAAGGAGGCTCTTTGATCTGTAGATAGGTCTCTTTGCGGAGATCTCCAGTGAGCTAGTGTGAACTTAGGTTTGCTAGCCCTAGAAGGTGCTAAAGCATTGAGTCTGCTAACTTATTTGTGAGTCTACAGGGAAATAAGAAATAAAAGAGAGGGGCCTGGAGAGGTGGCTCAGTGGTTAAGAGCACTGTCTGCTCTTCCAAAGGACCCAGGTTCAATTCCCAGCACCCACATGGCAGCTCACAACTGTCTCTAACTCCAAGATCTGACATCCTCACACTAACACACATAAATTAAAATTAAATAAAAATATTTTTAAAAAAGAAAAGAGAGAAAGAGAGAAAATAAACCACTCACACACAACATATATTCAAGAGAAAAGGTGAAATTAGGCAACTTGACTTCAACTGAAGTCAGATTTCCTAATCTCAGCAATGTTTATTGTAGATGACCAAACTTATACTTCTGAGAAAAAGGGCCTTACCTCATAGTTGAAAAAAGGCAATTAATCACAAAACAGATTGAATTCTAAAATACAACAGGTTACATGTTTTAAATTTAAACATTTCTTATCTAAGTATCCATTACATAAGTTCACAGCAAGTTCAGAGTGACAAAGGTCTAAAGGTTACAAGAGTATATGACTTATCAATTAGGACTGATTTAGCTTTGCTGAAGGAGAGATAAGCCTGTTTTTGTTATGGTCCCAAGTGTGGGATCGGAACAGTCTTGTGAGAACAGGTGATATTAATTCACTAGAAGACAAACCACCTCTTGCGGGAGCTTGATTGTTGCCAGCTGAAAAGATCCATGAACAGACTCTGGGAGGAGATAATTAGATGAGCCCAGAACTGGAGGTGGGGCCTTTGGAGACTTGGGATAGTTTTGGCTGTTCATTGCTGCACTTTGAGATGCTCCTAGAGAGAACCTCTCCAGGAAAGGCTTCGGGGCTCCAGCTCCTGCTGAGGTTCCAGGTTCTGGTTGCCCCAGGTTCTAGCAGAAGAAATCCTGCTGATTACACCAGGAGAATCATTCCTTGGAACTGACATCCTTACGATTTCATTATTGTGACCTTTAATCTTCTTTTCTTATTTTTTCTGTTAGTTGGGTTATAAGTGACATATGCTCAGTTAATAAGTTTGTAATAAAATATATCTGTTAAGAAAATTGCGCCTACACTATACATTATCCAGCTATCTCTTAGTTCATAATGAGCTCAGGACAATAATTTTATCTGTCTTTCATTCTAAGAAACAGAGTAAATTCAGACATCTCCAGGTACCTTCATTCAAACTTGGGTTGATGGGAAATTCAAACCAACTTGCCTATATTTATGGTGAATACCAGGATTTGTGGTGCCATCTGGAGTGAAGGCTTATCTGAGGTCATAAATCTACCTCCAGGCTATCCCTAGTGTGGCATCTGGAGGTCCACAAAGGTATTTATTGCAGACAATTAACTCTCTAAAATTGTTTTTAGAAGATCTAAAACAATTTAACTTTTAAAATATTTGAATCAAATCAGGAATTCCATAATCAGGGATTAATTCATCTGAATAATAAACAGTGCATTTTCAACGAGAGCCTGTAGGAAGTTTGCTCAATCAGAGCTAGTCAATACCCAGAAAGTAACAGTTCACACCAATGCCAGATTTTTTTCCTTTTAGTTGTTCAAGACAGGGTTTCTCTGTGTAGCCTTGGCTGTCCTAGACTCACTTTGTAGACCAGGCTGGCATCGAACTCACAGCGATCTGCCTGCCTCTGCCTCCTGAGTGCTGGGATTAAAGGCGTGTGCCACCATGCCCGGCTCTAATACCAGATTTTAGAGAGATGCAAGAAATCACGATTGACAGGGTAGTCAGAGGTTGGATGCAGTTCTGGGGTACATCATGATACTGACCTTGCAAATACCGGATCACCTCCTAGACAGCCCACATGCCTAGTGAGTTCCCTTGCCAGGGTGGCTCTTGGCACTCACCTACGTTTCCTGGCATCATGGTCTTGAACAGGTAGCAAAGACCTAAGTCGTTAGACCTACATCTCACACCAGCTTTTGCTACTCCAAGGTGACCGTTATCACCTTAAAATGTCATCATCATATACCAGTATATTCTAAACCAGAGGTGAATCACATATGTAGGACATGTAGCAAATATACCATAAGCATTTATCATCATACAAACACTGATGCCAACCCTCAGCACGCGAGACTTGCTCTGAGTAGAGATACAAGGATGAACAGAGAGCTCGTAGGACTAAAACCTTCTAGAGTTGTTGCCTTACATCATGTGGTTGTCTTAAGATGGTGAGGTCACATGAGTGTACCCTTTAGCCTTAGTAAAGATGGCTGCCAGCCATGTGGCCATTTACATCCTGATGAGGTCATTAGCCAAGATGGAGGAACACCACATGGCTGCTATTTAAAACATCTGTTTTCATTATATGTATGTGTGTGTGTTCGTGTGCATATATATGTTAAATAAAAGTTGAATCTAAATTGCATACACACACAGGTGAACTAGATATAACATGTTGCAGCAAATTATGATTACCTGTGTGTAGCTTTTAGTTACAAGCCTTTACCTATAAGATTAAAGCCAATTTTTGTTACAGAGTTATCTATTTACCATACCCAATGAACTTACCAATTCTGAGAGAGTTTACAGCATAATCTTAAGAGTTTTTTGAGAACAGAACAAAGAGAAATCATAGAGATAAAATATTTTTAGGAGGTGGTTGTAGAGATGGCTCAGTGCTTAAGAGCACTGTCTGCTCTTCCAGAGGTCCTGAGTTCAATTCCCAGCAACCACATGGTGACTCACAACCATCTGTAATGAGATCTGATGCCCTCTTCTGGCAGCGGATGTACATGCAGACAGAACACTCATGTATGTACAATAAATAAATATTAAAAATCATTTCTAGGAGTGTAAAGAAGAGAAAGTGTAGAGCCAATATAAGATATTTGGGGGATCCTTTGTCTGTGCAGTGGCAGTTGTTACAATCTGTAAGATTTTGGAAATTGAGCTGGACAGATGGCTCAGAGGTTACAAGCACTGGCTGCTCTTCCAAAGGTCCTGAGTTCAGTTCCCAGCAATGACATGGTGGCTCACAACCATCTATAATAGGATCTGATGCCCTTTTCTGACATGCAGACAGAACACTGTATACATAATAAATAAATAAATCTTAAAAAAAAAGATTTTGGAAATCAAGTGCAAGAGTTTTTGGCCAATGATCTGTACTGAGGCCACGCTGTTGTAATAAAACCTGAGTCCGTGGAGGAAGAGAGAGATTGTGGCAAACAAAATCCCACCAGACTGAATTTCTATAAGGTCTATGTTGGGAGCTGAGAGGGGAGGGGGCTCACAGAGCACAGGCCCAGGCAGGCACAAAGAGAGACAAGCAGGAAGCAGGAGAAATCCTGTCCCCAGGGTGATGGGCACCTCCACCTCCACGAGTGCCCGAGACTCAGGGCAGCATTTGAGCCACCAGAGAAGGGTCCCTCAGCAATTGCTGGGGATGCATGGAGGCCAAGGACTCGGTGGTCCAGAAGGGGGTCTGGTGTGGGTGGACTGGAAATAAGGAAAGGGCCCAATGCAGCTTTGACCCCCGAAGGGAAGGGAGTGAAGGCCTCAGGATTTCCCACCAAGGCATGGCACCAGTGTTGGCCAAAGGATGCCTCAAAGATCAGAGCAGGCAACAGACCTCAAGAGAGAGATTTATTAGGGGGAGGTCACACAAGGCTGCCTCTGACTGGGAATGGAACAGAAAAGGAGCAAACGATGAAGGCGAGGGCAGCAGGGGAAATGTGTGTCACTTGGTGGCTGGTGATGGTGTGGTTGCTGGCACTGGGTCACTGAAGGTGGCTGGGGGAGCACTTGGCTCTGGACTGTGTGGAGCTCAGTTGACCAACATGGCTGCTCTGCTCTGAGGAGTCAGAACTGGAGCATCAGGATCCATTCTGGTTGTGGGTGAGGTGACTGCTGGATGGATGGGGACATAGATGACAGAGAATGAGACAGGATGAGATGGTGCCTTAGACACTGTTCTGTTAGAGCCACCATGACCCAGACAACTCATAAGAGAGAAAGCATTCAATTGGGGCTTGCTCACAGTATCAGAGCCTCAGCACATGCTTACCAAGGTAGGGAGTGGGGCAGAAAGCAGGCAGGCAGGCAGGCATGGGGCTGGAGCAGAGGCCAGAGCAAGCCTGGGCCTGGCATGAGCCCACTCCCAGTGATGCACTTCCTATGACAAGGACACACCCCCAATCCTTCTAATCCTTTCACAGAGCCCCACTGCCTGGTGACTCAGTATTCACTTGTATGCGCTTATGGAGACCGCTCTTACTCAGAAGGCAGAACATAAAGAGTTAATCAGCAGCGTCTGCCCCATAGATCCAAACTGATGTGAAGGGCAGCTGTGGAGTGGACCCCATGTCTCTGGTCTCTCTGACTCCTGTAGTGGAAGATTTGGTTTTTTAAAAACTCAGTTATTAGCTGGGCATAGTGACCAACACCTTTAATCCCAGAATTCGGGAGGCAGAGGCAGGAAGAGCTTTGTGGGCTTGAGGCCAGCCTGGTCTACAAATTGAGTCCAGGACAGCCAGGGCTGCTACTCAGAGAGACTGCCTCATAAAACCAAAAACCAAAAACAAGCGAAAGACCAAAACCAAACAAAAAACCTAAAACCAGAAGACAAAGTAAGGAGCCACAGCTAGGATAGCAGCCCTGGAGTTCACAATCTTGGGGACAGGAGTAGGTTGGGCCACCACTTTACGGGGTCCCTGTGATCACAGAATCACAGCATGTGGTTCACAGCGATGAAGAGAACAGAACCAGGAGGTGAAAGAGCTGAGGAGTGACCCTGTCAAAGATGACAATGGACTGAGCTCCACCCACAGCCTGATCACACTCATGTCCACCTGCACACAGCCTATTCACACTCAGCTCCCCCTGGGCACAGCCTGTTCACACTCAGCCCCACCTGGACATAGCATGTTGACACTCAGCTCCACCTGGGCACAGCCTGTTCACACTCAGTTCCACCTGGACATAGCATGTTCACACTCAGCTCCACCTGGGCACAGCCTGTTCACACTCAGCTCCACCTGGGTACAGCCTGTTCACACTCACCTCCACCTGGATACAGTCTGTTCACACTCAGCTGCCACAACCTCATCCTGTCCCACCACATACATACAGGATAATGACACAGATTCTGGAAGGTTCTCCATCTGCCATTTCTTTTTTTTTTAAAGATTTATTTATTTTATTTATTGCATATGAGTGCCTTATCTGCAGAAGAGCGTATCAGATTACATTATAGGTGGTTGTGAGTCACCATGTGGCTGCTGGGAATTGAACTCAGGACCTCTGGAAGAGCAGGTGGCACTCTGACCACTAAGTCATCTCTCCAGCCCTGCCATTTATTTCTTAAACAACAGTGCAAGAATTCTCAATCCTTTAATTTACCCGCCCATCAACCCCTCAGGTCAAGGATGTGAACAATCAAGTCCACATTCAGCTTCTTAGTCTCAGTGGGGACATGAGGAGCTGCAGCTCAGGGCAGCAGGGAGCTGACAGGATGGAGATGTCCCCTCCTGCCTGCTGGACCAGGAAGGTTGGCTGTGGAAGGGAGGCACAGGCAGTGCAGGGAGAGGGTCCTGGTGTGCAGGGCTGGGCTCCCCACTTCTTTACATGGAGCCCACAGGAGTAAGCAGACAGCTTCAGACATCTGTTGTTTCTAGGTCAGAACGTGTCCCCACAAGGCAGCTGCCTGATGCTAAAGAACAAGAGTCATGAACAGTCAACACATCTCAAAGGCGCGTCACTCGTCCACAGGTCTAAATCTGAGCCCCCATCATCCCCCACCCAGCCCTCTCCTCTCTGCTGCAGCCCCAAACCCAAGCCTCCAGGTGTCACCTTTTCAAGCCTCCCGAGAGGAGACAGAGTTCTAGATGCTGTCTCTGTCTGCAGTAGAAGAAATAAGAAGACACTCAGGAGATGGCAGGTGAAGCTGGAGGGGCTATTATGGGCTGGCTGAGCTCCCCATCATCTCCAGCTTCACCCCAAGGACCTCAGGGACAATCCTGTCCCCCACACTTACCTAGAGCTGGTGCATAGTCCCCTCCTTTTCCACCTGTGAGAAGAAAAGCTGTGAGAGACCAGGGAAGACCCCAACCCTAGGAAGTTTCCAGAACTGACAGCAGCCCCAGCTAGAGACAGGAGCCATGACGGTGAGCATGTGTTTCCCATTAATGAGGCAGAGCACACTTCTAAAACAGGGCTGAGAGAAAACCCAGGCCCTGCCCTCTCCTACCTGTTTCTCCTCCTCTTCCTCACAACCACCACAGCCACAATGATGGTCACAGCTCCAAGGACAACCAGAACAGCAATGATTGCCATGATGGGGGCGTTCGACTCAGGAGGCTCTGGGAAGGGAAGGGAAAGCAAGGGAAGGTGAGGGTCATGACCCCAGCTCTCAGCCCTGACCTGCTCAGGGGCTGCAGAAGGCTCCAGCTTTCCCTGAGCCCAGCTCTGCACCCACACCCTCCTTACCCCATCTCAGGGTGAGGGGCTCACGCAGACCCTCATGCACCACATGGCATGTGTAATTCTGCTCCTTCCCAGAAGGCACCACCACAGCTGCCCACTTCTGGAAGGTTCCATCCCCTCCAGGCCTGGTCTCCACAAGCTCCATGTCCTGGGTCAGGTCCTCCCCATTCAGCTGCCATGTCAGGGTGATGTCAGCAGGGTAGAAGCCCAGGGCCCAGCACCTCAGGGTGATGTCACCTTCAGGTCTGGGGTGATGGGTCACATGTGCCTTTGGGGGGTCTGTTGGGAGATTTAAGAAGTCCACAGTTAACAAGATAACCTGAAATCTGCAAAGACAAAGTTAAACCAATGACAACACTGAACTACTTGTCTGTTTGAACACTTGGACTGTCACCACATTAGTTACCTGAGGAGGAGCTGGTCCCCTCAGCACAGAGCTGCACATTTTCCTGGGGACACTCAGAAGTTAAGGGGTTACCTACATCAACCAGCAGCTCAACATTTGTTTTTGGTTGTTTTGTCTTATGAGATGTTCTATAACTTTAGATATGCAGTGGAAGAATGGAAGGAGTAAAATTAATTAATTTAATATGTGTTTGAATTCATATAAAAATAGGAAAATAGTGGCAGGGGCTACATGAAGGGTGCCCCCAAATGCTCCTGCCACTATTGAGACACAACCACTGTGTCCATCTGGCTGACCAGCACTCACTGTCCGTCCTAGTGAATAGCCATCTCCAGAGTGTGCAGCAGAAACATGTGGAACCTCTCACACTCAGCCAGAGAAAATGACTTCCAGCCCCTGCCTCTGGGGGACAGATACAAGGCAAGTCACACAGGATCCTGAAGTGTGCTGTGGACCCAGTGCAGCACCCACTGGGAACACAGCAGCTCACAGGGGGAGTGGATCTTCCCTCTCACTCCAGTCCTCCATTGCAGAAGCCCCTGCCTCTGAGGAAGGTCAATTCCTGACTCACTAGGGGGAGCACTGCAGCTTGTTGGGGCAGAGGGGGAGCAGGAGGGTCTGGATGGTTACTTCTGGCAGGAAATTGTCCAAGCTCACAGGACCTTTCTCCTTTAAGGGAACAGGGACTTTACTTGTCTAATTATCCAGGTCAGCAGTGTCCCGGGCACCTGTGGACACCGACAGAAATGATACTACATAGGATGAAGAAAGAATATCACTCCAATGAGGAAGAAAATCTAAAAGCAAAACAATGCCTTCAAAAAGACAAAAGAAGAAAGAAAGAAATGAAAAGAAATTCTGGGTCTGGAGAGATGGCTCAGTGCTTAAGAACACTGGCTGTTCTTCCAGAGGTCTTGGGTTCCCTTCCCAGCACCACATGGCAGCTCACAACTGTCTATCATCAGTTGCAGGGCTCCTGACACCCTCATACAGACAGGCATACAGACAAAACACCAGTGTACATAAAACAAAAACAAACGAATTTTAAAAATAAAGTATTTTTTAAAAGAAAAGATAAAAATTCTATTATTTAATTTTTGTCAATGGCACCCCATAAGTCTCTTGTAACCAGTCTAGGAAAAGATAGAACTGGGGGGTGGAAGGGATGTAAAGCCATACACATGGAGCTGGGAGATTTTTGTTTGTTTGTTTGTTTTTTGTTTTTGGCGACTGGGTTTCTCTGTGTAGTCCTTGCTGTCCTGGACTAGCTTTGTAGATCAGGCTGGCCCCGAACTCATAGCTATCTGCCTGTCAATGCCTCTCAAGTGCTGGGATTAAAGTGTGCTCCACCAAGTCAGTCTCTAGGAGAATGTCTAATTTTGAAAGTTCTAGAAACTGGGGGAACCTAGCTGGGCCTTTAGTCAGCACTCAGTAGTCTGGCAGATCTTTGTGAGTTCGAGGCCAACCTGGTCTACCGAGTGAGTTCCAGAACAGTCAAGGATACACAGAGAAACACTGTTTCCAAAAATACACAAACAAACAAAAAGAAGAAAGAAAAGAAACTGGTGGAGCCTGCGATGCTGGATCAGGAGACCCCGACACTGTTTCCCTCAGAGACAGGGGCATCATCCCAGCTGAGGTTCTTCTTCCTCAGGACTGAGCTGAGGGCAGAGGGAGGAGGAGCCCGCGGCCCCCGCACCTGTGCGCAGCAGCGTCTCCTTCCCGATCTCCAGGTGTCTGCGGAGCCACTCCACGCACTCGCCCTCCATGTAGGCCTTCGATCTCTCTGCAACACCACCCTGTTCCAACATATGCTGTGTGATCTGCGCCGCCGTCCAGGATTTCAGGTCTTCCTTCAGGGCGCTGTAGTCGCGGCCATCGTATGCGAACTGCTCGTACCCGCGGAGGAGGCGCCCGTCCGACCCCACGTCACAGCCAGAAATCCCCTGGATGGTGTGAGAGCCTGCGGGACCCCGCGCACCTGTCTCCACGTGATCACCCACGCCCCGCGCCGGGCACACCCGCGGACTCCTCAAAACCGAAAGGGAAACCGGTCCCGGCTAGCGGTTCTCCTCCCGAACCTCGGACGTCGGGCATCGGGACGTGGAGGGGACGTGAGCTCTGACCGCGGTCACTCACCGCCCTCGCTCTGGTTGTAGTAGCCGATCAGGAACCTCAGCATCTCTCGGAAAATCTGCTCCGCGTTCTTGGCTCTCAGTGTCTTCCGCTCCCAATACTCCGGCCCCTCCCGCTCGATCCATGACGCTCGCGGCTCCACTCTCGGAGTCTCCGCGTCGCTGTCGTAGCGCAGGAACTCCGTGCCGTCCACGTAGCCGACTTCCATGTACCGGGGCTCCCCGAGGCCGGGCCGGGACACGGCGGTGTGGTAATACCGCAGCGAGTGTGAGCCTGGGGGCGGCGCGCGGTGAGACCCCGACCTCCTCCCGGGACCCCAGGCAGGTGCGCGGGCCGGGAGGGGAGCAGGGCGCGGGGCTCGGGACGCGGGTGGAGCAGGGGGCGGAGGGTCTGGTGGGCGACGCGGGGACGCGGCTTCCCCGGTGTCCCCCCCCCCCACGCAGAGTCCGTTTCCCTCCGGACCCCGCACTCACCCGCGCGGGTCAGGGTCGGGGCCAGGGCGGCCGCCAGCAGCAGGAGCAGCATGAGCAGCATGCCAGCGCCATGGCCCCATCTGGGATCCGGGCGCGTCTGAGTCGGGGCGGGCTGCGTGGACTTTATAACCAGTGGCCGCGGCGACGCTGGTTGGTTCCCCAGGATCGCGCCACCCAATAGGGGTGAGAACTGCGGACTCCTCATCAGTGTCCGGGCAGAGGGAGCTGAGACAGGTTAGGAGCAGAAGTGAAACTGGGGAGATGGGGAATCCCCAGCCCTGAGCTTCCGCACCGCAGACCGCTCAGCCTGGCGACTGAGACTTTGCCTGCCCTTGTGCTGAGGGACAGAGCGCTGTTTGTCATGGCTTCTCCGCGTTCTCACCCAGAAGCTGTCTGGATACCAGGAGAGACCCGAGGCCAGGCTCATGTTGTCCTTCCCTCCACCCTTCCTCTTCCTTCTCTTCAGAAGTCGGACCCTGGAGTCTTCTAGAAGAAAAGCCGCTCAGGGAACACAGTGGCAACAGCAAGCAGTTGGGGATGCAGGTGAGAGATGCTTCTCCTTAAGGCAGAGGCGCTGGCCTGCAAGCCCCACGCAGACCCACAGACACCAGGCTCTGTTCATGTGCTGACCAGGCAGGTGTACAGAGCCCTGTTAAAAATGACAGAAAGAAGCCGGGCGTGGTAGTGCACATCTTTAGTCCCAGCATTTGGGAAGCAGAGGCAGGTGGATCGCTGTGAGTTCAAGGCCAGCCTGGTCTACAAAATGGCTCTACAAAGCTAAGGCTACACAGAGTAACCCTGTCTCGAAAAACAAAACAAACAAACATAAAAGATAGAAAGAATGAAAGAAAGAAAACACATACAGAAAGCTAAATAAAGTTTATTCCTATAGCTCATTATATGAGGACTTGGGATGACTACACCATAGTTTAATTTGAGCATTTATAAGGTGACTATTACTTTCCACGGCTTAATTGTCTTCAACAGTTTACAATGAGTTAGTAATTTTAATAGGATTAGGATTTTTGGGGGGGCTGGGGAGATGGCTCAGAGGTTAAGGGCACTGTCTGTTCTTCCAGAGGTCCTGAGTTCAATACCCAGCAACCCCATGGTGGCTCACAGCCATCTGTAATGGTTCTGGCATGTGGGGACACATGGGGGCAGAATACTGTATAAATAATCAATAAATACTTTTTTTAAGATTAGGATTTTGTAGTGTTGTAGCCTGTGTAGCCTGCTTAAACTCTGCAGCCCTCCGCTGAGACCTACTTTAGTTCCTAGCGTAGCTGTGGCTCCTCTGCTGGCACCAGCTTTCGCTCTTAGCATATCAGAAGCCATTTTGGCTCCAGGTCTCCATTTTGGTTACAAGATAAAATTAAGTTCATGTTCTCAGGCCCTGTGTGTCTGAACCAGGAAGGTTCAGTGCCAGCGTTGATGCACATGCAGGACAGAGTGTCCTGGTCAGGGCTGAGGTGACTGGCTTCTCAGGCTGTGTCTGCTTCTTCCCCTCACTGTCTGTCTTCCATGGTGGGGTGGCCAGAGACCTCCCTCCCCCATCTGCACTTACTTCACGCTCTGCAGAGCTTCGGGGTTCACACTACTTCATAGTCACTGTGGCCACCCACAGGGCACCTCTCACACGGGAACCTCTCTTTGGTTTTCTCGGTGTTCAAGCCTCACTCCATGGCCTGTGGCCAGCTCAGGTCAGCAATGTGGACCACAGCAGGCAGAGCAAGCTATGGGTTCCCCTGGGCCACTGGGGCCTTGGAGAGCCAGGAGTTCATGAGGAAATGCACCAGGAGGATGGGAGGAGGGAGGTCCTCTCTTCTGTCAACTTTGACCTCAGCTTCTGGGTACCCACAGCCATCTCCTGCAGCTGGATGCACCTGCAGCCCTTGTGGTCTGGTGTGAGGTAGATTGTTCATGGCTTTTGCTGGCTTCGTGAGCTTCTTGAAGCCTTGTGGGAGAAACACGTGTCTACAGTGCTGCCAGGAAGTCTCGGGGGCATCTCTTCTCAGATGCTAAAGTTGCAAGGATCTAAGGCTGGACAGTTAGTGAGGGTGAACTCAGTACCAGTTCTGAGTGAGGAGCAGCCCAGGTCAAAGGTCACAGCAAACTGGATCCAGGGTATTGGGAGAAGTGTCCTCTGATTTATGCAAACCAGGGACTCAGAGACCCTCATGCCCTCTGTGTCGAACTCCTTGCTATAGCAGGCAGTGCCAAGTGGTCATGGTCCTCTCTGGCCAGGAGGTGCTGGCCCAGCAGAATGTAGGCCAAGCTGAAGCCCCAGTGGCAGGTGTGGTCCTCAGGGCGCTGTGCAACTGCCCTGAAGGCTCCTGCATCCCGTACATAAGGTGGCAGCTTAGGCATCAGATGCAGGAGGTGCTGCCCAAGCACACTGGGGGAGTCGGGATGGGGTTCTGGCTGATCTCCAGGCTGAGTGCCAGTGTGGGGTCAGCTCCTGGCAGGTTGGGGGGCAGGTGTTGCTCACGCCATGCAGCTCAGTTGTGCAGGCCCAGGAGACCACTGTGGCAGTGCCGCTGGCTGCACTCTGGTGACTGCTGCATGGAGAAGGCACCGAGATCCAGAATGAGAATCTGAGGCAAAGTTGTCTCCTCTCACCAGGAAACACGAGGCTGTGTCCTGTCCTCTCACCTCAGAGCTCCGTGGACAGGTCTGTGTGCATCAGGGATCTGCAAGCCAGGGTGGATGTGTGGCCTGCCAGTGCTGAGCTAAGGGCACCTCAGCTCCTCCTGAGCTCACAAACCCTGTGCCAACTGTGCCACCTGCTGAGGCCTCCAGGTGCTCATGGGAATCAGGGCTGCCATGGCTCATGCTCCCAGTTCCCGCTGTGCCCATTGCTGGTCACTAAAGCAGTGGTCTTGCTCCAGGGCTCCATGTCTGAGGCCTGCAGGTCTAAGTGTGTGGGGGTGCGACATGTGGTGCCCACACTCCTCTCCTCCCCCCCATTCCCTGCCCGGTCTGTTCCAAGTGAGCCCTCTGAGAGCCACCAAGACCACAGCTCCATAGTGTGATTTTGGCGGGAACCTGCACGGAGGCCTAGGGACCCAAACTGGTCCTCTGGCTGCAGTTACCTCCTTTGCCTCCTGGGTATCTGGTCTGCCTCAAGGCTGGCCAGTCTCCCCCTGTGGTGTCTTCACTGCAGGAGGTGGTGGCTTTGGATGGGACAAACTGGAGCACCAAGGCAGCTCTGGATTTGGTGCCCTCTGTTGGAAGTCAGCAAGCCCTTTGCTCAAGTTTCCCCCTGTATTTAAATTACATTTATTTATTATGTATCCAGTGTTCTGTTTGCATGTACATCTGCATGACAGAAGAAGGCACCAGGTCTCATTATAGATGGTTGTGAGCCACCAGGTGGGTGCTGGGAATCGAACTCAGGACTTTTGGACAGAGAAGTCAGTGCTCTTAACCTCTGAGCCATCTCTCCGGGTCCCTCAAGCTCCTTTTAACTGTTACATGAATGAGAGAAGTTGTCCATATTTGTGGGCTGTCATATGATCCTTCCATACCTGTATCCATGTTATAAGGTCTAAATGCGGATAAAATGCATCTCTAGCTCCCAGTACTCCTGCTCCATCTATGGCGGGCACTGCTCATATCTCTGAGTCTCCACGTTGCTGTTGAAGCCCAGGGACTCCTTGTCATCCATATAGCCGACTTCCATGTACCGAGGCCCTGTGGGAATACCTCAGAGTGTGTGAGCCTGAGGGAGGTGCCTAGTGAGACCCTGACCCTCCTCCTGGCACCTTGGGCAGGTGCGAGGGCCCAGAGGTGAGCAGGGCGCCTGCTTTGGGTCCTAGGTGAAGAAGAGGGCTGGGGGAGGGGCATTCTGGCTCCCTGTTGTGGTCCCTCCCCACAGAGTTGCAGAATCACTTCCCCCCTGACCTCACACTCACCAGCCTGGGTCTGGGTAGGGGCAGCGGCCAGCAGTAGGAGCAGCATTTCCTGCTGCCACCTGCCAAACTAGAAATGTGCTGAGCAGGTTTGAGTCTGTACAGGCTTTATAACTAGGGACCTCAGCGGTTGGTTCTTCAGGATTTCGGCGCCCAGAGGTGGTAAGAACTAACTGCCAACTTGTTGTCCACAAGGACCTGACACCAATTAGGAGATGGACAAGCTAAGCCCTCGAACCTGGGCTTCCCTATCCAGGCCGACACTTAAACACTGAAACAGAATGATTTCAACACTGTGTTCATAAGAGCTGGGGTCTCAGAGACATGGCTTCCTCACATGGCAGCTGGAAACCACTCAGGTTCTGGCTTGCGGCCCCGAGGAGTCCTCTGCTACTTGTCTGGGTCCTTCTGGTGGCTGCTGTTGACACAGTGGCTGGCTTCCACAGAGATACTCACAGAGAGAGAAAGAGATGGCAGCAGGACAGGAGAGCAAGAGAGCTGGAGGGAGAGAGGAAGAGTGACAGAAGGAGGGAGGGAGGGAGGGAGGGAGGGAGGGAGGGGTGTGGTGCTGCTTCCCCCCTGCAGCCCTTGAAGTGGCCCCTTCCCTGAGCCCTGCTGCAGTGGCCCTGGCTTCACAGGCTGTCCAGAGCCCTCTGGAAAGTCTGCCCCTCTTCTTGGTCCACTGGGAACCTCAGTTCTTAGATCCCCAACCTTGGTGTACTCTGAGTTTTAAAGATGTTCCTCTATAGGCTACTTTTTTCTTAACAAATATATTTTATTATGAACTTGTTAACCAACCGTAAGTCATTTATAACCCGACTAACCTAAACAATAGGAAGAGGTTTAAATAATACAATAAATAATACAATAAGGATATCAGTTCCAAGGAACAATTCTCCTGGTGTAATCAGCAGGATTTCTTTTGATCGAACCTGGAGTAACCAGAACCCAGAACCTCAGCAGCCCTGAAGCCCAAAGGGGAGTGAGGAACAGCCAAAACTATCCTAAGTCTCCAAAGGCTCCGCCTCCAGTTCTGGGCTCATTTACATATCTCCTCCCAGAGTCTCTTCAGGGATCTTTTCAGCTGGCAACAATCAAGCTCCCCAACTAGGTGGTTTATCTTCTAGTGGGTTAGCCTCACCTGTTCTCTCACAAGACCATTTCAATCCCACACTTGGGGTCATAACAAAAAACATGTTTGTCTCTCCTTCATTCCTCTGTTAATAGGGACACATTCTTTTCTCAGATGCAGTTTTTGTTTTCTTCCACTATGCTCCAAGACACTGACCAGCCCCCCAGCATGGGGCACCCCAGTCCCTGAGCTGAGGAACTGACTGTGACAGCTGCTCTGCTTGCTGTCTCCACCCTGTGGCCCCACAGTTAACAGGCTGCCTCAGCCCCACCTACTGCCCTGTAACTTGTGGGCATAGCAGTCCCTGTGTGCAGGAGATCTTGAGTGCTTGCTTGGGTGACAGCGTGTGTGTGTGTGTGTGTGTGTGTGTGTGTGTGTGTGTGTCTATGAACATAGAAACACACAGATACATTTTTAAAGCTACAAATACATAAAAGGCCAATTTCTAGTCTCTTTTTCCTTTTTTTAGAGATTTATTTATTTATTTATATACAGTGTTCTGCCTGCATGTACACCTGCACACCAGAAGAGGGCACCAAATCTCATAAAGATGGTTGTGAGTCACCATGTGGTTGCCAGGAATTGAACTCAGGATCTTTGGAAGGGCAGACAGTGCTCTTAACCTCTGAGCCATCTCTCCAGACCCTCCCGTTCCTTTTTTCTTTTTTGTCTTCTTTTCCTTCCTTTCTTTTTTTTCTTTTCCTTTCTTCTCTTTTCTCTTTTTAAGATTGATTTATTTGCTGGGCGTGGTGGCGCACGCCTTTAATCCCAGCACTCAGGAGGCAGAGGCAGGCAGATCGGTGTGAGTTCAAGGCCAGCCTGGACTACAAAGCGAGTCTAGGACTGGCAAGACTACACAGAAAAACCCTGTCTCGAAAACCAAAAAAAAAAAAAAAATTGATTTATTTATTACATATACAGTGTTTTGTCAGCACATATGCTTGCAAGCCAGAAGAGGGCCCAAGATCTCATTATAGATGGTTGTGAGACACCATGTGGTTGCTGGGAATTGGACTCAGGACCTTTGGAAGAACAAACAGTGCTCTTAACCTCTGAGCCATCTCTCCAGCTCTCTTTCTTTTCTTGATTGATTGAATTTTTCTTTTTTTGAGACAGGGTTTCTCTGTGTAGTCCTGGCTGTCCTGGACTCATTTTGTAGACCAGGTTTGAACTTAAAGCTATCCACCTGCCTCTGCCTCCCTGAGTGCTGAGATTACAGGCCTTTGCCACCGTGCCCAGCCAATTTCCAGTTTCTTAACAATGTTTAAAACTGACAGACTAGCCCAGAGTGGTGGCACATGCCTTTAACCCAGCACTGGAACTGGGGGCAGAGGCAGCCACATCCCTGTGAGTTTGAACCAGCTTAGCCTACAAAGTGACTCCAGTACAGCCAGGGCTACAAGAGACACCTAGTCTTGAAAGACCAAAACTAACCAAAGAAACACAAAACTAACAGAATAAATAGACCACCTACTGATGACTTTGTATCGTTGCTTTGAACATAACTGATTCTCCTTTGATTAAGTATTAAGATTTTGTCATATTTCCAGTGGGGACAGGGAGTTGGTGTTTTGAGACAGGATTTCTCTGTGTGGCTCTGTCTGTCCTGGACCAGGCTGGCTTGGAATTCATAGTGGTTTTCCTGCCTCTGTGTCTCCTGAGTGCCAGAATGAAAGCTTTTCTCACCCACTGCCTGGAAAATTCTTCACTGCTTCAGCCAGCTTCTCAGCTGCACTGAGATGTACCCCTTCCTCACCCCAAGGCCAGCACCTGCTGTTCCCAATATTCCCACAGCTACTGTGGTCCTGCTCCACTTTCCCAGCCACACACACTGCTGAATTACCCATGAGCACCTGGGTTCCCATGGCCAGGGAGGCAGAGGGAGCAGAGCAGATCCAAGTTGAGACCCTGAGGATCAGGCTTTCCTGCCCATCCTACACAAGGGTTAGATTCTGAAAGCCTGACAGGGGATGGGGTGGGGAAACCCCAGGAAACAGCCCTGGAAGGAGACAGGGGCTCAGGACACTGAAATCCATCCCCTGAGCTCAGGGGCCTTGTTGAGACAAGGACAGGAGAAGCACCTCCTACTGCTGTCACGCCCCAGAGGACAATGAGACAGGCACCACACAGGGACAGACACAGGCCTCATCCTCCATACAGACTGAAAAGACAGGAGCTAAAGACAAAGGATGGGGTGAAAAGCTGCAGCCAGAACGGAGTCTGGGCAAGCCTGACAGAGCCTGGAGGCTCCTAATCCAGGACACAGGACAAGGCTCACCCTCCCTGTAATCCTGTCATCACAGTCTGTCAGCTTGTGGCTATGCCCAAGGACAAGGACAAAAGAGCCCAGCAGGACAGGGCTGAGGAGGTACCACACGCTCCAAGTGCACGTGGACTGAGCTGCACCTGACATGGCACATGCACACTCAGATCCCACAAGCTCTCTTGCCCCATGGACACTCAGCACAGGACACACAGATTCTGGAAGATTCTCCATCTGCCACTTATTTCTTAAACAGTAGTGCAAGAATTCTCAGTCCTTTAATTTACCTGCCCATCAACCCCTCAGGTCAAGGACATGAACAATCAAGTCCACATTCAGCTTCTTAGTCTCAGTGGGGACATGAGGAGCTGCAGCTCAGGGCAGCAGGGAGCTGACAGGATGGAGATGTCCCCTCCTGCCTGCTGGACCAGGAAGGTTGGCTGTGGAAGGGAGCACAGGCAGTGCAGGGAGAGGGTCCTGGTGTGCAGGGCTGGGCTGGGCTCCCCACTTCTTCACTTGGAGCCCACAGGAGTAAGCAGACAGCTTCAGACATCTGTTGTTTCTAGGTCAGAACGTGTCCCCACAAGGCAGCTGCCTGATGCTAAAGAACAAGAGTCATGAACAGTCAACACATCTCAAAGGCGCGTCACTCATCCACAGGTCTAAATCTGAGCCCCCATCATCCCCCACCCAGCCCTCTCCTCTCTGCTGCAGCCCCAAACCCAAGCCTCCAGGTGTCACCTTTTCAAGCCTCCCGAGAGGAGACAGAGTTCTCGATGTTTTCTCTGTCTGCAGTAGAAGAAATAAGAAGACACTCAGGAGATGGCAGGTGAAGCTGGAGGGGCTATTATGGGCTGGCTGAGCTCCCCATCATTTCCACCTTTACCCTAAGGGCCTCAGGGACAATCCTGTCCCCCACACTTACCTGGAACTGAAGCATAGTCCCCTCCTCTTCCACCTGTGAGAAGAAAAGCTGTGAGAGACCAGGGAAGACCCCAACCCTAGGAATTTTTCAGAACTGACAGCAGCCCCAGTTAGAGACAGGAGCCATGAGGGTGTGCAGGTGTTTCCCATTAATGAGGGAGAGCACACTTCTAAAAGGGGCTGAGAAAACCCAGGCCCTGCTCTCTCCTACCTCTGTTTCTCCTCCTCTTCCTCACAACAACCACCACAGCCACAATGATGGTCACAGCTCCAAGAACACCCAGAACAGCAATGATTGCCATGATGGGGTCCTTGGACTCAGGAGGTTCTGGGAAGGGAAGGGAAAGCAAGGGAAGGTGAGGGTCATGACCCCAGCTCTCAGCCCTGACCTGCTCAGGGGCTGCAGAAGGTTCCAGCTTTCCGTGACCCCCAGCTCTGCACCCACACCCTCCTTACCCCATCTCAGGGTGAGGGGCTCAGGCAGACCCTCATGTACCACATGGCATGTGTAATCCTGCTCCTTCCCAGAAGGCACCACCACAGCTGCCCATTTCTGGAAGGTTCCATCCCCTCCAGGCCTGGTGTCCACGAGCTCCATATCCTGAGTCAGGTCCTCCCCATTCAGCTGCCAGGTCAGGGTGATGACAGCAGGGTAGAAGCCCAGGGCCCAGCACCTCAGGGTGATGCGACCTTCAGGTCTGGTTTGACGAGTCACATGTGCCTTTGGGGGGTCTGAGGAGAATAGTTGGAAAGGTCAGGCATCTCGCTTTTTTCTGGGGACTCAGCAGGGTCCATGAGGCCTTCCCAGGAAGGGACTAAATGTGGTGTGGGAGGGGGGAAAATCCCTTCTAGCTTAGATGCAGGGTCTGGATAATCTTGTCTTTGGGCAGTTCTAGAATCTGTGTGAAGGAGGTCAGGGTCAGAGAGTCCAGGTGTCCCTCTAGGGAAAGTGACCTCTGCCTTGACAGACGGGTAGAACCTCAGCACCTGTGCAGCCATTCTCCAGAGACCTTGGGTGTGGCCAGAGAGCAGGGCCTGAGCAAGGCCATGGCTCACACAGGATCACAGACTGAGGGTCACCTGCCCTGGTCGTTTCAGGGATTTTCTCTCCTCCCCCTGAGACACCTCGGAGCTGTCCTGAGAGAAAGGTGAGCCTGTTAGTGTCACTCTCTGATAAAGTGTAAGGAGACCCAGGAGAGAGACATCTCCCCCATATGCAAGAGAGAGGGAGAGAGTGGAAAGCCATGTCAAGAGGAGAGACACCCAGAGTTCCCTCTAAGTCAGGGCGCAGACAAGGATGTACACTCTCCACCATCTTATTTGATGCACTGCTGGCTCATGTTAGCTTTCAGAGTTAGACAAAAGGAAGGCAGAAAGGGGTGAAAGTAGGAAGAAGTCACATGGCTCTCTCCAGACAACACAATTCTTCACTTAAAACACCCAGTTGAGTCCACTGGAAAACTCATGGATCTAAACAACAGATACTGTTGCAGGATACAAAACCATTACAAAAAAAGTAGCCTTCATCTATACAAACAGTGTACTCTGAGAGAAGGAAATTAGAATAAAGTAGCCATTGAGCATAACTTCTCAGAGCCAAGGATATATCTAACCAAGGAAATGAAAGACTCTAAATGGAAACATCAAGATTCTGTAAAAGAAGATGAAAGAAGGTGACAGTAGACACTGGAGAGACAATCCCTGCCTCTGGACTGGCAGATTTAATATTGAGAAGCTGACCATACTACTAAAATTAATCTACAGATTTAACTCAGTGCTATAAAAGTTCTGATTGATTTGATAGCTTTAGAAAAAATACAGCAGACCAAGAACAGCCAAACCCTCCTGAGGAGTAAAAGCTGGAGGTGCTGGAATCCCAACCTCAAGTTACACTGCAGAGCCACAGTGACAAGGACCCATGGACCTGGCATAACATAGGCAGGAAAATCAAAGGCATAGAGCACAGGTCCTGGAAATGAAATCTCAAAGGTATGCACACTCCATTTTCAACAAAAAATGCAAGAAACATTGAAAAAGAAAAAGGGCTGGAGAGATGTCCCAGAGGTTAAGAGCACTGGCTGCTTTTCCAAAGGTCCTGAGTTCAATTCCCGGCAACCACATGGTGGCTCACAGCCATCTATAATGAGATCTGGTGCCCTCTTCTGGCCTACAGGTGTACATGAGGGCAGAGCACTGTATACATAATAAACAAAACTTTTAGAAAGGGAAAAAGGGAAAGACCCATTCTACAAAGGATTCTGCAGCACAGTTTTTCTATCTGATAGGGTGAACTTAGATTCTCACCTTTCACCTTGTACAAAAGTAAACTGGAAACAAATACCCAAACTTCAAGAAGAAAACCTAGGGGATCCTTTCAAGATGGTGGGGTGAGCAGGAGCTTATTACAGAACAGCAACATCACAGGACCCAGCGAGGGAATAAAAACTCTTCACAGCAAAGGACTGAACCAGCAGAGAGAACAGGAGCCACAGGAGGAGAAAGCCTGTCCCAGCTGCCCTGCAGACAAGGACTGCAGCCGGCTTTACAGAGAACTCCAGAAAGTAAATAAGAAGCAATGAAACTGCCACCCAACACGTGGCCGGGGAGCTCAGAAGACAGTTCTTTGTAGTACAAAGAAAAACCACAAATGGCCAATAACCATCCTCAGTGTGTTCAGTATCTTTCCACCAGTGACAATCAGATCAAAGCTACTTAAGGACCAGCTGGCTCAGAGACTAAGCACCTATTGCTCTTAGAGGAGCTGGGTCAGATGCTCTGTCTGCACCTGCAGGCCCAGGTGCTCTGTCGCCCTCTTCTGACCCCAGACAGCAGGTGCACACCTGGTGCACATGCAACCCTGCAGGTAAAACACTCACACACATAAAATAATAAAACAAAAGTGAAAACACACTTGGAGACAACTCCTCACCCCAGTCAGAATGGCCGTCATCAGCAAATCTGAGGACAAATGATGGAGAGCACGTGGACAGCGAGGAACCTGGTCACTGTTGGTGGCTGCACATCAATACAGCCATTGTGGGAATCACTTGTCAACAAATTAAACTAGTACTGCCACATGACCCAGCTGTTTTACTCTTTTGTTTATACCCAGAAACCTCCACACCATCCTGGAGAGATATCTGCACCTCCATTGTTAGTGCTGCCTTCTCGCTAGAGCAAAGAATTGGACTCAGCCCAGTTGTGCACCAACAGTTGAGTGAATAATGAAAATTTGGTGTATATATAACATGGAACACTATTCGGTGTAAACAATAATCACAAATTACTCAGGAAAATGGATGGACTTGGCATGTGTAATATTACTGGGCGTCACACAATCTGAGAAAGAACACCTATCCAGTCTTGTCTCATATGTGGGAAATAGCCCACATATGTGTTTATGCAAACAAGTGCCCATGTGTGTACAGTGTAACTTGACCAGGAGAGAGGAAGGAAGGGTAAATGATGTGCGACGGGAAAAGACTGAATGCAGGTAATCGACTTGAGTTATGAAACAGGATATAAAGTAATTGTTTTCTAGTTCTAAGTCTGTCATTACTTTTCTTACTTTTGTGTGTGTGTTAGTGCTGGGTGAGGGCGTGAATTATATTTGATAATGAACAGCGAATCTCCACAGGTTTAAAATAGCCACTCTCACTGTATAGATATTCACCGGGATGTACAGCATTCATTCGCGTTAATTTCAGTCTGTCTTTTTTTGTCACTCTTTTTGTAATAAAAGTAGAAAGAAAATAATTAAAATCAAGAAGAGAGATGCGGGGGTTGGGGATTTAGCTCAGTGGTAGAGTGCTTGCCTAGCAAGCACAAGGCCCTGAGTTCTGTTCTCTGCTCTGGTGGAAAAAAAAAAAAGAACGAACGAAAAAAGTACAATTTACAGAAGAAGGAGGAAGAGAAGGAGAAGGAGAAAGAGAAGGAGGAGGAGAGAGATCAGCATCATCACAACTGAGGTTCTTCTTCCTCAGGACTGAGCCCAGCCCACAGTCAGAGGGAGGAGGAGCCCGAGGCCCCTGCACCTGTGCGCTGCAGCGTCTCCTTCCCGGTCTCCAGGTATCTGCGGAGCCACTCCACACAAGAGCCCTCCAGGTAGGCCTTGTCTCTCTCTGTAACACCATCCTGCTCCCACTTGCGCTGCGTGATCTGCGCCACCGCGTCCGCTGCGGTCCACGATTTCAGGTCTTCGTTCAGGGCGATGTAATCGCGGCCATCGTAGGCGTACCGCTCATATCCACGGAGGAGGCGACCTTCGGATCCCACGTCACAGCCACACATCCACTGGAAGGTGTGAGAATCTGCGGGACCCCGCGGTCAGCCCCGCCCATCGGTCCCCACGTGATCATCCACGCCCAAGGCCCCGCCCACCCACGGGATTCTCAAAACAGAAAGAGAAACTGTCCCGGGTCACAGTTCTTCTCCCGCATCTTGGACTTCGGACTCCGGCCCCGGTGTCGGGACGTGGAGGGGACATGAGCTCTGACCGCGGTCACTCACCGCGCTCGCTCTGGTTGTAGTAGCCAATCAGGGTCCTCAGGGTCTCTCGGAAAGTCTGCGCCCTGTTCCTGACGATCAGAGTCTCCCGCTCCCAATACTCCGGCCACCCCTCCACCCAGAGAGCGCGCAGCTCCATTCTCGGAGTCTCCGCGTCGCTGTCGAAGCTCACGAACTGCGTGTCGTCCACGTAGCCGACTTCCATGTACCGGGGCTCCCCGAGGCCAGGCCGGGACACGACAGTGTGGAAATACCACATGGAGTGTGAGCCTGGGGGCGGCGCGCGGTGAGACCCCGACCTCCTCCCGGGACCCTGGGCAGGTGCGCGGGCCGGGAGGGGAGCAGGGCGCGGGGCTCGGGACGCGGGTGGGGCAGGGGGCGGAGGGTCTGGTGGGCGACGCGGGGACGCGGCTTCCCCGGTGTCCCCCCACCCGCAGAGTCCGTTTCCCTCCGGACCCCGCACTCACCCGCGCGGGTCAGGGTCGGGGCCAGGGCGGCCGCCAGCAGCAGGAGCAGCAAGTGCCCCGCCATGGCCCCATCTGGGATCCCGGCGCGTCTGAGTCCCGCGGTCCGCAAAGACTTTCTAACTGGTTTCCTCCCGCCCCCGTCACCGGCAAACCTGGTTGGTTCCCCAGGATAGCCCCACCCAATAGGGGATGTGAACTGCGGACTTGTCTTCAGTGTCCAGGCAGAAAGTACCTGACACACCCTGGCTCCCTCACCCCAGACCTGGACTGGACACTAAAACTTTGCACTAAACACTTACAATTGAAACCGAATGATAAGAATGCGGCCTTGTAATAGCTCAAGGCTGATGGAAAGGCCAGATCATTCCTCCTCTTTGATATCCGGGACTTTCAGAGTCCTGGGACCTGCACAGGAGACTGAGGGAGAACTGAGCTCCCCAGTCATCCTCTGCTGTGTAGCAAGGCAGCCAAGCTCAGCATCTGGAGACACCAACCACTGATTACTTCCCAGTGTGTGACACCAAGACTCTGTGGGCGATCCTGGCTCAGGAAGTCTCCCAGGCCACGGTTCAGCTTTCCTGCTGTGTTTTCTCAAGGCTTCACTAGAGCTGGGTCACATGAGGTCACGTGGCTTCTTCATGTGGCAGCTGAATGAAAGGGGCTCAAGCTCCTGCTGGCTGTCCCCAGGGTCCTCTGTCCCCATGTACCTGGGACTCTCTTCAGACTGCACTTGACACAGCAGCTGGCTGAGGGGTAAGAGGGGGGGAGAGAGACTGGGGGGGGGGAACGAATGAATATGTACAGTATGTTTAACATCCAATCCCAGATCACAGTCCATTGCCTGCTTCCTCCATCAGGTGAAGGGAGTGAGCAAGTTCTGCACACCCAAGAGGATGGAATCCATCTCACACCTGGCAAGGGCAGAGTTCAAAGTCCCTTTTGAGATTGAGAACAATCTCTTAGCTGTAGTCCCTGTAAAATCAAAACAACAACAACAAAAAAACAGGTCACATACTTGCAACACAGAATGCAGTTATGCTTTTCTTTATCAGCTGATAATGCTCCCACCAACATGGTGAACTTTCCTAAGACCTGACAGACATTCTACAAGAAATGTGCCAAGCACCAGCTCCACAAAGTGACACAGTACAAGAAGGACAAGGACTCTGTGTGACCAGGGACAGCAGGGATGTGACAGGAAACAACGTGGCTGTGGTGGGCAGACTAAGCCCATTTTCCCCCAAAAGGCTATAAATATGAAGAAGATTGTGCTGGGAGTGGGTGTGCTGATCCCAACTGCAGATCTGAGAGAATGCTGCCTGTGAAGAGATGCGAGCCTTATGACCTCGGAGGCTGTAAGAAGAGAAAGGGCCATGTGATCAGGTTCTAAGCCAATGTTGTTATGAAGACAATACATCATGAGCTTTGACTCCTCTTATTTGATTGCACGCAGTTGAATAAACTAAAGCTTCCAAGAAAAAAAAAAAAGAAATCCAGTTAAGAGTTTTGTTTCAATCTCAAGAATGGGACTCGAGGCTGCCTTAGTTTGTCCACAGCTGACAGTTGTCTCTCCTGGCTCAGAGAGGGGTGTGGTCTTTGCCAGCTGGAGAGAGATTTGTTGTGCCTGTTTCATGATACCCCTGAAATACCACCAGGAGGTAAAACTGATGCAAACACAGAGCATCTTTATTCTCAGCTCGAGCTGGGCCCCCAACATCACCAACGCAGTGGTATCAGGAGGAGAGCTCTGAGCTCTGGGTTAGGGTAACTTATAGGTCCCTTTCTCTCCCAGCATGCCCAAGGCAGGGGTATTCCAGCCTGGCAAGCGCCTATTGGTTAAGACACAAAAGGGGATATTGTGTTTTTAAATGATTGGTTTTGAGAGAGTGCTAAAACCACAAACCTTTCTGGGTTGTCTTTATTCTCCCTTGCAGGGGGCAGCATCTGGTCTGGAGTTTCCGTTGGGATGTCCTGTCCTGTGCCTATTGGATGCTCTGAGGAGAATGGCCCATCCTGACATTCAAATACTTAACATCTGGCAATATTTGTTACTTTCCTGCTGTCCCCTGATTGGCTCAGGCCTAGGGCAGCCCTTCTCCTGGAACACTTTGTAGTTTTTACAGTAACTGGGGTGACCTTGAGGACAGGCCTAAGATGAAGTCTAGCCACAAGGTGGAGTCTCAGTGGCTGGGGTCCCACAGTTTAACTCTGAGGACTCTGTGAGGGTATAACTATCAGAGCCCAGAGAGAGGAGGGATCGCTTTGAGGGACACTTGGAGTTCCCTTCAAGGAGACAGACAGAGCGAGAAGAAGGCTGGTGGTTCTGCTAGATATCCTGACAACTGAGGTTGGTATCTTCCCCAACGAACCCAACAACCCTAACCAGCTGGAAGTAGCTCAAGAGAACTACGTCACATGCCACTTCCCTTCCAACCTTCTAGCTCTCCTAACTAGGGTTGGGGCGTTGGAAGGGAGGTAGAGACTTTAAGGAACTCCGATTAAAGTAGGTAAAAAAAAAAAAAGTACAAACACATCACTACCATTCCAAAAGGAATCAGGTTCTGATTGACAGGATGACCCTCCCTCAGTTTCTGTTACTTAAGTTTGTATTTACCTAGCAACAGCTCTCTCATTCCTAAACCAGCAGATCTTGCAGAGGAAGGGGACCAACAACTGCGTCCACCACAGGTGATTTACCCTTCCATCCCTAAGCTGCTACTGTGGCCTCCTGGACAACCTGGGATGCAGATGCAGCCGCAAGCATAAAGACTGGGGAGGAATGGCAGTGTGGAAAAGCTACAGAATTCATCAGCTATAAGGAAACTCCAGAAATAGTCACCAGGAAGAGAGAATCACAGAGTCATTGAACTTTGGTATCCCAGATGGCAGCACAGGTTCCCAGTAGAGTGGCGGTTACAGGAGCATGCCTTTTACTCATCAGTCTTCAGAATCAGATGGCTTAGGTACCTGGCCAAATCTCTGTGGACAGGTCAGTTCCAGGCACCAGAGCAGCCACTGTCCTGCCTGTAAGAGAAGTCTGTGTCCACAGCATGCAGTGCTGGCATGTGTGTGCATTAAAGAACACTTTCAGGGTACCAACACACTGCTTATCTTAACAAGCCATCCAGGCCACAGGATTCTCCCACAATGCCTGTAGAGTTGTTATGTCAAGTGGAGTATACCAGACCAGTCCATCCCCAGCTGGTAATTCTGGCTGATTAATTTTATGCCAGAAAAGTACTCCAAGGTCTCATATGCTTTCATCAACATGCATAATTATACAATAATTCAATAGACTTTCATGTGCATTGTGGCACAATACTCGGAGGTCTCCATGATTACATCACAAGAATTAGACACATTGTAGTCAGGGCTTCATAGCCTCTGTAATTTTGTTCTCAGCTGGTGATGATACATTTTGTATCATTTGAACTGAGATTTTTTCGGTGCAACATTAAGAATGTGGGTGATTTGAACTTTTAAGAATGTCACATTTGGGCTGGAGCAATGGCTCAGAGGTTCAGGACACTGACTGCTCTTTCAGAGGTCCTGAGTTCAATTCCCAGCAACCACATGGTGGCTCACAGCCATCTATAATGAGATCTGACAACCTCTTCTGTCTTGCAGGCAGAATACTGCATACATTATAAATAAATAAATCTTTTAAAAAAGAATGTAACATTAATGCAAAAATTATATTTCTGTTTTTAAGAAAGCAATCTGAGTTCTCAGTAGACCAGCAACACACTAGATATGATGCTTTTTAAAATTAACATCGGCCAGGAGCTGGAGAGATGGCTCAGAGGTTAAGGGCACTGACTGCTCTTCCAGAGGTCCTGAGTTCAATTCCCAGCAACTAAAACCATCTATAATGAGATCTGGTGCCCTCTGTTATACAAAATAAATAAATAAATAAATAAATAAATAAATAAATAAATAAATATTAAAATTAATATCGGCTATTAAAAAAAAAAGAAAGACCTTTTTTCTTCTGTCCTTGTTTCTTTTTTGCTTTTATTCAAGCCTGGCTTTATTTTAAAAATAAGATGTATAACTATGGCACACACCTATAATCTCAGCACTCGGGAGGCAGAGGCAGGCGGATTGATGTGAGTTCGAGGCCAGCCTGGTCTACAAAGCAAGACCAGGGCAGCCAAGGCTACACAGAGAGACCCTGTCTCAAAAAAAAAAAAAGATGTATAACTAATGCTAACTTGATTTTAAAAATCATAGTTCATTCAGTGACAATGTGCCTTTTAAAATAGTGTTTTTCATTTATTTGGTTTTTTGTTTGTTTATTTAATTATCAAAGAAACAAACAAACAAACAAAAGCATGAACTGGTAAGACCAGAACTCTATTCTCTTGTCTTTGAAAGGATACAGAACTGGCTGTGCGGCTGGACAGGTCACAGAGGCAGCAGTGCTTGGAAAGCTGGAAAAGGGAGAACAAAAGTGTTCAGACCTGGAGACTGATTGTAGGCTAAAAATAAAATACATTTTATTATGAACTTATTAACCGAGAGCACCTCACTTATAACCCAACTAACCTAAACAATAGGAAAAGAAGATTAAAGAATACAACAAGGAAACAGTAAGGATATCAGTTCTGAGGAACAATTCTCCTGGCATAGTCAGCAGGATTTCTTCTGCTGGATCCTGGAGCAACCAGAACCCAGAACCTCAGCCAGAGCCTGGAGCCCTGAAGCCTTCCCTGGAGTGGTTCTCTCTAGGAGCCTCTCGAAGTGGAGCGATGAACAACCAAAACTCTCCCAAGTCTCCAAAGGCCCCGCCTCCTGGTTATGGCTCACATTTATACTTCTTCTCAGAATTTGTTCAGGGATGTTTTTCAGCTGGTTAACAAGCATTTCCCCCACGTAGTGGTTAGACTTCTAAGGGGATTAACATCACCTGCTCTCTCATAAGTGTTTTTCTCTTCCTCCACTTGTGATCTAAACAAAAAACATGTTCATCTCTCCTTCTTCTCCCCCTTTCTATTAAATCAAATAAGCTATGTATAACAGAACAAGGATTGTCCAGTAAGTCACATTTACAAGGACCAGTCCATCTGTGGTTAACAATGTTTAAGAATTTTTCTACCCTCTTTCCTATGCTACTGATTCTTATCCTAATGTCTAAAGGGTTTTTGTTTTTTGTTTTTTAACTAAACTGATATTAATACTGTGGCTATCTAGTCTTCAACCCCATCAGAGACCCCAGAAGGAAAAACTATTTAATATGAAGGAAGTGCAGGCAGGAAACTTCCAAAAGTATTGACAGGACGACAGAGAGCTGACTGTCTGGACAGTCCCAAGTTCCTCTCCATCGTCGGGGCATCCAGTCCACAGCCACCTGAACCAAGGCAACTGACAGACGGTTCTGTGAAGCAGGAATCCTGAAGGACTGGCCCACCTAGGCTCTGCAAGGCTGGGCAGCCAATTTCTCAGGTAAGTGCCCTTGTCATGGCTGACAAAGCACTAATAGAAAGTGTCCATTCAGTCTTCATTCACCGTGGCCAGAGCCACATTTCCAGACCCGACTTTGCGAGAAGACTGCACTTCCTCCCTCCGAGGCCTTCGCAGTCCTGGCTCTAGTCATCCAAAGGGGTCCTCATGGGCTTCCCCTGGGAGGCAGTGGGTGGGGACATAACAGCTTGGCACCCCAGCGGGGCCTCACAGGCTCCACCTGCAGGGGGGTGTGGGGGAGAGACAACCTTAGGCTCCCTGATGCTCCCTTCCTGCTGTGGCTTCCTCTCTTGTCAGCCTGACTTCTCGCTGCACCTTGTAGGCCCTTGGGAGCCGTGTTTCCCTGAGGATCTCAGGCCTGCATTGTCTCCTGGAAGGTGGGAAGATGTTTCCTTCTTGTCCTGATCTCTGGTTACCCCTGACTTTCTTCTCTGAGATCTCTTAACACTGAGAAGAGCTGATCATCTATGCCTGTTAGCTTTCCCATGCTTATATAAGTACATGCACACTCATGCAGCACATGCATACACACACACACACACATACTCATACATGCACGTGCACACACGCACATGCTTACACATGTATACACATGCATACACACATACACACATGCACACAGACATACACACATGCACACACATACATGCTGCCTTCCCTTTCTAGCCTCATTGCTTCCGGGGTCTGTGGGTCTGTGAACATGGCTGCCCCTTTGCCCTGAGCTCTCCTGAGGCTTCAGCTGCTGCTCCTTTTGTTTTTCTTTCCCAGGATGGATTCATTTGTTGTCTCTAATACGCTCAGAAAACTGTCACTTTCACAGGTCCCTATGCTCCCCATCAACACAGGGATGTCTGAGGGCAGCCAGCCTGGGATTCGCCCTCAGAACCCGTGTCCATGCCTACAGTCCTCTGCCTTCTTCCTCACTGCACAGAGCATTGTGCAAACTCTAGACCTCAGAAGCCTCCGAGTTACTGCTTGGAAACACTAAGGAGAGGGTTCTAAGAACTCCAGGGCGGTGTGGCTTCTTCTCTCAGGCAGTGTTGTGTGGCAGCAGCCCTGCCAGGTGTAGGAGGCAGCAGCGTTGATGCACATGCAGGACAGAGTGTCCTGGTCAGGGCTGAGGTGACTGGCTTCTCAGGCTGTGTCTGCTTCTTTCCCTCACTATCTGTCTTCAATGGTGGGGTGACCAGAGACCTCCCTCCCCCATCTGCACTTACTTCCTGCTCTGCAGAGCTTCGGGTCACTGTGGCCACCCACAGGGCACCTCTCACACGGGAACCTCTCTTTGATTTTCTCGGTGTTCAAGCCTCACTCCAAGGCCTGTGGCCAGCTCAGGTGAGCAATGTGGACCACAGCAGCCAGAGCAAGCAATGGGTTCCCCTGGGCCACTGGGGCCTTGCAGACCCAGGGATTCATGAGGAAATGCACCAGGAGGATGAGAGGAGGGAGGTCCTCTCTGCTGTCAACTTTGACCTCAGCTTCTGGGTACCCACAGCCATCTCCTGCAGCTGGATGCACCTGCAGACCTTGTGGTCTGGAAGGAGGTAGATTGTTCATGGCTTTTGCTGGCTTGGCGGCCTTCTTGAAGCCCTGTAGGAGAAACACGTGTCTACAGTGCTGCCAGGAAGTCTCGGGGGCATCTCTTCTCAGTTGCTGAAGTATCAAGGATCCAAGGCTGGAAAGCTAGTGGGTGAGAACTCAGTAGCCCAGGTCAAAGGTCTGAATTATGTAAACCAGGAACTCAGAGACCCTCTTCTCCCCTACATTGTACTGGGTCTGTGTCAAAATCCTTCCTGGAGCAGGCAGTTCAAACTGGTCATGGTCCTCTCTGGCCATGAGGTGCTGGCCCAGCAGAATGTAGGCCAAGCTGAAGCCCCAGTGGCAGGTGTGGTCCTCAGGGTGCTGTGCAACTGCCCTGAAGGCTCCTGCATCCAGTACATAAGGTGGCAGCTTAGGCATCAGATGCAGGTGGTGCTGCCCAAGCACACTGGGGGAGTCGGGATGGGGTTCTGGTTGATCTCCAGGCTGAGTGCCAGTGTGGGGTCAGCTCCTGGCAGGTTGGGGGGCAGGTGTTGCTCATGCCATGCAGCTCAGTTGTGCAGGACCAGGAGACCTCAGTGGCAGCGCCGCCGGCTTCACTCTGGTGACTGCTGCATGGAGAAGGCACCGAGATCCAGGATGAGAATCTGAGGCAAAGTTGTCTCCTCTCACCAGGATACACGAGGCTGTGTCCTGTCCTCTCACCTCAGAGCTCCGTGGACAGGTCTGTGTGCATCAGGGATCTGCACGCCATGGTGGCTGTGTGGCCTGCCAGTGCTGAGCTAAGGGCACCTCAACTCCTCCTGAGCTCACAAACCCAGTGCCAACTGTGCCACCTGCTGAGGCCTCCAGGTGCTCATGGGAATCAGGTGCTGCCATGGCTCATGCTCCCAGTTCCCGCTGTGCCTTCTTGCTGGGTCACTAAAGCAGTGGTCTTGCTCCAGGGCCCCATGTCTGAGGCCTGCAGGTCTAAGTGTGTGGGGGTGCGACATGTGGTGCCCACACGCCTCCCCCAGTTCCCTGTCCAGTCTGTTCCAAGTGAGCCCTCTGAGAGCCACCAAGACCACAGCTCCATAGTGTGGTTCTGGCAGGAACCTGCACGGAGGCCTAGGGACCCAAGGCTGGTCCTGTGGCTGCAGTCACCTCCTTTGCCTCCTGGGTGTCTGGTCTGCCTCAAGGCTGGCCAGTCTCCCCCTGTGGTGTCTTCACTGCAGGAGGTGGTGGCTTTGGATGGGACAAACTGGAGCACCAAGGCGGCTCTGGATTTGGTGCCCTCTGTTGGAAGTCAGCAAGCCCTTTGCTCAAGTTTCCCCCTATATTTAAATTAGATTTATTTATTATGTATACAGTGTTCTGTTTTCATGTACATCTGCATGACAGAAGAAGGCACCAGGTCTCCTTATAGATGGCTGTGAGCCACCACGTGGTTGCTGGGAATTGAACTCAGGACTTTTGGACAGAGAAGTCAGTGCTCTTAACCTCTGAGCCATCTCTCCGGGTCCCTCAAGCCCCTTTTTAACTGTTACATGAATGAGAGAAGTTGTCCATATTTGTGGGCTGTCATATGATCCTTCCATACCTGTATCCATGTTATAAGGTCTAAATGGGGGTAAAATTCATCTCCAGCTCCCAATACTCCTGCTCTATCTATGGTGGGCACCGCTCATATCTCTGAGTCTCCAAGTTGCTGTTGAAGCCAGGGACTCCTTGTCATCCACATAGCCGACTTCCATGTACCGAGGCCCTGTGGGAATACCTCAGATGTGTGCGCCTGAGGGAGGCGCCTGGTGAGACCCTGACCCTCCTCCTGGCACCTTGGGCAGGTGCGAGGGCCCAGAGGTGAGCAGGGCGCCTGCTTTGGGTCCAAGGTGAAGAAGAGGGCTGGGGGAGGGGCATTCTGGCTTCCCTGTTGTGGTCCCTCCCCACAGAGTTGCAGAATCACTTTCCCCCCTGACCTCACACTCACCAGCCTGAGTCTGGGTAGGGGCAGCGGCCAGCAGTAGGAGCAGCATTTCCTGCTGCCACCTGCCAAACTAGAAATGTGCTGAGCAGGTTTGAGTCTGTACAGGCTTTATAACTAGGGACCTCAGCGGTTGGTTCTTCAGGATTTCAGTGCCCAGAGGTGGTAAGAACTAACTGCCAATTTGTTGTCCGCAAGGACCTGACACCAATTAGGAGATGGACAAGCTAAGCCCTCAGGTCTGGGCTTCCTATCCAGGCTGGCACTTAAACACTGAAACAGAATGATTTCAACACTGTGTTCATAAGAGCTGGGGTCTCGGAGACGCAGCTTCCTCACATGGCAGCTGGAAACCACTCAGCTTCTGGCTTGCGGCCCCGAGGAGTCCTCTGCTACTTGTCTGGGTCCTTCTTGTGGCTGCTGTTGACACAGTGGCTGGCTTCCCCAGAGCTACTCACAGAGAGAGAAAGATGGCAGCAGGGCAGGAGGGCAAGAGAGCTGGAGGGAGAGAGGAAGAGTGACAGAAGGAGGGAGGGAGGGAGGGAGGGAGGGGTGTGGCTGCTGCTTCCCCCCTGCAGCCCTTGAAGTGGCCTCTTCCCTGAGCCCTGCTGCAGTGGCCCTGGCTTCACAGGCTGTCCAGAGCTCTCTGGAAAGTCTGCCCCTCTCCTTGGTCCACTGGGAACCTCAGTTCTTAGATCCCCAACCTTGGTGTACTCTGAGTTTTAAAGATGTTCCTCTATAGGCTACTTTTTTCTTAACAAATATATTTTATTATGAACTTGTTAACCAACCGTAAGTCATTTATAACCCGACTAACCTAAACAATAGGAAGAGGTTTAAATAATACAATAAATAACAATAAATAATACAATAAGGATATCAGTTCCAAGGAACAATTCTCCTGGTGTAATCAGCAGGATTTCTTCTGCTGGAACCTGGAGTAACCAGAACCCAGAACCTCAGCAGCCCTGAAGCCCAAAGGGGAGCAATGAACAGCCAAAACTATCCCAAGTCTCCAAAGGCCCCGCCTCCAGTTCTGGGCTCATTTACATATCTCCTCCCAGAGTCTCTTCAGGGATCTTTTCAGCTGGCAAAAATCAAGCTCCCCCATAAGGTGGTTTATCTTCTATTGGGTTAACCTCACCTGTTCTCACAAGACCATTCCAATCCCACACTTGGGGTCATAACAAAAAACATGTTTGTCTCTCCTTCATTCCTCTGTTAATAGGGACACATTCTTTTCTCAGATGCAGTTTTTGTTTTCTTCCACTATGTTCCAAGACACTGACCAGCTCCCCAGCCTGGGGCACCCCAGTCCCTGAGCTGAGGAACTGACTGTGACAGCTGCTCTGCTTGCTGTCTCCATCCTGTGGCCCCACAGTTAACAGGCAGCCTCAGCCCCACCTACTGCCCTTTAACAGGCATAGCAGTCCCTGTCTGCTGGAGATCATGTGTGCTTGCTTGGGTGACGGATTGTGTGTGTGTGTGTGTGTGTGTGTGTGAACATAGAAACACACAGATACAATTTTCAAGCTACAAATACATGAAAGGCCAATTTCTAGTCTCTTTTTCCTTTTTTTAGAGATTTATTTATTTCTTTATATACAGTGTTCTGCTTGCATGTACACCTGCACACCAGAAGAGGGCACCAAATCTCATAAAGATGGTTGTGAGTCATGTGGTTGCCAGGAATTGAACTCAGGATCTTTGGAAGGGCAGACAGTGCTCTTAACCTCTGAGCCATCTCTCCAGACCCTCCCGTTTCTTTTTTCTTTTTTGTCTTCTTTTCCTTACTTTCTTTTTTTTTTTTTTTTCTTTTCCTTTCTTCTCTTTTCTCTTTTTAAGATTGATTTATTTGCCAGATGTGGTGGCGCACGCCTTTAATCCCAGCACTCGGGAGGCAGAGGCAGGCGGATCGCTGTGAGTTCAAGGCCAGCCTGGTGTACAAAGTGAGTCTAGGACAGCCAAGGCTACACAGAGAAACCCTGTCTCGAAAAACCAAAAAAAAAAAAAAAAAGATTGATTTATTTATTACTTATACAGTGTTTTGACAGCACATAGGCATGCAAGCCAGAAAAGGGCGCAAGATCTCATTATAGATGGTTGTGAGCCACCATGTGGTTGCTGGGAATTGAACTCAGGCCCTTTGGAAGAGCAAACAGTGCTCTTAACCTCTGAGCCGTCTCTCCAGCCCTCTTTCTTTTCTTGAAAGATTGAAAAGAAAAGATTTTCTTGATTGATTGAAAAAAACGTTTTTTTGAGACAGGGTTTCTCTGTGTAGTCCTGGCTGTCCTGGACTCATTTTATAGACCAGGCTTGAACTTAAAGCTATCTACCTGCCTCTGCCTTCCTGAGTGCTGAGATTACAGGCCTTTGCCACCGTGCCCAGCCAATTTCCAGTTTCTTAACAATGTTTAAAACTGACAGACTAGTCCAGAGTGGTGGCACATGCCTTTAACCCAGCACTGGAACTGGGGGCAGAGGCAGCCACATCCCTGTGAGTTTGAACCAGCTTAGCCTACAAAGTGAATCCAGTACAGCCAGGGCTACAAGAGACACCTAGTCTTGAAAGACCAAAACTAACCAAAGAAACACAAAACTAACAGAATAAATAGACCACCTACTGATGACTTTGTATCATTGCTTTGAATGTAACTGATTCTCCTTTGATTAAGTATTAAGATTTTGTCATATTCCCAGTGGGGACAGGGAGTTGGTGTTTTGAGACAGGATTTCTCTGTGTGGCCCTGTCTGTCCTGGACCAGGCTGGCTTGGAACTCAAAGTGGTTTTCCTGCCTCTGTGTCTCCTGAGTGCCAGAATTAAAGCTTTTCTCAACCCCTTCCTGGAAAATTCTTCACTGCTTCAGTCAGCTTCTCAGCTGCACTGAGATGTGCCCCTTCCTCACCCCAAGGCCAGCACCTGCTGTTCCCAATATTCCCACAGCTACTGTGGTCCTGCTCCACTTTCCCAGCCACACACACTGCTGGATTACCCATGAGCACCTGGGTTCCCATGGCCAGGGAGGCAGAGGGAGCAGAGCAGATCCAAGTTGAGACCCTGAGGATCAGGCTTTCCTGCCCATCCTACACAAGGGTTAGATTCTGAAAGCCTGACAGGGGTGGGGGTGGGGAAACCCCAGGAAACAGCCCTGGAAGGAGGCAGGGGCTCAGGACACTGAAATCCATCCCCTGAGCTCAGGGGCCTTGTTGAGACAAGGACAGGAGAAGCACCTCCTACTGCTGTCACGCCCCAGAGGACAATGAGACAGGCACCACACACAGGGACAGGAACAGGCCTCACCCTCCATACAGACTGAAAAGACAGGAGCTAAAGACAAAGGCTGGGGTGAAAAGCTGCAGCCAGAATGGAGTCTGGGCAAGCCTGACAGAGCCTGGAGGCTCCTAATCCAGGACACAGGACAAGGCTCACCCTCCCTGTAATCCTGTCATCACAGTCAGCTTGTGGCTGTGCCCAAGGACAAGGACAAAAGAGCCCTGAAGGACATGGCTGAGTAATGACCACACCAGCGCCAAGTGCACGTGAACTGAGCTGCCCCTGTCATGGCCCATGCACACTCAAATCCACAGGCACCTCCCGCCCCATGCACACTCAGATCCCACAGGCTCCTCCTGCCCATGGACACTCAGCACAGGAAACAGATTCTGGAAGGTTCTCCATCTGCCACTTATTTCTTAAACAACAGTGCAATAATCTCAGTCTTTTAATTTACCCGCCCATCAACCCCTCAGGTCAAGGACGTGAACAATCAAGTCCACATTCAGCTTCTTAGTCTCAGTGGGGACATGAGGAGCTGCAGCTCAGGGCAGCATGGAGCTGACAGGATGGAGATGTCCCCTCCTGCCTGCTGGACCAGGAAGGTTGGCTATGGAAGGGAGCACAGGCAGTGCAGGCAAAGGGTCCTGGTGTGCAGGGCTGGGCTGGGCTCCTCACTTCTTCACATGGAGCCCATAGGATCACAGGGAGCATCAGACACTGTTGCTAAGGAGAACTGAGGGCTCTGGACGTCACAGGAGGGACCTGAATACATGGTCTGTCCCTCAGTCCACTCCAGGCAGCTGTCTTCACGCTAGAGAAGGAGAGTCAGGAACAACCACTGTGAGGACAGCATCCCAACAGCCCACCACTCACTCAAGGGACATTCTGGGAGTCCCTGAGTCCCAATCATGTCCACTTTCTCCCTCCCCAAATTAGGCCCCAGAGTGTCACCTTTACAATCTGGGAGAGACACATTAGATCTCCGGTTGCTGTCCCACCCTAGGATTTAAAAAGAGAGGGGTGGGGTGCTAAAGATATGGCTCAGAGTTTAGGAGCACTGGCTGCTCTTCCGGAGGTCCTTAGTTCAATTCCCAGCAACCACATGGTTGCTCACAGCCATCTATAATGGGATCTGGCGCCCTCCTCTGGCCCGCAGGTGTACATGCAAGCAGAATCTTATATAAAGAAATAAATGTATTAATCTTTTAAAATATGTTTTTAATTAAAAAAAAGTTTAGTAAGAAAAGTTTAGTGCAAAGTGCAAACAGGGCTCAAAAGATTTTTCTAGAGGGGCTATCATGGGCTGGCTGAGCTGCCCACCATCTCTGCTTCAGCCCAAGGGCCTCAGGGACAATCCTGCCCCCCACACTTACCTAGAGCTGGAGCATATAGTCCCCTCCTTTTCCACCTGTGAGAAAAGAAGCTGTGAGAAACCAGGAAAGACCCCAGCCCTAGGAGGTTTCCAGAACTGACAGCAGCCCCAGCTAGAGACAGGAGCCATGAAGGTGTGCAGGTGTTTCCTATTAATGAGGCAGAGCACACTTCTAAAAGGGGCTGAGAGAAAACCCAGACCTTGCCCTCTCCTACCTCTGTTTCTCCTCCTCTTCCTCACAACAGCCACCACAGCCACAATGATGGCCACAGCTCCAAGGACACCCAGAACAGCAATGGTTGTCATGATGGAAACATTGGACTCAGGAGGCTCTGGGAAGGGAAGGGAAGGGAAAGCAAGGGAAGGTGAGGGTCATGACCCCAGCTCTCAGCCCTGACCTGCTCAGGGGCTGCAGAAGGCTCCAGCTTTCCCTGAGCCCAGCTCTGCACCCACACCCTCCTTACCCCATCTCAGGGTGAGGGGCTCAGGCAGACCCTCATGCACCACATGGCATGTGTAATGCTGCTCCTTCCCAGGAGGCACCACCACAGCTGCCCACTTCTGGAAGTTTCCATCCCCTGCAGGCCTGGTCTCCACAAGCTCCATGTCCTGGGTCAGGTCCTCCCCATTCAGCTGCCAGGTCAGGGTGATGTCAGCAGGGTAGAAGCCCAGGGCCCAGCACCTCAGGGTGATGTCACCTTCAGGTCTGGGGTGACGGGTCACATGTGCCTTTGGGGCAACTGTTGGGAGATTTAAGAAATCCCACAATTGATGGGTGTGGTGGCACACGCCTTTAATCCCTGCACTCAGGATGCAGAGGCAGGTGGATCGCTGTGAGTTTGAGGCAGTCTCATGTACAAAGTGAGTCCAGGACAGCCAAGGCTACACAGAGAAACCCTGTCTCAGAAAACAAAACAAAACAACCACCACAACTAAGGAGATAAACTGAAATCTGCAAAAATAACATTAAAACAGTGATGACACTGGACTATGCTTCTCTTTGAACACTTGGACTGTCACCACAATAGTGACCTGCAGGCAGAGCTGGTCCCGTCAGCACAGAACTGCACATTTTCCTGGGGGGACTCAGAAGCTAAGAGGGGATCTAAAGGAACCAGCAGGTAAACATTTTGGTTTGTTTGTTTTGCTTTTTGTTTTTTTATGAGATGTCCTGTAGTTTTATATACGTATTGGAAGGATGGAAGAAGGGACAGAAATAAATTAACTTCATGTGTGTTTGATTTCATATCAAAACAAGAAATTAGTGTCAGGGGCTACATGAAGGGTGCCCCCAACTGTTGCTGCCACCACTGAGGCACAAACATGTGTTGGGGGATGGTCTGATGTACTTTGATGCTAATTACTGCTTACTGTCTCTGTGACTGACCTTTAGCCCAATAAAAAAATAAAAAGCCATCCCACCTGGACAGGACAGAGGAGATAGGTGGGACTCGGAGAAAGAGAAATTCTAAAAAAGAAATGAAAGAAAAAAGATGGCCAGGAGGGAGAAGGAGAGAGACCTAAAGTAAAGAGAAAAAGGCTGCCATGGGCTAACTAAAATAAACAAACAAACAAACAAACAACAACAACAACAAATAACAAAACTAAACAAAAAAACTAAACACATGGCTGGGGATATGGATAAAAAATCCGGCCCAAATAAGAACATTAACAAGTATTTGATATTATAAATAAATGGTAACTTTATAAAAGTTAAAAAAACAAATGACATGAAATTGAGACAGGGATCCCATGCCGGCCCCACTATGAAAAGTAATTTATAAGACTGATAACTGCCCTGCCCCAGGTTAACTAAGGCTAATTTAAAATCTAACAAGTGTCTGTGTCTAAGTTGATCACTAGCCGGGCCTACTGATAATACAAATAATTTTAAAAACAATAAACATGTGTCCATCTTGCTGACCAGCATTCACTGTCCGTCCTAGTGAACAGTCATCTCCAGAGTACGCAGCAGAAATGCGGGGAACCTCTCACACTCAGCCACAGAAAATGACTCCCAGCCCCTGACTCTGGGGGGACAGATGCAAGGCAAGTCACACAGGATCCTGAAGTGTGCTGTGGACCCAGTGCAGCACCCACTGGGAACACAGCAGCTCACAGGGGGAGTGGCTCTTCCCTCTCACTCCAGTCCTCCATTGCAGAAGCCCCTGTCTCTGAGGAAGGTCAATTCCTGACTCACTTGGGGGAGCACTGCAGGTTGTTGGGGCAGAGGGGGAGCAGGGGGGTCTGGATGGTTAATTCAGGCAGGAAATAGTCCAAGCTCACAGGAACCTTTCTCCTTTAAGGAAACACTGACTTGTCTAATTATCCAGGTTAGCAGTCTCCCCTGGCACCTGTGGACACTAATAAAAATGAAAATACAAGGGCATGAAGAAACATTAACACCCCAGTGGGGAAGAAAATCTAAAAGCAAAATAATGTCTTCAAGTCTGAAGGTGGTGGTGCAGGCTTTTAATCCCAGCACTCCAGAGGCAGAGCCAGGTGGACCTCTCTGAGTTCGTGGCCTGCCAGGTCTACTAAGAAAGTTGAGGACAGTAAGTCTACACAGAGAAACCATGCCTCAAAAAACCAAGCCCCCCAAAAAAAAGAAAGAAAGAAAGAAAAGAAATTCTACTATTTAATATTTGTCAAGGGCACCCCATAAGTGCTCATGTGACCGGTCTAGTATTAGATAGAATTGGGGTGTGGTGGGCATGTAAACCCAACCCACAGGAATCTGGGAGAATGTATTTTTTGAAAGTTCTAGAAACTGGGGGAACTTAGCTGGACTGTGGTGGCACAAGCCTTTAGTCTCAGAAGTCGGTAGGCAGGCAGAGGCAGGCAGATCTCTGTGAATTCGAGGCCAGCCTGGTCTGCAGAATCCAGGGCTACACAGGGAAACTCTGTCTTGAAAAACCACTCCCCCCAAAAAAACCCAAACCAAAAATTAAAACCTCAAAAACAAAAACAAACCACCCTAAGATCCCAACAACAGTAGCAACAATAACAACAAAACAACAAACAACAAAACAAAACAAAAAACAAGAAAATAAAAAAAATTAACCTGGGTACGGTAACACACACCTGTAATCACAGAGAAACCGTGTCTCTAAAAGAAAAACAAAGAAACAAACAAGCAAAAAACAAGAGAAAAAGAAAAAGAAAAAAAAAGAAAAGACAGGAAAAGACACTGGTGGAGCCTGCGATGCTGGATCAGGAGACCCCGACACTGTTTCCCTAGAGACAGGGGCGTCATCCCAGCTGAGGTTCTTCTTCCTCAGGACTGAGCTGAGGGCAGAGGGAGGAGGAGCCCGCGGCCCCCGCACCTGTGCGCAGCAGCGTCTCCTTCCCGATCTCCAGATATCTGCGGAGCCACCCCACGCACGTGCCCTGCACGTAGGCCTTGCGTCCCTCTGCATCACCATCTTGCTCCCACTTGCGCTGCGTGATCTGCGCCGCCGCGTCCGCCGCCGTCCACGATTTCAGGTCTTCGTTCAGGGCGATGTAATCGCGGCCATCGTATGCGTACTGCTCGTACCCGCGGAGGAGGCGCCCGTCCGACCCCACGTCACAGCCGTACATATACTGGATGGTGTGAGAATCTGCAGGACCCCGCGGTCAGCCCCGCACACCTGTTCTACGTCATCGCCCACGCCCTGCGGCCCCGCCCACCCGCGGACTCCTCAAAACCGAAAGGGAAACCGTCCCTGGTCCCGTTTCCCCCCCACCCCCCAACCTCGGACTTGGGACCTGGGCGTCTCGGCCCCGGTGTCGCGACGTGGAGGGGACGTGAGCTCTGACCGCGGTCACTCACCGCCCTCGCTCTGGTTGTAGTAGCCGAGCAGGATCCTCAGGTTCCCTCGGAAATCCTGCTCCTTGTCCTTGGCTCTCTGTGTCTGCTCCTCCCAATACTCCCGCCCCTCCCGCTCCATCCACGGTGCCCGCGGCTCCATTCTCGGAGTCTCCACGTGGCTGTCGTAGCGCACGAACTCCGTGTCGTCCACGTAGCCCACAATAATGAACCGGGGCTCCCCGAGGCCGGGCCGGGACACGACAGTGTGGAAATACCGCAGCGAGTGTGAGCCTGGGGGCGGCGCGCGGTGAGACCCCGACCTCCTCCCGGGACCCCGGGAAGGTGCGCGGGCAGGGAGGGGAGCAGGGCGCGGGGCTCGGGACGCGGGTGGAGCAGTGGGCGGAGGGTCTGGTGGGCGACACGGGGACGCGGCTTCCCCAGTGTCCTCCCCCATCCTCTCCTCAGAGTCCGTTTCCCTCCTGACCCCGCACTCACCCGCGCGGGTCTGGGTCGGGACCAGGGCGGCTGCCAGCAGCAGGAGCAGCCTGAGCATCGCCAATGCGCCATCTGGGATCAGGGAGCATCTGAGTCCCGCGGTCTGCATGGACTTTGTAACCAGTGCCCGCGGCGAACCTGGTTGGTTCCCCAGGATCGCGCCACCCTTTCTGAGTACATGTCATCAGTGTCCCGGCAGATGTACCTGACACACACTGGCTTCCCCACCCCAGACCTGGACTGGACACTAAAACTTTGCACTAAACAGTTACAATTGGAACCGAATGATAAGAATGCGGCCTTGTAATAGCTCAGGGCTGATGGAAAGGCCGGGTTATTCCTCCTCTTTGATATCCGGGACTTTGAGTCCTGGGACCTGCACAGGAAGAGGGAGGGAGCACTGTGCTCCCCAGTCATCCTCTGCTGTGTAGCAAGGCAGCCAAGCTCAGCATCTGGAGACACCAACCACTGATTACTTCCCAGTGTGTGACACCAAGACTCTCTGGGCGACCCTGGCTCAGGAAGTCTCCCAGGCCACGGTTCAGCTTTCTTGCTGTGTTTTCTCAAGGCTTCACTAGAGCTGGGTCACATGAGGTCACGTGGCTTCTTCATGTGGCAGCTGAATGAAAGGGGCTCAAGCTCCTGCTGGCTGTCCCCAGGGTCCTCTGTCCCCATGTACCTGGGACTCTCTTGAGACTGCTCTTGACACAGAGGGGAGGGGAGAGAGAGGGGGGGGGAACGAATGAATATGTACAATATGTTTAACATCCAATCCCAGATCACAGTCCATTGCCTGCTTCCTCCATCAGGTGAAGGGAGTGAGCAAGTTCTGCACACCCAAGAGGATGGAATCCATCTCACGCCTGGCAAGTGCAGAGCTGAAAACCTGTGGAAACTCACACTAAAATCCTGGTAGCTCCAGGATGTGAGTGTGACAGAGGCTTAGGAGGGTTCAGGGCTCTGTAGACTGATTCTGGTGAAGGGCAGGAGACTCAGAAAACTGGAGTCAGACTCCAGAGATGCTGAGGTGTGGGGCACAGAAGGAGGCCTGAGTGAGGAAGCTCCCTGTGCGTCCAGGGCCATTGCTCAGGTAAACAACCTGTCCACCAGTTACTAAAAGATTGGTCTCCTGGGGCTGGAGAGATGGCTCAGAGGTTAAGAGCACTGGCTGCTCTTCCAAAGGTCCTGAGTCCAATTCCCAGCAACCTCATGGTGGCTCACAAGCATCTATAGTGGGATCTGGCGCCCTCTTCTGGCCTGCAGGACACTGTATACGTAATACATGGATATAAATCTTTAAAAAATAAATAAAATAAACGATTGGTCTCCTGTTGGAGAGAATGAATTTCTTGTCAGTAAGACAAACATCTTGGTCAAAGATTTGGAACACAAGGGACTCTCGGGAGGAGTGAGTTAAGACTTTCCTGTTCACCTGTCTCCCAGAACTTGGGAGCCAGGCCCCAAGTCCTCTCTTCCTGCTCTCACATCCCTGCTCTCCAAACTCCCAGCAAACAGCCTAAAGGAAACTTGGGCAGGGGTTGCCCCCCCATCCCCTCATCCACGCTCCCCCCATGCACCTGTGCTCAGCAGCCTCTCCTTCCCTTTTTCCAGGTGTTTCTGCAGCAGCTGCTTCTCAGGTGGGCTCCTGACTTGTGCAGAGAGACCTGAGCTACAGAACGCAGGTCCTCACTCAGGTTGAGGTTTTCCTTGCCTTCGTAGGCCAACTGGTTGTACCAGTGGAGCAGACGCCCATCTCGCCCCACATCGCAGCCTCGCAGCCACTGCAGCGTGTGAGATTCTAGCCAGGGTATGGTGGGTGGTCAGCCATCTCAGGAAGCACAGCACTGTTAAACTACAGATCAAGTCCAGGGGAAACCCTGCGGGCTCTTGAGGACCTGGACGCATCCCCGGTGAATCTTCAGTGTAGTCAACGTGGACGACCCTGGTGTATCTGAGGGGTCTGGGGTCTGGTAGGCAACTAGGGACAGGTTTTCCACAAACGCTGTCCTTGTCCCTCCAGGCAGAGGCCTTTTCCCTCCAGACCTCATACTCACCCCTCGCCCCTCTCCCCTCACCCCTCACCCCTCGCCCCTCACCCCTCACCCCTGCGGGTCTGGTTTGGGGCCAGGGCAGCAGCAGCAGCAACAGCAGCAGCAGCAGGAGGAGGGCACAGGGCACCGGGTCCCCATCCTCAGGGTTAAGGGGATCCAAGCACAGTCCCTCAAACCTTTGTAGCTTTAATCCCAGCTACATTTATTGCGGCCCCTACAAACCTGTGCCCAATGGGATTGTGACATTTGGATGCTGTTGCTGTGCAGACTGACTGGGGCGGGGTAGGTAGCAGGAAGTGAAATCACAAGTCTGCACATCCCCACCCAAGCCCCATCTCTGGCCCTCAGACCCTGAAAGCCACTTCTGGGGACTTGGGACTTTGTCCCCACTCCTTTTTCTGCACTGTGCCCTGTGTATGACATGGAACTGGAACCTGTCCTAGAACCTGTCCTATGGTAACCAAGAACAGAGACCTCAGGATAAGGGCAGTTGTTTTGCTCTTGGCACCTCCATACCCAAGTCCAGTGTGGTGGCCCGAGTTGGTCTGGAATGCAGTGGGGAGATGCTTCTCTTTATTGTAAGAGGCAATAAAGTGTCCTGCACTCACACGTGTGCTCATGAGAGAAGGCAGCCCTGGACGGTGCAGGCTGGGGGACAGCGAGTCTGATAGCTGAGTTGGCTCCTAAGTACTTTGGCCTGTGCAGCGGGAACAGTGCAGACACGGGACGCGGGTGATTCTTACACCAGGTGGTGTAGACTGGCAGGGCAGAGATTTCATTTCATTAGGTAGAAAGGTCCAAATGTAAAATGTGTCTTTTGTTCTGTAGTGTTTGACTTGTTATTTTCAGACCTCAGTTACCCAAAGGTCACTAAACCGAGGGAGTGAGACCCGAGTCCCAGGGCTTACCCAGAACACAGTCTCGGTGATGAGAGCCCTTAACTCATCTTCCTGAAGTCACCCTATGTGTCACCCTTAGCTACTGTGACTCTCATGATTGTCCTCCTAGTTCTGTCCCTACTTCTACAATCACGTATCACCTTCCCCAGGTGGCCCATGACCTCAGAGCGCACAGCAGGTCAGGCCTGGGGGGACAGCTGACACCTGCTGCCCTGACTCCTCACCTCCTGGCTGCAGCTTACCCAGGCAACAGCGTCCCTCACACACATGTTTTTCTTTCTTTCTTTTTTTAAAAACTGGTTTTGCTTTTATTTTTTATCTATGTATATATTCATTTATTTTGAGACAAGGCCTCACTATGTAGACTTAGCTCACCTGGAACTCACCATGGACACTAGGCTGGCCTAACTGGCTGCCTTGCTGGTGTGCACGCGTGCCCCACCACACCTATTTCTCTGCACACGTGCCATGGAACCCCTGTCAGGGTGGCCTTGTGTCTCGGGGCTGCCTATGCACAAAGGTCCTTGTCTCACATCTTCTTCCCAAATGTAGGCGGTGGGAACCAGGCCTCTATTTTGTATTGAGGACAGAGGAAAGTCCACTCCTGGGGGCATCCTGTGTCACAGCACTCCACCCTTCTGCTAGACAAAAGGACCTCTCTCTGTCTCTGCTTCTCCCTCTCTCTGTGTCTGTCTGTCTGTCTGTCTGACTCTCTCTCTCTCTCTCTCTCTCTCTCTCTCTCTCTCTCTCTCTCTCTGTCACTCCTATTCCAAGGCCATATATGCTCCTTCAGGTAAGTGCCCCTGTCATGTCTGACAAAACACTAATAGAAAATGTCCCTTCAGCCTTCATTCAATCAGGTCAGAGCCACATTTCCACACCCGACTCCCCGAGAAGACTGCACTTCCTCCCACCGAGGCCCTCGCCGTTCTCTCCCAGGCCACCAACAGCTGCTCCTCATGGGCTTCACATGAGGGGACAGATAACAGCATGGCACCTCAGCAGGTCCTCCCGGGCTCCACCTGAGTGGCAGTTACCAATTCTTGGTATCTTGCTCACTGCAAACTCTAGACCTCAGAAGCCTCAGAGTTACTGCTTGGAAACACTAAGGAAAGGGTTCTAAGAACTCCAGCGCGGTGTGGCTTCTTCACTCAGGCAATGTTGTGTGGCAGCAGCCCTGCCAGGTGCAGGAGGCAGCAGCGTTGATGCACATGCAGGACAGAGTGTCCTGGTCAGGGCTGAGGTGACTGGCTTCTCAGGCTGTGTCTGCTTCTTCCCCTCACTGTCTGTCTTCCATGGTGGGGTGACCAGAGACCTCCCTCTCCCATCTGCACTTACTTCACGCTCTGCAGAGCTTTGGGGTTCACACTACTTCATAGTCACTGTGGCCACCCACAGGGCACCTCTCACACGGGAACCTCTCTTTGATTTTCTCGGAGTTCGAGCCTCACTCCATGGCCTTTGTCCAGCTCAGGTCAGCAATGTGGACCTCACCAGGCAGAGCAAGCTATGGGTTCCCCTGGGCCACTGGGGCCTTGGAGAGCCAGGAGTTCATGAGGAAATGCACCAGGAGGATGAAGAGGAGGGAGGTCCTCTCTGCTGTCAACTTTGACCTCAGCTTCTGGGTATCCACAGCCATCTCCTGCAGCTGGATGCACCTGCAGACCTTGTGGTCTGGCGCGAGGTAGATTGTTCATGGCTTTTGCTGGCTTCATGGGCTTCTTGAAGCCCTGTAGGAGAAACACGTGTCTACAGTGCTGCCATGAAGTCTCGGGGACATCTCTTCTCAGTTGCTAAAGTGGCAAGGATCCAAGGCTGGACAGCTAGTGAGGGTGAACTCAGTACCAGTTCTGAGTGAGGAGCAGCCCATGTCAAAGGTCACAGCAGACTGGATCCAGGGTGTTGGGAGAAGTGTCCTCTGATTTATGCAAACCAGGGACTCAGAGACCCTCATGCCCTCTGTGTCGAACTCCTTGCTATAGCAGGCAGTGCCAAGTGGTCATGGTCCTCTCTGGCCATGAGGTGCTGGCCCAGCAGAATGTAGGCCAAGCTGAAGCCCCAGTGGCAGGTGTGGTCCTCAGGGCGCTGTGCAACTGCCCTGAAGGCTCCTGCATCCGGTACATAAGGTGGCAGTTTAGGCATCAGATGCAGGTGGTGCTGCCCAAGCACACTGGGGGAGTCGGGATGGGGTTCTGGCTGCTCTCCAGGCTGAGTGCCAGTGTGGGGTCAACTCATGGCAAGTTGGGGGTTGGTGTTGCTCATGCCATGCAGCTCAGTAATGCAGCCCAGGTGACCACTGTGGCAGTGCCGCTGGCTGCACTCTGGTGACTGCTGCATGGAGAAGGCACCGAGATCCAGAATGAGAATCTGAGGCAAAGTTGTCTCTTCTCACCAGGAAACACGAGGCTGTGTCCTGTTCTCTCACCTCAGAGCTCCGTGGACAGGTCTGTGTGCATCAGGGATCTGCACGCCACGGTGGCTGTGTGGCCTGCCAGTGCTGAGCTAAGGGCACCTCAGCTCCTTCTAAGCTCACAAACCCTGTGCAAACTGTGCCACCTGCTGAGGCCTCCAGGTGCTCATGGGAATCAGGTGCTGCCATGGCCCATGCTCCCAGTTCCTGCTGTGGCCTCTTGCTGGGTCACTAAAGCAGTGGTCTTGCTCCAGGGCCCCATGTCTGAGGCCTGCAGGTCTAAGTGTGTGGGGGTGCGACATGTGGTGCCCACACGCCTCCCCCAGTTCCCTGCCCAGTCTGTTCCTAGTGAGCCCTCTGAGAAGCCACCAAGACCACAGCTCCATAGTGTGATTCTGGCGGGAACCTGCACGGAGGCCTAGGGACCCAAGGCTGGTCCTCTGGCTGCAGTCACCTCCTTTGCCTCCTGGGTGTCTGGTCTGCCTCAAGGCTGGCCAGTCTCCCCCTGTGGTGTCTTCACTGCAGGAGGTGGTGGCTTTGGATGGGACAAACTGGAGCACCAAGGCGGCTCTGGATTTGGTGCCCTCTGTTGGAAGTCAGCAAGCCTTTTGCTCAAGTTTCCCCCTGTATTTAAATTACATTTATTTATTATGTATACAGTGTTCTGTTTTCATGTACATCTGCATGACAGAAGAAGGCACCAGGTCTCCTTATAGATGGCTGTGAGCCACCAGGTGGTTGCTGGGAATTGAACTCAGGACTTTTGGACAGAGAAGTCAGTGCTCTTACCCTCTGAGCCATCTCTCCGGGTCCCTCAAGCTCCTTTGTAACTGTTGCATGAATGAGAGAAGTTGTCCATGTTTGTGGGCGATCACATGATCCTTCCACACCTGTATCCATGGTATAAGGTCTAAATGCGGATAAAATGCATCTCCAGCTCCCAATACTCCTGCTCTATCTATGGCGGGCACTGCTCATATCGCTGAGTCTCCAAGTTGCTGTTGAAGCCAGGAACTCCTTGTCATCCACATAGCCGACTTCCATGTACCGAGGCCCTGTGGGAATACCTCAGATGTGTGCGCCTGAGGGAGGCGCCTGGTGAGACCCTGACCCTCCTCCTGGCACCCCAGGCAGGTGCATGGGCCCAGAGGTGAGGAAAGCACCGGTTTTGGGTCCAAGGTGAAGAAGAGGGCTGGGTGGGGGTCCGGTTCTGGCTTCCCTGGTGCTGCCGCCCCTCCCTGCAGAATCCCTTTCCCTCCCAACCTCACACTCACCTGTCTGGGTCTGGGCAAGAGCAGCTGCCAGCAGTAAGAGCAGTGTTCCCTGCTGCCATCTGCCCAACGAGAAATTTTCTGAACAGATCTGTGCAGGCCTTATCACTAGGGACCTCAGGACACTGATCGGTTCTTCAGGATTTTGGTGCTGAAAGGTGGTAAGAACTGCCAACTTGTTGTCCACAAGGACCTGACACCGATTAGGAGACAGACAAGCAAAGCCCTTGGATCTGGGCATCCTATCCAGGCCAGCACTTAAACACTGAAACAGAATGATTTCTCTTACTTTTTGGTTTTTTGAGACAGGGTCTCTCTGTGTAGCCTTGACTGTCCTGGACTCACTTTGTAATACAGGCTGGCCTTGAACTCACAGCAATCCACCTGCCTCTGCCTCCCGAGTGCTGGGATTAAAGGCGTGTGCCACCACGATTTCAATACTGTGTTCCTAAGAGCTGGGGTCTCAGAGATGCAGCTTTCTCACATGGCAGCTGGAAACCACTCAGGTCCTGGCTTGCTGCCCTGAGGAGTCCTCTGCTACTTGTCTGCGTCCTTCTGGTGGCTGCTGTTGACACAGTGGCTGGCTTCCCCAGAGCCACTCACAGAGAGAGAGAGAAAGATGGCAGCAGGGCAGGAGGGCAAGAGAGCTGGAGGGAGAGAGGAAGAGTGACAGAAGAAAGGAGGGAGGGAGGGGGGGAGGGAGGGAGGGGTGTGGCTGCTGCTTCCCCCCTGCAGCCCTTGAAGTGGCCCCTTCCCTGAGCCCTGCTGCAGTGGCCCTGGCTTCACAGGCTGTCCAGAGCCCTCTGGAAAGTCGGCCCCTCTCCTTGGTCCACTGGGAACCTCAGTTCTTAGACCCCAACCTTGGTGTACTCTGAGTTTTAAAGATGTTCCTCTATAGGCTAATTTTTTCTTAACAAATATATTTTATTATGAACTTATTAACGAACCGTAAGTCACTTATAACTTGACTAACTTGAACAATAGGAAAAAAAGATTAAGGAACAAAATAACAAACCCGTAAGGATGTCAGTTCCAAGGAGTGATTCTCCTGGTGTAATCAGCAGGATTTCTTCTGCTGGAACCTGGAGTAACCAGAACCCTAAGCCTCAGCAGAAACCCGGAGCCCTGAAGCCTTCCAAGTGGTTCTCTATAGGAGCAACTCAAAGGGGAGCAATGAACAGCTAAAACTATCCCAAGTCTCCAAAGGCCCCACCTCCAGTTCTGGGCTCATTTACATATCTCCTCCCAGAGTCTGCTCATGGGTCTTTTCAGCTGGCAACAATCAAGCTCCCCCATGAGGTGGTTTGTCTTCTAGTGGATTAACCTCACCTGTTCTCACAACACCGTTCCCCTTTCCACACTTGGGATCATAACTAAAACAGGTTTGTCTCTCCTTCATTCCTCTGTTAGTCAGGACACATTATTTTCTCAGATGCAGTTTTTGTTTTGTTTCCCCATGTTCCAAGACACCGACCAGCTCCCCAGCCTGCAGCACCGCAGTCCCTGAGCTGAGGAACTGACTGTGACAGCTGCTCTGCTTGCAGTCTTCACCCTGTGGCCCCACAGTTAACAGCCGGCCTCAGCCCCACCTACTGCCCTTTAACTTGCTGGCGTAGCAGTCCCTGTGTGTGAACATAGCAACCCACGGATACATATTTAAAGCTACAAATACATAAAAGGCCAGTTTCTAGTTTCTTTTTTCTTAATTTATTTATTTATTTATTTATTTATTTATTTATAGTGTTCTGCCTGCATGTACACCTGCACACCAGAAGAGGGCACCAAATCTCATTATAGATGATTGTGAGTCACCATGTGGTTGCCAGGAATTGAACCCAGGACCTTTGGAAGGGCAGACAGTGCTCTTAACCACTGAGCCATCTCTCCAAACCCTTCAGTTTCTTTTTCCTTTTTGTCTTCTTTTCTTTTCTTTCTTTCTTTTCTTGGTCTGGGCTGTCCTGGACACAACTTTGTAGACCAAGCTGGCCTTGAATTAAAGAGATCTATCTGTCTCTGCCTCCCTGAGCGCTGGGATTACAGGCCTTTGCTACCTGGACAAGCCAATTTCCAGTTTCTTAACAATGTTTAAAACTGATAGACTAGCCCAGAGTGGTGGCACATGCCTTTAACCCAGCACTGGAACTGGGGGCAGAGGCAGCCACATCCCTGTGAGTTTGAACCAGCTTAGCCTACAAAGTGAATCCAGAACAGCCAGGGCTACAAGAGACACCTAGTCTTGAAAGACCAAAACTAACCAAAGAAACACAAACTAACAGAATAAATAGACCACCTACTGATGACGTTGTATCATTGCTTTAAATGTAACTGATTTTCCTTTGATTAAATATTAAGATTTTGTCATATTCCCAGTGGGGACAGGGAGTTGGTGTTTTGAGACAGGATTTCTCTGTGTGGCTCTGTCTGTCCAGGACCAGGCTGGCTTGGAATTCATAGTGGTTTTCCTGCCTCTGTGTCTCCTGAGTGCCAGAATTAAAGCTTTTCTCACCCACTGCCTGGAAAATTCTTCACTGCTTCAGTCAGCTTCTCAGCTGCACTGAGATGTGCCCCTTCCTCACCCCAAGGCCAGCACCTGCTGTTCCCAATATTCCACAGCTACTGTGGTCCTGCTGCACTTTCCCAGCCACACACACTGCTGGATTACCTATGAGCACCTGGGTTCCCATGGCCAGGGAGCAGAGCAGATCCAAGTTGAGACCCTGAGGATCAGGCTTTCCTGCCCATCCTACACCAGGGTTAGGTTCTGAAAGCCTGACAGGGGATGGGGTGGGGAACCCCAGGAAACAGCCCTGGAAGGAGGCAGGGGCTCAGGACACTGAAATCCATCCCCTGAGCTCAGGGGCCTTGTTGAGACAAGGACAGGAGAAGCACCTCCTACTGCTGTCACGCCCCAGAGGACAATGAGACAGGCACCACACACAGGGACAGGAACAGGCCTCACCCTCCATACAGACTGAAAAGACAGGAGCTAAAGACAAAGGCTGGGGTGAAAAGCTGCAGCCAGAATGGAGTCTGGGCAAGTCTGACAGAGGCTGGAGGCTCCTAATCCAGGACACAGGACAAGGCTCACCCTCCCTGTAATCCTGTCATCACAGTCAGTCAGCTTGTGGCTCTGCCCAGGGACAAGGACAAAAGAGCCCAGGAGAACAGGGCTGAGGAGTGACCACACCAGCTCCAAGTGCACATGGGCTGAGCTGCACCTGACATGGCGCACGCAACTCAGATCCCACAGGCTCCTCCTGCCCCATGCACACTCAGATCCCACAGGCTCCTCCTGCCCATGCACACTCAGATCCCACACGCTCCTCCTGCTCATGGACACTCAGATCCCACAGGCTCCTCCTGCCCTGCACACTCAGATCCCACAGGCTCCTCCTGCCCCATGCACACTCAGATCCCACACGCTCCTCCTGCTCATGCACACTCAGATCCCACAGGCTCCTCCTGCCCATGCACACTCAGATCCCACACGCTCCTCCTGCTCATGGACACTCAGATCCCACAGGCTCCTCCTGCCCCATGCACACTCAGATCCCACAGGCTCCTCCTGCCCCATGCACACTCAGATCCCACAGGCTCCTCCTGCCCATGCACACTCAGATCCCACAGGCTCCTCCTGCCCATGCACACTCAGATCCCACAGGCTCCTCCTGCCCATGCACACTCAGATCCCACAGGCTCCTCCTGCCCCATGCACACTCAGATCCCACAGGCTCCTCCTGCCCATGCACACTCAGATCCCACAGGCTCCTCCTGCCCATGCACACTCAGATCCCACAGGCTCCTCCTGCCCATGCACACTCAGATCCCACAGGCTCCTCCTGCCCATGCACACTCAGATCCCACAGGCTCCTCCTGCCCTGCACACTCAGATCACACAGGCTCCTCCTGCCCCATGCACACTCAGATCCCACAGGCTCCTCCTGCTCATGCACACTCAGATCCCACAGGCTCCTCCTGCCCATGCACACTCAGATCCCACAGGCTCCTCCTGCCCATGCACACTCAGATCCCACAGGCTCCTCCTGCCCATGCACACTCAGATCCCACAGGCTCCTCCTGCCCATGCACACTCAGATCCCACAGGCTCCTCCTGCCCATGCACACTCAGATCCCACAGGCTCCTCCTGCCCTGCACACTCAGATCACACAGGCTCCTCCTGCCCCATGCACACTCAGATCCCACAGGCTCCTCCTGCTCATGCACACTCAGATCCCACAGGCTCCTCCTGCCCATGCACACTCAGATCCCACAGGCTCCTCCTGCCCCATGCACACTCAGATCCCACAGGCTCCTCCTGCCCCATGCACACTCAGATCCCACAGGCTCCTCCTGCCCATGCACACTCAGATCCCACAGGCTCCTCCTGCCCTTGCACACTCAGATCCCACAGGCTCCTCCTGCCCATGCACACTCAGATCCCACAGGCTCCTTCTGCCCATGCACACTCAGATCCCACAGGCTCCTCCTGCCCATGCACACTCAGATCGCACAGGCTCCTCCTGCCCTGCACACTCAGATCGCACAGGCTCCTCCTACCCATGCACACTCAGATCCCACAGGCTCCTCCTGCCCCGTGGACACTCAGATCCCACAGGCTCCTCCTGCCCATGCACACTCAGATCCCACAGGCTCGCCTGCCCCTGCACACTCAGATCCCACAGGCTCCTCCTGCCCTTGCACACTCAGATCCCACAGGCTCCTCCTGCCCATGCACACTCAGATCCCACAGGCTCCTCCTGCCCATGCACACTCAGATCCCACAGGCTCCTCCTGCCCATGCACACTCAGATCCCACAGGCTCCTCCTGCCCATGCACACTCAGATCCCACAGGCTCCTCCTGCTCATGCACACTCAGATCCCACAGGCTCCTCCTGCCCATGCACACTCAGATCCCACAGGCTCCTCCTGCCCATGCACACTCAGATCCCACAGGCTCCTCCTGCTCATGCACACTCAGATCCCACAGGCTCCTCTTGCCCATGCACACTCAGATCCCACAGGCTCCTCCTGCCCATGCACACTCAGATCCCACAGGCTCCTCCTGCCCATGCACACTCAGATCCCACAGGCTCCTCCTGCCCCGTGGACACTCAGATCCCACAGGCTCCTCCTGCCCTTGCACACTCAGATCCCACAGGCTCCTCCTGCCCATGCACACTCAGATCCCACAGGCTCCTCCTGCCCATGCACACTCAGATCCCACAGGCTCCTCCTGCCCCTGCTCACTCAGATCCCACAGGCTCCGCCTGCCCTTGCACACTCAGATCCCACAGGCTCCTCCTGCCCTTGCACACTCAGATCCCACAGGCTCCTCCTGCCCTGCACACTCAGATCCCACAGGCTCCTCCTGCCCCATGCACACTCAGGACTGGACACAGATTCAGGAAGGTTCTCCATATGCCATTTATTTCTTAAACAACAGTGCAAGAATTCTCAATCCTTTAAATTACCCCCCCCACCAACCTCTCAGGTCAAGGATGTGAACAATAAAGTCCACATTCAGCTTCTTAGTCTCAGTGGGGACATGAGGAGCTGCAGCTCAGGGCAGCAGGGAGCTGACAGGATGGAGATGTCCCCTCCTGCCTGCTGGACCAGGAAGGTTGGCTGTGGAAGGGAGCACAAGCAGTGCAGGGAGAGGGTCCTGGTGTGCAGGGCTGGGCTGGGCTCCCCACTTCTTCACATGGAGCCCATAGGATCACAGGGAGCATCAGACACTGTTGCTAAGGAGAACTGGGGGCTCTGGACGTCACAGGAGGGACCTGAACACATGGTCTGTCCCTCAGTCCACTCCAGGCAGCTGTCTTCACGCTAGAGAAGGAGAGTCAGGAACAACCACTGTGAGGACAGCATCCCAACAGCCCACCGCTCACTCAAGGGAGATTCTGGGAGTCCCTGAGTCCCACTCATGTCCACTTTGCCCCTCCCCAAATCAGACCCCAGAGTGTCACCTATACAATCAGGAAGAGACACATCACAATTCCGGCTGCTGTCATTCCCTAGGGAAAAAAATAATTACAAGATATAAACAGGGCTCAAGAGACTTTGCTGGGCTCGAGAGATGCCTCAGAAGTTAAGAGCACTGACTGCTCTTTCAGAGGTGTGGAGTTCAATTCCCAGCAACCACATGGCACCTCACAGCCATTCATAACGTGATCTGGCGCCCTCTTCTGTCCTGCACATGTACATGCAGGCAGAGCACTGTATATGTAATAATGAGTAAGTAAATATTTTAAAAAGATTTTGCTGGAGGGGCTATCACGGGCTGGCTGAGCTCCCCACCATCTCCAGCTTCACCCCAAGGGACTCAGGGACAATCCTGGACCCCACACTTACCTAGAGCTGGAGCATAGTCCCCTCCTTTTTCACCTGTGAGAAGAAAAGCTGTGAGAAACCAGGGAAGACCCCAGTCCTAGGAAGGTTCCAGAACTGACAGCAGCCCCAGTTAGAGATAGGAGCCATGAGGGTGTGCATGTGTTTCCCATTAATGAGGCAGAGCACACTTCTGAAAGGGGCTGAGAGAAAACCCAGGCCCTGCCTCTCCTACCTCTGTTTTTCCTCCTCTTCCTCACAACAGCCACCACAGCCACAATGATGGTCACAGCTCCAAGGACAACCAGAACAGCAATGATTGCCATGATGGGGACCATGGACTCAGGAGGCTCTGGGAAGGGAAGGGAAAGCAAGGGAAGGTGAGGGTCATGACCCCAGCTCTCAGCCCTGACCTGCTCAGGGGCTGCAGAAGGTTCCAGCTTTCCCTGAGCCCAGCTCTGCACCCACACCCTCCTTACCCCATCTCAGGGTGAGGGGCTCAGGCAGACCCTCATGCACCACATGGCATGTGTAATCCTGCTCCTTCCCAGGAGGCACCACCACAGCTGTCCATTTCTGGAAGGTTCCATCCCCTCCAGGCCTGGTGTCCACAAGCTCCATGTCCTGGGTCAGATCCTCCCCATTCAGCTGCCAGGTCAGGGTGATGTCAGCAGGGTAGAAGCCCAGGGCCCAGCACCTCAGGGTGACATCATCTTGAGATCCGGGGTGATGGATCACATGTGCCTTTGGGGCATCTGTTGGGAGATTTAAGAAATCCCACAATTGATAGGTGTGTGGCACATTCCTTTAATCCCTGCAATCAGGATGCAGAGGCAGGTGGATCGCAGTGAGTTTGAGGCAGTCTCATGTACAAAGTGAGTCCAGGACAGCCAAGGCTACACAGAGAAACCCTGTCTCAGAAAACAAAACAAAACAACCACCACAATTAAGGAGATAAACTGAAATATGCAAAATTAACATTAAATCAGTGACGACACTGGACTATGTTTCTCTTTGAACACTTGGACTGTTACCACACTGGTGACCTGCAAGCAGAGTTGGTTCCCTCAGCACAGAACTGCACATTTTCCTGGGGGGACTCAGAAGCTAACAGGGGATCTAAAGGAACCAGCAGGTAAACATTTTGGTTTGTTTGTGTTGCTTTTTGCTTTTTTATGAGATGTCCTGTAGTTTAGTATATGTAGTGGAAGGATAGAAGAAGGGACAGAAAAAATTAACTTAATGTGTGTTTGATTTCATATCAAAATAAGAAATTAGTGTCAGGGGCTACATGAAGGTTGCCCCCAACTGCTGCTACCACCCTTGAGGCACAAACATGTGTTGGGGGATGGTGTGATGTATTTTGATGCTAATTACTGCTTACTGTCTCTGTGTCTTACCTTTTGCTCAATAAAAAGCCATCCCACCTGGACAGGACAGAGGAGATAGGTGGGACTAGGAGACAGAGAAATTCTAAAAAAAAAAGATGGCCAGGAGAGAGAAGGAGAGAGACCTAAAGTAAAGAGAAAAAGGCTGCCATGGTTAACTAAAACAAAACAAAACAAAAACAACAACAACAACAACAAAACACATGGCTGGGGACATGGATAAAATATCCAGCCCAAATAAAAAACATTAACAAGTATTTGAGATTATAGATAAAAGTTATTAAAAACAAATGACATGAAATGGAGACAGGGATCCCATGCCTGCCCCACTATGAAAAGTAATTTAAAAGATTGATATCTGCCCTGACCCAGGTTATCTAAGGCTATTTTAAAATATAACAAGTGTCTATGTCTTAATTGATCACTAGCTGGGATTCCTGATAATACAAATAATTTTAAAAACAATAAACATGTGTCCATCTTGCTGACCAGCATTCACTGTCTGTCCTAGTGAACAGTCATCTCCAGAGTGTGCAGGAGAAACGTGGTGAACCTCTCACACTCAGCCAGAGAAAATGACTCCCAGCCCCTGACTCTGGGGGACAGATACAAGGCAAGTCACACAGGACCCCTGAAGTGTGCTGTGGACCCAGTGCAGCACCCACTGGGAACACAGCAGCTCACAGGGGGAGTGGATCTTCCCTCTCACTCCAGTCCTCCATTGCAGAAGCCCCTGCCTCTGAGGAAGGTCAACTCCTGACTCACTAGGGGGAGCCCTGCAGCTTGTTGGGGCAGAGGGGGAGCAGGAGGGTCCGGTGGGGAAAAAAATCTAAAAGCAAAATAATGCCTTCAAGCCTGAGGGTGGTGGTGCAGGCTTTTAATCCCAGCACACCAGAGGCAGAGCCAGGTGGATCTCTCTGTGAGTTCATGGCCTGCCTGGTCTACTAAGAAAGTCGAGTACAGTCAAGTCTACACAGAGAAACCATGTCTCAAAAAACCAAAAGAAACAACAAAAGAAAGAAAAGAAATTCTACTATTTAATATTTGTCAAGGGCACCCCATAAGTGCTCATGTGACCCTTTTAGGATTAGATAGAATTGGGGTGTGGAAGGCACATAAATCCCACACACAGGGATCTGGGAGAATGTATTCTTTGGAAAGTTCTAGAAACTGGGGGAACCTAGCTGGACTGTGATGGCACAAGCCTTTAGTTCCAGCAGTTGATAGGCAGGCAGATCTCTTTGAATTCCAGGCCAGCCTGGTCTGTGAAGTCCAGGGGTACACAGAGAAACCCTGTCTTGAAACCTCCCTCAAAAAAACCCCAAACCAAAAAATAAAACTTCAAAAAAAAAAAAACAAACCCAAAATCCCAACAACAAGAACTACAACAACAACAAAACAAAAAAAGAAGAAGAAAATAAAAAAACTAACCTGTGTGCGGTAGCACACACCTGTAATCACAGAGAAAACCTATCCAGCAAACAAAAACAAAAAACAGGGGGCAAGGGAGGGGGGATGGGAGAAAAAGAAGAAAAGAAATGAGCTGGGCCACAAGCCTGTAATTCTAGCACTCTTGGAGGCAGAGGCCAACTGTGTGAGTTCAAGGCCAGCCTGGTCTACAAAGAGAGTCCAGGACAGCCAAGGCTACACAGAGAAACCCTGTGTCAAAAAGAAAAAGAAAAAAAAAAGTAAAAAGAAAGAAAAAGAAAAGACACTGGGGGAGCCTGTGATGCTGGATCAGGAGACCCCGACACTGTTTCCCTAGAGACAGGGGCATCATCCCAGCTGAGGTTCTTTTTCCTCAGGACTGAGCTGAGGGCAGAGGGAGGAGGAGCCCGCGGCCCCCGCACCTGTGCGCAGCAGCGTCTCCTTCCCGTTCTCCAGGTGTCTGCGGAGCCACTCCACGCACTCGCCCTGCACGTAGGCCCTCTTTCTCTCTGCATCACCATCCTGCTCCCACTTGTGCTGTGTAATCTGCGCCGCCGCGTCCGCAGCCGTCCAGGATTTCAGGTCTTCGTTCAGGGCGATATAATCGCGACCATCGTAGGCAAACTGATGATACCCGCGGAGGAGGCGCCAGTCGGACCCCACGTCACAGCCAGACATTCGCTGGATGGTGTGAGAGCCTGCGGGACCCCGCGGTCAGCCCCGCACACCTGTCCCTACGTCATCACCCACGCCCCGCGGCCCCGCCCACCCGTGGAGACCTCAAAACTGAAAGGGAAACCGTCCCGCGTCGCAGTTCTCCTCCGGAACCGCAGACTTGGGACCCGGGCGTCTCACGTGGAGGGGACGTGAGCTCTGACCGCGGTCACTCACCGCCCTCGCTCTGGTTGTAGTAGCCGCGCAGGGTCCTCAGGTTCCTTCGGAAAGTCCTCTGATTGTTCTTGGCGATCTGTGTCTGCTTCTCCAAAACTTCCGGCCCCTCCTGCTCCATCCACTGCGCGCGCGGCTCATATCTCGGAGTCTGCGCGTCGCTGTCGAAGCGCAGGAACTCCGTGTCGTCCACGTAGCCGACAGAGATGAACCGGGGCTCCCCGAGGCCGGGCCGGGACACGACAGTGTGGAAATACCGCAGCGAGTGTGAGCCTGGGGGCGGCGCGCGGTGAGACCCCGACCTCCTCCCGGTACCCCGGGCAGGTGCGCGGGACGGGAGGGGAGCAGGGCGCGGGGCTCGGGACGCGGGTGGAGCAGGGGGCGGAGGGTCTGGTAGGCGATGCGGGGACGCGGCTTCCCCGGTGTCCCCCTCCCCTCCGCCTCCCCGCAGAATCCGTTTCTCTCCCGACCCCGCACTCACCCGCGCGGGTCTGGGACGGGGCCAGGGCGGCCACCAGCAGCAGGAGCAGCGTGCTCAGCGCCATCGACCCATCTGGGATCAGGGCGAGTCTGAGTCCCGAGGTCTGCGTGGACTTTGTAACCTATGCCCACGGCGAACCTGAATGGTTCCCCAGGATCGCGCCATCCATTAGGGGTTGAGAACTGAGTACATGTCATCAGTGTCCCGGCAGAAGAAGTACCTGACACACACTGGCTTCCCCACCCCAGACCTGGACTGGACACTAAAACTTTACACTAAACACTTACAATTGGAACCGAATGATAAGAATGCGGCCTTGTAATAGCTCAGGGCTGATGGAAAGGCCAGATCATTCCTCCTCTTTGATATCCGGGACTTTCAGAGTCCTGGGACCTGCACAGGAGACTGAGGGAGAACTGAGCTCCCCAGTCATCCTCTGCTGTGTAGCAAGGCAGCCAAGCTCAGCATCTGGAGACACCAACCACTGATTACTTCCCAGTGTGTGACACCAAGACTCTCTGGGCGATCCTGGCTCAGGAAGTCTCCCAGGCCACGGTTCAGCTTTCTTGCTGTGTTTTCTCAAGGCTTCACTAGAGCTGGGTCACATGAGGTCACGTGGCTTCTTCATGTGGCAGCTGAATGAAAGGGGCTCAGGTTCCTGCTGGCTGTCCCCAGGGTCCTCTGTCCCCATGTACCTGGGACTCTCTTGAGACTGCATTGACACAGCAGCTGGCTGAGAGGTAAGAGGGGAGAGGGGAGGGGAGAGAGAGGAGGGAGGGAAGGGGAGAGGGGGGAACGAATGAATGTGTACAGTATGTTTAACATCCAATCCCAGATCACAGTCCCTCCTGCTTGCTTCCTCCATCAGGTGAAGGGAGTGAGCAAGTTCTGCACACCCAAGAGGATGGAATCCATCTCACGCCTGGCAAGGGCAGACATGCAAACCTGTGGAAACTCACACTAAAATCCTGGTAGCTCCAGGATGTGAGTGTGACAGAGGCTTAGGAGGGTTCAGGACTCTGTAGACTGATTCTGGTGAAGGGCAGGAGACTCAGAAAAGTGGAGTCAGACTCCAGAGATGCTGAGGTGTGGGACACAGAAGGAGGCCTGAGTGAGGAAGCTCCCTGTGCGTCCAGGGCCATTGCTCAAGTAAACAACCTGTCCACCAGTTACTAAAAGATTGGTCTCCTTGGGCTGGAGAGATGGCTCAGAGGTTAAGAGCACTGGCTGCTCTTCCAAAGGTCCTGAGTTCAATTCCCAGCAACCACATGGTGGCTCACAACAATCTATAGTGGGATGTGGCGCCCTCTTCTGGCCGGCAGGACACTGTATACATAATACATGGATATAAATCTTTAAAAAATAAATAAAAGATTGGTCTCCTGTTGGAAAAAATGAATTTCTTGTCAGTAAGACAAACATTTTGGTCAAAGGTCTGGAACACAAGGGATTCTGGGGAGGAGTGAGTTAAGACCTTCCTGTTCACCTGTCTCCCAGAACTTGGGAGCACTAGTCCCCAAGTCCTCTCTTCCCGCTCTCACATCCCTGCTCTCCAAACTCCCAGCAAACAGCCTAAAGGAAATTTGGGCAGGGGTTGCCCCCCCATCCCCTCGTCCACCACCCACCCACCCCATGCACCTGTGCGCAGCAGCCTCTCCTTCCCTTTTTCCAGGTGTTTCTGCGCAACTGCTTTTCAGGTGGGCTCCTGACTTGTGCAGAGAGATCTGAGCTACAGAACGCAGGTCCTCACTCAGGTTGAGGTGTTCCTCGCCTTCGTAGACCAACTGGTTGTACCAGTGGAGCAGACGCCCATCTGGCCCCACATCGCAGCCTCGCAGCCACTGCAGCGTGTGAGAGTCTAGCCAGGGTATGGTGGGTGGTCAGCCATCTCAGGAAGCACAGCACCGTTAAACTACAGATCAAGTCCAGGGGAAACCCTGCGGGCTCTTGAGGACCTGGACGCATCCCCAGTGAATCTTCAGTGCAGTCAACGTGGACGACCCTGGTGTATCTGTGGGGTCTGGGGTCTGGTAGGCAACTAGGGACAGATTTTCCCCAAACGCTGTCCTTGTCCCTGCAGGCAGAGGCCTTTTCCCTCAGACCTCATACTCACCCCTCGCCCCTCGCCCCTCGCCCCTCGCCCCTCGCCCCTCGCCCCTCAGCCTCACCCCTCACCCCTCGCCCCTCACCCTCACCCCTCACCCCTCGCCCCTCACCCCTCACCCCTCACCCCTCACCCCTCGCCCCTCGCCCCTCACCCCTCAGCCTCACCCCTCAGCCCTCGCCCCTCACCCTCACCCCTCATCCCTCACCCCTCGCCCCTCGCCCCTCACCCCTCAGCCTCACCCCTCACCCCTCGCCCCTCACCCCTCACCCCTCACCCCTCACCCCTCGCCCCTCGCCCCTCACCCCTCAGCCTCACCCCTCACCCCTCACCCCTCGCCCCTCGCCCCTCACCCCTCAGCCTCACCCCTCACCCCTCGCCCCTCACCCCTCACCCCTCCCCCCTCCCCCCTCGCCCCTCGCCCCTCACCCCTCAGCCCTCGCCCCTCGCCCCTCACCCTCACCCCTCACCCCTCGCCCCTCGCCCCTCGCCCCTCGCCCCTCAGCCCTCGCCCCTCACCCCTCACCCCTCACCCCTCCCCCCTCGCCCCTCGCCCCTCGCCCCTCAGCCCTCGCCCCTCAGCCCTCGCCCCTCGCCCCTCACCCTCACCCCTCACCCCTCCCCCCTCGCCCCTCAGCCCTCGCCCCTCGCCCCTTGCCCCTCATCCCTCATCCCTAACTCCTCACCCCTCGCCCCTCGCCCCTCGCCCCTCACCCCTGCAGGTCTGGATTGGGGCCAGGGCAGCAGCAGCACCAGCAGCAGGAGGAGGAGGGCACAGGGCACCAGGGTCCCCATCCTCAGGGTTAAGGGGATCCAAGCACAGTCCCTCAAACCTTTGTAGCTGGAATCCCAGCTACATTTATTGCGGCCCCTACAAACCTGTGCCCAATGGGAGTGTGAGGTGTTGATGCTGTTGCTGTGCAGACTGACTGGGGCGGGGGTAGCAGGAAGTGAAAGCACAAGTCTGCACATCCAAACCCAAGCCCCACCTCTGGCACTCAGACCCTGAAAGCCACTTCTGGGGACTTGGGATTTTGTCCCCACTCCTTTCTCTGCACTGTGCCCTGTGTATGACATGGTCTACTGGAGCCTGTCCTAGAACCTGTCCTATGGTAACCAAGAGCAGGGACTTCAGGATAAGGGCAGTTGTTTTGCTCTTGGCACCTCCACACCCTAGTCCAGTGTGGTGGCCCGAGTTGGTCTGGAATGCAGTGGGGAGATGCTTCTCTTTATTGTAAGAGGCAATAAAGTGTCCTGCACTCACACGTGTGCTCATGAGAGAAGGCAGCCCTGGACGGTGCAGGCTGGGGGACAGTGAGTCTGATAGCTGAGTTGGCTCCTAAGTACTTTGTCCTGTGCAGCAGGGACAGCGCAGACACGGGACGTGGGGTGATTCTTACACCAGGTGGTGTAGACTGGCAGGGCAGAGATTTCATTTCATTAGGTAGAAAGGTCCAAATGTAAAATGTGTCTTTTGTTCTGTAGTGTTTGACTTGTTATTTTCAGACCTCAGTTACCCAAAGGTCACTAAACCGAGGGAGTGAGACCCGCGTCCCAGGGCTTACCCAGAACACAGTCTCGGTGATGAGAGCCCTTAACTCATCTTCCTGAAGTCACCCTATGTGTCACCCTTAGCTACTGTGACTCTCATGATTGTCCTCCTAGTTCTGTCCCTACTTCTACAATCACATATCACCTTCCCCAGGTGGCCCATGACCTCAGAGCACACAGCAGGTCAGGCCTGGGGGGACAGCTGACACCCCCTGCCCTGACTCCTCACCTCCTGGCTGCAGCTTACCCAGGCAACAGCGTCCCTCACACACATGTTTCCTTTCTTTCTTTTTTTAAAAACTGTTTTTGCTTTTATTTTTATCTATGTATTTATTCATTTATTTTGAGACAAGGCCTCACTATGTAAACTTAGCTCACCTGGAACTCACCATGGACACTAGCCTGGCCTAACCGGCTGCCTTGCTGGTGTGCACGCGTGCCCCACCACACCTATTTCTCTGCACACGTGCCATGGAACCCCTGTCAGGGTGGCCTTGTGTCTCGGGGCTGCGTGTGCACAAAGGTCCTTGTCTCACATCTTCTTCCCAAATGTAGAACCAGGCCTCTATTTTGTATTGAGGACAGAGGAAAGTCCACTCCTGGGGGCATCCTGTGTCACAGCACTCCACCCTTCTGCTAGACAAAAGGACCTCTCTCTGTCTCTGCTTCTCCCTGTGTGTCTGTCTCTCTGTCTGTCTGTCTGTCTGTCTGTCTGTCTGTCTGTCTGTCTCTCTCTCTCTCTCTCTCTGTCTCTCTCTGTCACTCCTATTCCAAGGCCACATATGGTCCCTCAGGTAAGTGCCCCTGTCATGTCTGACAAAACACTAATAGAAAATGTCCCTTCAGCCTTCATTCAATCAGGTCAGAGCCACATTTCCACACCCCACTCCCCGAGAAGACTGCACTTCCTCCCACCAAGGCCCTCACAGTTCTCTCCCAGGTCACCAACAGCTGCTCCTCATGGGCTTCATCTGAGGGGGCAGATAACAGCATGGCACCTCAGCAGGTCCTCCCAGGCTCCACCTGAGTGGCAGATACCAATTCTTGGTATCTTGCTCACTGCAAACTCTAACCTCAGAAGCCTCCGAGCTACTGCTTGGAAACACTAAGGAGAGGGTTCTAAGAACTCCAGGGCTGTGTGGCTTCTTCTCTCAGGCAGTGTTGTGGCAGCAGCCCTGCCAGGTGCAGGAGGCAGCAGCGTTGATGCACATGCAGGACAGAGTGTCCTGGTCAGGGCTGAGGTGACTGGCTTCTCAGGCTGTGTCTGCTTCTTTCCCTCACTGTCTGTCTTCAATGGTGGGGTGACCAGAGACCTCCCTCCCCCATCTGCACTTACTTCACGCTCTGCAGAGCTTCGGGGTTCACACTACTTCATAGTCACTGTGGCCACCCACAGGGCACCTCTCACACGGGAACCTCTCTTTGATTTTCTCGGTGTTCAAGCCTCACTCCATGCTCTGTGGCCAGCTCAGGTCAGCAATGTGGACCACAGCAGGCAGAGCAAGCAATGGGTTCCCCTGGGCCACTGGGGCCTTGCAGAGCCAGGAGTTCATGAGGAAATGCACCAGGAGGATGAGAGGAGGGAGGTCCTCTCTGCTGTCAACTTTGACCTCAGCTTCTGGGTATCCACAGCCATCTCCTGCAGCTGGATGCACCTGCAGACCTTGTGGTCTGGAAGGAGGTAGATTGTTCATGGCTTTTGCTAGCTTGGCGGCCTTCTTGAAGCCCTGTGGGAGAAACAGGTGTCTACAGTGCTGCCAGGAAGTCTCGGGGGCATCTCTTCTCAGTTGCTGAAGTATCAAGGATCCAAGGCTGGAAAGCTAGTGGGTGAGAACTCAGTAGCCCAGGTCAAAGGTCTGAATTATGTAAACCAGGAACTCAGAGACCCTCTTCTCCCCTACATTGTACTGGGTCTGTGTCAAAATCCTTCCTGGAGCAGGCAGTTCAAACTGGTCATGGTCCTCTCTGGCCATGAGGTGCTGGCCCAGCAGAATGTAGGCCAAGCTGAAGCCCCAGTGGCAGGTGTGGTCCTCAGGGCGCTGTGCAACTGCCCTGAAGGCTCCTGCATCCCGTACATAAGGTGGCGGCTTAGGCATCAGATGCAGGTGGTGCTGCCCAAGCACACTGGGGGAGTCGGGATGGGGTTCTGGTTGATCTCCAGGCTGAGTGCCAGTGTGGGGTCAGCTCCTGGCAGGTTGGGGGGCAGGTGTTGCTCATGCCATGCAGCTCAGTTGTGCAGGACCAGAAGACCTCGGTGGCAGTGCCGCTGGCTTCACTCTGGTGCCTGCTGCATGGAGAAGGCACCGAGATCCAGGATGAGAATCTGAGGCAAAGTTGTCTCCTCTCACCAGGATACACGAGGCTGTGTCCTGTCCTCTCACCTCAGAGCTCCGTGGACAGGTCTGTGTGCATCAGGGATCTGCACGCCATGGTGGCTGTGTGGCCTGCCAGTGCTGAGCTAAGGGCACCTCAGCTCCTCCTGAGCTCACAAACCCAGTGCCAACTGTGCCACCTGCTGAGGCCTCCAGGTGCTCATGGGAATCAGGTGCTGCCATGGCCCATGCTCCCAGTTCCCGCTGTGCCTTCTTGCTGGGTCACTAAAGCAGTGGTCTTGCTCCAGGGCCCCATGTCTGAGGCCTGCAGGTTTAAGTGTGTGGGGGTGCGACATGTGGTGCCCACACGCCTCCCCCAGTTCCCTGCCCAGTCTGTTCCAAGTGTGCCCTCTGAGAGCCACCAAGACCACAGCTCCATAGTGTGATTCTGGCGGGAACCTGCACGGAGGCCTAGGGACCCAAAGCTGGTCCTCTGGCTGCAGTCACCTCCTTTGCCTCCTGGGTGTCTGGTCTGCCTCAAGGCTGGCCAGTCTCCCCCTGTGGTGTCTTCACTGCAGGAGGTGGTGGCTTTGGATGGGACAAACTGGAGCACCAAGGCAGCTCTGGATTTGGTGCCCTCTGTTGGAAGTCAGCAAGCCCTTTGCTCAAGTTTCCCCCTGTATTTAAATTACATTTATTTATTATGTATACAGTGTTCTGTTTTCATGTACATCTGCATGACAGAAGAAGGCACAAGGTCTCATTATAGATGGCTGTGAGCCACCATGTGGTTGCTGGGAATTGAACTCAGGACTTTTGGACAGAGAAGTCAGTGCACTTAACCTTTGAGCCATCTCTCCGGGTCCCTCAAGCCCCTTTTTAACTGTTACATGAATGAGAGAAGTTGTCCATATTTGTGGGCTGTCATATGATCCTTCCACACCTGTATCCATGTTATAAGGTCTAAATGGGGATAAAATGCATCTCCAGCTCCCAATACTCCTGCTCTATCTATGGCGGGCACCGCTCATATCTCTGAGTCTCCAAGTTGCTGTTGAAGCCAGGGACTCCTTGTCATCCACATAGCCGACTTCCATGTACCGAGGCCCTGTGGGAATACGTCAGATGTGTGCGCCTGAGGGAGGCGCCTGGTGAGACCCTGACCCTCCTCCTGGCACCTTGGGCAGGTGCGAGGGCCCAGAGGTGAGCAGGGCGCCTGCTTTGGGTCCAAGGTGAAGAAGAGGGCTGGGGGAGGGGCATTCTGGTTCCCTGTTGTGGTCCCTCCCCACAGAGTTGCAGAATCACTTTCCCCCCTGACCTCACACTCACCAGCCTGAGTCTGGGTAGGGGCAGCGGCCAGCAGTAGGAGCAGCATTTCCTGCTGCCACCTGCCAAACTAGAAATGTGCTGAGCAGGTTTGAGTCTGTACAGGCTTTATAACTAGGGACCTCAGCGGTTGGTTCTTCAGGATTTCAGTGCCCAGAGGTGGTAAGAGCTAACTGTCAACTTATTGTCCACAAGGACCTGACACCAATTAGGAGATGGACAAGCTAAGCCCTCGAACCTGGGCTTCCCTATCCAGGCCGGCACTTAAACACTGAAACAGAATGATTTCAACACTGTGTTCATAAGAGCTGGGGTCTCGGAGACATGGCTTCCTCACATGGCAGCTGGAAACCACTCAGGTTCTGGCTTGCGGCCCCGAGGAGTCCTCTGCTACTTGTCTGGGTCCTTCTTGTGGCTGCTGTTGACACAGTGGCTGGCTTCCCCAGAGCCACTCACAGAGAGAGAAAAAGATGGCTACAGGGCAGGAGGGCAAGAGAGCTGGAGGGAGAGAGGAAGAGTGACAGAAGAAAGGAGGGAGGGAGGGAGGGAGGGGTGTGGCTGCTGCTTCCCCCCTGCAGCCCTTGAAGTGGCTCCTTCCCTGAGCCCTGCTGCAGTGGCCCTGGCTTCACAGGCTGTCCAGAGCCCTCTGGAAAGTCTGCCCCTCTCCTTGGTCCACTGGGAACCCCAGTTCTTAGATCCCCAACCTTGGTGTGCTCTGAGTTTTAAAGATGTTCCTCTATAGGCTACTTTTTTCTTAACAAATATATTTTATTATGAACTTGTTAACCAACCGTAAGTCATTTATAACCCGACTAACCTAAACAATAGGAAGAGGTTTAAATAATACAATAAATAACAATAAATAATACAATAAGGATATCAGTTCCAAGGAACAATTCTCCTGGTGTAATCAGCAGGATTTCTTCTGATCGAACCTAGAGTAACCAGAACCAGAACCTCAGCAGTCCTGAATCCCAAAGGGGAGCAATGAACAGCCAAAACTATCCCAAGTCTCCAAAGGCCCCGCCTCCAGTTCTGGGCTCATTTACATATCTCCTCCCAGAGTCTGTTCAGGGATTTTTTTCAGCTGGCAACAATCAAGCTCCCCGACTAGGTGGTTTATCTTCTAGTGGGTTAACCTCATCTGTTCTCACAAGACCGGTCCAATCCCACACTTGGGGTCATAACAAAAAACAGGTTTGTCTCTCCTTCATTCCTCTGTTAATAGGGACACATTCTTTTCTCAGATGCAGTTTTTGTTTTCTTCCACTATGTTCCAAGACACTGACCAGCTCCCCAGCCTGGGGGACCCCAGCCCCTGAGCTGAGGAACTGACTGTGACAGCTGCTCTGCTTGCTGTCTCCACCCTGTGGCCCCACAGTTAACAGGCTGCCTCAGCCCCACCTACTGCCCTTTAACTTGTGGCATAGCAATCCCTGTGTGCTGGAGATCATGTGTGCTTGCTTGGGTGACAGTTTGTGTGTGTGTTTGTGAACATAGAAACACACAGATACATTTTTAAAGCTACAAATACATAAAAGGCCAATTTCTAGTCTCTTTTTCCTTTTTTTAGAGATTTATTTATTTATTTATATACAGTGTTCTGCTTGCATGTACACCTGCACACCAGAAGAGGGTACCAAATCTCATAAAGATGGTTGTGAGTCACCATGTGGTTGCCAGGAATTGAACTCAGGATCTTTGGAAGGGCAGACAGTGCTCTTAACCTCTGAGCCATCTCTCCAGACCCTCCTGTTCCTTTTTTCTTTTTTGTCTTCTTTTCCTTCCTTTCTTTTTTTTTCTTTTCCTTTCTTCTCTTTTCTCTTTTTAAGATTGATTTATTTGCTGGGCGTGGTGGCGCATGCCTTTAATCCCAGCACTCAGGAGGCAGAGGCAGGCAGATCGCTGTGAGTTCAAGGCCAGCCTGGACTACAAAGTGAGTCCAGGACAGCCAAGGCTACACAGAGAAACCCTGTCTCGAAAAACCAAAAAAAAAAAAAAAAAAAAAAAAACAGATTTATTTATTACATATACAGTGTTTTGACAGCACATATGCTTGCAAGCCAGAAGAGGGCGCAAGATCTCATTATAGATGGTTGTGAGCCACCATGTGGTTGCTGGGAATTGAACTCAGGACCTTTGGAAGAACAAACAGTGCTCTTAACCTCTGAGCCGTCTCTCCAGCCCTCTTTCTTTTCTTGATTGATTGAATTTTTTTTTTTTTTTGAGACAGGGTTTCTCTGTGTAGTCCTGGCTGTCCTGGACTCATTTTGTAGCCAGGCTTGAACTTAAAGCTATCCACCTGCCTCTGCCTCCCTGAGTGCTGAGATTACAGGCCATTGCCACCGTGCCCAGCCAATTTCCAGTTTCTTAACAATGTTTAAAACTAACAGACTAGCCCAGAGTGGTAGCACATGCCTTTAACCCAGCACTGGAACTGGGGGCAGAGGCAGCCACATCCCTGTGAGTTTGAACCAGCTTAGCCTACAAAGTGACTCCAGTATAGCCAGGGCTACAAGAGACACCTAGTCTTGAAAGACCAAAACTAACCAAAGAAACACAAAACTAACAGAATAAATAGACCACCTACTGATGACTTTGTATCATTGCTTTGAACATAACTGATTCTCCTTTGATTAAGTATTAAGATTTTGTCGTATTCCCAGTGGGGACAGGGAGTTGGTGCTTTGAGACAGGATTTCTCTGTGTGGCCCTGTCTGTCCTGGACCAGGCTGGCTTGGAATTCATAGTGGTTTTCCTGCCTCTGTGTCTCCTGAGTGCCAGAATTAAAGCTTTTCTCACCCACTGCCTGGAAAATTCTTCACTGCTTCAGTCAGCTTCTCAGCTGCACTGAGATGTGCCCCTTCCTCACTCCAAGGCCAGCACCTGTTGTTCCCAATATTCCCACAGCTACTGTGGTCCTGCTCCACTTTCCCAGCCACACACACCGCTGGATTCCCTATGAGCACCTGGGTTCCCATGGCCAGGGAGGCAGAGGGAGCAGAGCAGATCCAAGTTGAGACCCTGAGGATCAGGCTTTCCTGCCCATCCTACACAAGGGTTAGGTTCTGAAAGCCTGACAGAGGATGGGGTGGGGAAACCCCAGGAAACAGCCCTGGAAGGAGACAGGGGCTCAGGACACTGAAATCCATCCCCTGAGCTCAGGGGCCTTGGTGAGACAAGGACAGGAGAAGCACCTCCTACTGCTGTCACACCCCAGAGGACAATGAGACAGGCACCACACACAGGGACAGGAACAGGCCTCACCCTCCATACAGACTGAAAAGACAGGAGCTAAAGACAAAGGCTGGGGAGAAAAGCTGCAGCCAGAATGGAGCCTGGGCAAGCCTGACAGAGCCTGGAGGCTCCTAATCCAGGACACAGGACAAGGTTCACCCTCCCTGTAATCCTGTCATCACAGTCTGTCAGCTTGTGGCTCTACCCAGAGACTAGGACAAAAGAGCCCAGGAGGACAGGGCTGAGGAGTGATCACACCAGCTCCAAGTGCACGTGGACTGAGCTCCACCTGACATGGCGCATGCACACTCAGATCCCACAGGCTCCTCCTGCCCCATGGACACGCAGCACGGGACACAGATTCTGGAAGGTTCTCCATCTGCCACTTATTTCTTAAACAATAGTGTAAGAATTCTCAATACTTTTATTTACCTGACAAACAACCACTCAAGTGAAGGACATGAACAATCAAGTCCACATTCAGTCCCCCTCAGTTGGGACATGAGGAGCTGCAGCTCAGGGCAGCAGGCAGCTGACAGGATGGAGATGTCCCCTCCTGCCTGCTGGACCAGGAAGGTTGGCTGTGGAAGGGAGCACAGGCAGTGCAGGGAGAGGGTCCTGGTGTGCAGGGCTGGGCTCCCCACTTCTTCACATGGAGCCCATAGGATCACAGGGAGCATCAGACACTGTTGCTAAGGAGAACTGAGGGCTCTGGATGTCACAGGAGGGACCTGAACACATGGTCTGTCCCTCAGTCCACTCCAGGCAGCTGTCTTCACGCTAGAGAAGGAGAGTCAGGGACAACCACTGTGAGGACAGCATCCCAACAGCCCACCGCTCACTCAAGGGACATTCTGGGAGTCCCTGAGTCCCAATCATGTCCACTTTGTCCCTCCCCGAATCAGGCCCTAGAGTGTCACCTTTACAAGCAGGAAGAGACTCATCAGAGTTCCGGCTGCTGACATTCCCTAGGGAAAAAAATAATTACAAGGTACAAACAGGGCTCAAGAGAATTTGCTGGGCTCGAGAGATGGCTCAGAAGTTAAGAGCACTGACTGCTGTTCCAGAGGTCTTGAGTTCAATTCCCAGCCACCACATGGCACCTCACCGCCATCTATAATGTGATCTGGCGCCCTCTTCTGGCCTACCCTTGTACATGCAGGCAGAGCACTGTATACATAATAATGAGTAAGTAAACATTTAAAAAAGATTTTGCTGGAGGGACTATCATTGGCTGGCTGAGCTCCCCACCATCTCCAGCTTCACCCCAAGGGACTCAGGGACAATCCTGGCCCCCACACTTACCTAGAGCTGGAGCATAGTCCCCTCCTTTTTCACCTGTGAGAAGAAAAGCTGTGAGAGACCAGGGAAGACCCAGGCTCTAGAAGTTTCCAAAACTGACAGCAGCCCAAGCTAGAGACAGGAGCCATGAGGGTGTGCAGGTGTTTCCCATTAATGAGGCAGAGCACACTTCTAAAAGGGGCTGAGAGAAAACCCAGGCCCTGCCCTCTCCTACCTCTGTTTCTCCTCCTCTTCCTCACAACAGCCACCACAGCCACAATGATGGCCACAGCTCCAAGGACAACCAGAACAGCAATGATTGCCATGATGGGGACCTTGGACTCAGGAGGCTCTGGGAAGGGAAAGCAAGGGAAGGTGAGGGTCCTGACCCCAGCTCTTAGCCCTGACCTGCTCAGGGGCTGCAGAAGGCTCCAGCTTTCCCTGAGCCCAGCTCTGCACCCACACCCTCCTTACCCCATCTCAGGGTGAAGGGGTCACGCAGACCCTCATGCACCACATGGCATGTGTAATTCTGCTCCTTCCCAGAAGGCACCACCACAGCTGCCCACTTCTGGAAGGTTCCATCCCCTCCAGGCCTGGTCTCCACAAGTTCCATGTCCTGGGTCAGTTCTTCCCCATTCAGCTGCCATGTCAGGGTGATGTCAGCAGGGTAGAAGCCCAGGGCCCAGCACCTCAGGGTGAAGCCACCTTCAGGGCTAGGGTGATGGGTCACATGTGCCTTTGGGGGGTCTGTGGGAGATTATGAATTTCCACAATCAACAAGATAAACTGAAATCTGCAGAGACAACATTAATTCAATGACACACTGAACTATGTGGCTGTTTGAACACTTGGACTGTCACCACACTAGTGACCTGCAGGCAGAGCTGGTCCCCTCAGCACAGAACTGCACATTTTCCCAGGGAGGTGGAACTCAGAAGCTAAGAGGGACTCCACATGAGCCAGTTGGTGAGTGTGCTTTTTGTTTGTTTGTTTGTTTTGTTTTGTTTTGTTTTGTTCATGAGATGTTCTATAGCTTAAGATACATAGTAGAAGAATGGAAGGAACAGAAAATAATTAATTTAATATGCATTTGAATTCATATCAAAATAGGAAAATAGTGGCAGGGGCTACATGAAGGTTGCCCCCAACTGCTGCTGCCACCATTGAGGCACAAGCATGTGTCCATCTTGCTGACCAGCATGCATTGTCTGTCCTAGTGAACAGTCATCTCCAGAGTGTGCAGCAGAAATGTGGGGAATCTCTCACACTCAGTCAGAGAAAATGACTCCCAGCCCCTGTCCCTGGGGGGACAGATACAAGGCAAGTCACACAGGATCCCTGAAGTGTGCTGTGGGCCCAGTGCAGCACCCACTGGGAACACAGCAGCTCACAGGGGGAGTGGGTCTTCCCTCTCACTCCAGTCCTCCATTGCAGAAGCCCTGTCTCTGAGGAAGATCAATGACTCACTAGGAGGAGCACTGCAGCTCGTTGGGGCAGATCTCTATGAGTTCGAGGCCAGCCTGGGCTACAAAGTGAGCCCAGGACAGTCAAGGCTACACAGAAACCCTGTCTCCAAAACCAAACCAAACCAAATAAACAAACAAAACAAAAAACCAAAACCAAAAAAAAAAAAAAAAGGCAGAAAGAGAGGGAGATAAGAAATTCTTCTATTTAGTACTTGTCCAGGGCACCCCATAAGTGCTCATGTGAGCATTCTAGGATTAGATAGAATTGGGGTGTGGAAGGGATGTAAACTCAACACACAAGGATTTGGAGAACGTATTATTTGAAAACTTCAAGAAACTGAGGAACCTATCTGGACCATGGTGGCACAAGTCTTTAGTCCCATCAATCGGTAGGCACACAGAGCCAGGCAGATCTCTATGAGTTTGAAGCCAGCCTGACCTGCAGAGAAGAGTTCCAGGACAGCCAAGCCTACACAGAGAAACCCTGTCTCAAAAACAAGAAAAGCAAACAAGCAAAAACGAAAAGAGAAATGAGACAGGCCTGGTGGCAAAAGCCTGTAATCCCAGCACTGGGGACGCAGAGGCAGGTGGTTCGCTGTGAGTTCGAGACCAACCTGGTCTACAAAGGGAGTCCAGGACAGCCAGGGCTACACAGAGAAACCCTGTCTCAAAAGACAAAAAAAAAAAAAAAAGGAAAGAAAGAAAGAAAAGAAAAAAAAAGAAAAAAGAAAAAAAGAAAAGAAAGAGAAAAAGGCACGAAAGATAACGAATGGGAAAGAAAAGACACCAAGGGAGTCTGTGATGCTGATCAGGAGACCCCGACACTGTTTCCCTAGAGACAGGGGCGTCATCCCAGCTGAGGTTCCTCAGGACTGAGCTGAGGGCAGAGGGAGGAGGAGCCCACAGCCCCTGCACCTGTGCGCAGCAGCGTCTCCTTCCCGGTCTCCAGGTATCTGCGGAGCCAGTGCACACACCGACCCTCCAGTTCGGCCTTTAGTTTCTCGGCATCACCAGCCTGCTCCCACCTGCGCCTTGTGATCTGCGCTGCCGAGTCTGCTGCCGCCCATGATGTCAGGTCTTCGTTCAGGGCGATGTAATCGCGGCCATCATAAGCATACTGAAGGTACCCGCGGAGGAGGCGCCCGTCCGACCCCACCTCACAGCCAGACATTCGCTGGAAGGTGTGAGAACCTGCGGGACCCCGCGGTCAGCCCGGCGCACCTGTCCCCACGTGACCATCCACGCCCCGCGGCCCCGCCCACCCGCGGACGCCTCAAAACCGAAAGGGAAACCGTCCCCGCTCGCGTTTTTCCTCCCGATCCTCGGACTTGGGACCTGGGCGTCTCGGCCCCGGTGTCGGGACGTGGAGGGGACGTGAGCTGTGACCGCGGTCACTCACCGCCCTCGCTCTGGTTGTAGTAGCCGAGCGCGGTCCTCAGGTTCACTCGGAAAATTTTCTCGGCTTTCATGGCGATCTGTGTGTTCCTCTCCCAATACTCCGGCCCCTCCCGCTCCATCCACTGCGCCCGCGGCTCATATCTCCGAGTCTCCGCGTCGCTGTCGTAGCGCACGAACTCCGTGTCGTCCACGTAGCCGACTTCCATGAACCGGGGCTCCCCGAGGCCGGGCCGGGACACGGCGGTGGCGAAATAACGCAGCGAGTGTGAGCCTGGGGGCGGCGCGCGGTGAGACCCCGACCTCCTCCCGGGACCCCGAGCAGGTGCGCGGGCCAGGAGGGGAGCAGGGCGCGGGGCTCGGGACGCGGGTGGAGCAGGGGGCGGAGGGTCTGGTGGGCGACGCGGGGACGCGGCTTCCCCGGTGTCCCCCCCCCCGCTCCCCGCAGAGTCCGTTTCCCTCCCGACCCCGCACTCACCTGCGCGGGTCTGGGTCGGGGCCAGGGCGGCCGCCAGCAGCAGGAGCAGCATGCGCGGCGCCATCGCCCCATCTGGGATCCGGGCGCGAGTCTGAGTCCCGCCAGCTGCGTGGACTTTATAACCGGTGCCCTCGGCAATGCTGGTTGGTCCCCAGGATCGCGCTACCCAATAGGGGTGAGATGCAGACTTGTCATCAGTGTCCAGGCAGAAGAGGCTGACACAGGTTAGGAGCAGAATTGAAACTGGGGAGATGGGCTTCCTCACCCCAGACCTCTGCTGAAGACTAAAACTTTGCACTAAACACGTAAAATTGAAACAGAATGATAAGAATACAGCCTTATAATAGTTTAGGATTGATAGTAGGCCAGATTGCCAGGCAGTGGTGGCACAGGCCTTTAATCCCAGCGCTCCAGGAGGCAGAGGCAGGTGGATTGCTGGGAGTTCAAGGAGAGCCTGATCCTCAAAGCAGGACCAGGACAGCCAAGGCTACACAGAGAAACTCTGTCTCGAAAAAAAACAAAACCCAAAACAAAGCTAGAAATAAAAACAACCCCCCAAGACCCCCCCCCAAAAACCCAGAGTCCTGGGACCTGCAGGGGAGAGTGAGGGAGAACTGAGCTCCCCAGTCATCCTCTGCTGTGTAGCAGGCAGCCAAGCTCAGCATCTGGAGACACCAACCACTGATTACTTCCCACAGTCTGTGACACCAAGACTCTGTGGGCGATCCTGGCTCAGGAAGTCTCCCAGGCCACGGTTCAGCTTTCTTGCTGTGTTTTCTCAAGGCTTCACTAGAGCTGGGTCACATGAGGTCACGTGGCTTCTTCATGTGGCAGCTGCATGAAAGGGGCTCAGGTTCCTGCTGGCTGTCCCCAGGGTTCCTCTGTCCCCATGTACCTGGGACTCTCTTCAGTCTGCACTTGACACAGCAGCTGACTGAGAGGTAAGAGGGGAGGGGGGAGGGGAGAGAGAGGAGGGGGGAAAGGGGGAGGGGGGGGAAACCAATGAATGTGTACAGTATGTTTAACATCCAATCCCAGATCACAGTCCATTGCCTGCTTCCTCCATCAGGTGAAGGGAGTGAGCAAGTTCTGCACACCCAAGAGGATGGAATCCATCTCACACATGGCAAGGGCAGAGCTGAAAACCTGTGGAAACTCACACTAAAATCCTGGTAGCTCCAGGATGTGAGTGTGACAGAGGCTTAGGAGGGTTCAGGACTCTGTAGACTGATTCTGGTGAAGGACAGGAGACTCAGAAAACTGGAGTCAGACTCCAGAGATGCTGAGGTGTGGGACACAGAAGGAGGCCTGAGTGAAGACGCTTCCTGTGCGTCCAGGGCCATTGCTCAAGTAAACAACCTGTCCACCAGTTACTAAAAGATTGGTCTCCTTGGGCTGGAGAGATGGCTCAGAGGTTAAGAGCACTGGCTACTTTTCCAAAGGTCCTGAGTTCAATTCCCAGCAACCTCATGGTGGCTCACAAGCATCTATAGTGGGATCTGGCGCCCTCTTCTGGCCGGCAGGACACTGTATACATAATACATGGATATAAATCTTTAAAAAAATAAATAAAATAAAAGATTGGTCTCCTGTTGGAGAAAATGAATTTCTTGTCAGTAAGACAAACATCTTGGTCAAAGATCTGGAACACAAGGGACTCTGGGGAGGAGTGAGTTAAGACCTTCCTGTTCACCTGTCTCCCAGAACTTGGGAGCACTAGTCCCCAAGTCCTCTCTTCCCGCTCTCACATCCCTGCTCTCCAAACTCCCAGCAAACAGCCTAAAGGAAACTTGGGCAGGGGTTGCCCCCCCATCCCCTCATCCACCACCCACCCACCCCATGCACCTGTACTCAGCAGCCTCTCTTCCCTTTTTCCAGGTGTTTCTGCGCAGCTGCTTTTCAGGTGGGCTCCTGACTTGTGCAGAGAGATCTGAGCTACAGAACGCAGGTCCTCACTCAGGTTGAGGTGTTCCTCGCCTTCGTAGACCAACTGGTTGTACCAGTGGAGCAGACGCCCATCTGGCCCCACATCGCAGCCTCGCAGCCACTGCAGCGTGTGAGAGTCTAGCCAGGGTATGGTGGGTGGTCAGCCATCTCAGGAAGCACAGCACCGTTAAACTACAGATCAAGTCCAGGGGAAACCCTGCGGGCTCTTGAGGACCTGGACGCATCCCCAGTGAATCTTCAGTGTAGTCAACGTGGACAACCCTGGTGTATCTGAGGGGTCTGGGGTCTGGTAGGCGACTAGGGACAGGTTTTCCACAAACGCTGTCCTTGTCCCTGCAGGCAGAGGCCTTTTCCCTCAGACCTCATACTCACCCCTCACCCCTCACCCCTCGCCCCGCACCCCTCGCCCCTCACCCCTCGCCCCTCGCCCCTCACCCCTCACCCCTCACCCCTCGCCCCTCACCCCTCGCCCCTCACCCCTCACCCCTCACCCCTCACCCCTCACCCCTCACCCCTCGCCCCGCACCCCTCACCCCTCGCCCCTCGCCCCGCACCCCTCGCCCCTCACCCCTCGCCCCTCGCCCCTCACCCCTCACCCCTCACCCCTCACCCCTCGCCCCTCACCCCTCACCCCTCACGCCTCATCCCTAACTCCTCACCCCTCACCCCTCACCCCTCGCCCCTCAGCCCTCGCCCCTCGCCCCTCGCCCCTCACCCCTCATCCCTAACTCCTCACCCCTCACCCCTCACCCCTCGCCCCTCGCCCCTCGCCCCTCACCCCTCATCCCTAACTCCTCACCCCTCGCCCCTCACCCCTCGCCCCTCGCCCCTCGCCCCTCACCCCTCACCCCTCACTCCTCATCCCTAACTCCTCACCCCTCACCCCTCGCCCCTCGCCCCTCAGCCCTCGCCCCTCACCCCTCACCCCTCATCCCTAACTCCTCACCCCTCACCCCTCGCCCCTCGCCCCTCAGCCCTCGCCCCTCACCCCTCACCCCTCATCCCTAACTCCTCACCCCTCACCCCTCGCCCCTCGCCCCTCACCCCTCGCCCCTCGCCCCTCACCCCTCGCCCCTCACCCCTCACCCCTCACCCCTCACCCCTCGCCCCTCGCCCCTCACCCCTCATCCCTCACCCCTCACCCCTCACCCCTCGCCCCTCACCCCTCACCCCTCGCCCCTCGCCCCTCACCCCTCGCCCCTCACCCCTCATCCCTAACTCCTCACCCCTCGCCCCTCACCCCTCACCCCTCGCCCCTCGCCCCTCACCCCTCGCCCCTCACCCCTCATCCCTAACTCCTCACCCCTCGCCCCTCGCCCCTCACCCCTCACCCCTCGCCCCTCACCCCTCACCCCTCGCCCCTCGCCCCTCACCCCTCGCCCCTCACCCCTCATCCCTAACTCCTCACCCCTCACCCCTCGCCCCTCACCCCTCACCCCTCGCCCCTCGCCCCTCACCCCTCGCCCCTCACCCCTCATCCCTAACTCCTCACCCCTCACCCCTCACCCCTCACCCCTCGCCCCTCGCCCCTCGCCCCTCACCCCTCGCCCCTCGCCCCTCGCCCCTCGCCCCTCGCCCCTCGCCCCTCGCCCCTCACCCCTCGCCCCTCGCCCCTCGCCCCTCGCCCCTCGCCCCTCGCCCCTCGCCCCTCGCCCCTCGCCCCTCGCCCCTCGCCCCTCGCCCCTCGCCCCTCGCCCCTCACCCCTCACCCCTCGCCCCTCGCCCCTCGCCCCTCGCCCCTCGCCCCTCACCCCTCACCCCTCACCCCTCGCCCCTCGCCCCTCGCCCCTCAGCCCTCGCCCCTCGCCCCTCGCCCCTCACCCCTCACCCCTCACGCCTCATCCCTAACTCCTCACCCCTCACCCCTCACCCCTCACCCCTCGCCCCTCGCCCCTCATCCCTAACTCCTCACCCCTCGCCCCTCGCCCCTCGCCCCTCACCCCTCACCCCTCATCCCTCACCCCTCACCCCTCATCCCTCACCCCTCACCCCTCACCCCTCGCCCCTCGCCCCTCGCCCCTCACCCCTCGCCCCTCACCCCTCATCCCTAACTCCTCACCCCTCACCCCTCACCCCTCACCCCTCACCCCTCGCCCCTCGCCCCTCACCCCTCGCCCCTCGCCCCTCGCCCCTCGCCCCTCGCCCCTCGCCCCTCGCCCCTCGCCCCTCACCCCTCGCCCCTCGCCCCTCGCCCCTCGCCCCTCGCCCCTCGCCCCTCGCCCCTCGCCCCTCGCCCCTCGCCCCTCGCCCCTCGCCCCTCGCCCCTCGCCCCTCGCCCCTCACCCCTCACCCCTCACCCCTCACCCCTCGCCCCTCGCCCCTCAGCCCTCGCCCCTCGCCCCTCGCCCCTCACCCCTCACCCCTCACGCCTCATCCCTAACTCCTCACCCCTCACCCCTCACCCCTCACCCCTCGCCCCTCGCCCCTCATCCCTAACTCCTCACCCCTCGCCCCTCGCCCCTCGCCCCTCGCCCCTCACCCCTCATCCCTCACCCCTCACCCCTCACCCCTCACCCCTCACCCCTCATCCCTAACTCCTCACCCCTCGCCCCTCACCCCTCACCCCTCGCCCCTCACCCCTCACCCCTCGCCCCTCACCCCTCATCCCTCACCCCTCACGCCTCATCCCTAACTCCTCACCCCTCACCCCTCGCCCCTCACCCCTCACCCCTCGCCCCTCGCCCCTCACCCCTCATCCCTCACCCCTCACCCCTCACCCCTCGCCCCTCACCCCTCACCCCTCGCCCCTCACCCCTCACCCCTCGCCCCTCGCCCCTCACCCCTCATCCCTCGCCCCTCGCCCCTCGCCCCTCACCCCTCGCCCCTCGCCCCTCGCCCCTCGCCCCTCACCCCTCACCCCTCACGCCTCGCCCCTCGCCCCTCGCCCCGCACCCCTCGCCCCTCACCCCTCGCCCCTCACCCTCGCCCCTCGCCCCTCACCCCTCGCCCCTCGCCCCTCACCCCTCACCCCTCGCCCCTCGCCCCTCACCCCTCGCCCCTCGCCCCTCGCCCCTCACCCCTCACGCCTCGCCCCTCGCCCCTCGCCCCGCACCCCTCGCCCCTCACCCCTCGCCCCTCACCCTCGCCCCTCGCCCCTCACCCCTCGCCCCTCGCCCCTCACCCCTCACCCCTCGCCCCTCACCCCTCACCCCTCGCCCCTCGCCCCTCACCCCTCACCCCTCACGCCTCACCCCTCGCCCCTCGCCCCGCACCCCTCACCCCTCACCCCTCGCCCCTCGCCCCTCACCCCTCATCCCTAACTCCTCACCCCTCACCCCTCGCCCTTCACCCCTCGCCCCTCGCCCCTCACCCCTCATCCCTTACTCCTCACCCCTCACCCCTCACCCCTCGCCCCTCACCCCTCGCCCCTCGCCCCGCACCCCTCACCCCTCACCCCTCGCCCCTCGCCCCTCACCCCTCATCCCTAACTCCTCACCCCTCACCCCTCGCCCCTCGCCCCTCACCCCTCGCCCCTCGCCCCGCACCCCTCACCCCTCACCCCTCGCCCCTCGCCCCTCGCCCCTCACCCCTGCGGGTCTGGTTTGGGGCCAGGGCAGCAGCTGCAGCAGTAGCAGAAGGAGGGCACAGGGCACCAGGGTCCCCATCCTCAGGATTAAGGGGATCCAAGCACTGTCCGGAGCCAGCCCAGGGTCATTCAAGGCTAAAAGAATCTACTGGCTGAGGCAAAATTCTGATGCCCCATTCCAAAGCTAAACTTCCTCATTTCAGCCTCTGCATAACTTCCTCATTTCAGCCTCTGCATAACTTCCTCATTTCAGCCTCTGCATAACCTCCTCCTTTCGACCTCTGCGGATGATGTTGTTTAGCCGGGTTGGCTCGGGACTTTCCAAGAGATAGTTAGCTAAAATAAGATAGGAATTGTTTCAAGATGAACCACAGGATGTTCCCCTGCTGAGATCACCTGGAGGCATTCTCAGACCCCCTACTGCTTGGCTCCTGCTTCCACCCCATATAAGCTTTTGCTTTTGATTCAATAAACAGACCTTGATAGGAGTTCTACTTGGTCTCGTCTCCTTCTTTCTCGTCCCATCTTTTCAGGTATGGCTCCCCTCGCGACCCCGTAATTACTGGTCCTGCTGGACGGGACAAGTGGCGCCCAACGTGGCCACGAGGTACGAGCCCTCTACCACGACAGAGACCCTTCCTGGGAAATAGTTCAGAAACGCCGTGGTCAAGTATCTCGCCGAGGTCAAAAGTACCTCCGATCGTCTCGGGTGCGGGCCTGCTGCTCACAGGACCTCTCCGCACTTAGGTAAGTGTTCATCTCTGTCAATAAGATGGGTTAAAGTCTCTCAAAGGAGGCGTAATTTATTCGCCACCTTAAAATTTTTCTCAGGGAAAGAGGAGTTAGAGTTAAAAAAGCCCTTGTAAGCATTAGCTTTTCTTACAGAGATTCAAACAGTCCTTCAGGACACAGGGAACTCGGGTATTGCTTTATAATTGTCATGTCAAATTTTATGTCTATGTCTGTAAATTTGTTTACTTTTTAAAATACTGTTTCATTTTTTTTATGTCTTTATAGAGGGCTAAGCTTTACTCGCTGGCCAATTTTCTAAAACAGTGCAGCACAACATGGCACACACAGCCTATGAGACAGTAAGAGTATTGCCTCTGAGGCAGGAGCAGGCCTGCCCTTTCCAGGGCCTGGACCCAGACACAGTGGCTGCCTGTGGGGCTTGCCTCTTACAGAACAGGCATGGATGCAAACATGTGACAAGTTGAAAAAGCACGGTCTAAGAAATAGAGTTTATTGCCTAAAACTTAGAATTTTCTTGCTTAATTTTTTTGCTTGTAAGTGACTAACAGTTTTTCAAATTGGTCTAGCAAATAGAGTTAATTCCAAATTCCTTAGCTACAAGATGTTTATAATTTTCTTGTTTATTTGCTTAATGTTTACTTGAAATATTTCTAAAAAATTTTAGGTGCTCAAATAAGAGATATAAACTAGTTTTGTCCTTGGAAACAAACATTTACAGCTGAGAGTTTCCAGCTTAGATCCAACTGACTAAACAAGTCCAGGGCTAATATTTCCTTGGGCCAGATAATTTTACAGACACTGCTCCTAGTTATCTGTGGGCTTGACTCCTACAGAGCAGAGATGGCTACAGACACGTGGCTAGTTGGAGAGGCGGAACTAGGAGGCTGATAGATTTCTAAACTAGGCTAGGGAATGTAGTTAACTACCTAGGACTTAGAATTTTCTTGTTTCCCTGATTAATTTTTGTTTGAGATGTTTAAAAATTTTTTTCTAAAATTAGAATAAAACAATTAAACAAGTCATGGTGGCACATGCCTTTAATCCCAGCACTCAGGAGACAGAGACAAGCAGATCTCTGTGACAGGGCATGGTGGTGCACACCTTTAATCCTAACACTTGGAGATTAACAGAGACAGAACTCTTAAATTTCAACCTGATCTCCACAGAGCGTGATCTGCTGATAAGCTAATTTTCTTACAAAGATGTAAGTTTTTAAACTTATATTAGACTTAAGGATTGTTTTTCACTGTATCCCCTGCACCCCAGGCAGATAAGATCTCTTGGAGAAGTGATGCCCCTGTCTGGGTAGACCAGTGGCCTCTGACACCCCCTAAATTACAGGCTGCCCTAGCTCGCGTTGAGTCTGCCATTAACAACCAAACTATCTCCTTTTTTGACCCTACTAAACTCTTACAATTCATTGTCCTTCCCACCCCTTTTACACCCACGGGGTGTTTTGGCAGGGCGCCCCCCTTTACTGGGTACACCTCCCTTCGGAATCGTCTAAGGTTCTTGCCACCTACCCATCTCTGGTGGCCTAGCTCATAAAGGATGGCCGCTTACAATCAAGAAAAACCTTTGGAAAAGACCCCGACATTTTGATCCTCCCCTATACCCCAGCTCAGATTAATTGGCTATTTATCAATTCTGATATCTGGGCCATTAATTGCATAGATTTTCAAGGCAAAATCGATAACCATTATCCCCCCGATAGGTTGCTTCAATTCCTTTACAAAATGCCTATTATTTTCCCTAAAAGGACGAAATTGTCCCCTATCTCCCAGGCTAGTTTAGTTTTTACGGACGGATCTTCTAATGGTATAGCAGCTTATTCCATTGATGGAGTAACCACTCGTGTGTCTTCCCCTTTTCTTTCGGCACAGCTAGTTGAGTTATATGCTATAATACAGGTATTTACAGCCCTCCCAGACCATTCCTTTAACCTATATACCGACAGCGCCTACATTGCCTGTTCGGTCCCCTTGCTAGAAACAGTGCCTCACATAAAACCTACCACTAATGCTGCCCCATTATTTGCAGCATTACAGAGCCTTATCCATCGGCGCACCAAACCCTTTTTTGTTGGACATATTAGGGCTCATTCTGGACTCCCTGGACCTCTTGCCGAGGGAAACCGGTTAGTCGATGCCGCCACCCAGATGGTCGGGTCTATTCAGGTTCAAGATTATCCCTCTGATCTAATTTCCCAAGCCCAACAGGCCCACGAGCTCCACCATCTTAATGCCCACACCCTTAGGTTGCGGTTCAAAATTACCAGAGAACAGGCTAGACAGATAGTTCGTAATTGTAAGAGTTGTTTGACTTTTCTCCTCGAAGCCCACTTCGGGGTCAACCCTCGAGGACTGGTCCCAGGCGAATTGTGGCAAATGGACGTTACCCATGTTGCCTCTTTTGGAAAACAAAAATATGTCCATGTTACCATTGATACGTATAGTGGCTTTCTTTACGCCTCCCTTCAAATGGGAGAGGCCACTAAAAATGTCATCAACCATGTACTGACTTGCCTCTCCGTCATGGGACAGCCCAGAACTATCAAAACAGACAATGGACCTGGATATACCAGCGCCAGTTTTAAACAATTTTGTGCCCAATTAAACATCAAACATATTACTGGCATTCCCTACAACCCGCAGGGACAGGGAATTGTCGAGCGAGCTCACCAAATGCTTAAAAATATGCTGCTGAAATTACAAGGTACAGGGGGAACACTCTTCCCCACATTGGGCAATAACAAAACCCTTCTGTGCCATGCACTTTTTGTCTTAAATTTTCTTACCCTAGACAAAAATCACAGATCAGCAGCGGATCGCTTATGGCACGCTACAACCTCTCAGACTTATGCTCAAGCCTTATGGAAAGATCTATTCACCTCCCGGTGGCAGGGTCCTGACCCTATTCTTATTTGGGGAAAGGGACATCGTTAACTTCTTCCTCTATCACTCATCAAACACCGTGGCCTACTTTGGAAGTGGACTTATGTATGCTGGCCTTGGGAGCCAGCGAGGCCTGGGGAACCCCCTCCTATTATATGCCCCAAGATAAGCCACTGGATCTTCGGCCTGAGGGTGTCCAAGCAGGATGTGATGGACAAGTGCCCAGGTACTTTTTGGGAGAAATACCCATTTATGTGTGTCCCGGGGGACACAGAGATCGCTCCCTTGGTCACAAATGCGGCTTCTCTAGTGACTTTTACTGTGCCGCTTGGGGATGTGAGACTACGGGAGATACCTATTGGAAACCTTCATCTTCTTGGGATTATATAACTGTTAAAAGAAAGGATCTCCCAGAGACAGTTGACCCCTCTGGCACACGTGACTGTAGTAATTGGTGCAACCCCCTTGTGATTACCTTCACTGACAAAGGAAAGAAAGCCACATGGGAGAATCGAGGCCTAGAGTGGGGACTTAGGTTATATACAATCGGATATGATCCTGGCCTTACTTTTAAAATTAAACTACTCAAGACCATTCCCAATTCAAAACCGGTGGCCATTGGCCCAAATCAGGTCTTACAGAACCTGTGGTCTGATTTATGCCACCCAACAGCCACTGGTACACCCCATACCACCCTGTTTCAACCCACCGTACCTCCCGGTCCCTCACCTTCTGTTAATATTATCCTGACCATGGTTAATGAATCCTGGTCTGCCCTGCACGCTGTTCGTCCCAACCTTGCAGATGATTGTTGGTTATGTTATGCTTCCCCACCCTTTTATGAGGGTGTTGCTATCCTTAACAATCTTACTGCTACTAACGACTCCTCCCTGGTTCGCTGGAACCCAGAGGCCAGGGAAGGCATGACCCTGGCCCAAGTCTCAGGCCTGGGGCTCTGCATCAGGGGACCCAGGATGCGTTTGCCCTCTGTTATTTCTCCTCTGTGTAATCAGACCCTTGAGGTCAGTGGTGGCTCCACCTACCTGGTAGCCCCAAATGATACATATTTGGCATGTTCCACTGGCTTAACCCCGTTTATCGTGGTACAGCCTTTCCTACAACAATATGATTACTGTGTGCTTGTTCAGCTACTTCCTCGATTAACAGTTTATTCTACAGATGAATTTCTCAACTTCTGGACTCCTCCGGGTACACCATCCAGAGTCAAACGCGAGCCCATTACAGCCGCAACCATCGCGGTTCTACTGGGGCTCGGGGCTGTCGGAGCTGGGACGGGCATTTCATCTTTAGTGATCTCCAATCAAAACTATCACCAGCTTAGTGCAGCCATAGATAAGGATATTGCTGAAATACAGGTTGCTATGGCAGCTTTAAAGGATTCGCTTTCCTCCCTTGCAGAAGTGGTACTGCAGAATAGGAGAGGGCTAGATTTGCTGTTTTTACAACAAGGGGGATTATGCGCAGCACTCAAAGAAGAATGCTGTTTCTATACCGATAAAACTGGGATCGTAGAAGATAGCATGAGGAAGGTCAGAGAAAGTCTAGAAAATCGCAAGCGGGAGCGAGATAGAGCTGAATCCTGGTATAAAAACTGGTTTTCTGCTTCCCCTCTTCTGACTACCCTCCTCCCTTCATTGCTGGGACCTCTTATAGGGTTCTTGTTACTAATATCTTTTGGACCGTGGGCTTTCAGAAAGATTACTGACTTTGTCAAACGCCAATAGACTCTGCCATACAGGGACCCACCCATGTGGAAGTTCATTACCACAGGCTCGAACCACCTGACCCCGAGGCAGAAGACTGTGCCGTCCTTGATAATGCGGCTAAAAGTGGCCTCGACTTCAACAAGCTGAGACCTAAGGGCTTCAGTAGATTGTTCACTTGAGAGGGTGCGAGGCTAAGCACTGCAGGGAACCATGCCAGACACCTCGGTAGGTTCCTGAGGAGCACGCCTGACTGCATACAGGCTGACGCGCATAAAGGATGTTACTATCCTTTTCCTGTCCTCCGCAAACGCGTCTGGGAGGTTGGGGACATGTGTGACCTGAAAAAATGGCCATGCAGTGACCTCTTAACGCAACGCCCATCTTCAGGAGGGTCAGGCCTCTACTCCCCCCCCCCTCTCTCTCTGCTTCTATTTAATAAAGAAGGGGCAGATGTCCGGAGCCAGCCCAGGGTCATTCAAGGCTAAAAGAATCTACTGGCTGAGGCAAAATTCTGATGCCCCATTCCAAAGCTAAACTTCCTCATTTCAGCCTCTGCATAACTTCCTCATTTCAGCCTCTGCATAACCTCCTCCTTTCGACCTCTGCATAACCTCCTCCTTTCGACCTCTGCGGATGATGTTGTTTAGCCGGGTTGGCTCGGGACTTTCCAAGAGATAGTTAGCTAAAATAAGATAGGAATTGTTTCAAGATGAACCACAGGATGTTCCCCTGCTGAGATCACCTGGAGGCATTCTCAGACCCCCTACTGCTTGGCTCCTGCTTCCACCCCATATAAGCTTTTGCTTTTGATTCAATAAACAGACTTTGATAGGAGTTCTACTTGGTCTCGTCTCCTTCTTTCTCGTCCCATCTTTTCAGGTATGGCTCCCCTCGCGACCCCGTAATTATGGACGGGACACAAGCACAGTCCCTCAAACCTTTGTAGCTGGAATCCCAGCTACATTTATTGCAGTCCCTAGAAACCTGTGCCCAATGGGATTGTGAGGTGTTGATGCTGTTGCTGTGCAGACTGACTGGGGCGGGGGTAGCAGGAAGTGAAACCACAAGTCTGCACATCCAAACCCAAGCCCCACCTCTGGCCCTCAGACCCTGAAAGCCACTTCTGGGGACTTGGGACTTTGTCCCCACTCCTTTTTCTGCACTGTGCCCTGTGTATGGCATGGTCTACTGGAGCCTGTGCTAGAACCTGTCCTATGGAACCCAAGAGCAGAGACTTCAGGATAAGGGCAGCTGTTTTGCTCTTGGCACCTCCATACCCAAGTCCAGTGTGGTGGCCCGAGTTGGTCTGGAATGCAGTGGGGAGATGCTTCTCTTTATTGTAAGAGGCAATAAAGTGTCCTGCACTCACACGTGTGTTCATGAGAGAAGGCAGCCCTGGACGGTGCAGGCTGGGGGACAGCGAGTCTGATAGCTGAGTTGGCTCCTAAGTACTTTGGCCTGTGCAGCGGGGACAGTGTAGACACGGGGCGCGGGGTGATTCTTATACCAGGTGGTGTAGACTGGCAGGGCAGAGATTTCATTTCATTAGGTAGAAAGGTCCAAATGTAAAATGTGTCTTTTGTTCTGTAGTGTTTGACTTGTTATTTTCAGACCTCAGTTACCCAAAGGTCACTGAACCGAGGGAGTGAGACCCGCGTCCCAGGGCTTACCCAGACACAGTCTCGGTGATGAGAGCCCTTAACTCATCTTCCTGAAGTCACCCTATGTGTCACCCTTAGCTACTGTGACTCTCATGATTGTCCTCCTAGTTCTGTCCCTACTTCTACAATCACATATCACCGTCCCCAGGTGGCCCATGACCTCAGAGCGCACAGCAGGTCAGGCCTGGGGGGACAGCTGACACCCCCTGCCCTGACTCCTCACCTCCTGGCTACAGCTTACCCAGATAACAGCGTCCCTCACACACATGTTTTCTTTCTTTCTTTTTTTAAAAACTGTTTTTGCTTTTATTTTTTATCTATGTATTTATTCATTTATTTTGAGACAAGGCCTCACTATGTAGGCTTAGCTCACCTGGAACTCACTATGGACACTAGGCTGGGCTACCTGGCTGCCTTGCTGGTGTGCACGCGTGCCCCACCACACCTATTTCTCTGCACACGTGCCATGGAACCCCTGTCAGGGTGGCCTTGTGTCTCGGGGCTGCGTGTGCACAAAGGTTCCCGTCTCACATCTTCTTCCCAAATGTAGACGGTGGGCACAGGAAAGTCCACTCCTGGGGGCATCCTGTGTCATTCCACTCCACCCTTCTGCTAGACAAAAGGACCTCTCTCTGTCTCTGTCTCTCTCTGTGTGTCTGACTCTCTCTCTCTCTCTCTCTCTCTCTCTCTCTCTCTCTCTCTCTCTCTCTCTCTCATTCCTATTCCAAGGCCACATATGGTCCCTCAGGTAAGTGCCCCTGTCATGTCTGACAAAACACTAATAGAAAATGTCCCTTCAGTCTCATTCAATCAGGTCAGAGCCACATTTCCACACCCCACTCCCCGAGAAGACTGCACTTCCTCCCACCGAGGCCCTCGCAGTTCTCTCCCAGGCCACCAACAGCTGCTCCTCATGGGCTTCATCTGAGGGGGCAGAAAACAGCATGGCACCTCAGCAGGTCCTCCTGGGCTCTACCTGAGTGGCAGATACCAATTCTTGGAATCTTGCTCACTGCAAACTCTAGACCTCAGAAGCCTCCCAGTTACTGCTTGGAAACACTAAGGAAAGGGTTCTAAGAACTCCAGGGCGGTCTGGCTTCTTCTCTCAGGCAGTGCTGTGTGGCAGCAGCCCTGCCAGGTGCAGGAGGCAGCAGCGTTGATGCACATGCAGGACAGAGTGTCCTGGTCAGGGCTGAGGTGACTGGCGTCTCAGGCTGTGTCTGCTTCTTTCCCTCACTGTCTGTCTTCCATGGTGGGGTGACCAGAGACCTCCCTCCCCCATCTGCACTTACTTCCCGCTCTGCAGAGCTTCGGGGTTCACACTACTTCATAGTCACTGTGGCCACCCATAGGGCACCTCTCACACGGGAACCTCTCTTTGTTTTTCTCGGTGTTCAAGCCTCACTCCATGGCCTGCAGCCAGCTCAGGTCAGCAATGTGGACCACAGCAGGCAGAGCAAGCTATGGGTTCCCCTGGGCCACTGGGGCCTTGGAGAGCCAGGAGTTCATGAGGAAATGCACCAGGAGGATGAGGAGGAGGGAGGTCCTCTCTGCTGTCAACTTTGACCTCAGCTTCTGGGTATCCACAGCCATCTCCTGCAGCTGGATGCACCTACAGCCCTTGTGGTCTGGCGCGAGGTAGATTGTTCATGGCTTTTGCTGGCTTCGTGGGCTTCTTGAAGCCCTGTAGGAGAAACACATGTCTACAGTGCTGCCAGGAAGTCTCGGGGGCATCTCTTCTCAGTTGCTGAAGTATCAAGGATCCAAGGCTGGAAAGCTAGTGAGGGTGAACTCAGTACCAGTTCTGAGTGAGGAGCAGCCCATATCAAAGGTCACAGCAAACTGGATCCAGGGTGTTGGGAGAAGTGTCCTCCGATTTATGCAAACCAGGGACTCAGAGACCCTCATCCCCTCTAGATTGTACTTGTGTCTGTGTCGAACTCCTTGCTTTAGCAGGCAGTGCCAAGTGGTCATGGTCCTCTCTGGCCATGAGGTGCTGGCCCAGTAGAATGTAGGCCAAGCTGAAGCCCCAGTGGCAGGTGTGGTCCTCAGCGTGCTGTGCAACTGCCCTGAAGGCTCCTGCATCCGGTACATAAGGTGGCAGCTTAGGCATCAGATGCAGGTGGTGCTGCCCAAGCACACTGGGGGAGTCGGGATGGGGTTCTGGCTGACCTCCAGGCTGAGTGCCAGTGTGGGGTCAGCTCCTGGCAGGTTGGGGGGCAGGTGTTGCTCACGCCATGCAGCTCAGTAGTGCAGGCCCAGGAGACCTCGGTGGCAGTGCCACTGGCTGCACTCTGGTGACTGCTGCCTGGAGAAGGCACCGAGATCCAGGATGAGAATCTGAGGCAAAGTTGTCTCCTCTCACCAGGAAACACGAGGCTGTGTCCTGTCCTCTCACCTCAGAGCTCCGTGGACAGGTCTGTGTGCATCAGGGCTCTGCACGCCAGGGTGGCTGTGTGGCCTCCCAGTGCTGAGCTAAGGGCACCTCAGCTCCTCCTGAGCTCACAAACCCAGTGCCAACTGTGCCACCTGCTGAGGCCTCCAGGTGCTCATGGGGATCAGGGCTGCCATGGCCCATGCTCCCAGTTCCTGCTGTTCCTTCTTGCTGGGTCAGTAAAGCAGTGGTCTTGCTCCAGGGCCCCATGTCTGAGGCCTGCAGGTCTAAGTGTGTGGGTGGGACATGTGGTCCCACCCCCACCCCCGCCCAGTTCCCTGCCCAGTCTGTTCCAAGTGAGCCCTCTGACAGGCCACCAAGACCACAGCTCCATAGTGTGATTCTGGCGGGAACCTGCACGGAGGCCTAGGGACCCAAGGCTGGTCCTCTGGCTGCAGTCACCTCCTTTGCCTCCTGGGTGTCTGGTCTGCCTCAAGGCTGGCCAGTCTCCCCGTGTGGTTTCTTCACTGCAGGAGGTGGTGGCTTTGGATGGGACAAACTGGAGCACCAAGGCAGCTCTGGATTTGGTGCCCTCTGTTGGAAGTCAGCAAGCCCTTTGCTCAAGCTCCCCCCTCTATTTAAATTAGATTTATTAATTATGTATACAGTGTTCTGTTTGCATGTACATCTGCATGACAGAAGAAGGCACCAGGTCTCATTATAGATGGTTGTGAGCCACCACGTGGTTGCTGGGAATTGAACTCAGGACTTTTGGACAGAGAAGTCAGTGCTCTTAACCTCTGAGCCATCTCTCCGGGTCCCTCACGCTCCTTTTAACTGTTACATGAATGAGAGAAGTTGTCCATATTTGTGGGCGATCAAATGATCCTTCCACACCTGTATCTTTGTTATAAGGTCTAAATGCGGATAAAATGCATCTCCAGCTCCCAATACTCCTGCTCTATCTATGGCGTGCATTGCTCATATCTCTGAGTCTCGAAGTTGCTGTTGAAGCCAGGGACTCCTTGTCGTCCACATAGCCGACTTCCATGTACTGAGGCCCTGTGTGAATACGTCAGATGTGTGAGCCTGAGGGAGGCGCCTGGTGAGACCCTGACCCTCCTCCTGGCAGCCCAGGCAGGTGCGAGGGCCCAGAGGTGAGCAGGGCGCCTGCTTTGGGTCCTAGGTGAAGAAGAGGGCTGGGGGAGGGGCAGTTCTGGCCTCCCTGTTGTGGTCCCTCCCCCACAGAGTTGCAGAGTCACTTTCCCCCTGACCTCACACTCACCAGCCTGGGTCTGGGTAGGGGCAGCGGCCAGCAGTAGGAGCAGCATTTCCTGCTGCCACCTGCCAAACTAGAAATGTGCTGAGCAGGTTTGAGTCTGTACAGGCTTTATAACTAGGGACCTCAGCGGTTGGTTTTTCAGGATTTCATCGCCCAGAGGTGGTAAGAACTAACTGCCAACTTGTTGTCCACAAGGACCTGACACCAATTAGGAGATGGACAAGCTAAGCCCTCGAACCTGGGCTTCCCTATCCAGGCCGGCACTGAAACACTGAAACAGAATGATTTCAACACTGTGTTCATAAGAGCTGGGGTCTCAGAGACATGGCTTCCTCACATGGCAGCTGGAAACCACTCAGGTTCTGGCTTGTGGCCCCAAGGAGTCCTCTGCTACTTGTCTGGGTCCTTCTGGTGGCTGCTGTTGACACAGTGGCTGGCTTCCCCAGAGATACTCACAGAGAGAGAAAGATGGCAGCAGGGCAGGAGAGCAAGAGAGCTGGAGGGAGAGAGGAAGAGTGACAGAAGGAGGGAGGGAGGGAGGGAGGGGTGTGGCTGCTGCTTCCCCCCTGCAGCCCTTGAAGTGGCTCCTTCCCTGAGCCCTGCTGCAGTGGCCCTGGCTTCACAGGCTGTCCAGAGCCCTCTGGAAAGTCTGCCCCTCTCCTTGGTCCACTGGGAACCTCAGTTCTTAGATCCCCAACCTTGGTGTACTCTGAGTTTTAAAGATGTTCCTCTATAGGCTACTTTTCTCTTAACAAATATATTTTATTATGAACTTGTTAACCAGCCGTAAGTCACTTATAACCCAACTAACCTAAACAGTAGGAAAAGAGGTTTAAATAATACAATAAATAATACAATAAGGATATCAGTTCCAAGGAACAATTCTCCTGGTGTAATCAGCAGGATTTCTTCTGCTGGAACCTGGAGTAACCAGAACCCAGAACCTCAGCAGCCCTGAAGCCCAAAGAGGTGTGAGGAACAGCCAAAACTATCCCAAGTCTCCAAAAACCCCGCCTCCAGTTCTGGGCTCATTTACATATCTCCTCCCAGAGTCTGTTCAGGGATCTTTTCAGCTGGCAACAATCAAGCTCCCCATGAGGTGGTTTGTCTTCTAGTGGATTAATCTCACCTGTTCTCACAAAACCATTCCAATCTCACACTTGGGGTCAGAACAAAAAATAGGTTTGTCTCCCCTTCATTCCTCTGTTAATCGGGACACATTCTTTTCTCAGATGCTGTTTTTGTTTTCTTCCACTATGTTCCAAGACACTGACCAGCTCCCCAGCCTGGGGGACCCCAGCCCCTGAGCTGAGGAACTGACTGTGTCAGCTGCTCTGCTTGCTGTCTCCACCCTGTGGCCCCACAGTTAACAGCCGGCCTCAGCCCCACCTACTGCCCTTTAACAGGCATAGCAGTCCCTGTCTGCTGGAGATCATGTGTGCTTGCTTGGGTGAGGGCCTGTGTGTGTGTGTGTGTGTGTGTGTGTGTGTGTGTGTGTGTGTTTGTGTGTGTGTGAAAATAGCATCACAGAGATATATTTTTAAAGCTACAAATACATAAAAGGCCAATTTCTAGTTTCTTTTTCCTTTTTAAAGAGATTTGTTTGTTTATATACAGTGTTCTGCCTGCATGTACTCCTACACACCAGAAGAAGGCACCAAATCTCATTATAGATGATCGTGAGTTACCATGTGGTTGCCGGGAATTGAATTCAGGATCTTTGGAAGGGCACACAGTGTTCTTAACCTCTGAGCCATCTCTCCAGACCCTCCCGTTTTGTTTGTTTGTTTGTTTGTTTGTTTGTTTTGTGTCTTCTTTCTTTTCTTTCTTTCTTTTCTTGATTGATTAATTTTTTTTTTTTGAGACAGGGTTTCTCTGTGTAGTCTTGGCTGTCCTGGATTCACTTTGTAGACCAGACTGGCCTTGAACTTAAAGCTATCCACCTGCCTCTGCCTTCTTGAGTGCTGAGATTACAGGCCATTGCCACCGTGCCCAGCCAATTTCCAGTTTCTTAACAATGTTTAAAACTGAAAGAATAGCCCAGAGTGGTTGCACATGCCTTTAACCCAGCACTGGAACTGGGGGCAGAGGCAGCCACATCCCTGTGAGTTTGAGGCCAGCTTGGTCTACAAAGTGAATCCAGGACAGCCAGGGTTACGAGAGAAACCCATTGCTGAAAAACCAAAACCAACCAAACAAACAAAGAAACACAAAACTAACAGAATAAATAGACCACTTACTGATGACTTTGTATCATTGCTTTGAACGTAACTGATTCTCCTTTGATTAAGTATTAAAATTTTGTCATATTTCCAGTGGTGGGGGGGAGTTGCTGTTTTGAGACAGGATTTCTCTGTGAAGCCCTATCTGTCCTGGACAAGGCTGGCTTGGAACTCATAGTGGTTTTCCTGCGTCTGTGTCTCCTGAGTGCCAGAATTAAAGCTTTTCTCAACCACGGCCTGGAAAATTCTTCACTGCTTCAGTCAGCTTCTCAGCTGCACTGAGATGTGCCCCTTCCTCACCCCAAGGCCAGCACCTGCTGTTCCCAATATTCCCACAGCTACTGTGGTCCTGCTGCACTTTCCCAGCCACACACACTGCTGGATTACATATGAGCACCTGGGTTCCCATGGCCAGGGAGCAGAGCAGATCCAAGTTGAGACCCTGAGGATCAGGCTTTCCTGCCCATCCAACACAAGGGTTAGGTTCTGAAAGCCTGACAGGGGTGGGGGTGGGGGAACCCCAGGAAACAGCCCTGGAAGGAGGCAGGGGCTCAGGACACTAAAATCCATCCCCTGAGCTCAGGGGCCTTGTTGAGACAAGGACAGGAGAAGCACCTCCTACTGCTGTCACGCCCCAGAGGACAATGAGACAGGCATCACACACAGGGACAGGAACAGGCCTCACCCTCCACACAGACTGAAAAGACAGGAGCTAAAGACAAAGGATGGGGTGAAAAGCTGCAGCCAGAATGGAGCCTGGGCAAGCCTGACAGAGTCCTGGAGGCTCCTAATCCAGGACACAGGACAAGGCTCACCCTCCCTGTAATCCTGTCATCACAGTCTGTCAGCTTGTGGCTCTACCCAGAGACTAGGACAAAAGAGCCCAGGAGGACAGGGCTGAGGAGGGACCACACCAGCTCCAAGTTCACATGGGCTGAGCTGCACCTGACATGGTGCATGCACACTCAGATCCCACAGGCTCCTCCTGCTCCATGGACACTCAGCACAGGACACAGATTCTGGAAGGTTCTCCACCTGCCTCTTATTTCTTAAACAACAGTGCAAGAATTCTCAATCCTTTAATTTACCCGCCCATCAACCCCTCAGGTCAAGGATGTGAACAATCAAGTCCACATTCAGCTTCTTAGTCTCAGTGGGGACATGAGGAGCTGCAGCTCAGGGCAGCAGGGAGCTGACAGGATGGAGATGCCCCCTCCTGCCTGCTGGACCAGGAAGGTTGGCTGTGGAAGGGAGCACAGGCAGTGCAGGGAGAGGGTCCTGGTGTGCAGGGCTGGGCTGGGCTCCCCACTTCTTCACATGGAGCCCATAGGATCACAGGGAGCATCAGACACTGTTGCTAAGGAGAACTGAGGGCTCTGGACGTCACAGGAGGGACCTGAACACATGGTCTGTCCCTCAGTCCACTCCAGGCAGCTGTCTTCACGCTAGAGAAGGAGAGTCAGGGACAACCACTGTGAGGACAGCATCCCAACAGCCCACCGCTCACTCAAGGGAGATTCTGGGAGTCCCTGAGTCCCAATCATGTCCACTTTCTCCCTCCCCAAATCAGGCCCCAGAGTGTCACCTTTACAATCTGGGAGAGACACATTAGAGCTCTGGCTATTGTCCCACCCTAGGATTTAAAAAAAAAAAGGGGGTGGGGTGCTAAAGAAATGGCTTAGAGGTTAGGAACATTGGCTGCTCTTCCGGAGGTCCTGAGTTCAATTCCCAGCAAACACATGGTGGCTCACAGCCATCTATAATGGGATCTGGCGCCCTCCTCTGGCCTGCAGATGTGCATACAGCCAGAATCTTATATAAAGAAATAAATGTATTAATCTTTTAAAATATGTTTTTAATTAAAAAACGTTTAGTTAAAAAAAGTTTAGTGCAAGGTGCAAACAGGGCTCAAAATATTTTTCTGGAGGGGCTATCATGGGCTGGCTGAGCTCCCCACCATCTCTGCTTCACCCCAAGGGCCTCAGGGACAATCCTGCCCCCCCCCACACACTTACCTAGAGCTGGAGCATATAGTCCCCTCCTTTTCCACCTGTGAAAAGAAAAGCTGTGAGTGACCAGGAAAGATCCCAGCCCTAGGGAGTTTCCAGAACTGACAGCAGCCCCAGTTTGAGACAGGAGCAATGAGGGTGTTCATGTGTTTCCCATTAATGAGGCAGAGCACACTTCTAAAAGGGGCTGAGAGAAAACCCAGGTCCTGCCCTCTTCTACCTCTGTTTCTTCTCCTCTTCCTCACAACAGCCACCACAGCCACAATGATGGTCACAGCTCCAAGGACAACCAGAACAGCATTGGTTGCCATGATGGGGACCATGGACTCAGGAGGCTCTGGGAAGGGAAGGGAAAGCAAGGGAAGGTGAGGGTCATGACCCCAGCTCTCAGCCCTGACCTGCTCAGGGCCTGAGGAAGGCTCCAGCTTTCCCTGAGCCCAGCTCTGCACCCACACCCTCCTTACCCCATCTCAGGGTGAGGGGCTCACGCAGACCCTCATGCACCACATGGCATGTGTAATCCTGCTCCTTCCCAGAAGGCACCACCACAGCTGCCCACTTCTGGAAGGTTCCATCCCCTGCAGGCCTGGTGTCCACAAGCTCCATGTCCTGGGTCAGTTCCTCCCCATTCAGCTGCCAGGTCAGGGTGATGTCAGCAGGGTAGAAGCCCAGGGCCCAGCACCTCAGGGTGACATCACCTTGAGATCTGGGGTGATGGATCACATGTGCCTTTGGGGCATCTGTTGGGAGATTTAAGAAATCCCACAATTGATGGGTGTGGTGGCACACGCCTTTAATCCCTGCACTCAGGATGCAGAGGCAGGGGGATTGCTGTGAGTTTGGGGCAGTCTCATGTACAAAGTGAGTCCAGGACAGCCAAGGCTACACAGAGAAACCCTGTCTCAGAAAACAAAACAAAACAAACACCATAATTAAGGAGATAAACTGAAATCTGCAAAAATAACATTAAATCAGTGACGACACTGGACTGTGTTTATGTTTGAACACTTGGACTGTCACCACACTGGTGACCTGCAGGCAGAGCTGGTCCCCTCAGCACAGAACTGCACATTGTTCCGGGGGGGGGGGGCACTCAAATCCTAAGAGAGGATCTAAAGGAACCAGCAGGTAAACATTTTGGTTTGTTTGTTTTGCTTTTTGTTTTTTTATGAGATGTCCTGCAGTTTAATATATGTATTGGAAGGATGGAAGAAGGGACAGAAAAAATTAACTTAATGTGTGTTTGATTTCATATCAAAACAAGAAAAATAGTGTCAGAGGCTACATGAAGGTTGCCCCCAACTGTTGCTGCCACCATTGAGGCACAAACATGTGTTGGGGATGATCTGATGTACATTGATGCTAATTACTGCTTACTGTCTCTGTAACTGACCTTTTGCTCAATAAAAAAATAAAAAGTCATCCCACCTGGACAGGACAGAGGAGATAGGTGGGACTAGGAGAAAGAGAAATTCTAAAAAAGAAAAGAAAGAAAAAAGATGGCCAGGAGGGAGAAGGAGAGAGACCTAAAGTAAAGAGAAAAAGGCTGCCATGGGTTAACTAAAACAAACAAACACACAAACAACAACAAAAAAACAAAACTAAACAAAAAAACCAAACACATGGCTGGGGATATGGATAAAAAATCCAGCCCAAATAAGAACATTAACAAGTATTTGATATTATAAATTAATTGTAACTTTATAAAAGTTAAAAAACAAATGACATGAAATTGAGACAGCATCCCATGCCGGCCCCACTATGAAAAGTAATTTATAAGACTGATAACTGCCCTGCCCCAGGTTAACTAAGGCTAATTTAAAATCTAACAAGTGTCTATGTCTTAGTTGATCACTAGCCGGGCCTACTGATAATACAAATAATTTTAAAAACAATAAACACGTGTCCATCTTGCTGACCAGCACTCACTGTCTGTCCAAGTGAACAGTCATCTCCAGAGTGTGCAGCAGAAACGTGGTGAACCTCTCACACTCAGCCAGAGAAAATGACTCCCAGCCCCTGCCTCTGGGGGGACAGATACAAGGCAAGTCACACAGGATCCTGAAGTGTGCTGTGGACCCAGTGCAGCACCCACTGGGAACACAGCAGCTCACAGGGGGAGTGGATCTTCCCTCTCACTCCAGTCCTCCATTGCAGAAGCCCCTGTCTCTGAGGAAGGTCAATTCCTGACTCACTAGGGGGAGCACTGCAGCTTGTTGGGGCAGAGGGGGAGCAGGAGGGTCTGGATGGTTAATTCAGGCAGGAAATAGTCCAAGCTCACAGGAACCTTTCTCCTTTAAGGAAACACTGACTTGTCTAATTATCCAGGTTAGCAGTCTCCCCTGGCACCTGTGGACACTGATACAAATGGTAATACAAGGGCATGAAGAAACATTAACACCCCAGTGGGAAAGAAAATCTAAAAGCAAAATAATGCCTTCAAGACTGAAGGTGGTGGTGCAGGCTTTTAATCCCAGCACTCCAGAGGCAGAGCCAGGTGGACCTCTCTGAGTTCGTGGCCTGCCAGGTCTACTAAGAAAGTTGAGGACAGTAAGTCTACACAGAGAAACCATGCCTCAAAAAACCAAGCCCCCCCAAAGAAAGAAAGAAAGAAAGAAAGAAAAGAAATTCTACTATTTAATATTTGTCAAGGGCACCCCATAAGTGCTCATGTGACCGGTCTAGTATTAGATAGAATTGGGGTGTGGTGGGCATGTAAACCCCACCCACAGGAATCTGGGAGAATGTATTTTTTGAAAGTTCTAGAAACTGGGGGAACTTAGCTGGACTGTGGTGGCACAGGCCTTTAGTCTCAGAAGTCGGTAGGCAGGCAGAGGCAGGCAGATCTCTGTGAATTCGAGGCCAGCCTGGTCTGCAGAATCCAGGGCTACACAGGGAAACTCTGTCTTGAAAAACCACTCCCCCCAAAAAAAACCCTAACCAAAAATTAAAACCTCAAAAACAAAAACAAACCACCCTAAGATCCCAACAACAGTAGCAACAATAACAACAAAACAACAAACAACAAAACAAAACAAAAAACAAGAAAATAAAAAAAATTAACCTGGGTACGGTAACACACACCTGTAATCACAGAGAAACCCAGTCTCGAAAAGAAAAACAAAGAAACAAACAAGCAAAAAACAAGAGAAAAAGAAAAAGAAAAAAAAAGAAAAGACAGGAAAAGACACTGGTGGAGCCTGCGATGCTGGATCAGGAGACCCCGACACTGTTTCCCTAGAGACAGGGGCGTCATCCCAGCTGAGGTTCTTCTTCCTCAGGACTGAGCTGAGGGCAGAGGGAGGAGGAGCCCGCGGCCCCTGCACCTGTGCGCAGCAGCGTCTCCTTCCCGATCTCCAGGTATCTGCGGAGCCAGCCCACGCACGTGCCCTGCACGTAGGCCTTGCGTCCCTCTGCATCACCATCTTGCTCCCACTTGCGCTGTGTGATCTGCGCCGCCGCGTCCGCCGCCGTCCAGGATTTCAGGTCTTCGTTCAGGGCGATGTAATCGCGTCCATCGTATGCGTATTGCTCGTACCCGCGGAGGAGGCGCCCGTCCGACCCCACGTCACAGCCGGACATATACTGGATGGTGTGAGAACCTGCAGGACCCCGCGGTCAGCCCCGCACACCTGTTCTACGTCACCGCCCACTCCCCGCGGCCCCGCCCACCCGCGGACTCCTCAAAACCGAAAGGGAAACCGTCCCTGGTCCCGTTTCCGCCCCCGCCCCCAACCTCGAACTTGGGACCTGGGCGTCTCGGCCCCGGTGTCGCGACGTGGAGGGGACCTGAGCTCTGACCGGGGTCACTCACCGCCCACGCTCTGGTTGTAGTAGCCGAGCAGGATCCTCAGGTTCCCTCGGAAATCCTGCTCCTTGTCCTTGGCTCTCTGTGTCTGCTCCTCCCAATACTCCCGCCCCTCCCGCTCCATCCACTGCGCCCGCGGCTCCACTCTCGGAGTCTCCACGTGGCTGTCGTAGCGCACGAACTCCGTGTGGTCCACGTAGCCGACAATAATGAACCGGGGCTCCCCGAGGCCGGGCCGGGACACGACAGTGTGGAAATACCGCAGCGAGTGTGAGCCTGGGGGCGGCGCGCGGTGAGACCCCGACCTCCTCCCGGGACCCCGGGAAGGTGCGCGGGCAGGGAGGGGAGCAGGGCGCGGGGCTCGGGACGCGGGTGGAGCAGCGGGCGGAGGGTCTGGTGGGCGACGCGGGGACGCGGCTTCCCCGGTGTCCCCCCCCCCCCATCAGCCCCTCAGAGTCCGTTTCCCTCCTGACCCCGCACTCACCCGCGCGGGTCTGGGTCGGGGCCAGGGCGGCCGCCAGCAGCAGGAGGAGCCTGAGCATCGCCAATGCGCCATCTGGGATCAGGGAGCATCTGAGTCCCGCGGTCTGCATGGACTTTGTAACCAGTGCCCGCGGCGAACCTGAATGGTTCCCCAGGATCGTGCCACCCTTTAGGAGTTGAGAACTGAGTACATGTCATCAGTGTCCTGGCAGATGTACCTGACACACACTGGCTTCCCCACCCCAGACCTGGACTGGACACTAAAACTTTGCACTAAACACTTACAATTGGAACCGAATGATAAAAATGCGGCCTTGTAATAGCTCAGGGCTGATGGAAAGGCCCGATTGATTATTCCTCCTCTTTGATATCCGGGACTTTGAGTCCTGGGACCTGCACAGGAAGAGGGAGGGAGCACTGTGCTCCCCAGTCATCCTCTGCTGTGTAGCAAGGCAGCCAAGCTCAGCATCTGGAGACACCAACCACTGATTACTTCCCACAGTCTGTGACACCAAGACTCTGTGGGCGATCCTGGCTCAGGAAGTCTCCCAGGCCACGGTTCAGCTTTCTTGCTGTGTTTTCTCAAGGCTTCACTAGAGCTGGGTCACATGAGGTCACGTGGCTTCTTCATGTGGCAGCTGAATGAAAGGGGCTCAGGTTCCTGCTGGCTGTCCCCAGGGTCCTCTGTCCCCATGTACCTGGGTCTCTCTGTTCAGACGACTCTTGACACAGCAGCTGGCTGAGAGGTAAGAGGTAAGAGGGGAGAGGGGAGGGGAGAGGGGGGAACGAATGAATGTGTACAGTATGTTTAACATCCAATCCCAGATCACAGTCCCTCCTGCCTGCTTCCTCCATGGCGGAAGGGAGTGAGCAAGTTCTGCACACCCAAGAGGATGGAATCCATCTCATGCCTGGCAAGGGCAGAGCTGAAAACCTGTGGAAACTCACACTAAAATCCTGGTAGCTCCAGGATGTGAGTGTGACAGAGGCTTAGGAGGGTTCAGGACTCTGTAGACTGATTCTGGTGAAGGGCAGGAGACTCAGAAAACTGGAGTCAGACTCCAGAGATGCTGAGGTGTGGGGCACAGAAGGAGGCCTGAGTGAGGAAGCTCCCTGTGCGTCCAGGGCCATTGCTCAAGTAAACAACCTGTCCACCAGTTACTAAAAGATTGGTCTCCTGGGCTGGAGAGATGGCTCAGAGGTTAAGAGCACTGGCTGCTCTTCCAAAGGTCCTGAGTTCAATTCCCAGCAACCACATGGTGGCTCACAACCATCTATAGTGGGATCTGGCGCCCTCTTCTGGCCTGCAGGACACTGTATACATAGTACATGGATATAAATCTTTAAAAAATAAATAAAAGATTGGTCTCCTGTTGGAGAAAATGAATTTCTTGTCAGTAAGACAAACATCTTGGTCAAAGGTCTGGAACACAAGGGATTCTGGGGAGGAGTGAGTTAAGACCTTCCTGTTCACCTGTCTCCCAGAACTTGGGAGCTGGTCCCCAAGTCCTCTCTTCCCGCTCTCACATCCCTGCTCTCCAAACTCCCAGCAAACAGCCTAAAGGAAATTTGGGCAGGGGTTGCCCCCCATCCCCTCGTCCACCACCCACCCACCCCATGCACCTGTGCGCAGCAGCCTCTCCTTCCCTTTTTCCAGGTGTTTCTGCAGCAGGTGGGCTCCTGACTTGTGCAGAGAGATCTGAGCTACAGAACGCAGGTCCTCACTCAGGTTGAGGTTTTCCTCGCCATCGTAGGCCAACTGGTTGTACCAGTGGAGCACACGCCCATCTGGCCCCACATCGCAGCCTCGCAGCCACTGCAGCGTGTGAGAGTCTAGCCAGGGTATGGTGGGTGGTCAGCCATCTCAGGAAGCACAGCACCGTTAAACTACAGATCAAGTCCAGGGGAAACCCTGCGGGCTCTTGAGGACCTGGACGCATCCCCAGTGAATCTTCAGTGCAGTCAACGTGGACGACCCTGGTGTATCTGTGGGGTCTGGGGTCTGGTAGGCGACTAGGGACAGATTTTCCCCAAACGCTGTCCTTGTCCCTGCAGGCAGAGACCTTTTCCCTCAGACCTCATACTCACCCCTCGCCCCTCACCCCTTGCCCCTCACCCCTCACCCCTCGCCCCTCGCCCCTCACCCCTCGCCCCTCGCCCCTCACCCCTCGCCCCTCGCCCCTCACCCCTCGCCCCTCACCCCTCGCCCCTCACCCCTCACCCCTCGCCCCTCACCCCTCGCCCCTCACCCCTCGCCCCTCGCCCCTCGCCCCTCACCCCTCGCCCCTCACCCCTCGCCCCTCGCCCCTCACCCCTCGCCCCTCACCCCTCGCCCCTCACCCCTCACCCCTCGCCCCTCACCCCTCGCCCCTCACCCCTCGCCCCTCGCCCCTCGCCCCTCGCCCCTCGCCCCTCGCCCCTCACCCCTCATCCCTAACTCCTCATCCCTCACCCCTCGCCCCTCGCCCCTCACCCCTCACCCCTCACCCCTGCGGGTCTGGTTTGGGGCCAGGGCAGCAGCAGCAGCAGCAGGAGGAGGAGGGCACAGGGCACCAGGGTCCCCATCCTCAGGGTTAAGGGGATCCAACCACAGTCCCTCAAACCTTTGGAGCTGGAATCCCAGCTACATTTATTGCGGCCCCTACAAACCTGTGCCCAATGGGATTGTGAGGTTGGATGCTGTTGCTGTGCAGACTGACTGGGGCGGGGGTAGCAGGAAGTGAAAGCACAAGTCTGCACATCCCAACCCAAGCCCCACCTCTGGCCCTCAGACCCTGAAAGCCACTTCTGGGGACTTGGGACTTTGTCCCCACTCCTTTCTCTGCACTGTGCCCTGTGTATGACATGGTCTACTGGAGCCTGTCCTAGAACCTGTCCTATGGTAACCAAGAGCAGAGACTTCAGGATAAGGGCAGTTGTTTTGCTCTTGGCACCTCCATACCCTAGTCCAGTGTGGTGGCCCGAGTTGGTCTGGAATGCAGTGGGGAGATGCTTCTCTTTATTGTAAGAGGCAATAAAGTGTCCTGCACTCACACGTGTGTTCATGAGAGAAGGCAGCCCTGGACGGTGCAGGCTGGGGGACAGCGAGTCTGATAGCTGAGTTGGCTCCTAAGTACTTTGGCCTGTGCAGCGGGGACAGTGCAGACACGGGGCGCGGGGTGATTCTTACACCAGGTGGTGTAGACTGGCACGGCAGAGATTTCATTTCATTAGGTAGAAAGGTCCAAATGTAAAATGTGTGTTTTGTTCTGTAGTGTTTGACTTGTTATTTTCTGACCTCAGTTACCCAAAGGTCACTAAACCGAGGGAGTGAGACCCGAGTCCCAGGGCTTACCCAGAACACAGTCTCGGTGATGAGAGCCCTTAACTCATCTTCCTGAAGTCACCCTATGTGTCACCCTTAACTACTGTGACTCTCATGATTGTCCTCCTAGTTCTGTCCCTACTTCTACAATCACATATCACCTTCCCCAGGTGGCCCATGACCTCAGAGCGCACAGCATGTCAGGCCTGGGGGGACAGCTGACACCCCCTGCCCTGACTCCTCACCTCCTGGCTGCAGCTTACCCAGGCAACAGCGTCCCTCACACACGTGTTTCCTTTCTTTCTTTTTTTAAAAACTGGTTTTGCTTTTATTTTTTATCTATGTATTTATTCATGTATTTTGAGTCAAGGCCTCACTATGTAGGCTTAGCTCACCTGGAACTCACCATGGACACTAGGCTGGCCTACCTGGCTGCCTTGCTGGTGTGCACACGTGCCCCACCACACCTATTTCTCTGCACACGTGCCATGGAACCCCTGTCAGGGTGGCCTTGTGTCTTGGGGCTGCGTGTGCACAAAGGTCCTTGTCTCACATCTTCTTCCCAAATGTAGAACCAGGCCTCTATTTTGTATTGAGGACACAGGAAAGTCCACTCCTGGGGGCATCCTGTGTCACAGCACTCCACCCTTCTGCTACACAAAAGGACCTCTCTCTGTCTCTGTCTCTCTCTGTGTCTCCCTCTCTCTCTCTCTCTCTCTCTCTCTCTCTCTCTCTCTCTCTCTCTCTCTCTCTCTGTCACTCCTATTCCAAGGCCACATATGGTCCCTCAGGTAAGTCCCCTGTCATGTCTGACAAAACACTAAGTGAAAATGTCCCTTCAGCCTTCATTCAATCAGGTCAGAGCCACATTTTCACACCCGACTCCCCGAGAAGACTGCACTTCCTCCCACTGAGGCCTTCGCAGTTCTCTCCCAGGCCACCAACAGCTGCTCCTCATGGGCTTCATCTGAGGGGACAGATAACAGCATGGCACCTCAGCAGGTCCTTCTGGGCTCCACCTGAGTGGCAGATACCAATTCTTGGTATCTTGCTCACTGCAAACTCTAGACCTCAGAAGCCTCAGAGCTACTGCTTGGAAACACTAAGGAAAGGGTTCTAAGAACTCCAGAGCGGTGTGGCTTCTTCACTCAGGCAGTGTTGTGTGGCAGCAGCCCTGCCAGGTGCAGGAGGCAGCAGCGTTGATGCACATGCAGGACAGAGTGTCCTGGTCAGGGCTGAGGTGACTGGCTTCTCAGGCTGGGTCTGCTTCTTTCCCTCACTGTCTGTCTTCCATGGTGGGGTGACCAGAGACCTCCCTCCCCCATCTGCACTTACTTCACGCTCTGCAGAGCTTCGGGGTTCACACTACTTCATAGTCACTGTGGCCACCCACAGGGCACCTCTCACACGGGAACCTCTCTTTGGTTTCCTCGGTGTTCAAGCCTCACTCCATGGCCTGCAGCCAGCTCAGGTCAGCAATGTGGACCACAGCAGGCAGAGCAAGCTATGGGTTCCCCTGGGCCACTGGGGCCTTGGAGAGCCAGGGCTTCATGAGGAAATGCACCAGGAGGATGAGGAGGAGGGAGGTTCTCTCTGCTGTCAACTTTAACCTCAGCTTCTGGGTATCCACAGCCATCTCCTGCAGCTGGATGCACCTGCAGCCCTTGTGGTCTGGTGTGAGGTAGATTGTTCATGGCTTTTGCTGGCTTCGTGGGCTTCTTGAAGCCCTGTAGGAGAAACACGTGTCTACAGTGCTGCCAGGAAGTCTCGGGGGCATCTCTTCTCAGTTGCTGAAGTATCAAGGCTCCAAGGCTGGAAAGCTACTGAGGGTGAACTCAGTACAGGTTCTGAGTGAGGAGCAGCCCAGGTCAAAGGTCACAGCAAACTGGATCCAGGGAGAAGTGTCCTCTGATTTATGCAAACCAGGGACTCAGAGACCCTCATGCCCTCTGTGTCGAACTCCTTGCTATAGCAGGCAGTGCCAAGTGGTCATGGTCCTCTCTGGCCATGAGGTGCTGGTCCAGCAGAATGTAGGCCAAGCTGAAGGCCCAGTGGCAGGTGTGGTCCTCAGGGCGCTGTGCAACTGCCCTGAAGGCTCCTGCATCCGGTACATAAGGTGGCAGCTTAGGCATCAGATGCAGGTGGTGCTGCCCAAGCACACTGGGGGAGTCGGGATGGGGTTCTGGCTGATCTCCAGGCTGAGTGCCAGTGTGGGGTCAGCTCCTGGCAGGTTGGGGGGCAGGTGTTGCTCACGCCATGCAGCTCAGTAGTGCAGGGCCAGGAGACCTTGGTGGCAGTGCCGCTGCCTGCACTCTGGTGACTGCTGCATGGAGAAGGCACTGAGATCCAGAATGAGAATCTGAGGCAAAGTTGTCTCCTCTCACCAGGAAACACGAGGCTGTGTCCTGTCCTCTCACCTCAGAGCTCCGTGGACAGGTCTGTGTGCATCAGGGCTCTGCACGCCAGGGTGGCTGTGTGGCCTCCCAGTGCTGAGCTAAGGGCACCTCAGCTCCTCCTGAGCTCACAAACCCAGTGCCAACTGTGCCACCTGCTGAGGCCCCCAGGTGCTCATGGGGATCAGGTGCTGCCATGGCCCATGCTCCCAGTTCCCGCTGTGGCCTCTTGCTGGGTCACTAAAGCAGTGGTCTTGCTCCAGGGCCCCATGTCTGAGGCCTGTAGGTCTAAGTGTGTGGGGGTGCGACATGTGGTGCCCACACTCCTCCCCCAGTTCCCTGCCCAGTCTGTTCCAAGTGAGCCCTCTGAGAGCCACCAAGACCACAGCTCCACAGTGCGGTTCTGGTGGGAACCTGCACGGAGGCCTAGGGACCCAAGGCTGGTCCTCTGGCTGCAGTCACCTCCTTTGCCTCCTGGGTGTCTGGTCTGCCTCAAGGCTGGCCAGTCTCCCCCTGTGGTGTCTTCACTGCAGGAGGTGGTGGCTTTGGATGGGACAAACTGGAGCACCAAGGCAGCTCTGGATTTGGTGTCCTCTGTTGGAAGTCAGCAAGCCCTTTGCTCAAGCTCCCCCCCCCTTTAAAATTAGATGTATTTATTATGTATACAGTGTTCTGTTTGCATGTACATCTGCATGACAGAAGAAGGCACCAGGTCTCATTATAGATGGCTGTGAGCCACCACGTGGTTGCTGGGAATTGAACTCAGGACTTTTGGACAGAGAAGTCAGTGCTCTTAACCTCTGAGCCATCTCTCCGGGTCCCTCAAGCCCCTTTTTAACTGTTACATGAATGAGAGAAGTTGTCCTTGTTTGTGGGCTGTCATATGATCCTTCCATACCTGTATCCATGTTATAAGGTCTAAATGGGGATAAAATGCATCTCCAGCTCCCAATACTCCTGCTCTATCTATGGCGGGCACCGCTCATATCTCTGAGTCTCCAAGTTGCTGTTGAAGCCAGGGACTCCTTGTCATCCACATAGCCGACTTCCATGTACCGAGGCCCTGTGGGAATACGTCAGATGTGTGCGCCTGAGGGAGGCGCCTGCTGAGACCCTGACCCTCCTCCTGGCAGCCCAGGCAGGTGCACGGGGCCTTTGGGTCCAAGGTGAAGAAGAGGGCTGGGTGGGGGTCCGGTTCTGGCCTCCCTGGTGCTGCTGCCCCTCCCTGCAGAATCCCTTTCCCTCCCAGCCTCACACTCACCTGTCTGGGTCTGGGCAAGAGCAGCTGCCAGTGGTAGGAGCAGCAATTCCTGCTGCCATCTGCCCAACTAGAAATTTTCTGAACAGGTTTGAGTCTGTGCAGGCCTTATAACTAGGGACCTCAGGACACTGATCGGTTCTTCAGGATATCGGTGCTGAAAGGTGGTAAGAAGTGTCAACTTGTTGTCCACAAGGACCTGAGACCGATTAGGAGACAGACAAGCAAAGCCTTGGATCTGGGCTTCCCTGTCCAGGCCAGCACTTAAACACTGAAACAGAATGATTTCTTTTTCTTTTTGGTTTTTCGAGACAGGGTTTCTCTGTGTAGCCTTGGCTGTCCTGGACTCACTTTGTAGTACAGGCTGGCCTTGAACTCACAGCGATCCACCTGCCTCTGCCTCCCGAGTGCTGGGATTAAAGGCGTGTGCCACCAAGATATTAATACTGTGTTCCTAAGAGCTGGGGTCTCAGAGATGCAGCTTCCTCACATGGCAGCTGGAAACCACTCAGATCCTGGCTTGCTGCCCTGAGGAGTCCTCTGCTACTTGTCTGCGTCCTTCTTGTGGCTGCTGTTGACACAGTGGCTGGCTTTCCCCAGAGATACTCACACAGAGAGAGAAAGATGGCAACAGGGCAGGAGGGAAAGAGAGCTGGAGGGAGAGAGGAAGAGTGACAGAAGGAGGGAAGGATGGAGGGAGGGAGGGCAGGAGGGAGGGAGGGGTGTGGCTGCTGCTTCCCCCCTGCAGCCCTTGAAGTGGCCCCTTCCCTGAGCCCTGCTGCAGTGGCCCTGGCTTCACAGGCTGTCCAGAGCCCTCTGGAAAGTCTGCCCCTCTCCTTGGTCCACTGGGAACCTCAGTTCTTAGATCCCCAACCTTGGTGTGCTCTGAGTTTTAAAGATGTTCCTCTATAGGCTACTTTTTTCTTAACAAATATATTTTATTACGAACTTGTTAACCAACCGTAAGTCATTTATAACCCGACTAACCTAAACAATAGGAAAAGAGGATTAAAGAATACAATAATAAAACCATAAGGATATCAGCTCTGAGGAATGATTCTTCTGTCGTTATCAGCAGGACCTAACCAGAACCTGGAACGTCAGCAGGAGCCTGGAGCCCCAAAGCCTTCCCTCAAGCTGTTCTCTCTGAGAGCATCTCCAAGGGAAGTGACTAACAGCCAAAACTATCCCAAGCCTCCCAAGGCCCCACCTCCAGTTCTGGGCTCATTTACATATCTCCTCCCAGAGTCTGTTCATGGGTCTTTTCAGCTGGCAACAATCAAGCTCCCCCACGAGGTGGTTTATCTTCTAGTGGGTTAACCTCACCGGTTCTCTCACAAGACCGTTCCAATCCCACACTTGGGATCATAAAAAAGAGCATATTTATCTCTTCTTCATTCCTCTGTTAATCGGGACACAGTCTTTTCTTAGATGCAGTTTTTGTTTTCTTCCACTGTTTCAAGACACTGACCAGCTCCCCAGCCTGGGGCACCCCAGCCCCTGAGCTGAGGAACTGACTGTGTCAGCTGCTCTGCTTGCTGTCTCCACCCTGTGGCCCCACAGTCAACAGGCTGCCTCAGCCCCACCTACTGCCCTTTAACTTGTTGGCATAGCAGTCCCTGTGTGCGAACATAGCAACCCACGGATACATTTTTAAAGCTACAAATACATAAAAGGCCAATTTCTAGTTTCTTTTTTTTTTAATAGATTTATTTATTTATTTATTTATTTATTTATTTATTTATAGTGTTCTGCCTGCATGTACACCTGCACACCAGAAGAGGGCACCAAATCTCATTATAGACGGTTGTGAGTCACCATATGGTTGCCAGGAATTGAATTCAGGACCTCTGGAAGGGCAGACAGTGCTCTTAACCTCTGAGCTATCTCTCCAAACCCTTCCGTTTCTTTTTCCTTTTTGTCTTCTTTTCTTTTCTTTCTGTCTTTTCTTGGTCTGGGCTGTCCTGGACACAACTTTGTAGCTGGCCTTGAATTAAAGAGATCTATCTGCCTCTGCCTCCCTGAGCGCTGGGATTACAGGCCTTTGCCACCGTGCCCAGCCAATTTCTAGTTTCTTAACAATGTTTAAAACTGACAGACTAGCCCAGAGTGGTGGCACATGCCTTTAACCCAGCACTGGAACTGGGGGCAGAGGCAGCCACATCCCTGTGAGTTTGAGGCCAGCTTGGTCCACAAAGTGAATCCAGGACAGCCAGGGCTACAAGACACACCTAGTCTTGAATGACCAAAACTAACCAAAGAAACACAAAATTAACAGAATAAATAGACCACTTACTGATGACTTTGTATCATTGCTTTGAACGTAACTGATTCTCCTTTGATTAAGTATTAAAATTAAAAAGACTGTGACAGCTGCTCTGCTTGCTGTCTCCACCCTGTGGCCCCACAGTTAACAGCCGGCCTCAGCCCCACCTACTGCCCTTTAACTTGTTGGCATAGCAGTCCCTGTGTGCTGGAGATCTTGTGTGCCTGCTTGGGTGAGGGCCTCTGTGTGTGTGTGTGTGTGTGTGTGTGTGTGTGTGTGTGTGTGTGTGTATGTGTGAACATAGCAACCCACAGATACATTTTTAAAGCTACAAATACATAAAAGGCCAATTTCTAGTCTCTTTTTCCTTTTTTTAGAGATTTATTTATTTATTTATATACAGTGTTCTGCTTGCATGTACACCTACACACCAGAAGAGGGCACCAAATCTCCTTAAAGATGGTTGTGAGTCACCATGTGGTTGCCAGGAATTGAACTCAGGACCTCTGGAAGGGCAGACAGTGCTCTTAACCTCTGAATTATCTCTCCAGACCCTCCTGTTTCTTTTTTCTTTTTTGTCTTCTTTTCTTTTCTTTTTTTTTCTTTTCTTTTCTCTTTTTAAGATTGATTTATTTATTACATATACAGTGTTTTGACAGCACATATGCTTGCAAGCCAGAAGAGGGCACAAGATCTCATTATAGACGGTTGTGAGCCACCATGTGGTTGCTGGGAATTGAACTCAGGACCTTTGGAAGAACAAACAGTGCTCTTAACCTCTGAGCCGTCTCTCCAGACCTCTTTCTTTTCTTGATTGATTGAATTTTTTTTTTTTTTGAGATAGGGTTTCTCTGTGTAGTCCTGGCTGTCCTGGACTCATTTTGTAGACCAGGCTTGAACTTAAAGCTATCCACCTGCCTCTGCCTCCCTGAGTGCTGGGATTACAGGCCATTGCCACCGTGCCCAGCCAATTTCCAGTTTCTTTACAATGTTTAAAACTGTCAGACTAGCCCAGAGTGGTTGCACATGCCTTTTACCCAGCACTGGAACTGGGGGAAGAGGCAGCCACATCCCTGTGAGTTTGAGGCCAGCTTGGTCTACAGAGTGAATCCAGGACAGCCAGGGCTACGAGAGAAACCCATTCTTGAAAAACCAAAACCAAACAAACAAACAAAGAAACACAAAACTAACAGAATAAATAGACCACCTACTGATGTCGTTGTATCATTGCTTTGAATGTAACTGATTCTCCTTTGATTAAGTATTAAGATTTTGTCATATTCCCAGTGGGGACAGGGGGTTGGGGTTTTGAGACAGGATTTCTCTGTGTGGCCCTGTCTGTCCTGGACCAGGCTGGCTTGGAACTCATAGTGGTTTTCCTGCCTCTGAGTCTCCTGAGTGCCAGACTTAAAGCTTTTCTCACCCACTGCCTGGAAAATTCTTCACTGCTTCAGTCAGCTTCTCAGCTGCACTGAGATGTGCGCCTTCCTCACCCCAAGGCCAGCACCTGCTGTTCCCAATATTCCCACAGCTACTGTGGTCCTGCTCCACTTTCCCAGCCACACACACCGCTGGATTCCCTATGAGCACCTGGGTTCCCATGGCCAGGGAGGCAGAGGGAGCAGAGCAGATCCAAGTTGAGACCTTGAGGATCAGGCTTTCCTGCCCATCCTACACAAGGGTTAGATTCTGAAAGCCTGACAGGGATGGGGGTGGGGAACCCCAGGAAACAGCCCTGGAAGGAGGCAGGGGCTCAGGATACTGAAATCCATCCCCTGAGCTCAGGGGCCTTGTTGAGACAAGGACAGGAGAAGCACCTCCTACTGCTGTCACACCCCAGAGGACAATGAGACAGGCACCACACACAGGGACAGGAACAGGCCTCACCCTCCATACAGACTGAAAAGACAGGAGCTAAAGACAAAGGCTGGGGTGAAAAGATGCAGCCAGAATGGAGCCTGGGCAAGCCTGACAGAGCCTGGAGGCTCCTAATCCAGGACACAGGACAAGGCTCACCCTCCCTGTAATCCTGTCATCACAGTCTGGCAGCTTGTGGCTCTACCCAGAGACTAGGACAAAAGAGCCCAGGAGGACAGGGCTGAGGAGTGACCACACCAGCTCCAAGTTCACATGGGCTGAGCTGCACCTGACATGGTCCATGCACACACAGATCCCACAGGCTCCTCCTGCCCCATGGACACTCAGCACAGAACACAGATTCTGGAAGGTTCTTCATCTGCCATTTATTTTTAAACAGTAGTGCAAGAATTCTCAATCCTTTAGTTTACCCACCCATCAACCCCTCAGGTCAAGGACATGAACAATCAAGTCCACATTCAGCTTCTTAGTCTCAGTGGGGACATGAGGAGCTGCAGCTCAGGGCAGCATAGAGCTGACAGGATGGAGATGTCCCCTCCTGCCTGCTGGACCAGGAAGGTTGGCTGTGGAAGGGAGCACAGGCAGTGCAGGGGGAGGGTCCTGGTGTGCAGGGCTGGGCTGGGCTCCCCACTTCTTCACATGGAGCCCATAGGATCACAGGGAGCATCAGACACTGTTGCTAAGGAGAACTGAGGGCTCTGGACGTCACAGGAGGGACCTGAACACATGGTCTGTCCCTCAGTCCACTCCAGGCAGCTGTCTTCACGCTAGAGAAGGAGAGTCAGGGACAACCACTGTGAGGACAGCATCCCAACAGCCCACCGCTCACTCAAGGACATTCTGGGGGTCCCTGAGTTCCAATCATGTCCACTTTGTCCCTCCCCAAATCAGGCCCTAGAGTGTCACCTTTACAATCAGGAAGAGACTCATCAGAGCTCCGGCTGCTGTCATTCCCTAGGGAAAAAAATAATTACAAGGTACAAACAGGGCTCAAGAGAATTTGCTGGGCTCGAGAGATGCCTCAGAAGTTAAGAGCACTGACTGCTGTTCCAGAGGTGTGGAGTTCAATTCCCAGCAACCACATGGCACCTCACAGCCATCTATAATGTGATCTGGCGCCCTCTTCTGGCCTGTACATGTACATGCAGGCAGAGCGCTGTATACGTAATAATGAGTAAGTAAAGATTTAAAAAAGATTTGCTGGAGGGACTATTATAGGTTGGCTAAGCTCCCCACCATCTCCAGCTTCACCCCAAGGGTCTCGGGGACAATCCTGGCCCCAACACTTACCTAGAGCTGGAGCATAGTCCCCTCCTTTTCCACCTGTGAAAAGAAAAGCTGTGAGAGACCAGGGAAGACCCCAGTCCTAGGAAGGTTCCAGAACTGACAGCAGCCCCAGTTAGAGACAGGAGCCATGAAGGTGAGCATGTGTTTCCCATTAATGAGGCAGAGCACACTTCTAAAAGGGGCTGAGAGAAAACCCAGGCCCTGCCCTCTCCTACCTCTGTTTCTCCTCCTCTTCCTCACAACAGCCACCACAGCCACAATGATGGTCACAGCTCCAAGGACAACCAGAACAGCAATGATTGCCATGATGGGGACCATGGACTCAGGAGGTTCTGGGAAGGGAAGGGAAAGCAAGGGAAGGTGAGGGTCATGACCCCAGCTCTCAGCCCTGACCTGCTCAGGGGCTGCAGAAGGCTCCAGCTTTCCCTGAGCCCAGCTCTGCACCCACACCCTCCTTACCCCATCTCAGGGTGAGGGGCTCAGGCAGACCCTCATGCACCACATGGCATGTGTAATCCTGCTCCTTCCCAGAAGGCACCACCACAGCTGCCCACTTCTGGAAGGTTCCATCCCCTCCAGGCCTGGTGTCCACAAGCTCCATGTCCTGGGGCAGGTCCTCCCCATTCAGCTGCCAGGTGAGGGTGATGTCAGCGGGGTAGAAGCCCAGGGCCCAGCACCTCAGGGTGATGCGACCTTCAGGTCTGGGGTGATGGGTCACATGTGCCTTTGGGGGTTCTGTTTGGAGATTTAAGAAATCCACAATTAACAAGATAAGCTGAAGTCTATAAAGACAAAACTAAATGAATGACAACACTGAACTATGTTTCTGTTTGAACACTTGGACAATCACCACACTAGTGACCTGCAGGCAGAGCTGGTCCCCTCAGCACAGAACTGCACATTTTTTTGGGGGGCGGGGAGGGGACTCAGAAGCTAAGAGGGGATCTAAAGGAACCAGAAGGTCAGTATTTTTCTTTGCTCTGCTTTTTGTGTTTTTAATGAGATGTTCTCTAGCTTAAGATACATAGTAGAAGAATGGAAGGAACAGAAAATAATTAATGTAATATGCGTTTGAATTCATATCAAAATAAGAAATGAGTGGCAGGGGCTACATGAAGGGTGCCCCAACTGCTGCTGCCACCACTGAGGCACAAACATGTGTCCATCTTGCTGACCAGCATTCACTGTCTGTCCTAGTGAACAGTCATCTCCAGAGTGTGCAGCAGAAATGTGGGGAACCTCTCACACTCAGCCAGAGAAAATGACTCCCAGCCCCTGCCCCTGGAGGGACAGATACAAGGCAAGTCACACAGGATCCCTGAAGTGTGCTGTGCACCCCAGTGCACCCTGTCTCTGAGGAAGGTCAATTCCTGACTCACTAGGGGGAGCCCTGTTGGGGGATGGTCTGATGTATTTTGATGCTAATTACAGCTTGCTGTCTCTGTGACCCAACTTTTACTTAATAAAAAGCCATCCCATCTGGACAGGGCGGGAGATAGGTGGGGCTAGGAGAAAGAGAGGAATTCTGGGAAGAAAAAGGACTGCTAGGAGAAAAAAGGAGAAGGAGAGAGACCTGAAGTAAGAAGAGGAAGGCGGCCATGGGTTAGCTGGAGGAAAAACGCATGGCTGGTGGCCTGGATGGAGAATCCAGCCCAGATGAAAAACATTAACAAGTATACAGGATTGTACATGGAAGACAGCTTGATAAAAGTTATTAAAAACAGATGATATAGGGTTAAGACAGGGATCCCATGCCTAAGGCCCTCTATAAAAAGTAGTTTAAAGGACTGATATCTGGTCTCCACAAGCTCCATGTCCTGGGTCAGTTCTTCCCCATTCAGCTGCCAGGTCAGGGTGATGTCAGCAGGGTAGAAGCCCAGGGCCCAGCACCTCAGGGTGACATCACCTTGAGATCTGGGGTGACGGGTCACATGTGCCTTTGGGGCATCTGTTGGGAGATTTAAGAAATCCCACAATTGATGGGTGTGGTGGCACATGCCTTTAATCCCTGCACTCAGGATGCAGAAGCAGGTGGATCGCTGTGAGTTTGAGGCAGTCTCATGTACAAAGTGAGTCCAGGACAGCCAAGGCTACACAGAGAAACCCTGTCTCAGAAAACAAAACAAAACAAACACCACAACTAAGGAGATAAACTGAAATCTGCAAAAATAACATTAAATCAGTGACGACACTGGACTATGTTTCTGTTTGAACACTTGGACTGTCACCACACTGGTGACCTGCAGGCAGAGCTGGTCCCCTCAGCACAGAACTGCACATTTTCCTGGAGGGACTCAGAAGCTAACAGGGGATCTAAAGGAACCAGCAGGTAAACATTTTGGTTTGTTTGTGTTGCTTTTTGCTTTTTTATGAGATGTCCTGTAGTTTAGTATATGTAGTGGAAGGATAGAAGAAGGGACAGAAAAAAATTAACTTAATGTGTGTTTGATTTCATATCAAAATAAGAAAATAATGTCAGGGGCTACATGAAGGATGCCCCCAATTGTTGCTGCCACCACTGAGGCACAAACATGTGTTGGGGGATGGTGTGATGTATTTTGATGCTAATTACTGCTTACTGTCTCTGTGTCTTACCTTTTGCTCAATAAAAAGCCATCCCACCTGGACAGGACAGAGGAGATAGGTGGGACTAGGAGACAGAGAAATTCTAAAAAAAAAGATGGCCAGGGGAGAGAAGGAGAGAGACCTAAAGTAAAGAGAAAAATGCTGCCATGGTTAACTAAAACAAACAAACAAACAAAAACAAAAAACACATGGCTGGGGACATGAATAAAATATCCAGCCCAAATAAAAAACATTAACAAGTGTTTGAGATTATAGATAAAAGTTCTTAAAAACAAATGACATGATATTGAGACAGGGATCCCATGCCTGCTCCACTATGAAATGTAACTTAAAAGATTGATATCTGCCCCGACCCAGGTTATCTAAGGCTAATTTAAAATATAACAAGTGTCTATGTCTTAATTGATCACTAGCTGGGATTACTGATAATACAAATAATTTTAAAAACAATAAACATGTGTGCATCTTGCTGACCAGCATTCACTGTCCGTCCTAGTGAACAGTCATCTCCAGAGTGTGCAGCAGAAATGTGGGGAACCTCTCACACTCAGCCAGAGAATATGACTCCCAGCCCCTGCCTCTGGGGGACAGATACAAGGCAAGTCACACAGGATCCTGAAGTGTGCTGTGGACCCAGTGCAGCACCCACTGGGAACACAGCAGCTCACAGGGGGAGTGGATCTTCCCTCTCACTCCAGTCCTCCATTGCAGAAGCCCCTGTCTCTGAGGAAGGTCAATTCCTGACTCACTAGGGGGAGCACTGCAGCTTTTGGGGCAGAGGGAGAGCAAGAGGGTCCATTGGGGAAAAAATCTAAAAGCAAAATAATGCCTTCAAGCCTGAGGGTGGTGGTGCAGGCTTTTAATCCCAGCACTCCAGAGGCAGAGCCAGGTGGATCTCTCTGTGAGATCATGGCCTGCCTGGTCTACTAAGAAAGTCGAGTACAGTCAAGTCTACACAGAGAAACCATGTCTCAAAAAACCAAAAGAAACAACAAAAGAAAGAAAAGAAATTCTACTATTTAATATTTGTCAAGGGCACCCCATAAATGCTCATGTGACCCTTTTAGGATTAGATAGAATGGGGTGTGGAAGGCATGTAAACCTCACACACAGGGATCTGGGAGAATGTATTCTTTGGAAAGTTCTAGAAACTGGGGGAACCTAGCTGGACTGTGGTGGCACAAGCCTTTAGTCCCAGCAGTCGATAGGCAGGCAGATCTCTTTGAATTCCAGGCCAGACTGGTCTGTGGAGTCCAGGGTTACACAGAGAAACCCTGTCTTGAAACCTCCCTCAAAAAAACCCCAAACCTAAAACTAAAACTTCAAAAAAAAAAACACCCCAAAATCCCAACAACAACAAAACAAAACAAAACAAAAAAGGAAGAAGAAAATAAAAAAACTAACCTGTGTGCGGTAGCACACACCTGTAATCACAGAGAAAACCTATCTCAACAAACAAAAACAAAAAACAGGGGGCGAGGGCGGGGGGGGGGGGGTGGGAGAAAGAGAAGAAAAGAAATGAGCTGGGCCACAAGCCTGTAATTCTAGCCCTCTTCGAGGCAGAGGCAGGTGGATCTGTGTGAGTTCAAAACCAGCCTGGTCTACAAAGAGAGTCCAGGACAGCCAGGGCTACACAGAGAGACCCTGTGTCAAAAAGAAAAAGAAAAAAAAGTAAAAAGAAAGAAGGAAAAGAAAAAGAAAGAAAGAAAGAAAGAAAGAAAGAAAGAAAGAAAAAGAAACGGTACTGGTGGAGCCTGCGATGCTGGATCAGGAGACCCTGACACTGTTTCCCTAGAGACAGGGGCGTCATCCCAGCTGAGGTTCTTCTTCCTCAGGACCGAGCTGAGGGCAGAGGGAGGAGGAGCCCGCGGCCCCCGCACCTGTGCGCAGCAGCGTCTCCTTCCCGGCCTCCAGGTATCTGCGGAGCCAATCCACGCACGGGCCCTCCAGGTAGGCCTTGTGCATCTCTGCATCACCATCTTGCTCCCACTTGCGCTGTATGATCTGCGCCGCCGTGTCAGCTGCGGTCCAGGATTTCAGGTCTTCATTCAGGGCGATGTAATCGTGGCCATCGTAGGCGTGCTGCTCGTACCCGCGGAGGAGGCGCCAGTCGGACCCCACGTCACAGCCAGACATTCGCTGGATGGTGTGAGAACCTGCAGGACCCCGCGGTCAGCCCCGCACACCTGTCCCCACGTCATCACCAACGCCCCGCGGCCCCTCCCACACGTGGAGTCCTCAAAACTGAAAGGGAAACCGTCCCACGTCGCAGTTCTCCTCCCGAACCGCAGACTTGGGACCCGGGCGTCTCACGTGGAGGGGACGTGAGCTCTGACCGCGGTCACTCACCGCCCTCGCTCTGGTTGTAGTAGCCGAGCAGGGTCCTCAGGTTCACTCGGAAAGTCTGCTGGGCGTCCTTGGCGATCAGTGTCTCCTGCTCCCAATACTCCGGCCCCTCCCGCTCCATCCATGGCGCGCGAGGCTCATATCTCGGAGTCTCCGCGTCGCTGTCGAAGCGCAGGAACTCCGTGTCGTCCACGTAGCCGACAGAGATGAACCGGGGCTCCCCGAGGCCGGGCCGGGACACGGCGGTGTCGAAAAACCGCAGCGAGTGTGAGCCTGGGGGCGGCGCGCGGTGAGACCCCGACCTCCTCCCGGGACCCCGGGCAGGTGCGCGGGCCGGGAGGGGTGCAGGGCGCGGGGCTCGGGACGCGGGTGGAGCAGGGGGCGGAGGGTCTGGTGGGCGACGCGGGGACGCGGCTTCCCCGGTGTCCCCCTCCCCTCCCGACCCCGCACTCACCCGCGCGGGTCAGGGTCGGGGACAGGGCAGCCGCCAGCAGCAGGAGCAGCATGCACAGCGCCATCGACACATCTGGGATCAGGGCGAGTATGAGTCCCGCTGTCTGCATGGACTTTGTAACCAGTGCCCGCGGCGAACCTGAATGGTTCCCCAGGATTGCGCCACCCATTAGGGGTTGAGAACTGAGTACATGTCATCAGTGTTCCCGGCAGAAGAAATAGCTGACACACACTGGCTTCCCCACCCCAGACCTGGACTGGACACTAAAACTTTACACTAAACACTTAAAATTGGAACCGAATGATAAGAATGCGGCCTTGTAATAGCTCAGGGCTGATGGAAAGGCCGGATCATTCCTCCTCTTTGATATCCGGGACTTTCAGAGTCCTGGGACCTGCACAGGAGACTGAGGAGGACTGAGCTCCCCAGTCATCCTCTGCTGTGCAGCAAGGCAGCCAAGCTCAGCATCTGGAGACACCAACCACTGATTACTTCCCACAGTGTGTGACACCAAGACTCTGTGGGCGACCCTGGCTCAGGAAGTCTCCCAGGCCACGGTTCAGCTTTCTTGCTGTGTTTTCTCAAGGCTTCACTAGAGCTGGGTCACATGAGGTCACATGGCTTCTTCATGTGGCAGCTGAATGAAAGGGGCTCAGGTTCCTGCTGGCTGTCCCCAGGGTCCTCTGTCCCCATGTACCTGGGACTCTCTTGAGACTGCACTTGACACAGCAGCTGGCTGAGAGGTAAGAGGGGAGAGGGGAGGGGAGAGAGAGGAGGGGTGGAAGGGGTGGGGGAAGGAATGAATGTGTACAGTATGTTTAACATCCAATCCCAGATCACAGTCCATTGCCTGCTTCCTCCATCAGGTGAAGGGAGTGAGCAAGTTCTGCACACCCAAGAGGATGGAATCCATCTCACGCCTGGCAAGGGCAGAGCTGAAAACCTGTGGAAACTCACACTAAAATCCTGGTAGCTCCAGGATGTGAGTGTGACAGAGGCTTAGGAGGGTTCAGGACTCTGTAGACTGATTCTGGTGAAGGGCAGGAGACTCAGAAAACTGGAGTCAGACTCCAGAGATGCTGAGGTGTGGGGCACAGAAGGAGGCCGGAGTGAAGAAGCTCCCTGTGCATCCAGGGCCATTGCTCAAGTAAACAACCTGTCCACCAGTTACTGAAACATTGGTCTCCTGGGGCTGGAGAGATGGGTCAGAGGTTAAGAGCACTGGCTACTTTTCCAAAGGTCCTGAGTTCAGTTCCCAGCACCCTCATGGTGGCTCACAAGCATCTATAGTGGGATCTGGCGCCCTCTTCTGGCCTGCAGGTCACTGTATACATAATATAGGGATATAAATCTTTAAAAAATAAATAAAAGATTAGCCTCCTGTTGAAGAAAATGAATTTCTTGTCAGTAAGACAAACATGTTGGTCAAAGATCTGGAACACAAGGGACTCTGGGGAGGAGTGAGTTAAGACCTTCCTGTTCACCTGTCTCCCAGAACTTGGGAGCTGGTCCCCAAGTCCTCTCTTCCTGCTCTCACATCCCTGCTCTCCAAACTCCCAGCAAACAGCCTAAAGGAAATTTGGGCAGGGGTTGCCCCCCCATCCCCTCATCCACCACCCCCCCTCACCTGAGCACAGCAGCCTCCCCTTCCCTTTTTCCAGGTGTTTCTGCAGTAGCTGCTTTTCAGGTGGGCTCCTGACTTGTGCAGAGAGATCTGAGCTACAGAACGCAGGTCCTCACACAGGTTGAGGTGTTCCTCGCCTTCGTAGGCCAACTGGTTGTCCCAGTGGAACACACGCCCATCTGGCCCCACATCGCAGCCTCGCAGCCACTGCAGCGTGTGAGAGTCTAGCCAGGGTATGGTGGGTGGTCAGCCATCTCAGGAAGCACAGCACCGTTAAACTACAGATCAAGTCCAGGGGAAACCCTGCGGGCTCTTGAGGACCTGGACCCATCCCCGGTGAATCTTCAGTGCAGTCAACGTGGACGACCCTGGTGTATCTGAGGGGTCTGGGGTCTGGTAGGCGACTAGGGACAGATTTTCCCCAAATGCTGTCCTTGTCCCTGCAGGCAGAGGCCTTTTCCCTCAGACCTCATACTCACCCCTCACCCCTCGCCCCTCGCCCCTGCGGGTCAGTTTTGGGGCCAGGGCAGCAGCAGCAGCAGCAGGAAGAGGAGGGCACAGGGCACCAGGGTCCCCATCCTCAGGGTTAAGGGGATCCAAGCTTAAACCTGTCCCTCAAACCTTTGTAGCTGGAATCCCAGCTACATCTATTGCGGTCCCTAGAAACCTGTGCCCAATGGGAGTGTGAGGTTTGATGCTGTTGCTGTGCAGACAGACTGACGGGGGCGGGGGTAGCAGGAAGTGAAACCACAAGTCTGCACATCCCCACCCAAGCCCCACCTCTGGCCCTCAGACCCTGAAAGCCACTTCTGGGGACTTGGGACTTTGTCCCCACTCCTTTCTCTGCACTGTGCCCTGTGTATGACATGGTCTACTGGAGCCTGTCCTAGAACCTGTCCTATGGTAACCAAGAGCAGAGACTTCAGGATAAGGGCAGTTGTTTTGCTCTTGGCACCTCCATACCCAAGTCCAGTGTGGTGGCCTGAGTTGGTCTGGAATGCAGTAGGGAGATGATTCTCTTTATTGTAAGAGGCAATAAAGTGTCCTGCACTCACACGTGTGCTCATGAGAGAAGGCAGCCCTGGACGGTACAGGCTGGGGGACAGCGAGTCTGATACCTGAGTTGGCTCCTAAGTACTTTGGCCTGTGCAGCGGGGACAGCGCAGACATGGGGCGCGGGGTGATTCTTACACCAGGTGGTGTAGACTGGCACGGCAGAGATTTCATTTCATTAGGTAGAAAGGTCCAAATGTAAAATGTGTGTTTTGTTCTGTAGTGTTTGACTTGTTATTTTCAGACCTCAGTTACCCAAAGGTCACTAAACCGAGGGAGTGAGACCCACGTCCCAGGGCTTACCCAGAACACAGTCTCGGTGATGAGAGTCCTTAATTCATCTTCCTGAAGTCACCCTATGTGTCACCCTTAGCTACTGTGACTCTCATGATTGTCCTCCTAGTTCTGTCCCTACTTCTACAATCACGTATCACCTTCCCCAGGTGGCCCCTGACCTCAGAGCGCACAGCAGGTCAGGCCTGGGGGGACAGCTGACACCCCCTGCCCTGACTCCTCACCTCCTGGCTGCAGCTTACCCAGGCAACAGCGTCCCTCACACACATGTTTTCTTTCTTTCTTTTTTTAAAAACTGGTTTTGCTTTTATTTTTTATCTATGTATTTATTCATTTATTTTGAGACAAGGCCTCACTATGTAGACTTAGCTCACCTGGAACTCACCATGGACACTAGGCTGGCCTACCTGGCTGCCTTGCTGGTGTGCATGCGTGCCCCGCCACACCTATTTCTCTGCACATGTGCCATGGAACCCCTGTCACGGTGGCCTTGTGTCTCGGGGCTGCGTGTGCACAAAGGTCCTTGTCTCACATCTTCTTCCCAAATGTAGACGGTGGGAACCAGGCCTCTATTTTGTATTGAGGACACAGGAAAGTCCACTCCTGGGGGCATCCTGTGTCACAGCACTCCACCCTTCTGCTAGACAAAAGGACCTCTCTCTGTCTCTGCTTCTCTCTGTGTGTCTGTCTGACTCTCTCTCTCTCTCTCTCTCTCTCTCTCTCTCTCTCTCTCTCTGTCACTCCCATTCCAAGGCCACATATGGTCCCTCAGGTAAGTGCCCTTGTCATGTCTGACAAAACACTAATAGAAAATGTCCCTTCAGTCTCATTGAATCAGGTCAGAGCCACAGACCCGACTCCCCGAGAAGACTGCACTTCCTCCCACCGAGGCCCTCGCAGTTCTCTCCCAGGCCACCAACAGCTGCTCCTCATGGGCTTCATCTGAGGGGGCAGATAACAGCATGGCACCTCAGCAGGTCCTCCCGGGCTCCACCTGAGTGGCAGATACCAATTCTTGGTATCATGCTCACTGCAAACTCTAACCTCAGAAGCCTCAGAGCTACTGCTTGGAAACACTAAGGAGAGGGTTCTAAGAACTCCAGGGCGGTCTGGCTTCTTCTCTCAGGCAGTGTTGTGTGGCAGCAGCCCTGCCAGGTGCAGGAGGCAGCAGCGTTGATGCACATGCAGGACAGAGTGTCCTGGTCAGGGCTGAGGTGACTGGCTTCTCAGGCTGGGTCTGCTTCTTTCCCTCACTGTCTGTCTTCCATGGTGGGGTGACCAGAGACCTCCCTCCCCCATCTGCACTTACTTCACGCTCTGCAGAGCTTCGGGGTTCACACTACTTCATAGTCACTGTGGCCACCCACAGGGCACCTCTCACACGGGAACCTCTCTTTGGTTTTCTCGGTGTTCAAGCCTCACTCCATGGCCTGTGGCCAGCTCAGGTCAGCAATGTGGACCACAGCAGGCAGAGCAAGCTATGGGTTCCCCTGGGCCACTGGGGCCTTGGAGAGCCAGGGCTTCATGAGGAAATGCACCAGGAGGATGAGGAGGAGGGAGGTCCTCTCTGCTGTCAACTTTGACCTCAGCTTCTGGGTATCCACAGCCATCTCCTGCAGCTGGATGTACCTGCAGCCCTTGTGGTCTGGTGTGAGGTAGATTGTTCATGGCTTTTGCTGGCTTCGTGGGCTTCTTGAAGCCCTGTAGGAGAAACACGTGTCTACAGTGCTGCCAGGAAGTCTCGGGGGCATCTCTTCTCAGTTGCTGAAGTATCAAGGCTCCAAGGCTGGAAAGCTACTGAGGGTGAACTCAGTACAGGTTCTGAGTGAGGAGCAGCCCAGGTCAAAGGTCACAGCAAACTGGATCCAGGGAGAAGTGTCCTCTGACTTATACAAACCAGGTACTCAGAGACCCTCATGCCCTCTGTGTCGAACTCCTTGCTATAGCAGGCAGTTCAAACTGGTCATGGTCCTCTCTGGCCATGAGGTGCTGGCCCAGCAGAATGTAGGCCAAGCTGAAGCCCCAGTGGCAGGTGTGGTCCTCAGGGCGCTGTGTAACTGCCCTGAAGGCTCCTGCATCCAGTACATAAGGTGGCGGCTTAGGCATCAGATGCAGGTGGTGCTGCCCAAGCACACTGGGGGAGTCGGGATGGGGTTCTGGCTGCTCTCCAGGCTGAGTGCCAGTGTGGGGTCAGCTCCTGGCAGGTTGGGGGGCAAGTGTTGCTCACGCCATGCAGCTCAGTTGTGCAGGACCAGGAGACCTCTGTGGCAGTGCCGCTGGCTGCACTCTGGTGACTGCTGCATGGAGAAGGCACTGAGATCCAGGATGAGAATCTGAGGCAAAGTTGTCTCCTCTCACCAGGAAACACGAGGCTGTGTCCTGTCCTCTCACCTCAGAGCTCCGTGGACAGGTCTGTGTGCATCAGGGATCTGCACGCCATGGTGGCTGTGTGGCCTGCCAGTGCTGAGCTAAGGGCACCTCAGCTCCTCCTGAGCTCACAAACCCAGTGCCAACTGTGCCACCTGCTGAGGCCTCCAGGTGCTCATGGGAATCAGGTGCTGCCATGGCCCATGCTCCCAGTTCCCGCTGTGGCCTCTTGCTGGTCACTAAAGTAGTGGTCTTGCTCCAGGGCTCCATGTCTGAGGCCTGCAGGTCTAAGTGTGTGGGGGTGCGACATGTGGTGCCCACACGCCTCCCCCAGTTCCCTGCCCAGTCTGTTCCAAGTGAGCCCTCTGAGAGCCACCAAGACCACAGCTCCATAGTGTGGTTCTGGTGGGAACCTGCATGCAGGCCCAGGGACCCAAAGCTGGTCCTCTGGCTGCAGTCACCTCCTTTGCCTCCTGGGTGTCTGGTCTGCCTCAAGGCTGGCCAGTCTCCCCCTGTGGTGTCTTCACTGCAGGAGGTGGTGACTTTGGATTGGACAAACTGGAGCACCAAGGCAGCTCTGGATTTGGTGCCCTCTGTTGGAAGTCAGCAAGTCCTTTGCTCAAGCTCCCCCCTCTCCTTTTTAAATTAGATTTATTAATTATGTATATAGTGTTCTGTTTGCATGTACATCTACATGACAGAAGAAGGTACCAGGTCTTATTATAGATGGCTGTGAGCCACCACGTGGTTGCTGGGAATTGAACTCAGGACTTTTGGACAGAGAAGTCAGTGTTCTTAACCTCTGTGCCATCTCTCCGGGTCCCTCAAGCTCCTTTTAACTGTCGCATGAATGAGAGAAGTTGTCCATGTTTGTGGGCGATCACATGATCCTTCCACACCTGTATCCATGTTATAAGGTCTAAATGGGGATAAAATGCATCTCCAGCTCCCAATACTCCTGCTCTATCTATGGCGGGCACTGCTCATATCTCTGAGTCTCCAAGTTGCTGTTGAAGCCCAGGAACTCCTTGTCATCCACATAGCCGACTTCCATATACAGAGGCCCTGTGGAAATACCTCAGATGTGTGAGCCTGAGGGAGGCGCCTGGTGAGACCCTGACCCTCCTCCTGGCAGCCCAGGCAGCTGTGAGGGCCCAGAGGTGAGCAGGGCTCAGGCTTTGGGTCCTGGGTGAAGTGCTGCTGCCCCTCCCTGCAGAATCCCTTTTTCCCCTGACCTCACACTCACCAGTCTGGGACTGGGTAAAGGTGGCTGCCAGTAGGAGCATCATTTCCTGCTGCCACCAGCCCAACTAGAAATTAATTTGCTGACCAGGTTTGAGTCTGTACAGGATTTATAACTAGGGACCTCAACAACACTGGTTGGTTCTTCAGGATTTCCACGCCCAGAGGAGGTAAGAACTAACTGCCAACTTGTTGTCCACAAGGACCAGACACCGATTAGGAGATGGACAAGCGAAGCCCTCTAATCTGGGCTTCCTATCCAGGCCGGCACTTAAACACTGAAACAGAATGATTTCAACACTGTGTTCATAAGAGCTGGGGTCTCGGAGACGCGGCTTCCTCACATGGCAGCTGGAAACCACTCAGGTTCTTTCTGGCTTGCGGCCCCGAGGAGTCCTCTGCTACTTGTCGGGGTCCTTCATGTGGCTGCTGTTGACACACTGCCCGGCTTCCCCAGAGCCACTCACAGAGAGAGAAAGATGGCTACAGGGCAGGAGAGCAAGAGAGCTGGAGGGAGAGAGGAAGAGTGACAGAAGGAGGGAGGGAGGGAAGGAGGGAAGGGTGTGGCTGCTGCTTCCCCCCTGCAGCCCTTGAAGTGGCTCCTTCCCTGAGCCCTGCTGCAGTGGCCCTGGCTTCACAGGCTGTCCAGAGCCCTCTGGAAAGTCTGCCCCTCTCCTTGGTCCACTGGGAACCTCAGTTCTTAGATCCCCAACCTTGGTGTGCTCTGAGTTTTAAAGATGTTCCTCTATAGGCTACTTTTTTCTTAACAAATATATTTTATTATGAACTTGTTAACCAACCGTAAGTCACTTATAACCCAACTAACCTAAACAGTAGGAAAAGAGGTTTAAATAATACAATAAATAATACAATAAGGATCAGTTCCAAGGAACAATTCTCCTGGTGTAATCAGCAGGATTTCTTCTGCTGGAACCTGGAGTAACCAGAACCCAGAACCTCAGCAGTCCTGAAGCCCAAAGGGGAGTGACTAACAGCCAAAACTATCCCAAGTCTCCGAAGGCCCCGCCTCCAGTTCTGGGCTCATTTACATATCTCCTCCCAGAGTCTGTTCAGGGATCTTTTCAGCTGGCAACAATCAAGCTCCCCCACCAGGTGTGGCTAGCATTACCATCTCGTCAGCAAGAACGACGCTGCACACACAAACAGGATCCTTCTGCAGTAAAGCTTTAATGCCTCTTGAGAGGAAGAGCATAAGCTTACAACACGAAAAACGGAGACAGAGAGAGCAAACAGCAGAAACCCCTCCCTTATATAGGAAACTGTCCTCCGCTTAGGACGTGTCAGTCCCTGATTGGCTGTTGCTCATCGGGCAAGATGATGCCACGGGAGAGGCAGAGCACAACGAGTGGAAAATCCCTTCGCACATGTGCAGATTAGTTGTTTGTCAGCATGGGACACAGGGTGTCAGCGCCATCTTGTAATGGCGAATGTGAGCGCGGCTTCCCACATCTCCCCCTTTTCTTATTATTAAGAAGCAATAAGACACCCAACAAGGAGAGTGGAGACAGAGGTCAAATCCCCAAACAAAATATCAGGCCTGCATACACAACTCTCCCCTAAGCTCTTCACCCGGAGAGGTCATAGCCTGGCCCTGTGCCGTTTTTTCTGGGGGAAGGACACTGGGGCACGAAACCTTCATGCAAGATGACATGCCTCCCTAGAATTAGCTCATATATGCCGCAGAGCCATTCTACTGCAATGCTTCGCTATGCAACTCTCCAGGGCTGCTGAAGCTTACTCACTCTACCTCGTGCAATGAGATGAGACTCTGAGGGTGCAAGAGCTGAGCAGCCAGCGACTTATTGCTTAAGCATGGTTAACCATATATCAGGGGAAGTCCCAGACTCTAAAGCAGCAAGTGCTTGGGTGATAACCACCTTGTCTCTTTTTGTTTGAGCCCTGAGTTTACAGACCAACCATAGGGTCAATACTAATCCACAGCAGATTGCAGCTCCAAACAATCCAACCCCAACCCATTCTTTAAAGAAGGAGAAGGCTGAGGATATCCACGACGAGAATCCCTCAGTAAGTGACAGATCCAGCTGTGTGGAATTGACTTGAATGATAGCAGTCCGCAATTCTCTTAAGGTCTGTTCAAACTCCGCTGTCCAATTCTGTATAATAAACTGAGAGAGACTCTTTGACAGATTAGCTGCTTTAGTGAAATTTTCATATTGAACCGAGGTAACACATAGTCCAGGGAATTTTTGTTCACAGCCCAGTTGGGCCAGTTAAAACCACTTGTCGGCACTGGACCGTCCAGCGGAAATAAGAAGCCAACAACCAGACTTCTTCTCGAGATCTTTACTCAGGATTAAGCTCAGTGGGAATGGCCCCGAAGAAGGGAAGGGCCAAGCTTAAGTACAACTCAAGGGCCAATCAGCTCATGCCAGGTGTCACCTCCTCATAGGTCCGCGTCAGAGCAGGACTGCGCGTCATCAGATCACCAGTTACCCTTGCACAGCCTTTTGCCACATAAGGACTTGTTTATCTTAGAGAGCGCTCGCCGTCGGGATGGCGGAAACCTGCGCCTTGTTAAGGCACAGCACATCACAGCTCTCCACAGTCCCCCCTGTTTTATTTTGTAAGAGCAGGACGAAACGGGTGAGAGTAGAGGTCTGATCTCCAGAGGGCACTGATGTATGACCACCCATAACCCAGGTTATTCACCTTGATCATGTGCGAAACCCACCCTGAAGTTTGGCCACTGATGTACAACAGAACTCAGCTAGGGGCTCGGCCCCAGCCTAGCTCTGGACCCGACCGACACCTTTTTCTGGAGGTGGGATTTTGGGTGTCAGCCCACATGCAATCAGACGTGCTTTCCAGGAAGCCATTAACTGCAAACAATGTACCTCCTATGCAGTACTTTGCCTTGCACCCCGAACGTGACGAGGATCAGGACTTAAAGGCCGCCAGCCAAGCCTGAGGGGACTGTCCAGCCTCAATAGCATAGAAGGCTTGTGCAATTAGGGCATGGTCTCTGTTTCGGGATATGACCAAGCGCCGAAGGAACACAAGGCAGAGGAAGCTGATAATCAGAAGGGCCATAGCTAAAGCCCCGATACCTGCCCACTCCTTAAGATGATGCATAGCTTGTTGAATCCAAGAGGCAAGGCCTTCAGCGGTGGATACATCCACGCATGTAACAATGGCGGCAGTGCGCAGCTCTCTCCAAACTCTGCGGACCAGTTCCCCTGGAGATAAGCTGAAAGACTCTTAGACAAATTAGCAGCACGTGTAAAATTGTTATATGGCACAGATGTAATGCATAACCCTGACATTTCCATTCGCATCTGAGCCGAATCACCTGTTAGAAGTTTCAAAAAGGTCAGATGTATTCCAGCTGAGAGTAGCATTACCAAATGCTCCTCCATTAATCATGGCCATTGGTGTTGGCATCCTCAAACACTGGGAAGGTGGCACGAGCCTGCTTCCAAACCTCTGGGCACAGAGAATGATAGTTCCCCTGTGGTGCTGATAAAGGTGAAGTGTCCGCATAAGGCGGCGGTGCCAGTTCCGAGGCACGCCAAGATGGCGGATTATCTTGTTTGGGCGCGGCCTCTTCCGCCTTCTTCCTCCTCCTACCCTCCTCATGCTGTTTCTGCGCGAGCGACTCCATTTTTAGCATGAGTCTCTCAAGTCTTTAGTTTTCAGCAGCCCTTTCTGAGCCACCCTGATCAGACATGACGAAGAGTTTCCCACTTTTAAAGGGTCTCCGCACGTCCCCCGCTTTACCGCGGACTGAAAAACTTGTCTCAACAAGCTGAGAACCCTCCCCTGCTTTACCGCGGACTGAAAAACTTGTCTCAACCTGTTCAATATCTCCAAAAATGCACCCTGCAGCTTCTGTCATTCTGGCCACAAAATCGGAAAACGACTCCTCAGGGCCTTGAATAATCTTTGTGAGGCGCCTATTAGCTTCCCCTTTTTTAGAGAGTGCTTTCCAGGCTTTAATTGCAGTCTGTGAAATCTGAGCATAAGCTCCCCAATGGTAATTTATCTGATTTGCAGTAAATTGACCTTGACCTGTTAACAAATCAAAGGTCCAATCCCTCTGTTCAGGGGTAAGTGCAAGGGCATTGGCCGGAGCCTGTGTTTGAGCGGCCTCAAACCACAGGGCTCTCCATTCCATATATTGGCCCATATCTGGAAGTGCGGCCTTGGCCACCATCTGCCAATCAGAAGGATTTAGGGCACCAGTGCCAATTCTTTCTAACATTACCAGGGTGAAATTTGCATTAACCCCATATTTGCGAACAGATTCAGCCAAGTCCTTTATTAGATTGAACTCCACTGGATCATGGACTCGACCCCCGTTCTCTGTTTCAAACACAGGAAAAAAATTATGTAATTTTTTACGAATCTTTTCCGGCCAGAAGGAAAATCCAGACTGTAGTTCGTAGGGTGGAGGAGCAGTGGGTGCCACCCTTCGAGATGAATTGAGGGAGGGTTTTTTATTACCCTCTCGTTCATCTAGATGGTATCTCTCTTCCTCATACCTGACTGCCTCTTCCTCTAATTCGGCTTCTTCCTCCAAATCAAGAGTTTCATTGTCAGAGGTAGAGCTATCAATATTCAATGCCTCAAGATCCTTTAAAGGATAAAACCTTTGCGATATTTTTCCTGGCGGTGAACTAGGTCCTGAGGGGGGTTGCACTCCTTTTACAGGAGGGTCCTGAGCTTTTTTCTTTTTACGGGCATTCTTCTTCCCGCCCGCTTTTTTCTTTTTACGGGCATTCTTCTTCCCGCCCGCACCCAACCTCTCACTACGTTCGGTTTCTGACATGCTATCCTGAACTTCTAGGGCGACCTGTCCTTCATCTACTGCCCTCTTGACAATTATGGCAGTAAACATTACAGCTAGAATCAGCCCAAGAATTTCAGAAATATGCATACCTCTCCGAACTTACCAACCCTGCAGTTCTGAATCCTCCCTGTAGTTAGGGGCTCTCCGAAGGTGCTGACGATGGTGTGGTCTTCCCGGGTTTCAGCACCATATGTGGCTAGCGTTACCGTCTCGTCAGCAAGAACGACGCTGCACACACAAACAGGATCCTTCTGCAGTAAAGCTTTAATGCCTCTTGAGAGGAAGAGCATAAGCTTACAACACGAAAAACGGAGACAGAGAGAGCAAACAGCAGAAACCCCTCCCTTATATAGGAAACTGTCCTCCGCTTAGGACGTGTCAGTCCCTGATTGGCTGTTGCTCATCGGGCAAGATGATGCCACGGGAGAGGCAGAGCACAACGAGTGGAAAATCCCTTCGCACATGTGCAGATTAGTTGTTTGTCAGCATGGGACACAGGGTGTCAGCGCCATCTTGTAATGGCGAATGTGAGCGCGGCTTCCAACAACCAGGTGGTTTGTCTTCTAGTGGATTAACCTCACCTGTTCTCACAAGACCATTCCAATCCCACACTTGGGGTCATAACAAAAAATAGGTTTGTCTCTCCTTCATTCTTCTGTTAATCGGGACACATTCTTTTCTCAGATGCAGTTTTTGTTTTCTTCCACTATGTTCCAAGACACTGACCAGCTCCCCAGCCTGGGGCACCCCAGTCCCTGAGCTGAGGAACTGACTGTGTCAGCTGCTCTGCTTGCTGTCTCCATCCTGTGGCCCCACAGTTAACAGGCTGCCTCAGCCCCACCTACTGCCCTTTAACTTGTGGCATAGCATTCCCTGTGTGCTGGAGATCTTGTGTGCCTGCTGGGGTGAGGGTGTGTGTGTGTGTGTGTGTGTGTGTGTGTGTGTGTGTGTGTGAAAAAAGCAACACACAGATATATTTTTAAAGCTACAAATACATAAAAGGCCAATTTCTAGTTTCTTTTTCCTTTTTAAAGAGATTTGTTTGTTTGTTTGTTTGTTTATATACAGTGTTCTGCCTGCATGTACTCCTACACACCAGAAGAGGGCACGAAATCTCATTATAGATGGTTGTGAGTTACCATGTGGTTGCCATGAATTGAACTCAGGATCTTTGGAATGGCACACAGTGTTCTTAACCTCTGAGCCATCTCTCCAGACCCTCCTGTTTTGTTTGTTTGTTTGTTTGTTTTGTGTCTTCTTTTCTTTTCTTTCTTTCTTTTCTTGATTGATTAATTTTTTTTTTTTGAGACAGGGTTTCTCTGTGTAGTCTTGGCTGTCCTGGATTCACTTTGTAGACCAGACTGGCCTTGAACTTAAAGCTATCTGCCTGCCTCTGCCTCCTTGAGTGCTGGGATTACAGGCCTTTGCCACCTGGACGAGCCAATTTCCAGTTTCTTAACAATGTTTAAAACTGACAGAATAGCCCAGAGTGGTGGCACATGCCTTTAACCCAGCACTGGAACTGGGGGCAGAGGCAGCCACATCCCTGTGAGTTTGAGGCCAGCTTGGTCTACAAAGTGAATCCAGGACAGCCAGGGCTACGAGAGAAACCCATTCTTGAAAAACCATAACCAACCAAACAAACAAAGAAACACAAAACTAACAGAATAAATAGACCACCTAATGATGACTTTGTATCATTGCTTTGAACGTAACTGATTCTCCTTTGATTAAGTATTAAAATTTTGTCATATTTCCAGTGGTGGGGGGGAGTTGCTGTTTTGAGACAGGATTTCTCTGTGAAGCCCTATCTGTCCTGGACAAGGCTGGCTTGGAACTCATAGTGGTTTTCCTGCCTCTGTGTCTCCTGAGTGCCAGAATTAAAGCTTTTCTCAACCACGGCCTGGAAAATTCTTCACTGCTTCAGTCAGCTTCTCAGCTGCACTGAGATGTGCCCCTTCCTCACCCCAAGGCCAGCACCTGCTGTTCCCAATATTCCCACAGCTACTGTGGTCCTGCTCCACTTTCCCAGCCACACACACTGCTGGATTACCTATGAGCACCTGGGTTCCCATGGCCAGGGAGGCAGAGGGAGCAGAGCAGATCCAAGTTGAGACCCTGAGGATCAGGCTTTCCTGCCCATCCTACACAAGGGATAGATTCTAAAAGCCTGACAGGGGTAGGGGTGGGGAAACCCCAGGAAACAGCCCTGGAAGGAGGCAGGGGCTCAGGACACTGAAATCTATCCCCTGAGCTCAGGGGCCTTGTTGAGACAAGGACAGGAGAAGCACCTCCTACCGCTGTCACACCCCAGAGGACAATGAGACAGGCACCACACACAGGGACAGGAACAGGCCTCACCCTCCTTACAGACTGAAAAGACAAGAGCTAAAGACAAAGGCTGGGGTGAAAAGTTGCAGCCAGAATGGAGACTGGGCAAGTCTGACAGAGCCTGGAGGCTCCTAATCCAGGACACAGGACAAGGCTCACCCTCCCTGTAATCCTGTCATCACAGTCTGTCAGCTTGTGGCTCTACCCAAGGACAAGGACAAAAGAGCCCAGGAGGACATGGCTGAGTAATGACCACACCAGCTCCAAGTGCACGTGGACTGAGCTCCACCTGACATGGCCCATGCACACTCAGATCCCACAGGCTCCTCCTGCCCCATGGACACGCAGCATGGGACACAGATTCTGGAAGGTTCTCCATCTGCCACTTATTTCTTAAACAATAGTGTAAGAATTCTCAATACTTTTATTTACCTGACAAACAACCACTCAGGTCAAGGACATGAACAATCAAGTCCACATTCAGCTTCTTAGTCTCAGTGGGGACATGAGGAGCTGCAGCTCAGGGCAGCAGGGAGCTGACAGGATGGAGATGTCCCCTCCTGCCTGCTGGACCAGGAAGGTTGGCTGTGGAAGGGAGCACAGGCAGTGCAGGGGGAGGGTCCTGGTGTGCAGGGCTGGGCTGGGCTCCCCACTTCTTCACATGGAGCCCATAGGATCACAGGGAGCATCAGACACTGTTGCTAAGGAGAACTGGGGGCTCTGGATGTCACAGGAGGGACCTGAACACATGGTCTGTCCCTCAGTCCACTCCAGGCAGCTGTCTTCACGCTAGAGAAGGAGAGTCAGGAACAACCACTGTGAGGACAGCATCCCAACAGCCCACCGCTCACTCAAGGGACATTCTGGGAGTCCCTGAGTCCCAATCATGTCCACTTTGTCCCTCCCCAAATCAGGCCCCAGAGTGTCACCTTTACAATCAGAGAGAGACTCATCAGAGCTCCGGCTGCTGTCATTCCCTAAGGAAAAAAATAATTACAAGGTACAAACAGGGCTCAAGAGAATTTGCTGGGCTCGAGAGATGGCTCAGAAGTTAAGAGCACTGACTGCTGTTCCAGAGGTCCTGAGTTCAATTCCCAGCAACCACATGGCACCTCACAGCCATCTATAATGTGATCTGGTGCCCTCTTCTGGCCTACACATGTACATGCAGGCAGAGCACTGTATACATAATAATAAGTAAGTAAAGATTTAAAAAAGATTTTGCTGGAGGGACTATCACGGGCTGGCTGAGCTCCCCACCATCTCCAGCTTCACCTCCAAGGGACTCAGGGACAATCTTGGCCCCCACACTTACCTAGAGCTGGAGCATAGTCCCCTCCTTTTTCACCTGTGAGAAGAAAAGCTGTGAGAGACCACGGAAGACCTGGTCTCTAGAAGTTTCCAAAACTGACAGCAGCCCAAGCTAGAGACAGGAGCCATGAAGGTGAGCATGTGTTTCCAATTAATGAGGCAGAGCACACTTCTAAAAGGGGCTGTGAGAAAACCCAGGCCCCGCCCTCTCCTACCTCTGTTTTTCCTCCTCTTCCTCACAACAGCCACCACAGCCACAATGATGGTCACAGCTCCAAGGACACCCGGAACAGCAATGATTGCCATGCTGGGGACCTTGGACTCAGGAGGCTCTGGGAAGGGAAGGGAAAGCAAGGGAAGGTGAGGGTCATGACCCTAGCTCTCAGCCCTGACCTGCTCAGGGGCTGCAGAAGGCTCCAGCTTTCCCTGAGCCCAGCTCTGTACCCACACCCTCCTTACCCCATCTCAGGGTGAGGGGCTCAGGCAGACCCTCATGCACCACATGGCATGTGTAATGCTGCTCCTTCCCAGAAGGCACCACCACAGCTGCCCACTTCTGGAAGGTTCCATCCCCTCCAGGCCTGGTCTCCACAAGCTCCATGTCCTGGGTCAGTTCTTCCCCATTCAGCTGCCAGGTCAGGGTGATGTCAGCAGGGTAGAAGCCCAGGGCCCAGCACCTCAGGGTGACCTCACCTTGAGATCCGGGGTGATGGGTCACATGTGCCTTCGGGGGGTCTGTTGGGAGATTTATGAATTTCCACAATCAACAAGATAAACTGAAATCTGCAGAGACAACATTAATTCAATGACACACTGAACTATGTGGCTGTTTGAACACTTGGACTGTCACCACACTAGTGACCTGTAGGCAGAGCTGGTCCCCTCAGCACACAACTGCACATTTTCCCGGAGAGGTGGGCCTCAGAAGCTAAGAGGGACTCCACATGAGCCAGTTGGTCAGTGTGCTTTTTGTTTGTTTGTTAGTTTTGTTTTGTTTTTTTCATGAGATGTTCTATAACTTCAGATACATAGTAGAAGAATGGAAGAAGGAACAGAAAATAATTAATTTAATATGCATTTGAATTCATATCAAAATAGGAAAATAGTGGCAGGGGCTACGTGAAGGATGCCCCCAACTGCTGCTGCCACCACTGAGGCACAAACATGTGTCCATCTTGCTGACCAGCATTCACTGTCTGTCCTAGTGAACAGTCATCTCCAGAGTGTGCAGCAGAAACGTGGGGAACCTCTCACACTCAGCCAGAGAAAATGACTCCCAGCCCCTGCCCCTGGGGGGACAGATACAAGGCAAGTCACACAGGATCCTGAAGTGTGCTGTGGACCCAGTGCTGCACCCACTGGGAACACAGCAGCTCACAGGGGGAGTGGATCTTCCCTCTCACTCCAGTCCTCCATTGCAGAAGCCCCTGTCTCTGAGGAGGTCAATTCCTGACTCACTAGGGGGAGCCCTGCAGCTTGTTGGGGCAGATCTCTATGAGGTCTAGGCCAGCCTGGGCTACAAAGTGAGCCCAGGACAGTCAAGGCTACACAGAAACCCTGTCTCAAAAAACCAAACCAAACCAAATAAACAGACAAAACCAAAAACCAAAACCAAAAAAAAAAAAAGAAGGCAGAAAGAGAGGGAGATAAGAAATTCTTCTATTTAGTACTTGTCCAGGGCACCCCATAAGTGCTCATGTGAGCATTCTAGGATTAGATAGAATTGGGGTGTGGACGGGATGTAAACTCAACACACAAGGATTTGGAGAACGTATTATTTGAAAAGTTCTAGAAACTGCGGAACCTATCTGGACCATGGTGGCACAAGTCTTTAGTCCCATCAGTCTGTAGGCACGCAGAGCCAGGCAGATCTCTATGATTTTGAGGCCAGCCTGACTTACAGAGAAGAGTTCCAGGACAGCCAAGGCTACACAGAGAAACCCTGTCTCCAAAAAGAAAACAAAACAACAACCCCCCCCAAAAAAAAAAGAAAAAGAAAGAGAAAGAGAGAAAGGAAGGAAGGAAGGAAGGAAGGAAGGAAGGAAGGAAGATAACGAATAGAAAAGAAAAGACACTGGGGAGCCTGGGACGCTGGATCAGGAGACTCTGACACTGTTTCCCTAGAAACAGGGGCGTCATCCCAGCTGAGGTTCTTCTTTCTCAGGACTGAGCTGAGGGCAGAGGGAGGAGGAGCCCGCGGCCTCCGCACCTGTGCGCAGCAGCCTCTCCTTCCCGGTCTCCAGGTATCTGCGGAGCCAATCCACGCACTCGCCCTCCACGTAGGCCTTGCGTATCTCCGCAGCACCAGCCTGCTCCCACTTGCGCTGGGTGATTTGGGCTGCTGTGTCCGCCGCTGTCCACGATTTCAGGTCTTCGTTCAGGGCGAGGTAATCGCGGCCATCGTAGGCGAACTGAAGGTACCCGCGGAGGAGGCGCCCGTCCGACCCCACGTCACAGCCAGACATTCGCTGGATGGTGTGAGAGCCTGCGGGACCCCGCGGTCAGCCCGGCGCACCTGTCCCCACGAGATCGTCCACGCCCTCGGCCCCGCCCACTCAGGAACTCCTCCAAACTGAAAGGGCAACTGGTCCCAGGTGGCGTTTTTTCCTCCTGAACCTCGGACTTGGGACCCGGGCGTCTCGGCCCCGGTGTCGGGACGTGGAGGGGACGTGAGCTGTGACCGCGGTCACTCACCGCCCTCGCTCTGGTTGTAGTAGCCGCGCAGGTTCCTCAGGCTCACTCGGAAAGTCCTCTGATTGTTCTTGGCGATTAGTGTCTGCTCTTCCCAAAATTCCGGCCCCTCCTGCTCCATCCACGACGCGCGAGGCTCATATCTAGGAGTTGCCGTGTCGCTGTCGTAGCGCAGGAACTCAGTATCGTCTATGTAGCCGACAGAGATGTACCGGGGCTCCCCGAGGCCGGGCCGGGACACGGCGGTGGTGAAATACCGCAGCGAGTGTGAGCCTGGGGGCGGCGCGCGGTGAGACCCCGACCTCCTCCCGGGACCCGGGAGGGGAGCAGGGCGCGGGACTCGGGACCCGGGTGGAGAAGGGGGCGGAGGGTCTGGTGGGCGACGCGGGGACGCGGCTTCCCCGGTGTCCCCCCCTCCCCTCCCCGCAGAGTCCGTTTCCCTCCCGACCCCGCACTCACCCGCGCGGGTCTGGGTCGGGGCCAGGGCGGCCGCCAGCAGCAGGAGCAGCGTGCGCGGCGCCATCGCCCCATCTGGGATCCGGGCGCGTCTGAGCCCCGCGGGCTGCGTGGACTTTATAACCGGTGCCCGCGGCGACGCTGGTTGGTTCCCTAGGATCGCGCCACCCAATGCGGGTGAGAACTGCGGACTCGTCATCAGTGTCCGGGCAGAGGGAACTGACACAGGAGCAGAAGTGAAACTGGGGAGATGGGGAATCCCCAGCCCTGAGCTTCCCCACCCCAGACCTCACCGCCTGGCGACTGAGACTTTGCCTGACCTTGTGCTGAGGGACAGAGCACTGTTTGTCATGGCGTCTCCGCGTTCTCACCCAGGAGCTGTCTGGACACCAGGAGAGACCCGAGGCCAGGCTCATGTTGTCCTTCCCTCCACCCTTCCTCTTCCTTCTCTTCAGATGTCGGACCCTGGAGTCTTCTAGAAGAAAAGCCGCTCAGGGAACACAGTGGCAACAGCAAGCAGTTGTGGATGCAGGTGAGAGATGCTTCTCCTTAAAGCAGAGGCGCTGGCCTGCAAGCCCCACGTAGACCCACAGAGACCCACAGAGACCAGGCTCTGTTCACCTGCAGACCAAGCAGGTGTACACAGCCCTGTTAAAAATGACAGAAAAAAGCCAGGCGTGGTGGAGCACGCCTTTAATCCCACCACTTGGGAAGCAGAGGCAGGTGGATCACTGGGAGTTCAAGGCCAGCCTTGTCGACAAAGTGTGTCCAGGACAGCCAAGGCATGGCACCAGTTTTAAGCTTAATATAAGATATAAGGCAATAAGAAATAAGATACAGGCAGAAGATATTATGTTGTAGAGTTTATTAAATGAGCATGGGGTGGGGGGCGGAGAAAGAAAGGGGGAGGGTGTCCTAGAGAGAGAAAGAGAGATAGCGACAGAGACAGAGGGAGAGAGAAAGGGGGAAGGTGGTGCTGGGAGAGTCTGTCCTTTCATAAGGCCCTGGGCAGAGGCCACGCCCCCATGGCAGGTAAGCAATGACCTCACAGGTAGGCAGACAGAAGCAGAATGCTAGCAGTAAGCATATCTAAACTAAACAGACTTTGCCTTAACATTGAGAATACATACAGAGCCGGGCGTGGTGGCGCACGCCTTTAATCCCAGCACTCTAGAGGCAGAGGCAGGCGGATCGCTGTGAGTTCTACACAACGGGTTTACAAAGCGAAGGCTACACAGAGTAACTCTGTTTCGAAAAACCAAAAAGAAAAAAGAAAAAGAAAAGAAACACATACAGAAAGCTAAATAAAGTTTATTCCTAGTTCATTATATGAGGACTTGGGATGACTACACCGTAGTTTAATCTGAGCATTTATAAGGTGACTATTACTTTCCACGGCTTAATTGTCTTCAACAGTTTACAATGAGTTAGTAGTTTTAATAGGATTAGGATTTTTGGGGGGGCTGGGGAGATGGCTCAGAGGTTAAGGGCACTGTCTGTTCTTCCAGAGGTCCTGAGTTCAATACCCAGCAACCACATGGTGGCTCACAGCCATCTGTAATGGTTCTGGCATTCGGGGACACATGGGGGCAGAATACTGTATAAATAATCAATAAATAATTTTTTTAAGATTAGGATTTTGTAGTGTTGTAGCCTGTGTAGCCTGCTTAAACTCTGAAGCCCTCCGCTGAGACCCACTTTAGTTCCTAGCGTAGCGGTGGCTCCTCTGCTGGCACTGGCTTTCACTCTTAGCATATCAGAAGCCATTTTGGCTACAAGTCTCCATTTTGGTTACAAGATAAAATTAAGTTCATGTTCTCAGGCCCTGTGTGTCTGAACCAGGAAGGTTCAGTGTCTGCTGCTTAGAGCAAAACAACAGATGAGAAGTGCATGTTCTGATTGGCTAAAGGTAAGTGATGTTCTATTAGAGTTAAGGCCACAACATCCTGCTCTGTTTCTCACTCCCAGAGAACTGGAAAGCCCCCAAGATCTCCCCTGCCCCAGATCCCAGCCAATCAGCTTAAAATGCTTTGTCTAGATATGCGGACACTGTGCTCAGAATGAAATAGATTCTTCTTGTGTTTAGCTAAAAAAAAATATGTAATGCTGCCCTCCTCCCAGTTTCCCACCTGGTGACCTGGTTGTTGCCTGGTTAGGGCTTTTCCTATTTTAAAACCCTGCCCTAGAGGGGATGGAGAGATGGCTCAGGGATTAAGAGCCCTGGCTGCTCCTCCAGAGGACCCGGGTTCAGTTCAACCATATTTCAGCTCACATCTGTCTGTAAATACAGTTCCAGGATATCTGACACCCTCACAAGGATATGAATGCAGACCAAACAAAAATGCACATAAAATAACATTTTAGAGCCGGGCGGTGGTGGCGCACGCCTTTAATCCCAGCACTTCGAAGGCAGAGACAGGCGGATCTCCGTGAGTTCGAGGCCAGCCTTGTCTACAAAGCGAGTCCAGGACAGCCAAGGCTACACAGAGAGACCCTGTTTCCCCCTCCTAAAAAAGTGTAAAAAAAAAAAAAAAAAAAAAAGAGGGACGATATAGGATTATAGGATAAATGGTAGATTATTGAATCTGTGGCACTAGTCTCAAATATTACAATAGTATGGATTATTGTATATTGTTAGATACTTAAGATTATTTTGTTCAGTGCTGGAGAGGTGGCTCAGCAGTTAAGCTCTTCTGCTCTTCTGAAGGAGCCTGGTTCAATTCCCAGCACCCACATGGCAGCTCACAACTGTCTGTAACTCCAAGATCTGACACCCTCACACAGACATACATGCAGGCAAAACACCAATGTATATAAAATAAATAAATAAATAATTTTTAAAATGACTATTTTGTTCAACTCTTGCTTAAAGTATTGTACATAAGCAACTCATTTAAAAAATGTAGCCATAGGCCAGGCGTGGTGGCACATGCCTTTAATCCCAGCACTCAGGAGGCAGAGGCAGGTGGATCACTGTGAGTTCGAGGCCAGCCTGGTCTACAAAATGAGTCCAGGACAGCCAAGGCTACACAGAGAGACCCTCTCTCGAAAAACAAAAAAAAATTTTTAAAAATGTAGCCAGGCATGGTGCTGGATGCCTTTAATCCCAGCACTCTGGGAGGCAGAGACAGGTGGATCACTGTGAGTTCAAAACCATCCTGGTCTACAAAGTGAGTCCAAGACAACCAGGGCTACACAGAGAAACCCTGTCTCAAAAAACAAAAAACAAAAACAAAAAAATATGTAAAGTTCTAGTCTTAGGAAAGCTACTGTTGCAAACTGCTCAAGATAATTAGAAACGCAAGTTAGTAGTTAATCTTCTTTGTAGTCTTGTTAGGTACTAGCTTATTAGTTAAGAAATAGCTTTATTTAGTCTTTTGTATGTGTTTTCAAAGTTAAGCAGAGCAAGCAACATTTGTCTATTCTAATATATGATAGATAGATAGGCAGAAAGATTATGCACTGTATAATGGTAAATACATATGTGGTCTTCAAAACCCTCACAGACCTACAGAATATGGCATTTTAAGAGGTTTTTTTTAATTTAAGGCTTTGTTGACTAACAAGTCAGCTCCTGACGGCACCCCCAACCTGCCTCAAAGAAGATTTGAGTACCAGGAAACCTCCATATGGAGATGCTTCTAATGTGGCAAGCTAGACGCTGGACCAAAAAAAAAAAAAAAAAAAAAAAAAAGTCCTCACTTTTACTACAGACAAAATTCTGCCTAAAATGGGCAAACTTGGATGCAGACTGAATCAGCTGCTAAGCTCTGCCAAGACAGGGTAAGCAAGTCCTTCATAGCTCCTGCTTCAAAAACATCTGCCAGGTACACTGGACTGGAAAGCTGAACACTGGTGCTCCAGCAGAAGAGAGGAAGTTTGGTGGCTGTGCAGCCAGCTGCCTGTCAGTTCTTAATTTTGGAAGCTGTTTGCGTGCACTTCCCACGTAGTTAGATAATATGCATTTCCTGCTCACGTCTCTGAGGAGGTTGAAGACTAGGTAGTTAGAGTCTTACAGTTTTCCTTATTAACAATAAAGGCAAAAGCTTGTGTTGCTTGGGATGTAAGAAAATGTTTTAGGCTCTGAAAGATGCTTTCTAGGTTGATAGCTGCAAGTCACAAGAAAGCGATTTAGGTACAGAACTTTGGACTCAGCAGGGCAGGATAGACAGCGGAGAACTTTTTCCAATGGTACCAAGTACAAATGGACTGGACATAATAAATATAATTCTTTTTTTTCTGATATGGAGAAGTTTATTATATGAGCATGGGAAAAAAGGGGGGGAGGGCACCCCAGAGAGAGACAAGAGACAGAGGAAGAAAGAGCAGGAGAGAAAGAACAATAAATACAATTCTTAGCTGATTGAGACAGGGTCTCTCTGTGTAGCCCTGTCTGTCCTGGAAGCTCTCTTTGTAGACCAGGCTGGCTTCGAACTCACACTGATCCGCCTGCCTCTGCCTCCCAGGTGCTGGGATTAAAGGCGTGCGCCACCACGCCCAGTCTCATAATTATTCTTATTATATATAGTTTATTAATGTTAAATAAAAGGCCTTTTTTTTTTAAACTAAAAGGGGGAAATGTAGTGGAAGTCTTGGTTTCTTTAAAAACTCAATTATGTAGCCAGGCGTACTGGCGCACACATTTAATCCCAGCACCCGGGAGGCAGAGAGAGGCAGGTGGATCTCTGTGAGTTCTAGGTCAGCTGGGTCTACAAAGTGAGTCCAGGACAGCCAGGGCTACACAGAGAGACCCTGTCTCAAAAAACAAAAACAAAGAAAACCTCAGTTCTGTAAACGTTTTACTTTAGCCCCAGGTGAGTGGGGCTGCTTTAGTTTGTCCGCAGCTGTTGACTGTGATTGTCTCATGCTCTGGCAGGTGTGTCATCTTTGCCGGCTGCAGATAGTTTAATTCTGGTGACTCTGAGAGGGTATAAATCTCAGAACCAGGGGACTCCAAAGAAGGCCGCTGCTCCCCTTGCTGTTGCTGGTTCGTCCTTCCGCTGCGTCTGCTGTTGCTGGTTTGCTGCATTCCCTGATGGCTGGGGTTGGTGTTGCCCCAAAGTCCTGATGACTCTAACAAGCTGGAGCTGTAAAGAGATACATGCTACCCCTCTCCCTTCTAGCCTTCTTCTTCTTCTTCTTCTTCTTCTTCTTCTTCTTCTTCTTCTTCTTCTTCTTCTTCTTCTTCTTCTTCTACCTACTGTTGGGGTGACGGAAGGCATTACGGTTGGAAGGAAGGTAGAGGAATAAGAACCCCATTATAGTAGATAAAATGAATACACTAACAGACTCACCATCTTGTGGCACACAGAGAGGGGGTGCTCTTCTTGCTCAGTGTCCTCAGCCTCATCCAAGGAGGGAGTGGTGGCAGCAGGTGTCAGGGCTCCTGACAAGCCTGGACCATTCTCCAGCCTCTTCTATAACAGGAGTGGACATGGGGTGCCCCGAAAGCAGGATGTGAGACCTTACGGTATCCTGTTCCCTCGAGGCCACAGGGATTTTATTCCATAAACCTTGTGCAGATGCGCAGATCACGTGGGGTGTGCTGGGTAAGCGGTGATGGTGATTCCTTGTGTCAGTCCACTTCTTCCCTGTCACTTCTCACACCACAGTCATCCACGTCAGCATTTCCCACACAGGGCCCTCCAAGCGTGGGCAGCAGCCTTTCCTGAAGGAGCGCTACCACCAGCGCCTCTGACTAACTGAGCAGGAACTGAGCAGGAAGTGGGGTTGGGCATCTCAGATGGTCCTGCTCCACACGTGACAGGTGACACCAGCCCTCACACTTGATTTGCCTCCCCAGTTCCCAGGATTTGGTTTGGCGGGTTGTCCTGCCTTCAGCCACCTGGACGAGTAGCTCTACCACAAGAGCCTCATTGACACCGTGTAGCTCTGCCTCGCCTGCTTGTCACATCTTCCTCTCTAAGCCCTGTAAAGTGGTTCGTTTTGGTTTTGTGTTTGGTTGTTTGAGGCAGGGTTTCTCTGGGTATCCTTGGCTGTCCTGGGCTCTCTTTGTAGACCAGGCTGGCCTCGAACTCACAGCGATCCACCTGCCTCTGCCCCCCAAGTGCTGGGATTGAAGGCGTGCGCCACCACGCACTATTCTGTAAAGCATGTTGTTGCTTTGGGAGAAAATATGGAATTGTCACCATTGCTCTAATGACTGAACTTCAGCGTCTGCCCTGCCGCCTTGTCGCCATGGTTTCCTGCATGTGCAGTAACCATTCCTTGCTATGCTTGATCATGAAGCAGTGTTTCTGAAGACACTTTAATGTACACAGTTTTACTTACTTTCTGTTTCATGTGAGTGCCTCACCTACACATAAGGCACCACATGGGTGCAGTGTCCAGAGGTCACTAGACTTGGAGTTATAACCACCACCACCCACAAGTAAACATGGTGCTGGGATCAGAACTGTGCCCTCTGCAGGAACAGCAAACGTTCCTACCTGGTGGCCCATCCTCCCAGCCCCTTCGGGATGCTTTTCAAATGCCATTTAACCCTCATGCGCTGGACACCACCAACTGGTAATGAGTTGGGGTAATGAGACTATGGCGGGCAAAGCAAATTTACCTGTGAACAAGCTGAGACGATGATGCCATGTCTGTCACTGATTGACAGGAGTGAGATGAAATCCAATTTCTGACAAGTTAAAATGCCAAGAAAAGGCTACGTTTGTCTGTCTGTTTGTTTGTTTTTCTTTTCTTTTTTTTTTTTTTTATTATTAGGTATACAGTGCTCTGCCTGCATGTACACCTGCAGGCCAGAAGAGGGCATCAGATCTCATTATAGATGGTTGTGAGCTGCCATGTGGTTGCTGGGGATTGAACTCATGACCTTTGGAAGAACAGTCAGAGCTCTTAACCACTGAGCCATCTCTCCAGCCCCTGTTTGTTTGTTTTTCAAGACAAGGCTTCTCTGTGTAGCCTGGGCTGTCCTGGGAGTCACTCTGTAGCCCAGACTGGCCTCTCCTTCTCCTGCTGCCCCTACATGAGTAAATGTGTAAAGTTACAACATTGTCTCAATATAGTTGCTGTATCCACAGGAAAAAAAAGACTCCCAGTGGGGGCCTTTGTCAGAATTTAGGACAGCAATGAACTCCGTCTATACTGGATGTATACACATTTCTATGGTAAAGTTTAATAAATAAAATCCAGTCCTTTTTTTGGTTTTTTGAGACAGGGTTTCTCTGTGTAGCCTTGGCTATCCTGGACTCACTTTGTAGACCAGGCTGGCCTCGAACTCATAGCGATCCACCTGCCTCTGCCTCCCAAGTGCTGGGATTAAAGGTATGCACCACCACCACCTGGCTCAAAAGTCCAGTCTTTTAAAGGCACACACAAACCCATAGGTTTTAGAAGCATCCCGTAAAAAGCTCTGTTGTTACCCTGAGTTCAGGAAAAGAGTAACTAAGCTGGCTTCCCAGACCAGAGATTCCTCCTCCACGGGGCCCTGGTCAGACTCTGACATACAGCACAGGGGTGATGACACTTGCTCTTCTCATTGCTGTGGCCAAATACACGACAATAGTAACTCAAGGAAGACATTATTTTTTGCTCATGATTTGAAGGTACAGTTCATCCGGGGAAGACAAAAGAGTTCTGAGAAGTGGGGCGTGAGTGTGAGGCAGCGAGCGGTCTGGTTTCATCTCAGGGAGATGTGGGGCACACAGGACAAGGCCTGAGCAGATCCTGAAGGAACCAGCAAGTTACATGGAGAGGTAAGTGGCCCGTGCACACCTATGGTTCCTACTCCTGCTATGGTTTTCTGTCTCCCACAGTGCACCTCGTGGGTGTGCCCTGTGATCAGCGCCCAGCAGGGCTTGACTGAAACATGTCTGCTCACTGTGCAGTCCCCCTGTGGAAGTGGACAGCTGCGGCATTGCAGCCCACGTCTGGGACAACCCTGAAGAAGGGAACTCTTGACAGAGGGCGGGACTTTTGCTGAGGCATCTGGTTATGCATTTTCAGTGGAAGGAAATAGGACCGGGTTTGGGAACATATTAGCATAATCACCAATGGGGGGGGGGAATAGGTCCATGAGGAGCCATTTTCTCAGAATACAGCTCAGTTGCTGACATTTCCTGGTCAGCGTGACACAGTCCTTGAGGGGCATGCAGGGTCCCTCGCCTTTTGGCAGCAGCATTCCTGCAGTGCAGGGTGCCCCAGCCATTTCAGGGGTGGGGCGGGTAGCTGGCCCAAGAGCAGGGTGCTAATTTTCAAGCACCCTTGGTATCACTGTTCATATTTTCAAGAACGTGAATTCCGTCCCAATGGATGTAGTCAGCCCCTTTTCCACCGCAGAGAAACCAGCGCAGGCCATGAAGCAGACAGAGCGTCACCGGCCCCTGCCTGTCTCTGGAAGCCTGGGCGTTCATTCCTGGAGAGCCAGTGATCTCTGTCCTCGAAGGAAGTCCACAGTAGCCGGGTTCTGATGTCACTGAAAAACAGAGGTGGCAGCTACTGCTTAGGGTAGATCAACTCAGCAGTGAGACTCAAGCAAGGCAGGTGGGCTTGCCAGCGTGACGTGAAGGCAAGCAGGCAAAGGGAGAGCTTTCCTGTCAGACCTCTCTATCTGAGGTCACCGGAAGGGGCTCCCCACATTCAGGGTGGATCTTTTCTCTGTAATCAGCTTGTCTGTTAGTTGATTCCAGTTAACACCCGGCATAACAGTCGACCAGGAAACCCAGGCTTATGTCTAAAGCAGTGCATGGAGGGGCTATTGTTTCTGGAATGTTCTCTGAATCCTTGTGAGTGGAGGCCAGAGTTCTGTGCACATCTGCAGATGCGGGGTGAATCTGGTTAGCACCAGTATGGTACAGCAAGGGTCCCTAAATGTCCTGCACCTCCTTTAGAACTTTTCCATATCAGAGAAGCCATCAGTCAAGGTCGGGCTGGTTTGAACAGCTTCCCTGTGGGGCGCCAGAGCCTCCTGCACTTTTTCTGCTGCTGCTTAGAACTTGCTAAATTCAGATGTGCACCTATGTTGGGCGACAGAACTGTCCTGGTAGATGTGACACACTTCTACTTGCCCCAGAGATGAACTCACAGCAGATGGAAGTAAATAGAACACCAAAGTCCACCTTGGTGAGTCACTGAGATTTTACTGGGGTCACTAACTGGAGTAGGGGTGACTCAAAGGCAGCTACATCACTGAAAAGCCCAACAGACCTTGGTGATGCCTCATGACAGCCGAGACTCTGGAACTCCGAGATCCATCTCTGGTACTATGGGCTGCTCAGCATCCTCCGAAGGTAACTCCGGGAAACGGTGTTTGCAGATCTTGCCAGAATGTGCCATTTGTTTACATCCTGAGTCCCACCGGCCTTCCCTGGCACCTCCTGGGTGGCATGTCTCAGCTTGCCTACTGCTCAAAAAGCTGCAAGCTCTGGGAAGAGGGTGCTTCGGAGGCCAGCTGACCACTTTTAGTGGCTGTTTTCTCTCTTAACCCAGCTAGCATCCAAATGATTGAGACTGGACTTTTATGTTTATTTAGCAAGCTTTATGGCACAAGAACTGGGCAGTATGAATCTATTTTACCCTCTAAGCTAATCTGGCTTCCTCCCAGCTAAAATCCCATCTCCCGGAGTTCCCTTTGGAGGACGCTGAGCAGCCAGCAGCCAGAAGAGGGTCTCTGAGTTGCAGGGGCTCAGCTGTGTTGGCTCTGTTTCGTAACAATTAAACTTTAGTGTTGTGGCGCACACCTTTAATCCCAGCACTTGGGAGGCAGAGGCTGGTGGATCGCTGTGAGTTCGAGGCCAGCCTGGTCTACAAGGTGAGTCCAGGACAGCCAAGGCTACACAGAGAGACCATGTCTCAGAAAACGAAAAACAAAAACAAAAAACAAAACACCAATTAAACTTTATTATACAACCCAACTATCTTACACAAGAGGGAAAAAAGGTTAAAGGGGAAAAAAGTGAACCTTCCGGTATCTGTTCCATGGGACGGGTCCCTAGGTGTCTCTGGCCTGCATGCTGGTCCAGCCTGTTCGCTGGTCCTTTTCCCGATCCACTTGCGCTTGATCTCGGTCTGAACCTGCTGATCAATTAGAAACACAATAGTCCAGGTGGAGTGTCCCCTTGACCCCCCTACCACCCTACCCCCCCCCCATCTGCTTCCTGAATTCCAGGTCCAGGATGGCTCCACCCAGTCTATCTCAAGGTTAATCTCAGGGAGCATCCATGGTGGGTCCAAGGGTAAAGCCCGCCAAGACTGCTTTCACCTGTGACAAAGCTTGCACGCCTTCCCACACAGCTGCCATCATCCAGGTTGGGCGGGCTTTTCAGTGAGTCCTGGACCTCTCCTCGTGGCTCCATCTCTACCTCCTCTCCTCCTCTCCTCCTCCTCCCCTAGCTGGCAGGAAGGCCAGCTCTATTCTCTCCTCTGTTCATTAACTGGCTGTCAAGCCTCCTAATTTTTTTTTAAGACTTATTATGCCAGGCATGGTGGCACACGCCTGTAATCCTAGCACTCAAGAGGCAGAGGCAGGTGGATCGAGGCCAGCCTGATCTACAAAGGGAGTCCAAGCCAGCCAAGGCTACACAGAGAAACCCTCTCTCAAAAAGCAAAAAAAAAAAAAAAAAAAAAAAAAAGATGTTTGTGAGCCACCATATGGTTGCTGGGAATTGAACTCAGGACCTTTGGGAGAACAGCAGGTGCTTTTAACCTCTGAGCCATCTCTCCAGCCCCTTCAAGCCTCCTTATTAACACATCAGAAAACAATTGGGTAGACAGACTCACAGAACAAGGATTTCAACCAGATACGGGGGGGGGGCACGGAAGCCAGCGTTTGAATCTTTACACAGGTGCACAATGACGTGCACAGGTGCACAAGAAGCTCTTGCATGCTTCTCAACACTTCAGGAGGCTGCAATACTGACCAGGATACGTGGTTGCTGTTCCGCAGGTGGCCTGCAGGTGGCGCTCTCCCCCGGCCTGTGGAACTTGGTCACGGAAGCACCCCCAGGTGATTTGAACAGGGCAGGGAAAACAGGGAACCACACCGCCGTCAAAAACTGTGCCTCTTTCACGACACTTCCGAAATTGTTACGAGCAATTTGGGAAACTCTAGGTCAGCGATGTCAACCTTTAAGGAATGTATTACTAAAACCTTGATGTGGTACCCACACCTTTCATCCCAGCACTGGGCTGGGGGGCTGGGGGAAGAGGCAGGCGGACGGTTTTGAGTTCTAGGCCACCTGGGTCTACACAGGGAGTTCCAGGACAAATGGGGCTATATAGGACATTGTGTAGGGGTGTGTGTGTGTGTGTGTGTGTGTGTGTGTGTGTGTGTGTGTGTATAATGAAAAACTATACCCCAAGTTTATTAGTGTGTTTGTGTACTTACCTCGGAGCACGTGTGAGGTCAAAGGGCACTATGGACTCTGGTCTCACCTTCCACCTTTAAAAGGGTTGCAGAAATGGAGCTCAGGTAGCTGGGCTTGCGTGGCAAGCAACTTTAATCACAGAGCCATCCTGTCAGCCCCGGTGACAGCCTTTTCCAAGTGATAAATCTGAGTAGTCACCAACTCGTTAACCAACTGACGCAGCGGAGCCCTGAAGCACAGCTGCCTGATGACAAACTACCTCGAAGCCTGCACCTCAGCTGCTGCCAAACAACAGGGCTTAGAGTCTTGCAAGTGGCCCAGGGCCCTGAGCAAGGTCCCCAGGTCACTGTGAGCACAGAGCAGAGCTCCCACCGTTCCCTCGGGCCACCCGATGCTCCCAGTGTAAAGAAACCATCAGTGACCCTGTGTCAGAGACGCAACGCTTGTGAGTGATGCTCACTGCTGACCGCAACATTTGCCAGATTTGGACCAGGCTTCTTCCAGAGGAGGCTCTGTTTAACCGGCGGATGCTGAAGTGGGCAGATGTGTGCAGCCTTTGAGTGAGTAATGAGAGCAAGTGAATGGCAGGAGGAAAATCCCATCATCCTCTAGGTTCTTGTCTGCAGCCTCTCAGATGCCTCACAATCTACTGCCTGATGTCGGTAAAAAAAAAAAACAAAAAACAAAAAACAGGGTGGGGTTGTTAATTTTTAATTTACTTCTATTTCATGTGCGTTGGTGTTTTTCCTGCACGTATGTCTGTGTGAGGGCATCGGAGGCTCTGGAACTGGCGTTACAGACAGGTGTGAGCTGTCATGTGTGTGCTGAGAATTGAACCTGGGTCCTCTGGAAGAGCAGCCGGTGCTCTTAATGGCTGAGCCATGCCCCCAGCCCCTGATTTCTTTATTTCTGTGTTTACGGGTTTATGTGCTTGAGTGCACATCTGTGCACCACATGCGTGCTGTGTCCATGTAGCACAGATCCCCTGAGGCAGAGCTTTGGCTGTTGGTGTTCTGTGGATGCTGGGAATCAAATTCAGGTCCTCTGGAGAGAAGCCACGAGCTCTCAGCCGCTGAAACGTCTTCCCAGCCCAGGCAACTACAATGTCTGTGTGTGTGCTGGCTGGTCTTGTGTCAGCTTGACACACAAGCCAGAGTCCTCTGAAAGGAGGGGATCCCAATTGAGCAAATGCCTCCATAACATCAAGCCATAAGGCATTTCCTTAATTACTAACTGATGGGGAGGGCCCAGGGCATTGTGGGCGGGGCCAGCCCTGGCCTGGTGGTCCTGGGCTCTATAAGAAAGCAGGCTGAGCAATCCATAGGAAGCAACCAGTAAGCAGCGCCCTGCATGCTCTCTGCATCATCTCCTGTCCCTGGTCCCTGTCCTGATGTCCTTCCATGGTGAGCAGCCATGTGGAAGTGTGAGCAGAATAAACCCTTTCCTCCCCAACTTGCTTTTTGGTCATGGGGTTTCACTGCAGCAATAGAAATCCTAAGGGGCTGGAGAGATGGCTCAGCCGTTAAGAGCACTGTCTGCTTTTCTAGAGGTCCTGAGTTCAATTCCCAGCAACCACATGGTGGCTCACAGCCATCTATAATGAGATCTGATGCCCTTTTTTAGCAGATAAATCACTTGTATACAATTTTTTTTAACTAAAAAAAAAGAAAAAGAAAAAGAAAAAAATGGACTGGGTGTGGTGGCACACGCCTTTGATCCCAGCACTGGGTAGGCAGAGGCAAGAGGATCACTGTGAGTTTGAGGCCAGCCTGGTCTACAAAAGCAAATCCAGGACAGCAAGAACTACACAGAGAAACCCTGTCTCAAAAAACCAAATAAATAAAAGACAAAAAGAGGGGTATGGGGCGCTGGAGAGATTGCTCAGCAGTAAAGAGCACTGACTACCCTCCAGAGGTCCTGAGTTCAATTCCCAGCAACCACATGGTGGCTCACAGCCATCTGTAATGAGATCTGATGTGCACTATATACATAATAAATAAATAAATCTTTAAAAAAAAAGAGGGGTATGGTGGTTTCTCTGATGTTACTGACACCTCCACAACCTGGAACCTCCACATGTTTATAAGATACATCAGGGGAAGGGATTAGCTAGTCTGGATGTGGGGGTCTCCATAGGTGAGCTGACTCCGGCTATACACAGACAGGAACAGGAAGCCACGGTTGGGAACCTTTGCACACACTGACCAATAGTACACCACCACTCCTACTTGGCCTCCAAGGGAAGCTTTGCCATCCTTCTCGAGCCAGGCCTGCGTGGATAATGGCTTTGCCATTTGTTCTTGGTGTCCTGAACCAGCCTACAAGTCAGCAATCGAGAAAATGCCCCAAACATACCCACAGGCCAATCTGATGAAGGCGATTCCTCAGGAGGGTCACGAAAGCAGCCACCGCAGGAGGCCAGCCTATATTTGCAGTTGGTTATACGCTGTTCGCAACATTACCCACAGAAGACACCATCTGAATCTTTTCTTTGAAACTTTAAGCTTTACTTGAGTGTTTTGCCTGTATGTATGTCTGTGCACCATGTGTGTACAGCACCCATGGAGGCCAAAAGAGAACAACAGGTCCCCTGGGACTGGAATTAGAGATGGTTGGGAGCTGCCATGTGGATGCTGGGAACTGAGCTCATGTCTTTTCCAACAGCAGGCTGGTCTCTAACCACTGAGCCACCACCTCTCTGGCTCTTTTTGAGATAGAGCTCATTAACTTCTACGTAGCCACTACGTGCAAGAATGTTTCTGGGGTGGTTGGAAGAGGGCGGGAGCTGTAGTGGTGTGTTGGGAGGGTTAACGGGCTGCACCAGTTACAGCATTTGAATCTTGGGGTCGCCTGTTAGACATCTACCTCTCACTCATTAGGGTTTTTATGGAGGCCATGTCTTAGTCAGGGTCATTACTACTGTGGTGCAACATCATGACCAAAGAAATTTGGGAGGGAAGAGTTTTTTCAGTTTACACTTCTACATCACTGCTTATCACTGAAGGAAGTCAGGACAGGAACTCAAACAGGGCAGGAACCTGGAGGCAGGAGCTGATGCAGAGGCCGTGGAGGGCGCTGCTTACCGGCTTGTCAGTCTGCTTCTCTTCCTCCTCCCCTTCCCTCCCCCCCCCCCCCCCCCCGGCTTTTGAGACAGGATTGGGTTTCTCTGGAAGTCCTGGAACTCACTCTGTAGATCAGGCTGGCTTTGAACTCAATCTGGCTGCCTCTGCCTCCTAGGATAAAGGACTAAATGCAATCTGCATTTCTTTATTGTATTATATATTATGTATACATTGTCTGCCTACACACAAGAGGGCATTAGATGACATTATAGATGGTTGTGAGCCACCGTGTGTGTGTGTGTGTGTGTGTGTGTGTGTGTGTGTGTGTGTGTGAACTCAAGACCTCTGGAAGAGCAGTTTTCTTAACCACTGAGCCATCTCTCCAGCCACTCAGCCTGCTTTCTTATAAAACCCAGGATCATCAGCCTAGGGATGGCCTTACCCACAATGGCCTTAGCCCTCCCTCATCAACCACTAATTAAGAAAATGCTGTGGTGCCACATGACTTTAATCCCAGCACTTGGGAGGCAGAGGCAGGCAGATTAATGTGAGCTCAAGGCCAGCCTGGTCTACAGAGTCCAGGAAAAGGGAAGGCTACACAGAGAAACCCTGGGGGGTTGGGGGAGGGGAGAAAATGCCCCCACAGGCTCGTCTACAGTCCAACCTTTTGGTGGTATCTTGAGGTTCCCTCCTCTCAGAGGGCCTTGTGTCAAGTTGACATACAACTGCTCAGCACATGTGATTGGTTAGGAAGTGTAATGTTAATAGAGTAGGGAAACCTAGCAAGGCTTGTCTGGTCCTGATTTCTCCTTGAGTATCCCTTCCTACCAGGATGTGGCCAGATCTCTTCAGAAATGGGGATCTCAGCAGGAGAGATGGCTAAGTGGTAGAGCACCTGGGGTTCTTGCAGAGGACCCAGGATTGATGCCCAGCCCTCAGGGCAGGTGGCTCCCGAACATCTCTAACTCCAGTTTCACAGGATCCAGCGCCCTCTTCTGGCCTCCATGGACAATGCACATGTGGTGCATTACACACATGTGTTAAAACTCTGAGACACAATGTATCTAAAGGCACTGCAGCCTCCTGTGAGACCCTGACTGTGGGAAAGCCTATGTCTGCCTGTCTTGGATTGCTGTTCTGTAGAGACCATCCATCTTGCCAACCAGAGAGATGTATAGAGAGAGATGCTCTTCCCCAGAACCCTGTGTTCTGGGCCATGTTGTTCTGGAGACATCCATTTCCCCAGAAGACCAAGAGTTCCTTTTGAGCCACACCTGCCCACAGCACGTTTAGAGGCTCTGTGTGGACAGGACTTTTGTACAGGTGTGGAAGCTCAGCAGTTCAGAATGGCTGTCAGGCGGTGTCTTGCCAAGGCTGTGAGGACACACAGATGCCCAGGCCTCCTGGAGGAAATCCCTCAGAAAATGAAATTCAGCATGGGAAACTGTCATCCTGGGAGCCAGGCCAGGTAGTCTGTGAGGAGCCTGCTGCACATCACAGCTACAGCAACGTGACTGTCAGGCTCTGAAATGTCAAACACCACAAGCTGCTGCCCCTCAGGCCAGAACAAGAAGGTGCCCATGGGTGGGCGCCTCCACAAGGCTTGGCCCTAACATGAAACCCGCAGAGACCCATTCCCGGGGCTGCAGTGGCTGAGGCGGCCGCCATGGTGCACACACTGGACTGTTACTTTCACCTCACGCTTGCCACTGCATCCTGGCTTTGGGCCCTTCCTTCCTCACTTTGACCTTTGACCCTGCCTCATGACAGAGCAGTTACAGACACCACAGACACAGCTGTTTCATTCTTAATTTTTGTTAAAAAACAAAAACAAAAACAAACAAGTCTGATAAATCAGGAATAGGTTTAGGAGTAGTGCCGCTGCAGAGGGGAGAAGGTGGGGTGAGGGCTGGCAGGGGCCAGGCAGGAGTTGTCTCCACTCTGGTTCTTCTATGAGACAGACTGTCACAGTCCAGACGGGGACTCCTCTACCGCGTCTGTTCAACTGAAGGAAAAACACAGCAGTTACTAAAAGACACAAAACAGAGATTACACATGTGCACACTCACACGCAGCTGTTCATATTGTGGGGTCAGAGGACACACTTAGGAGTGGAGAAAAGAAACCTTGTTGAGACCCCACACCCACAACACAGAAACTCCAGGAGAGCAGGAAGCAGCCAAGTGGCCATTCGGCATCAGCGGCCACCACCAGGGTTAGCACGAGGCACCAACAAGAGAGAGAGGAGCTCAGCAACATGGTTCAGTGGGTCAAGGTGCTTGTTGCCACGCCTGATGTCACAGGGTAGAGAACCAGCAGCCACCGAGTTGTCCTCAGATCTACACACACACACACACACACACACGCGCGCGCGCTTGGAGACAGCCTGGTGAGGGTGCACTCACTGTAGGAGGAGATGTCGATCTCGTCAGGCAGCTCACTGATGTTGACCTCGAAGCGGTCCTGCACATCATTCAGGATCTTGGCATCGTTCTCGTCTGACACAAACGTGATGGCCAAGCCCTTGGTGCCAAACCGGCCTGCTCTGGCCACCTGAAAGGAGACAAGAAGACACTAAGCCTCACAGGGGAGATGTCCAGGACGGGAAGGTGCAGACGCACACATACAGGAAGTGGCGTGAGGTGGCCTTACCCGGTGCAGGTAGGTGTCCGAGTCCTCCGGCATGTCATAGTTGAAGGCGATGTTCACGCGCTCTATGTCCATCCCTCGGCCAAACAGGTTGGTAGCCACTAGAATCCGCCGCTGGAAATCCTTGAACTGCTGATACCGAGAGAGCCTTTGTGAGAAAGCAAGGAGAGAATTGAGAGGGGCCCCTCTCTCCACACCCTTCCCCCAGCCTCAGTCTCCTGTCTCCACCCACCTCTCCTCCTGGGGCATCCCACGGTGGATAGCGATGGCGGGGAAGTTCTGCTCCACCAGCAGCTGGGCCAGGGCGATGCAGCGCTGCACGGACTTCACAAAGATCACCACCTGAGGGAGCACGGGGGTGTGCGCACACGTGTGTGTGTGTGTGTGTGTGTGTGTGTGTGTGTGTGTGTGAATGACCACCTGAGGGAGCACAGGGGCAGATATGTGCAATCTTTCCAGAATCACTTTTTAAAATGTGTACAGGTGTTTTGCCTGCACGAATACGCATACATGTGTGCCCAGAGCCCGTGAGGGCCACAGGACGACACTGGACTCCCTTGCCGCCCAATGCAGTCATGCGTGATGGAGAGCTGCCATGTAGCTACTTCAGACCCCCGGAAGAACAAAAGTGCGCCAAGCCACTTGTCCAGCCCCAGGAAACTCTTTACAAGTTTAAAGATGTGTATGTGTGCACATGTGTGCACGTGTGTGCGCCAGGTATATCCAAGTGCCCTCCAGAAGAACACGTTGCGTCCCCTGTGGCCAGGTGTAGGCACTGAATGAGGATCCTCTGAAGAGCAGAAAGTCCGTTTTGAGACAGGGCTTCTCTGTGTAGCCCTGGCTATCCTGAAATGTAGACCAGGCTGGCCCCAGTGCTTGGGATTAAAGATGTGTGCTAACACATCTGGCAAGACTTTTTTGTTTTTCCAAGACACGTTTTCTCTGTGTAGCCTGGCTGTCCTGGAATTCACTCCGTGGACCCGGCTGGCCTTGAATGAGACCCAGCTGCCTCTGCCTCCTGAGTGCTGGGACTAAGGAAGCGAGCCACCTCCTAGATCTGGCAGAATTTTTGGCCTCAAACTCACAGCAATCCGCTGGCCTCTGCTTCCTGAACGCTGGGACTAGAGGCGAGCGCCACCACACTTGGCACAAGTTCTAAAGCTCCTCAGCCCCTTATTCTGACTCAAACGTCCCCTCACACTTGGTTTCTGCTCTTGAACCTGACTGCATGGTTCTGAACAGCCTGGCCTGAGCTGCCGTGGATATGAGACCTCAAACTGCCAGCCTAGAAAACCAGCTGCTCCTCTTCCAACACTCACAGCCCTGTGGTGGCCCTGCAGCTCAGTGCAGGCTGACACCGCAGAGCACTCACCTCCCTCACGGAAGTGACCCATCTGCCTCAGACCTGAGCCAGCTGCTCCGCCTTCACAGCTGCCCGTGCGCAGACCCCGCACTGACCTGGTTGAACTCGAGGACGTCGAGGAGGTCAAAGAGCTTCCGGTTCTTCTCGTTGTCCTTCAGCTTCACGTAGTACTGCTGCAACCCGTGCAGCGTCAACTTGGTCTCGTCATCCACGAAGATCTCCATAGGCTGAGGGGGAGGAGGGGTGGGGCAGGAGGAGGGCAGAGTGGGGGGGTTAAACCTGGGGGGGTGGAGGGCGCGGATCTCCAATACACCCCATGGAAGGATGGGGAGGAGAGGACTGGGAAGCCCCCCCATCACAAACAACACTGCCTGAGCTCCGCTCCAGGTCCACCGGGAGCAACCACACCAGCTCATTAAGATGCCAACTGAGGATGCTTAGAGGAGGAAGCTCTGCACAGAGCAGCGAAGCCCCAACGGCAAGATACAAGGCGGTGGCCAGAGATGACAGCGGGAGGAGGATGTTCAAGGGGAGGCCCGGCCAGAGCCCCAGGAGAGGCAGCGGTGATGGGGCCTGGGTAAGGCCTCCAGAACAGGGCAGGGACAACGCCCTACTGGGCTGTCCACTCAGCACACCTTAGCAAACACCCTCAAAACCAGAAGGTTGCAATGGACAGTCAAAAAAGCCATTTAAAAGCCAAGCATTGACACTCTCCAGCTCTCAGGTGGTGGGGCCAAGACATTCTTTGGAGGAGCAAACACTGCTAAAGGTGAGAGACACCGTGCTCCAAACTACCAACTAGATCAGCTTTACAAGAGCTCGCCTGTGAATTCAGTCAAAACCATCTACATGGGGTGGGGTGGGGTGGGCTGGGCTGGAGAGGATGGGCAGAGATGAACAAATGGTCTGAGACAACAAAACCGCAGGCTCTCCCCCAGGCCAGGCCGGCTTTGAGCGCTAACTCAGTCAGCACAGCTTTCTTTGCCTTCCCCACTCTCTCCTGGGAAACAGCAGCAGCAGCCTGTCCTGCCCACGCCAGGTTTCATTTTCTCTGGGGTCCCCACTTCTGCAGATCACCAAAGACCCCATCACTGAGCCCATCTGCTTTCCTCAACTCCTTCCCCCCCCCTCAAAGACAGGGTTTCTCTGTGTAGCCCTGGCTGTCCTGGACTCACTTTGTAGACCAGGCTGGCCTCGAACTCCACCTGCCTCTGCCTCCTGAGTGCTGGGATTGCAGGCGTGCGCCACTGCGCCCAGCCTTTGCTGAACTCTAAGGAAAGGGTGCCCTTCTCCACCTCCCCCCTTGAAGCGGCTGTGAGATTTACAGCTGGGCTGCCCTGTGGTTTTTCTCTTAAGTTCTAATACAATGGCCCTTTAGCATCAAAGGTGAAAAAGATAATAGAAAGGAATTCACCTTACACTTTATAAAAAATAAAAATAAACACACCCACCCATAACCCTTGAAGGGAAGGAACATAAACACTGAGACAGACCCCAGGTAACCCCAGGCTGGACTTTGCCCACTCTCCATCCTGTCTTAAGACAGTTCACAGAGCCAGGGGCCATGGGGGGGGGGGGGCGGGAGAAGGCAGCACGGAAACCTCTTCCAAAAGGCAGGCTCCCCAAGTAGTGCCAAAGCCTACTCCTGATTGTGCCCCAAGCCCAGCCCAAGAGATGTGAGGGGCCCCACTGCTCAGTGTCAGCACTGACACCCACTTTGCTACAGATCAGTGCAGCATCCCATTTGACTTTCCCCATAAACCCTCATTTAAAAAGAAATGAGGAAAAAAATCCACCACCCTATACAGGAAACCCCTCCCCCAACAAGTATGGGGAAAATGGGGTACAGCACATTAGGTTCAGGAAAAAACCGGGAACAGAAAAAGAGGCTGCTTTGGTCCTCAGCATCCGGGTCAGGCTCCCGTGGCCTCCGCTGCCATCCACCGCTCGCAGGTCTGCCTTCTCCGTCGTGCCTCAGGGCTTCTCCGCTGCCAGCTCATCAACCAAGGCTCCGATGGGTGCAAGGAGGTGTGGCAGGAAGGAGCAGGGGACTGGGGGCTGAGGTGCCAAAGGCCCCCGCCCTGAAGGTTGGGAGGGCAGATTCATGGTGCTGTTTGTTGGCTCTTCTTCTGGACAGGCCCTGCCACCTGACTGTCCCTCTCTCTTGCTCGCCTGACACTGAGATGTAGGAGTTTCGGTGAGCAGAGGCTCCAGCTGAACGCTCCATGCCGCCTGGAGGGTGCGTGGCTGAACGGGGTGTGCGGGAGGCGATGGACGGTGATAGGGCACAAAATCTTGCCCTACCCCCAAAAGGGAGAAGAGGTTCAAAAATGTTGTGATAAAAAAATGTCAACTACTACCCGCTCTCACGTTAACCCGACCAAGTCTTCCGGAGTTTCCCTGGCACGCGCGCAGACCCTATCACTAACTGTCTCTGCCTCTGGGTTTTTCTTCAAGGAGTTGTCGCTCCCAGATGGGCACAAGCTCCCCTCTTGGTGCTTGGAGGGTAAGGGAGTCTGGAGGAAGAGGGCGAGGAGGGGGAGGAGGCAGCGGGCGGGGAGTGGAGGGAGAGAAGGTAGAAGGGTATTTACATCTTGCATGAACTTGCGGCAGACTGGGCGGATCTCTTTGCTCAAGGTAGCACTGAACATCATGACCTGCTTCTCATGCGGGGTCATGCGAAAAATTTCCTGGACATCCCGACGCATGTCTGCAAGAGGGGAGTCACAGAAGGCAGTGAGTCTGTGACTCAGGTGCAGGGAGGCCACAGACTCATGAAAATCCCAAGGATGTCACTCCAGAATGTGACCTCTTCTCTGTCCCCTCAGGGACAAGCCAGGCTTGTGGCACACGCCTGTGGCCAGCACTTGGGGGGTGGGAGGACAGGAATATGTGGCAAATGGAAGACACAATGCACTGAGGAAGACTCGGGGTCAATTTCCTGTTTCCTGTTTCAGCCACGATATATAACCGAACGTAAAGTCCGAATTTGCAAAATGGAGACAAAGCTCACTGGAGGCTCAGGGAACAATAGCTCTGAAAGACTAAGTATGATGCTGGGGAGAGGCCCAGCAGTTAAGAGCATCTGCTCTTCCAGAAGACCTAGGAGATCCAATGCCTTTGTCCTCTGTGGGCACAAGCACATATGCACACATAGACAATTAAAACTAACAAACTTAAAAAATTGTTTTGCCAGGTGTAGCGGTGCACATCTTTAATCCCAGTACTCAGGAAGTATAGGTAGGCAGATCCAAGTTCAAGGCCAGCCTGGCCCACGTAACCGCTCCGGGCCAGCCAGAGATATAGAGTGAGATGCACACATACACAGCTTGTCTCCGAGAAAACAGCGTTCCCCAGGCAGTCTAGAAAGCACTTGCTCTAGACATCAGCCCACTCTGTGCCTTCACTTTCAACTCCTGCCTCACACACCCGTCCAGCCAGGCAAACGCGGCCTGTCTAACGGCCACCTGCCGTCCTGGGACAGCCAAAGGTCACTCAGAAGGACTTCTGTCTGAAGCTACCCTCTTCTGCTCTCTCAACTCACCAAAATCAAATTATTCTCGTGTTCTGGATTTACTTTAAAGATAGGGTCTCACTACGTAGCCCTTGGCTGGCCTGTAACTTGGAGTTTTCGGGTTTCTCTGTGCAGCCCTGGATACCCTTGAACGCACTCTATAGACCAGGCGGGTCTCCAACTCAGAGCCCCACCTGCCTTAGAGCCTGAGCGCTGGCGTTAAGGGCGCGTGCCGCCGCCTGGTCATCATTAGTTCTTTAACTTATGTATGTAGGTGCTTCTGCTTGCATGGACATCTATGTAACATGTACGTGCCTAGTGCTCAAAGAAACCAGAAGAGGGCTTCAGATCGCCCTGGCACTGGTTATAAGCTGCCATGTCCTCCGAAAGAGCAGCCAGCTCTCCGCAGCACTGAGCTGTCTTTCCAGTTGTTTTTTGATTTTTGAAAAAGGGTTCTCTGTAGCCCTGGGTGTCCTGGAACTCACTCTATAGACCAGGCTATCCTCCAACTCACAAAGACCTGCCTGCCTCTGCCCATTAAAAGGTGGGATCAAAGGCGTGCACACCACAGCCTGGCCTCTCTCCAGTTCTTACCCCATGTTTTGCCTGCATTCCCCTTTCGTATGGTGCCCGCGGAGACTAAGAGGGATGAGACGCCCTGAAAGCACAGACCATTACGAGCCACCACGAGGGTATCAGGACCGAACCCAGATCCTCTGCAAGAGCAGCCAGTCGTTTCTCTAGCACTGACCAATGAAATTCTCTTTTAAAAAATAGAATATTTATTTATTTATTTTGTGGATATGCTCTGCCTGCATACACAGCTACAGGCCAGAGCTCACAAGATCTCATCATAGATGGTTGTGAGCCACCATGTGGACGCTGGGAATTGAACTCAGGACCTCTGGAAGAACAGTCAGTGCTCTTAACCTCTGAGCCATCTCTCCAGCTCCATCCAATGAAAAAAATTGACAGAATTTCTCTGTGTAGCCTCAGCTGTCCTGGACTCACTTTGTAGACCAGGTTGGCCTCAACTCAGAGAGATCCACCTGCCTCTGCTTCCTGAATGCTGGGATTTAAAGGGGTGTACCACCACGCCTGGCTCCCACTGAGATTTTTTTTCTTTTTTCAAGACAGAGTTTCTCTGTGTAGCAACTCTATTTGTCCTAGAACTCTCTGTAGACCAGGATGACCTTGAACTCACAAAGATCCTCCTGCCTCTGACTCCCAAGTGCTGGGATTAAAGGTGTGTGTCACCACCGCCTGGCTCCAATGAGATTTTGGTTTTTTTCGAGGACAGGCTTTATCTGTGTAGCCCTGGCTGTCCTGGACTCATCTGTAGACCAGGCTGGCCTTCCAATGAGATTCTTGATGAAAGCTCTTTCTTTCTTTTTTTTAAAAAATATTTATTTATTTATTTATTTATTATACAGTGCTCTGGCTGCAAATACACCTGCAGGCCAGAAGAAAGCATCAGATCACATTATAGATGGTTGTGAGCCACCATGTGGTTGCTGGGAATTGAACTCAGGACCTCTGGAGAAGCAGTCAGTGCCCTTAACCGCTGAGCCATCTCTCCAGCCCCAATGAAAACTTTCTTTTACCCTGACTTAGTACACTACAGCACCAGATCACATGAGCTCTGGCCAACACTCACTAGGTGAATCCCAAAATTTAACTCTAGAAACCTGCTCATCTTTGGCTCCTGACCAGGCATGCTCTATTGGGAAGCAGGCGCTGGCAGCTCCTGCTCCAGCTCAACACTGCCCATGAGGGAAAGGACAGCAGTGGTGACTGTTACCCGCACTCCACTCTTGCCACAGAAGGAAGAGCAGCAGGGAAGCAGCGTCACTGCCCAGCACCAGGGAAAGAAGGGACCAGAGCCATCAGTCATGGGTGATAGATAAGGGTCGTCCTTGCACACCAGTGCTCCTGTGTCCAACAAACATCATTTGGCTCCAAGGGGCAGCCCCTAAAACACCTAAAGCCCCCGAGGCCCGCCCGAGCACTGCCACTCACCGAGCTGTTCAAGCATCTTGTCACATTCGTCCAAGATAAAGTGTTTAATGTGTTTGAGGTTGAGGCTCTTGTTCCGAGCCAGGGCTAGGATGCGGCCGGGTGTGCCCACGACTATGTGCGGGCAGTTCTTCTTCAGCACCTCTTCATCCTTCTTGATGGACAGACCTCCAAAGAACACGGCCACCTGTCGGCCAACAGCACAGCCTCACAGGGGAGGGAAGGACACCGCTCCCGGCTCCCAGCCTCCCCCAGCTCCCGGCCTAGAGACCAGGCGTCACGGTGCAGCCCTGGCTGGCCTAGGATTCACTCTGCAGGTCAGCCTGTCTCTCGCCAAGAGCAGATTAAAGTCCCGGCTCGCCTTGCCAGCACCAGTGTGCCCACTGAGTTCACTGTAAACTGACAGCTTTCAGGCCTGCAGTGACTCCTCAGTGACTTGCTCAGCACAGCAGGGCTAATGGGGCTTGTGTGAGGCTGGGGTGGGGATGGACGGATGGATGAGCATTTGGTCTCTGCCCTCATCCAAACTTTGAGACAAGATCTCTCTACATAGCCTTCTCTGGCCTACATGGTGAGGCCCATGTGACTCTCCTTAAAAGAACGAAGACAGTAAGAAGCCACCAGAGAAGTGTGAGGTAACACACAGACACAGACACACACACACACACAGACACACACACCAAAAACCCAAACCCCACACAACTAAGCTTTCCTAACTGAACGGGCATCCTGACAGTCTACATAGCTCCGGCTGGCCTGGAACCTCTGCCTCTTCAGTGTCGAGATGAAAGTCACACTGAGTGTAAACCACTAGGTGAAGGCTGGTACCTAAGCTTTAACACTATGTAACACACAGTGTGCCCAGTTTCAAGGGGAAAGAAATAATCAGGAAGCTTGTTCTATGGTAAACCTCTTCTCCTTTCTCAACCCCACGGTGGACGAGGTCTGCGGCAACCAGGAGCCTCCCAGCCAGAATGTTTTACCTTGTATCAATTAAATTCTGGTCGGTAGTAACTACCGAGGGCAGAGTAAGTGAAACCCAACTCAGGGAGGGCTAGACAGGTCCCCAGGGGACACTTTGTTGCAGAACCAAGGAAAGGCACAGATAATTCAGATTTTATGACTATGTAGCTAACTGATAGGGGAGGGGCATGGTGCTCAGCCGAGCTAGCTGGTCTACAGGCTCACCCCGTACCCAGCCTTGTACTCACCCCAACCCTAAGGGCACTGTGAGCAGCCCTAGGCAGATGCTGGACCTGCCGGAGGCATGCGACCCCCCAGGCCTCGGCTCATTAGCCCTGACCAGCCTTCAAGCCCAGCAAACCCGCCTCCCCACCTGTAAGTCCTGGGTTACAGGAATGAGCCACTGAAGCCGACTCAGTTTCCAGGTATTAGATTCAACCAGAAAAAGCACAACAGAAGCACAGACACACACAATGAATGCCCCACGTCAAACACTATCTTCAAAAATCCCAGGAGGAAAAAAATATTAAAATGTTTCACAAACAGGCCAGTAAGCCTGCATATGGACAAGTTAAGAAACAGTGTCTAAGCCAGGCGTGGTGGCGCACGCCTTTAATCCCAGCACTCGGGAAGCAGAGGCAGGTGGATCTCTGTGAGTTCGAGGCCAGCCTGGTCTACAAAGGGAGTCCAGGACAGCCAGGGCTACACAGAGAAATCTTGTTTCAAAAAACAAAACAAAACAAAAAACAAAAAAAGGTGCCTACTATTCAGTACGTAGTGCCATGGGAACATAAGAGCTCAAGAGCTTCTGGGTTACTTTAGCACTTTGCAGGCATACTGCCATTCCTTTTTCTTCTTTCAGAATTCCCTTTTAAAATCTACCATGAGGGGCTGGGCATGGCTGTGGCGACAGTGGCACAGCCTTTAATTCCAGAGGAGGCTAGCCTGGTCTACAGAGTGAGCTCCAGGACAGTCAGGGCTACACAGAGTAACCCTTTATTGGAAAATCAAAAATAAATGCTATCATTTGTATACATGACATGCGGGGTGTGGGGAAGTGCACGTGAGGTTCAGAGGCACACTCGGTGGGGCGGTTCTCGCCTTCCGCCTCTACATGGTTCTGAGGACCAAACTCCAGTCAGCAGGGCTGTGTAGCAAACACTTTCAACCGGAGCCATCTCTTCAGCCCCCCCCCACCTTGGTTTTTAAGAAATTACTTTCAGTTTATGGTTATTTCTCAAAATTACTAGTTCCTTTAACACATGCAGCAAGTCAGGAGTGACGACACACACCCATAGCCCCGGCACTCAGCAGCAGAGGCGGGCTGATGGCAAGCACTGGTCCATGGTGACACTGTGTCTCACCAAACAAAACTACATTATCTGTAAAAATCGTAACAAAAGGACTGTGCTTCCTCCACCCTCAGCAGACTCGGAGTCTAGACAGCAGCTGTCCTTGCTCACAGGGTAGTGTGTAAGTACTTTTGCACACAGCAGGCCCCACACCCGCAAGCAATGTTTCTGGTATGAGGCCACACCATGCTAACAGGCCACCTACAGGCCCAGAAAGCGCTCCACGTTCTGTCACTAAGGTCCACACCAGAGCTGCTTTTAAAAGCCTCTAGCTTGCTCTTGCCACATCCAGTCCCACACTGTCAAGCACTCTAGCAAGCAGCCCAGGAGAACAGAAGGGTGCTCCGGCCAGGACAGGTGGCAAAAGCCTGTTCCAACCACTCAAGAGGCTATGGCAGGAGGCTCAAGTTCAAGGCCTGCCAGGGTAACTTGGTAAGTCAGTTGGAAGCATGAAAACAACAGGGCTCAGGGGTGGCTCAGAGACAGACTTAGCTCAAGGCTCTGGAATCAAATTTCCAATAAAAAACAATTAACTAATTAAGAACCGCTTTGTGGCAGTGTCACCTACAGCTCAATCAGGGCTCTCGGGAGTACACTGCCACACTCACAGAAGAGCTGGCATTTACTCGGCTCTCTTGCACCCCAGCCTGTGACAGGCAGCACAGGCCCCCTAGCGCTGCTGATGCCTTAGGACGGCCAACCATTGGCCCTCACCTTCCCGCCCCAGGGACCCACCCCTTACCTTGACGTTTGGCATGTACTTTGAGAAGCGCTCGTATTCCTTGCTGATCTGAAAAGCCAGCTCCCTAGTGTGACACATCACCAACACAGACACCTTAGGGAGCAAAGGGAGACAGACACAGCAGTCAGTCCTTTGTCACAAAAGCATCTGGCACACTGTCAGTGATGTCAGTTTTGAGATTTACACCATTAAGGCCAGGCCGCCCGCCACAGAACATTCCCCTGAACTGCTGGGCAGCTCTGATGGCTCCTCGTAGCCAGCAGCAGCCCGCTCGTGTCACGCTCCCCAGCGTACCTGCCCAGTGACGGGCTCCAGCTGCTGCAGCGTGGCCAGCACAAACACGGCTGTCTTTCCCATGCCCGACTTGGCCTGGCACAGGACATCCATGCCCAGAATGGCCTGAGGAATGCACTCGTGCTGTACTACAAGGAAAAGGAGAGAGATTTTTGCACCATGCCAGACCCTGCTCTCGCCAGCAGCGACACCGGATTTTACTTGGTCCCTGTCACCTTACAGACCTGTCCCCCAATGCTGCTAAGAACCCTCTCGCACCTCCAGTGTTGCTGCCTGTCCTTATTTTTCTTACACTGTAACAATCCATGAATTTGAATGCCAGCCACAGGCCATTTCTCCTACATAGGTTGCCATGTTTTTGGGTCACATAACCCTGCAACCTTGAACAAAATGAAGGACTTGGTACCTGACCCAGATGCCAGCATCTTTAGACCAACCATTAAGACTTTCAGAGACCAAAGTTGGCCTGGCCCAAAAGAAGGGAACTAATGGGCCAACCAAGCCCCCAGCATCAGCCATCAGTCAAGGGTGATAGATGAAAGGTCAGCACTGCGCCCGGAGCGCTCACTTTCCAAATGCAAACATCATGTGGCTGCTGCTGTTCACCTGCTCTATGAAACACCTGCGTGCCCGTCCTGGCGGTGCACACCAGGTCCAAATGCTCAAAAAGATGAAAACCAAGCAAACAAAGCAAGCCAGGCAGAGAACAAACGGCAGTCCTGTCTGATCTCTCTACACTGACATTTTGGGTTCACTCTCATGGCTCAGCCTATACTAAATACAAATCCCACAACCGAGAACCACATTTTCTCCCATCCTAAGCGTACTAGTGAGGTCTCCATGCCCAACAATAAAATATACCCTCTGATGGATGCTCAAAGCCGCAGTCTACGATGGCGCGGAGCAGCTCTGGCTTGAGCAGAAAGTCTCGGAAGCCAGAGCTGTGGATGGAGACGTAGGAGCCCTTGACATCTTTCTTGGCGGGAGCTTCGGTCCCATCGCCCCCAGCTGCTGTCTCCACCTCATCGTCTTCGTAGTCCAAGAGCTCATTGTCCACGTCATTCTCTGCCATAATTGGGCCGGCGGGGGAGAAGGGAGGTCACTGAGTCAGGGGTCCCAGAGCAGGTGAGAGAAAGCGAGGGGAAAGGGTTGAAGGAACAGCAAGGGGTAAGACACTAGTTTCCGACAGAAGAGCTGGGAGAAGGGACAACAAAAAAACCGGAAGAACTCATCAGTCATGAACAGACCCGTCACTTCTTGTCCATCCCCCACATTCTTCCTATGCGCCCTGAGCTTTAAAACCTTCAAACCCCCCCCCCAAAGAAAAGTAACAAAAGAAAGGCAACAAAGAGATACATTAACATAAACACCAAACGGAAGCGACGGAGAGCGGGCTCCACCGCTAACCAGATGCAGGAGGACACTTCTGACAGTGAGGAGCAACTCAAACATGTGCAGGGCCAGCGAGTCGGGGGAGGGGGGGCCGTGCAAGAGGAGACAGAGCGAGACTGCGCCTCCCCTAGCACCCCACGGTGTGGATCCCCCCACACCCCAGCATCAGCCATCAGTCAAGGGTGATAGATAAAAGGTCAGCACTGCGCACGGAGCGCTCACTTCCCAAATGCAAACATCATGTGGCTGCTGCTGTTCACCTGCTCTAGGAAACACCTGCGTGCCCGTCCTGGCGGCGCACACCAGCGACCGCCGGGCCTGGGTGAGGAGGAGCAGGAAGGCAGGCGGGCGAGGAGGAAGGCCGACATGTAATAAAGAAGCAGGAGGAAGGGGCAGGGGGCACGCAACGGCTCGATTTTCCAAAGGAAAAAAAAAAGAAAAAAGAAAACTGGAAAGGGCGGAGTGCGTACAGTTACAAAACGGGGCTAGCTCAGCAAGGCGGGAGGCCGTAAAAATAACGAAATCTTTATTATTTCACGCTGCAAAAAATAAAATAAAATAAAATATAACCCTATAAGGAGCCACGGTGGGGAGCAGGGTCACAGCCGGGAACGGCGCGGCTCGCCCCGGGGACCGTGCGCCGAAGGTGGCCATTTAAGAGAGCGCCCCGGGCAAGGGTGGGCGAGCAGGAGGAGGTCAGAGGCTCCGGAGCAGGAATCCAAGAAAAAGGCCCCGGAGGGCAGCTGCGAGGGGCCCCGCCCTCCTCCTAGCGCCGCCTCCGGCCGCGGCGGCCTCGGGTGGCCCGAGGACCCACTGGAACATCCAGGAAACGGAGCGGCACAATGGCGGCCGAGGACACCATTTTGGATCGTCTCTTTCCATCCCCAACCCCCCCACCCCCCTCGTCTCCCAGTTCCCCAGCCCAAGATCCGCTCTCTGAGACGGCTGGGGACAATGGGGCGCGGCGGCGTGCCGAGCCCGCGAGGCCCCGAGCCCTGCCCGGGCGAGCGGCACCGGGGGCCCGTGCGGCGGCGGGAGGAGGCCGGGCGGGCGCAGATGGCGGCGGATGGTGCGCAGGGCCGAAGCTTACCTAAGCACCGCGAGCGTGTATGGCGGCGGCAACAGGGACGGAGGCGGGAACCTGCCTTCACTTCCGGTCCCAGCCCGCGGCCTCCCTCCCTTCCCCCTCACCCCCCCCCTCCGCCTTCCCGGAAGCCGGGGCCCCGGCGCCCGCGCCTGCCGGAAGCGCGCGCGCGCGCGCCCCGGGGCTGCCCCTGTGGAACGCCCGATGGCACGGCGCTCGCCTCCCGGCGCCTCCGCGGGTCGCCGGCTGCCGAGAGCGCGGCGCGAAGCTCACGTCCCTCCCCGCGGCGTCTCCGCGCTCCCGCCCCCGCTGCACACCCTTCAGCCCGACGCTCGCCCTCGCTCCTGTTGTGCTTTGCTCGCCACGCCAGGCTTCTCTCTGGGCACCTCTCTCCCCGGCGCCATGGCCTCGGCGCGCGGAGCGGGAAAGCCTTCTCACGGGGTCCTTAGCCTTCGTCGTCGTCAAGGTGACCCGAGGGAGGCTGGGACGGGAGCGCACGACCACGCCCCTGGCCGTCGTGGCGGGACTAGGCTGGGTTTGCCCGAAGTGATGCTGGCGGTGTTAGGTAGCATCTTGGGAGGCTGAGCCTCCCAGTCTGTCCGTGGGTTAAATAAATGGTGGAGTTGGAGGGGTAGGTAGCTTCCGATAACTATTCATAATTAGAGCAGCGGGGTCGCTTAGTCCTGCAACAGCTCTTACTGTTCAGCCTGGATATATACCCCCCCCCATGTGGTACTCCCTTCTCTGAGATGCTGCATACATCAGGAGCGATGCCCCGGCTGCCTCGCTGCGGAAACACGAGCAGCACGGCCATTCCCTGTTAAGCACACCCAACACCAGGAAGGCATCGTTGCTACCAAGCAGCTCCTGTGTCCTGCTCAGCGCCTGCCTACGCTCACTAGGCCGGGGGCTGGGTAGCCTCTAGCGTCCTCGGCACTTGACAGCTGTTACCCGGTGGCACCCTCTGGTGTTCGCATTCTCAGGAAGGCTCGCCAGGACTAGCCGGGACCTCACCGCGTTTGTGTGAGCCCAGGAGGAGGAGGTGGGGGGGCTCCTCAGCGTGCAGCTGCAGAGAGTGAGGCCTCTGGGCCTTTGGCTTTGAAGACAGTTGTGAGGAAAACACTCTTGGTGACCTAGGCGGCAGCTCCTCAGCCACTTTTCTTTCTTCCGTTTGTTACCCGCTCACCCTAAACGGCCAGAGAAGACCTCCCAGAAGAAGCCTTTTGTAGGACCAAACGTCGCAGCTCTGAGGAGGGCAGCGCAGTAAGGTTTTTCCCAGCTGACCCACGGGGCGAGCAAAACTTTGCGCTTTACAGCCGGCGAAGGGTGCTTGCACCAACCCCAGCAAGCTCCTGCAAATGAAGGCTTGTGTTTGCACCAGTATAACACACCCTCCTGCTACAGGACCATGGGAGGCTCCACCACACTGCTGTCACTTCGTCAGTTGTGTCAACTGCCACAATTAGCTGTCATCACTGTGTGTTTTTCTCAAAGCATTTATGGCCGACTGAAAATGGCCAGCCTGGCTGGCTGTTTGACCTGACAGTCCCACATAAGGAAGCCAGCGCAGGAAGGAGTTGTCCAACGGGGTCAGTAGAGTCAGACTGCCCTCCCCTCCTGGTGTCTGCTTATTGACAGGAAAGTGGACATCAGAGGAGCACTTACTGAAAACTTACAGAACTCATTGGCATTAATAGCGATGGTCACAATGCTTGAAACCTGGCCCCGGGGGCCCAGAGCAAGGCGAGCCCCCCTCACCTGTCTTGCCACTACTGCCTTTCCTTGTTAGCGAGTTGGAGCCTGTTCTATAGCCTAGAGTGGCCTCAAACTCAATTGTCCCACCTCAGCCTTCAAGTGCTGGGATTAACGGCATCAGGCACCACGCCCTGCTCCACTATTCCTGCATAAGCAAATAGAGAAATAAAACAAGACACAAGAGGCCACAGCAGTACAGCTAGCAGGTGACCCCAGGATGTAAGCATCCCAATTTCCCATCAAGTCTGTGTGCCCTCTCCAGAAACCTGGCTGGTTTTGTACAGCCATTTCCTCTGAATTGAAGCATTCCCTCCTGAGGAGAGTGGAGAAGGCTCGTGAATTCAGCCCCAGGACACAGAGCCCTTCTCCCTTCAGCCAGTAAACAGCTGCTGGTGACAGGAGTCTCCTTGGTGGGTCTGCGTACAAGTCACACAGAGGACTCCGGTGGTGGAGGGGGTAAGGAGCTGCGCCAGTCTCCCTTGCTCCTGTAAATAACCTATCGCCCATGCTACCAACAGTAACTCCAGTGAGCCCCTGGGTCTGCCAGGCTGGACTTGGGTAGAGAAGTTTCCTCGGTCTTTCCTGAGTGCCCTATCTGGCATAGACTTTTTTAAATGTCTTACTTCAGAAAGGTCATATAAGAAAAGACTGTAGGTTACCTCATTCAAGTTGTGGGTGGAGCAAGCTTGCCTTCCATAGTGGAGAAAACTGATGAACAATGGGGTCACGCACCGGCAGTTCCCCACCCCGAGCATCACTTTATCCGGCAGTATTCGCCCCCTGCCAGTCATGTGCCAAGTGCTATCCTAGGCTCTGGGGTCTCAACAACCTTATCATGAGACATATAAATAGAGCTATCGCCTAAACATATACTGTCAAGCCAGGTGTGATGGTGCACGTCTGTAATTCCAGCACTCAACAGGCAGAGGCATGTGGGTCTCTGTGAGTTCAAAACTAGCCTGGTCTCCATAGCAAACTCCAGGACAGTCAGGGGTACAGAGTAAGATATATAGTCAGTCTCTCTCTCTCTCTCTCCCTCCCTCCCTCCCTCCCCCCCCCTCTCCCCTCAGGTGCTAACAAGCAGAGTAAAACAAGGGAAGATCAGAGTGCTTGCTCTAAATGCCATTCCTGGAAATGGAGGGCTGCATATGGTAACTGTAAGAGAGGCTGGCGTGTGGAACAGCACCAGTGCTTCTGTTTCTCTGAGAAGCTCCCGGGACAGCCCTTGGCAGTGCTTTGGAGAGGGTGTAAACGCAGAACTCTGAGGACAGTGAACCAACATGCGAAACGGCAAGGCAAGAGGACACTGCTTCCGTCGCGACTGACCCGTCCATCCATAGTTTATTGACACTGCCGTTACACGGGGAAGCAAGGTGCTGAGGGCACAGAAAGGGCCCCATGCAGTGGATGTCGCAGCATCACTTTGGCTCTCAGAAGCAGCGAGCTTTGGGAAAACAGAGGAAGGGGAGAAGCCAACAAAGAGAAAGACCCGCACCCGAGAAACAGATGCTAAGAGGTTCAGTTTATACTTGGGACTCTGAGAGAGGGGCTAAGTGGCCTTGTCATTCCAACTGTTCAGGGGTAGGGATGTGCCAGGGGGAGCAGGAGAAACACATCCTCTAGAGGATTACCAGAGTCACAGTGACGTGGGAAGAGCTGGAGTGCCACGGATGTCAGGAAACATTAGGATTCCGGCAGGCAGGCAGGGGGTGGTCACAACACGGGCTTGCCCCTTAGCAAATGAATCACAACTACTCCCCATCTGGAACTGTGCTAAGTTCTTACAGGATGATTCACAGCAGCCCCCTTGCCATCTGAGCATCATCATCATCGTCCCGATTAGAGAGATGAGGGCACTCAGGCCTCTAGGTTAAACAGCTTGCCCCACGTGTGCAGCCAGCAGGAAGCAGGGGCGGAGAGGGACAGAGATCTGCCCTCTCTGATGAGGATCAGCACAGTTCCAGTGGGCGTCACAGAACACAGATATTCGGGTTTGAATAGGCTATCTGTAGGTCTCACCTCGAGGGAGAATATTGGATCGTGTCTCCTAGAAGCCTCCCCTCCCCCCCCTCCCCCAGGAAAAAGGTATTACGCGGAGAGATTAGAAGAGGATGGTACTGTGGATTGAGCTCAGGCTGTGTGCATGCTACACACGTGACTGTGAGTTGGATTTCTCTATGGAAGGAGCTGGCAGAAGGAGTCACACTCTAGGACGTGTCCCTAAGCAGCGAGGTCCTAGACAGTGATCCGGTAGTTGGGGTGGACCTGGGGCCTGACGTCACAGACCATGCCAAGCAGCTGAGCCAGGACACGCTCCCGGTTTCTCTGCTGGGAGCTCTGCATGCCCTGCACCTGACGCCTCGTGGCCTGCTCCACCTCAGCAGACAGGTTCCCCTGAGAGCCCATGGCCTGGGGACGGGGGAGAGGGTGGAGGATAGAAAGAGAAAAGCAGACACAGAGAAAGGTCCCAGCATGTAGAAGGAAGGATCCTGAATTAGGCCTGGAAAGCCTTCTCAAAACTGTCCGCACCCCTCAAAAACATTTAGATACCCACACGTCAGAGCAATCCCTGCTTCTAAGACTTGACTTGCAACCTCCCCTCCCCCAAAAGAAAGGACTGTAAAAGTCCCATCTCACCTCAGTGACCATTGAACTCTGTCCCCCACCATCAGTGTTGCCACACCCCACACAGACTGTGAAGGCTGCCCCCACAAGTTGCATGTCCCCTTTAAAGCCCCCCATACCTTACAGATCCTGTCAAAGGTTTACCCATGTGTGGTCCTCGGCAGGGCCCCCTTAGCTCTCAGACACCCTAGTTCCTTGTTGAGTCACCTAGCTACATCTTACAAGAGGCACCCACCGATTTGCACCCGGGTGGGACCGTCCCTGCCCCCCCCCCAACTCACCGCTTGCTGCTTGCTCTGGAACTCCTGCTCTCGCTCCCTGCGGTATTGCTCCACCTCCATTTGAGCCTCCTCCTTCGCCTGCTTCAGTCGCCGGGCCTTCCCTGGAGGCAGAAGGACACTGTGGCTACACACCCCCACACACAACCAGGTGTGTTAGCGGGGACAGGTGGTGCCCTCCAGAAAGCTATTCCGCCTCCTGCCAACCAGCCAAGTGCTAGACTCTAAAACCCACCCACTTCTCCTACCCTAATATGCCGTCCGTCATCCCCACCTCTGTCTCCATTAGCCTTGGGTTTTCCCAAAGACTGAGACGTCCGCTATCCACCACCCCAATCCCTCCTTGAGATTCCTGAGAGGAAAGGGGAGGCTCACTCTTCCTGGCATCAGCCACCTTCTCCGCTGCCCGCTTCTCAGCTTGGAGGAGCTGCTGGATGCCCTGGGACTGGCTGGCCATTTTTGTCACTAGAGAGGATGCTGTTTTGAAGGCGACCAAGGTACCAGACGGCTCCCACCCTCCAGCGCCTACTCCTCCGGCCCGTTGCTGCAGTCCTCCACTCCCACTGGGTCTTAGTGCTCCCGTTTTCACTCAGTCTCCTGCGCGGGTGGGTGTCTCGGCCTCACGCAGATGACTGGTCCTCCTCTCGAACCTCACTGAGGTAGTACCCGAAACGGCCGCCCGAGGGCAGCAGAGACCAGGCCCCATGCGGACGAACTGCAGCAGGTGCAGGGCGGCTCTGTGCCACCGGGGTCTGCAGGGATGGAGCTGGGGGAAGAGGAGGGTAGAGTGTTTGGGTGGGAGGTCTTGATTTGTGGTCTCAGAGGGGGCGCAAAGACGGTGAGGATGTTGTGGGAAGGTAAGGATGTGCTCGGAGAACAGTACCCCGGGTTTCGCTTGCGCGCCCAGCGCTCCACGCCTCCCTCTGCCCCTCCCCCTGTCTTTTCAGTCTCCATCTTCTTTTTAAACATAATCCCCAAATCCGAGCGTCTGCACACGTCTCTCCTGCTCTGTCCTACGTTTGCCTTCTTAAGTGTCTTCCCATGTGTCTTTCTTTTTGGATCTACCCATATACTTGGACTCGTTGTGATTTATTTATTTATTTATTTATTGTTTCGAGATGGTTCCTCTGTGCAGCCCTGGCTGTCCTGGAACTCGCTCTGTAGACCCAGCTGGCCTCGAACTAAGAGATGCCTGCCTCTGCCTCCCGAGTGCTGGGATTGAATTTTTGTTTCACTGTAGTTTTTCTCTTTCCTCTTTTTCTCTTTTCATTTTTTCCTATCGTTATTAAAATACACCTTCTCTCCTCCTAGTTAGGAGTCCGAGATAAACCTCAAAAGAGCCCTCCTGTCTCCCAGCCCTAGCTTGGCCTTCGTAACCTCCAGTCCTGTCTTCCGGTTTCAAGAGGACCCTGTGTCGCAAGTTGTCTTGTTTCCCCTCCGGAGGCCTAATCCCGCGTCACCCTGTGGGGGCGGAACGATTTCCGGGATGGGCCTCACAGCTCATTTCCGCCCGAAACTTTGGCGCGCGCATGCGTCATTTCCTCCAGCCCCGGAGCGCCGCCTCCCTGCCCGGAGCGTCTCTAACCCAGGCCTCGAACTACGGCTCTGAGGGTCCTTGGGGGGCGGGGAGCAGGGCTGATGAGTAACCCCTCCCCCGAGGCCCCAGAGGAAGAAGCCTCCACGTCTGTCTGTCGGGTACATTATATTCAATTTCTAGACCATCCTTTGGATTTGTGACTTTTTCTAAGCTCAGATTTTGGGCTGATGAAAATTTCCCCCATCTGGCCTTTCTTGATGTTTTTTCTCTTTCCTCCCTCCAAAGTTGAGAATTAACTTTTTTAACCACCCCCCACTCTCTCCCCTCCCCCATTGGGCTCTGGAGCCTTAAAACAATTATATAGCGTTCTCTTCCCAAAAAAAATTACATCAAAAATCGAGTCTGTGACCCCGGCCCCCAGCTCCGTCCCCCCACCCCACCCCACCCCCCAAGCCTGTCATCTGGTAAAGGGGTGAGTTTAGAACAGGTCGCCCCGCTTGCTGGACATGGGTGATGGGAGGTAAAGGGAGAACGGGGAGGCATGCCCGAGATGGAGCGGGAGTTCGGTCCTCACCGCTGCCGTTTCCCACTTCTTCCTCAGCCCCAGAGTTCCATGGCCTCCGCTTCCCGCCGCCAGCGCCGAGAGCGACGCTTCCGGCGGTACCTGTCGGCAGGGCGGCTGGTGCGGGCCCAGGCTCTCCTGCAGCGACATCCCGGCCTCGATGTGGACGCCGGCCAGCCCCCACCTCTCCACAGGGCCTGCGCCCGCCACGATGCCCCCGCCCTGTGCCTGCTGCTGCGCCTCGGGGCTGACCCTGCCCACCAGGACCGCCGTGGCGACACGGCGCTGCACGCTGCTGCCCGCCAGGGCCCTGATGGTGAGTGGTTCCGTGGGACCTGGTCCTGAGAGGCTGATGAGATCTGAGCCGCCAGTTAGTGGCTGGGGAATAAAGACCTAGGGTGGTGGTGGGTGGCTCAGGACTTTGTCCCCCAGCACGCAGAGGCAGGAGGATCTCTGTGAGTTCGAGGCCAGCCTGAGTCTGCACAGTGAGCTGCAGGACTACATAAGGACCTTGTCTCAAACTACAGTAAGAGATACGCTTATCCCAACATAGCCCCAACAACTAAGGCGTGTGCGTGTGTGTGTGCGTGTGTGTGTGTGTGTGTGTGGTTTAGTGTGGTGTGGTTGGTTTTGGATTTTTGACCAGTCTTTTGCGGTGTATCTCAGACTAGCCTCAGCATCCCAAACGCTGAGATTGCAGGCACGGCTAGCAACCTTTTCTTTGCATTTCGTCTATTTTGGGATTAGGGACTGATTACTTTGTTTCTTTGTGGGCCATTTGCCTGTAGCTTGGGGTCAGATTCCAGCTCTGAGAAGTTTGCCCCCCCACTCTACCCCCGAGTCTCTCTGTGCAGGATTAAAACAATAGCAACCTTTGTAACATGCCACAAAAAGGTCTTACAAAGTATCCATGCTGTCAGTGGTCAGAGAATGTGAAACTTTGTATGGTGTTACGCTGGAGGTCTGTGGTTTTGTTATAAACAGGTTCGTGTTCCTTGACACATACTTCTGAAAAACAGAAATTCTGTAACAAAAATCTGACCTTAAGCAGGTGGTGTCGCCTTAACGGCCCTCTGAGGCAGAGGCAGTGAGGCCTCTCTCTGAGCTCCAGGCCAGCCAGAGCTATGTCAGAGTAAAAGCAGCAGAACAGCTCAGATCAGCCTTAACTGCTTCTGGGTCAAACAGCCTCCTCCTCATCTCCAGTTTGTGCTACTTGCAAATAACCAGCCCAGAAACAAGCTAGCCACCTAGAGAGACAGGGAAGTCACAGTGCATTCCTGTGACCCCAGCACTCACCAGCAAGAGGGTCACTTAAAGGCCAGTCTGGGCGAGATGGCCTAAGAGTCTCAAAAAACAAACAAACAAACAAACAAACAAACAAAAAACAAAGGAAGCAAATCTAACCTACACAGAGGCTGAGGTGACTAGTTTTATCCCTCTGAGCTTAGATCCCTTCTGAACACAGGAGGCCATGAACATCGCCAGCCGTGCTTCCTCCTTTCTCATCTCCAACTTGGCTTCTCCTCAGTCAAAATAAATAAGTAACAATCCTTTTGTTCTGGTTAACACAAGTGAGATGAGGTCACATAGGTTTGTTGAAGCTTTTTTTTTTTAATATTTTATTCAAATTTTAATTATGTGCATTGGTGTGAGGGTGTCAGATCTTGGAGTTACAGACAGTTGTGAGCTGCCATGTGGTTGCTGGGAATTGAACCTGGGTCCTTTGGAAGAGCAGGCAGTGCTCTTAACCACTGAGCCATCTCTCCAGCCCCCGGTTTGTTGAAGCTTTAAAAGGGGAAGTTTGGGGCTGGAAAGATGGCTCAGTGGTTAAGAGCACCAACTGCTCTTCCAGAGGTCCTGAGTTCAATTCCCAGCAACCACATGGTGGCTCACAGCCATCTATAATGTGATCTGATGCCCTCTTCTGGCCTATAGGTGTACATGCAGGCAGAGCACTGTATACAAATAAATACATCTTTAAAAAAAAAACGAGGGGGGGGGCGAAGTTTGTCAAATGCAGGCTGCAGCTGGCTGATGTTATTTTGGGGTACCTGAAGAGGAAACCTCCCCAGATGCCTGAATAAGTCCTGTGAATAAATCTTTATTTACCACCAGCAGGACTGTTCAAGCAGACCAACAAACCAGAAGCACCTCATCCTCAAATTTGAGTTTTTAAGGGCAAAAGATGCAATTTTGACGTGTACCGAAAGGCAGCCCTAGACATCTGCAGCAAGCAAGCTGTTGACTGAAGCGCAGTTAAATGTCCTTTAGCTCAGGGTCACGGTGTGTAGGATTTATGGCTGGCCCAGAGAACTGTTTACTTTAAGTGCTTAGAGCTGGCCTAAGTGACCAGAGACCAGTCTACCCAAGGTTGTTTGAGCACTTGAAGTGTTCCTGGTCGGCTTTCACAAGACGCCCTGCCTGTAGTTCAGCGGCTTGCTACAGTGTAAGAGGCAGCTCCCTGGCAGCCTCCTCAAGCGCAGGCCTGGGGCGGCTGCTCGCGCAGGCCTCTGACATGGAGGTTGTGATGTGCACAGGCTCAGACTGGCTGCAGTTTTGCTACTTGGTGGTAAGTGTGCTGTGTTTCTGTGGTTCCGGTGCAGCAAGCACCTCCATCGCTGCACTGAATTCTGTTAAACGCTTGTAGGTGGTTCAGGAACTTGTCACAGTCGAGACTTTGCAGTGCCCCAAAGAGGAAAACCCTCCCCCCTACTTGTGCTCACACACCCTGGCCTCCTCTCAGGGGGTTCCCCTGTCGCCTGCCAGCAGGTGGCGCTCTAGCCCCCAGAGTGTCCATCTCAAATCGCGGAGAGCCAGTAGGAAATGGCCTTGGCTGAGCTCACTGAGCCACTGAATCGCCTGCAGGAGTCTCTCCATTCCCTCACAGGGAGGCTGACGTTCTCAGAAGTGACAAAGAGGCCCCACATTTTAGCCTTTTGGTGACTTTTTGTTTGTTTGTTTCCTTTTCTGGTTTTTCCAGACAGTGTCTCTCTGTGTAGCCTTGGCTGTCCTGGACTCACTTTGTAACTAGGCTGGCCTCGAACTCACAGTGATCCACCTGCCTCTGCCTCCCAGAGCTGTGATTAAAGGCATGCACCCCCACCCCCACCCCACCCCACACCCCCACGGCCCTTAGTGACTTTTTAAAGAACATCCTGAGAAAGCAGTCTCAGCAATCTGAGGGACCCATCAGCAAAGCACGTGTCACACAGCGGCCCTCCTGTGCACAGAACACTGACACACACTGTGGTTTTCTCTGTTTTGCCTTGTTGGGGGAGTGAACTAAACCATCACTCTGGTGTTTGGGTTTGGAGTTTAAGGTTGTCTTGTTGTTCTGATGGGGTTTGGTGGTTGATTGTTTCAGTTTTTTTTTTTTAAGACAGGGTCTCTCTGTAGCCTTGGCTGTTCTGGAACTCGGTATGTAGACCAGGCTGTATCTGCCTCTGTCTGCTGATCCAGCAGCTGGTCTCCTGCCTAAGTTGAGGGTTACAAGTGTGAGCCAGCTTGTTTTAGCTTTGCTTTTTCCCACGCTCCAGGGACTTTAACCCAAGGCCACACACATGCCAGACAAAGTACTGAGCGTCATCTTCCACCCATCCTTTTTCTATTTTTAGTCAAGACAGAGGCCGTTTGTATAGCCTGGGGCAGCTCCCGACCTGTGGTGCTCGTGACCTGCGGCGTTCCTGCTTGTATCCCCCGGAGCTGGGACGCAGGCCGAGGCTCCAAGCTTGTTTTGTTTTTCTGTAACCCTCGCGGCACTTCCGCGCTATCTCAGCAGGATGGAGACGTCCACCCGCCACCACCTTGATCTGCAGAGTGGAGGCAAGAGGCGGCCTTGTTTTATAATGACTGGGCACAGTTTATGTTCCACTTGTCCTTCCAGCCTCGCCTTGTGCACACCCACGCATCTGTCACCTCAGCCGCACTTGTCTTCAGTGACCCCCAGCACAGGTTTCACAAGCCTTGCCCTGTCAGGAAATGGGTGGGGAAAGAATTTACCAGAGCCGGGCATGGTAGCGCACGCCTGTAATCCCGGCACCCAGGAGGCTGTGGTGGGAGGGTCGAGAGCCAAGGGCCACTCTCAGCTACGTGGGCGATTCAAGGCCATCCTAGCCACAAGCAACACTGCAGGGGTCTGGGGCAGCACCAGAGGCAAGGGCTGCAGGGGAGAGTGTGTTGCTGGGTGTGGACGGTAGAGAAGAGCGGTCTGCACTGAGCACCCAGCTCTGTATGGGCAGCTGGGAAGTTCGTAGCCTGCCCGTTTAGGTGTTACAGGGTGGGACACGTGTGTGGGTGTGTGGGCTCACGTCCGGATGCTTAGGTGGGCATTTGTTCCTGTATTGCAGGACACATTTACAGTATAAGTTATTTCTTCTAGTCCCAAGATGTCATGAGTTACTTGGGGTCAGACCCCGGGTGGCCTTGGCCCACTCACCAGAGACTTCCCTACGGTGTTGTGGCACCCTAAGATAGACTGCAGCTGGGGCTCATTAAGCTTAGTTCTTCATCTTTTAAACTTCAGCTTTATTTTCCTATCCGTGTGTAGCGGTCAGAGGACACAGTCGGCTGTTGGTGTCGTGTTTCTTTTTAACTGTGTCGAGCTGGGTAGCTGGCCGTGAGTCCGTGTGGCTTCCTCCTGTCTTCACCTCGTGTCTTGTGCTGGGAGCATGGGGTTACAGGTGTGCGCTGCTCCATCTGGCTTTATACGGGTGCTGGGGACTAGAACCCAGGCCCTCACCCTCTGCAGCAAGCCGGTTACCAGTTAACTCTTTCTAGTCCTGCTCAAAGACAGCAGCGCCCTTGCTTGAGCCCAGCCCTGTGCAGCCCACCACGGAACAGCACCCACACCCCCATGCACAAACAAGGTTCACAAAAGATGGAGGCTGAGGGGGGACCTTGCTAAATGCTGCTTTGTCACAGAGTCATGAGACCACAGACTATCAACGTTGCTGGAGAGGGGAGGCTGTGACACCACATCAGGAGGTCCTGCATGCTGGGAGGTGGCGGCAGTGTTGATTCAGTGGCAGCGCTGTCTGCAGCTGAGACCTGAAATCAGGGAGACACTGATTTACCAGCGGGCTGAGTAAGCAGGGGCCGAAGACACAAAGCAGAACTAAAAACAAAGGGTTCCTGCAAGCTAAGGGGGCCCAGACCCAAAGAAAAGAACCTCTAGGGTTGTCCCAGCCAGGGTGCTGCTTAAGACCTTTGCGTGAGACAGGGACAGCTGTTTTGTTTCTGGCTGGGATGAAGGGATGACAAACATCAGACCATGCAGTTCCGAGACTTGCAAATATTTGTAAGTCAGATTAGGAAAGCTACAAACATGGGAGAGCTGCCCTCCTCAGACCCAGGATGGTGCCTTCTTAGGTGAGGAGTTGATTCTTTTTTCTTTTTTTAAAGATTTATTTATCATATATACACAGTGTTTTGCCAGCATGTACACCTTTGGGCCAGAAGAGGGCACCATATCTCATTATAGATGCTTGTGAGCCACCATGTGGTTGCTGGGAATTGAACTCAGGACCTTTGGAAGAGCAGTCAGGGCTCTTAACCTCTGAGCCATCTCTCCAGCCCCTGAGGGGTTGGTTCTAAAAACAGTAGAATATGAGCAAACCAGCAAGTGGCCCCTCAGACAAGCCCCAGGGCTGGAGGGAGGGAAGGGAGCTACAGTGACAACTCAGATTTCACCGAGGGTGCAGCAGTGACCGTTAGGATGGAAATCAATCCTGTGTGTATCTAGGGAGCATGAGGTGTTGGGGTGTGGCAGTAATGGTGGGAGCAGAGCTGGGGTGCACCCTGGAAATGGGTTGGGCCCCTCGGTGCCTGGAGGGATAGAAAGGAGACAGCTTGAGAGACAGTGCCTCAGGGAAGCTACTCCTGCAGGACACCCAGGTTCTGTCCCCGCACCGGGCGACAGCCATCTGTAACCCCAGTTCCAGGGCATCTGGTCCCTCTTCTGACCTCTGCGAGCATCAGCTACCCACACGCAAACATACAGAAACGTTGGGGAAATACTCAAACACATACAAATCTTTTTTTTTTTTTTTTTAATTTTTAAAGAGTTTCAAAAAAGTATAACATTAGAGCTCAGGAAGGAGAGAGCCGGTCTCCGCCACTCACGAGGATCCGGGCTGTGCGAGGATGGGTTTTGCCTTGTTCCCCCAGAAGAAGAGAGGGATCCCCAAACAGTGCACAGGATTGGGTTGCTCGGGGTTCGGCCAGAACAGCCCTGCCTCCAGACACAGAGCCCACGGCGGCAGGCCTGTCACTGCAGGAGGAATGGAGAGCAGCTGACAGGGCCGTCTGGGTAACCCTGGAGGGCCTTTGTCCTGAGGGAGGGGTAACCCTAGAGGGCCTTTGTCCTGAGGGAGGGTAACCCTGGAGGGCCTCTGTCCTGAGGGAGGGTAGTTCTCTGTAAATTACTTTTCAACTCTATTTTATTTATTTATTGGGGTTCCTTAAGCCTCTACCTCCCTTCCAACCCCCCAACCCTAGGCAGGAGAGAAAGGTTAGCAGGGACGGACGGGGGCATGGACATCCTTAGCTGCTTCTGGCTGGTCAGGGTCTTCAGGTTCTTTGGGAAAATGGCAACTGTTGTCAGGAAATCCAACCTTCCCGCAGAACCAGCAGCTGCCTTCTTTCTTCATCCATCTCCGTCTTCTCTCTGGGCTCTGGTATTTATACACTTTTGGAGTCTTCAAATTAAACTAACTGAAGCTGACAAAGGCCACGCCCCTCTCCTGGGCCTCATGAGGCTGGTATCAGCTGTGGACAAACTAAAAGCAACTCCACGCTTAGGATTAAAACAAAAACCTGTTTACATAACATAACTGAGTTTTTAAAGAAACCAAAACTTCTACTACAATTTTCTGTTTCAGTCAGTGCTTGTTGTTTTAGGTTAAATGTTTGGTTGGTTTTTTCGAGATGGGATTTCTCTGTGTAGCCCTGGCTGTCCTGGAACTCACTCTGTAGACCAGCCCGGCCTCCAACTCAGATCTGCCTGCCTCTGCCTCCTGAAGGCTGGGATTAAAGATGGGAGGGAGAGTTTTATGATAATCCAGTCCATGGGCTAGTGTGAGGTCAGGGTCAGAGCTGCACTGCCCTGGTGCCCAGCCGCAGCTTGTAATCTGTGTCAGCAGCACCACACACTGACAGCAGCAGGCTCTGGAAGAAGGCCTTGGAGGGCCCGAGGTGAGCTGTGGCCTTGAGAGGCGGGGCTAGGCAGCAAGTGGACCAAGACTGCGGAGTCTAGAGTGTAGCCTGGTGAGGTCATCAGTGCTAGATTTGCCCTCTCCACCTCTCTAGAAGATTGAGGGGTGCAAAGCAGCAGAGAGGTGACACTGGGGAAGAAAGCTGGGCCACTGACAGACTGAAGAGACCACGGAAGTCAGAACCGGAGACATGCGTGTCCTTTGTGTTTACCACCGGGACCTGGTAGAGCTAGGGAGCAGCGCGCATGTGTGTGAAAGTCTGTTTCCCAGTTTTCCATGGCATGGCCCTCCTGCTGCACAGGCCCTGGAAGGAGGGGTCAAGGGTGCGTGTGGCAGGCCCAGCAGTCGTGAGGGAACATCACTGTGACATTTTTATGGCCATTCCAGGGAGGTGTGGCCTGGTGGAGTAGAGGTAAGGGTCAGTGGGACCTTATTAAGGCCACTCCTAACCCAGGCATGGAGGCGCGCGCCTTCAATCCCAGCACTGTGTGTGAGGCCAGCCCGGCCTACAAAGCGAGTCCAGGAGAACCAGAGCTACACAGAGAAGCCCTGTCTCAAAAACCAAAACAAAAGAGCACCCCTGATGGACCTCTCCAAACCAGGAGCTGCCGCGGGCCCAAGGCTTCTGGCCTCCAGCCGGCACCTGGGGAAAGTGTCAGCCCTTAACCTGCATGTTGTTCTAATACAGCTGCCTTACGTCTTGCCTCGAGCATGGTCTGAAAAATACCGTTTACTCTGGAGAGGTAAATCCATTTAGTCATTCTTTTCTTTTTTTTCTCAACATCGCCGCCGTGCGCCTCCACACCCGGCTAGTCAGTCATTTCTGAAGCTCTTGGTGCCATCCATGGCTGCAGCCAAGGACTGAGTCCTCTGGAAAAGGAGATGAGACTCCTGGGAGGCGGTGGTAGGATTTTGTTTTGTGCTCATACTTGTTATTATTTCTTTCTTGTTGTTGTCTTCAGAGACAGGGAGGGTCTCTCTTCATAGTCCTGACTGTTCTGGAACTCACTAGATAGACCAGGCTATCCTAGAACAAACAGATCTCTTGCTTCTGCCTCACAAGTACTGGGATTAAAGATGTGTGCTACCTCACCTGGCCTGAAAACTTATGAGCAAAATCCTAGCTTTTGTTTTTGTTTGGTTGGTTGGTTTGGTTTCTGAGACAGGGTTTCTCTGTGTAGCCTTGGCTGAAAATCCTAGTTTTATTAAAACTCCGTTTTAAAGTAAGCAAAAAGCCCGACAAACCTGGCAGAAAATAATCATCATGCAGAATCTTAGTCAGTCGGAGCCAGCGTTGTCAGTCGGAGCCAGCCTCTGGTCCTTTTCCAGCTCTGAGGACCAAGTGCTCTGCCACTGAGCTGAGTCCCCACCTCAGGAGCCGCCAGTGTGAAGCAGGGCTGGGCTTTCGCTGTGAGTCAGCGCGCTGCGTTCACACCAGGTTTCAGTGGCAACTCAAGCTTTGTGAGCTGCGAGCCTCGGCACTCCCTCACATCGCATCGCCCCCACAGCGCACTTGTCAGCTTTGCCCTCATCTTTTCTTTTCCATTTTGGAAAGGTCCAGTCATTTTACCTTCGGAGAATCTTAGTTTACACATACAAACTTTCTTCTTAACTAAAAATAACCTTTTCCTTTTCGTCTCCCTTACCCAAAGTGTCTCTTCACACGTGTCGCCTGGCCCTCGTGTCCTCTTGCTGTGCTCACTTCCTCACCAGGGACATGAATCTCCCATTGCATCCACTGCCTTAGGCAGCAGCCGACATGCAGTACCTGTGACTGTGAGACTCTGGTCTGTCCCAGGCCTTTATTGCTATTTGGATTGTTTGTTCGTTTGTTTGTTTTGCCAAGTGGTGGTGGCACACACCTGTAATCCCAGCACTTGAGGCAGAGGCAGGCAGATCTCCGTGAGTTCCAGGCCAGCCTGGACTACAGAGAGAAACCCTGCCTCGGGGGGAAAAATTGATGAGAGCGAGAATTACAGAGTATAACACCCTGACAAAGCAAGAATGACAAATGACCATGGACAGGGGTTGTCTTGATTCAAGCAGAAGGCAGGAGACAGCCAAGTGTTGTGTTTTGGTCTTGCAATTGGGAATTTTGGATTCCAAATGCAGCTGTTCCCTAAAGCGATGCTGAAGGACACAGCAAGTGATGATTGGTTCTCCTGGAGGACCAGAGAGAGAGGAGGAAAAGAGATGGAGGGGAGGGGAGGCTGTGCAGTGGTGGGGCGACAGCAGACTGAACCTAGGCAGCTGCGTGTGGGACAGGTCTGTCGGGATGAAGGGGACACATGTCCAGGTCGTGCTGGTGTCCTTTTGCTGCCGTGTCAGGGACCGATGTGAGGGCTGGTCATTGTCCCCTGACGCCCTATCTGAAGCCTTGACTGCAAGTGTGAGGGAGAGAATGTGTGGGGGAGGGCGGGGAGGGGGGAGTGCAGTTGCCAGGCCCACGGTGCTGGTGCAGCAGCGCTAGAGGCCCAGTGGGAGCTTGTGAGCCATCAAGGATGTCACCCAAGGCCAAGGCCGAGTTCAAGGGAGGCACCTGTTAGGGCCCTGTGCTAAGGCCACGAAGTACTGGATAGGAGGGATCTTGGGATTTTCCCAAAATGACGGCGAAAGGATCCAGTTTTGCACAGGGTTGTAATTCAGTGTGCCTTCGGTGGCCAGTGTCCCTAGTCTGCAGTGGAAACCTTTCGAAGGAAACTAGGTTTTGTTGCTTTGTTTTTTGAGAAGTTAAAGATAGAATTTAGACCAGTTTTGAAACTCAGGGTGACTCAGTGATCATAAAACCTACTGTGCACTGCCAGAGATGTGACACTTGCCCAGAGGACAGCAGCAGACCTCCCTGTTGTCAGTGCTGACCTGACTGAAGTTTGCCCTACACAGGGCAGAGACCTCCTGACTCATGGGGTGAAACCCAGTTGGTCAGGCCAGACTGACCTCAAATAGACCCAGATAACTGGCCAGAAAAGGGGACCCGCTGAGAGTGTGGCTGCCCCAGGGGGTGGCAGGAGGTAGTTTTTTGTTGTCTGTGGTGCTCAGGCTCCAGCCCAGGGCATTGGCACGCGCTAAGCAAGCACTCTACCACAGTGCTGCGTCTCCAGCCCCAAACCTGTTCCTCTGGCTGTGTGGTCCTCCTCCCTCTCTGGAAGCGCTGTGCTGTTAGAGGTGGAGAGAGTCATTAAGGGAAAGTGAATGTTTATTCCACAAAACCTTTTCATATATATTTCCCTGTATGGAGATGCGTGTTGGCCAAACTTGATGGCCACGCCTTTAATGCTAGCACTCAGGAAGCAGAGGCAGATGGGTCTCTGAGTTCTAGGCCAGCCTGGGCTACATGGTAAGACTCTATCTCAAAAAAGAAAGAGGGAGGGAGGGAAGGAAAGAAGATGTTATTGAACATTAGAAATGTTGATTTAAGCCGGGCGTGGTGGCGCACGCCTTCAATCCCAGCACTCGGGAGGCAGAGGCAGGTGGATCGCTATGAGTTTGAGGCCAGTGTGGCTTATAAAGCGAGTCCAGAACAGCCAAGGCTACACAGAGAAACCCTGTCTCAAAAAACAAAAAAAAAGGAAGGAAGAAAGGAAGGAAGGAAGAAAGGAAGAAAGAAAGAAAGAAAGAAAAAGAAAAAAGGAAAAAAAGAAAAGAAATGTTGACTTAGAGCCGGGCCGTGGTAGTACACACCTTCAATCCCAGCATTCAGGTGGCTGATCTCTCTGAGTTCGAAGCCAGCCCTGGTCTACAGAGCGAGTTCCAGGACAGCCAGGGCTACAAAGAGAAAGCCTGTCTCGAACGCCCAAAAAAGGGCTGGAGGGATGGCTCAGCCTTTAAGAGCACTGACTGCTCTTTCAGAGGTCCCCAGCTCCACTCCCAGCAACCACATTTGTAAAGGCTCACAACCATCTCTGATGAGATCTGGTGTCCTCTTCTGGCCTGCTGGTGTATATTCAGGCAGAACACTGTATACATAATAATAAATAAATAAATCTTCAAATAAATGGAAGAAAGAAAAGGAGAGTTCATTTAGGGCCTGGAGCGGTAGATAAGTGGTCAAGACAGCACACCGCTCCTGTGGAAGACCAGGCTCGGCTCCCGGCACCTGTGCTGGGCAGCTGTAGCATCAGCCCAGGGAATTCGACTGACTCTCTGGCCTCTGCAAGCACCAATCTTCCTAAAGCTGAAATCAAGTCAAGAAGAAAATTTTGGTAGAGAATTAAAAACTTTCAAAGGATGCATGAGAAGAAAAGACTATTTTAACAGATAATATTCTATAAAAAAGGACTTTTATATCCGTATGATTACGAAAAAATTTCCAAGAAGAAAATGAAGATATGAAGAACTCACTGTGTAGATTAAACTGGCCTCAAACTCACAGGGATCTGCCTGCCTCTGCCTCCCCATTGCTGAAATTAAAGGCCTGTGCTGCTATGCCTACCCTGATAAGACTTTTTTTTTTTTTTTTGAGACAGGGTTTCTCTGTGTAGCCCTGGCTGTCCTGGACTCACTTTGTAGACCAGGCTGGCCTCGAACTCACAGTGATCCACCTGCCTCTGCCTCCCGAGTGCTGGATTAAAGGTGTACGCCGCCATGCTTGGCACAAAACCATTTTTTAATCTGTCCTGTTAGCAACATGAAAAGGTCGACATGCATGTACAGTAAAGCCCGGCAGCTTGTGCGTGTTCTGACTCAGAACACCCACCCTGTGCAGACACATGAAAGCTGGAGGCTGGAGGCTTTGAAGGCATCTGACAGCCAGGGCGAGGAGAGTTAAAAGAAGCCAAGTGGAAAAAGCTCTGAGTTTGAACCCAACTTGGGCTACATAATGAGACTTTGCCTCAAACGAAAACACCAAGACCAACTCTGTCTTTGCTCTGACTGCTGTCAGTCTTTGGGGCAAACTTAACCATGTGTCATGTGCGCGCCCCAAGTATTCTGTTGATTTAAGTGGGATGTGGTGACCCACAGAAGCCTAGAACACAAGAGCCTGAGGTAGGGGAGTCACAGGCTGAACTGCCTAGGCTATAGGTACAAAATGACTTCACACACACGCGCACATGCACACACCTGTGAGTTAAACCTTCCATGCAAGCCTGGACATACTCATACATACACACACTCCACACATACTGTACCCTGTGACACACTGTCACACACTCCGCACACACTCTCACACACTCACACCTGCCGTGAGCCCTGGTGGGAAGAAGCTGAAAGACAGAGCCAGAAGCAGGTGCTTGCTAAGTGGGGCAGCTTGGGCGGCTTTGCGGCTGATCACAGCAGCGCTGAGGAAGCCGGCCTCGCTCGCCCTGATGTGGTTTCAGAGCTAGCCAAGTGTAGGCCCTCCTATTGTCTCGGCCCTCTGTCTGTGCCATCCTCTGGTAAGTAAACCGTACTTCCTGCAACCAGCGAGGCCGGGTGTCCCATTTCCTCCTACTCTAGAGGGTAAGATGGGTCCACTTGCCGGCCTCTGGCTCCTGATTGAGGCAGCTGGTGGTCCCAGGTGGTGGGCTTCACTAAGGGAAGGGGGATGCAAGCTGCATGGTATTTGGCTCCCCTAAATGATGTGTCCTGGCCTGCGGGAAAACTCGAATCAGGGTTCACCTGAAAGAGGGAGTGGGGATTGAAAGTAGGGTGCAGAGATGCAAGAAATAACGAATCAAGTCAGGACAGTCAGTCAAGTCAGAGGAGTAAGACTTTATACAGCAAGGTCAATAGGATCTGTTCTGATCCCTCTCTCCCTAGCTCCCAAGGCAAGAAGAACACAGTAGCCCGAATAGCTCCCTGTAAGAACTTCCTGTTTCTGAGCAGCTCTCTGATAGGGTTTCCTTAACCCTCCAGGTGTTTCTCAGTAGGGACTTCCCTACTTCTTTCAAAGGTAAATAGTCCAAGGGTGGCCTGGAACACAAAGGCTCAGCAGCTGGAAGGTCTAAGCATGGGATTTCTGACATGGCAGAATTTGGCATGGCTCCCCACACCTAAATTCTCTCTCTCTCTCTCTTTTTTTAAAAGACTGTTTCTCTGTGTAGCCTTGGCCGTCCTAGACTCGCTTTGTAGACCAGGCTGGCCTCGAACTCACAGCGATCCGCCTGCCTCTGCCTCCTGAGTGCTGGGATTACAGGCGTGCGCCAGCACACGTGGCTCCCCTAAAATCTCTTGCCTGATGAGACCACGGTTCAGAACAGGTTCTCAAGGTGTCTGCTCCTCTCCTGCTCCTCAGACCCACGTCTCTCCCCTCCCTGCCCCTGGCCGACAGTCACTCAGGAGCTTGCTGCCGCCGCCATGTGAGCGGCTCACACTCCTTGCATTGTTGCTCCCTCAGGTAAGGCTGAGCAAGTCTGCCCAAAGCATTTGTTTCACTCAGCTTTATCGTCTAGAATAGTAAGTGAACTTATATGCTTGTAGTGCTACAGACACGGCGTTCTGTTGTTCTTTGTTTATTTAGGGTTTTTTGAGGCAGGGGGCAGGCTTGTAACCCTAACTGACCTGGAACTTGCTCTGTAGACCAGGCTGGCCCTGAGCTCACAGAGATCCATCTGCCCTGCCTCCTGAGTGCTGGAATCACAGATGTGCACCACCGTTCCTGATGTGGTAATCTTATTATGTAGTTCAGGTGAGAGATAAAGTTAGGAATATGTGTATAGTGATAATAGTTTCAAACCAAAAACAGTCAAAGAATTTGAGTTGCCCTAGGTGGCGGCAGCCGGGGCCAGAACACACCTCTTGCTATAGTAACACTTGGAGCAAGTCAGAACATTCTAAACTACACACTTAGCACTTATGTCACGACGGTGGCTGGCAGGATGGTCACCCCTGGTGCCCAGGACTCAGGGAGTCCAGCACGGCGCCCTGTGAGGGCGGGAGCCCCCTGACTCTGCTCTCCGCTCTACCCCTAGCTTACACGGATTTCTTCCTGCCGTTGCTGAGTCGCTGCCCCTCCGCCATGGGGATAAAGAACAGAGATGGGGAGACCCCTGGGCAGATTCTGGGCTGGGGACCCCCCTGGTACTCTGCTGATGAGGAAGAGGATGACGACGTCTCCAAGGAGCGGGAATGGCGACAGAAGCTGCAGGGCGAGCTGGAGGATGAGTGGCAGGAGGTCCTCGGCAGGTTTGAAGGTGAGGAGTCAATCCCCACACCAGCCCCGGCCTGGGCGCTCCACCCCGAGCCCTCTGCACGTGGCCTCTTTATTTCACTGCCTGTCTTGGCCTTACTCTAAGCCCAGCCTAATTCCACCTCCCACATAGATGATGCCTCGCGTGATACGCAGGAGCCCGAGTCCTTCTCAGCCTGGTCAGAGCGCCTGGCTCGAGAGCATGCGCAGAAGCAGCAGCAGCTGGCGGCAGAGAGATCCTACAGACCCGCAAGGGCTGAGGGCTCCAGTCAGAGCTGGCGACAGCAAGAGGAGGAACAGCGGCTTTTCCGAGAGCGAGCCCGGGCCAAGGAGAAGGAACTGTGTGAGAGCCGGGCCAGGAGGGCTCAACAGGCTCAAGGGGACAGAGGGCCGGAGCCTCCCAGGCCTGGGCCCAGGGCAGAGCACCCACGAGGGGCAGGAAGGGGCAGCCTCTGGCGCTTTGGTGACGTGCCCTGGCCCTGCCCTGGTGGAGGGGACCCAGAGGCCATGGCTGCAGCCTTGGTGGCCAGGGGCCCCCCTCTGGAGGAACAAGGTGCTCTGAGGAGGTACTTGAGAGTCCAGCAGGTCCGGTGGCACCCTGACCGCTTCCTGCAGCGATTCCGAAGCCAGATTGAGACTTGGGAGCTGGGCCGTGTGATGGGGGCCGTGACAGCCCTGTCTCAGGCCCTGAACCGCCATGCCGAAGCCCTCAAGTGACCCTAGGGGTTGTAGCCTCAAGGACGGGCAGGAGGAAGCGTCAAGTCATGGATGGGGACGGACAAAGGCAGCCGCTGCTGTAGAGGATATGGGGCAGGGTAACGTAATGGGTGCGGGGGTGGGGACGGCGCCGCCACTGCTCTGGAGTCTGCCATTTCCTAATAAGACTTGGTCCTGCACCTCACTCCAGGCTTCTCTGGTTTTTCCATTGCTATGGTTTTCATCACCCACGACATCTCCTTTCCCGCCCAACTGTTGAAACCCGCAGCTCCCACACACGTGCAGCACAGTCAGACAGTGCACTCTCAGTGGAGTCTAGAACCCCCTGAGGTCAGCCCTCAGAAGGCCCAGTTCATGCCCCAGACCCCTCGGCTCCCCCGCTGGGGTCCTGAACACTTTGCAGTCTGCAGTTGACGATGTGAATAAGTGACAAAAAAGGAACAACCGTCCCGTCCTGTCCCCCGCATCTTCCTCAACCAGAACCACATCCTCACCCCCACCCCAGCCAGGGCTTTCCCTCTGCTGAGTCACTGAATGATCTGAGTTGGGGGTAGCCAGGGCCGAGGGACCACGAGGACCTGGGAGGATGGAGGATGGAGTCAGGGGACGGGGGAAGAACCTGTGGGGGAGGGAATTTCAGCTGCTAAAATTAGAAGCAGAAGGAGGCCGGAAAGAGCCAGATTATGTAACCTGGGTTGTCTGTTCTTGGGCAACTAGAGATCCACACCCGAGCCTATCCGGGCCCTGGGCAGCGCCTTCTCTGCCTTCCAAGCCTCATCTCTGGGGCTCCAATCCTGCTATCTACTGATGGCCTGCCCCACCCTAAACCTGGGCTTCAGCTCTGGGTAACCTGGGCTTGGCTTTCTAACATAAACATCTACTTCTCCAAGAAGACGTTGGAGAGGATGTGAGAACGGAAGGTGACTAGGGAACCCATCCATGCCACTGTTCAAACCCAGCAGCTGCCTGGAGATGGAGAAACTGTAGGCACATCCCACATCCCACTATCAACACTTAAGACACAACTGAGTCCTTGGGTTGGGTTGGTTTTTCAAGACAGGGTCTCTCTGTGTAGCCTTGGCTATCCTAGACTCACTTTGTAGTCCAGGCTGGCTTCGAACTCACAGAGATCCACCTGCTTCTGCCTCCCGAGTGCTGGGATTAAAGGCGTGCGCCACCACTGCACCCAGCTGAGTCCTTGGGGTTTGGGTTTGTTGTTGTTTTAAAGTAGAGACAGCACAGGCAAGAATTGTGCAGGTGTGTGGTCAGTCGGAAAGGCGATGGCACTGCACAGGAAGGAGAGGCTGCTGGAACTGGTGGGGTTGGGGGCCTGAGACCCGAGGAGACATCAGCTGGAGGTTAGGAAGAGCCCCCGACCCAAGACCAGGCCGATGCTGAGCAGTGGGAGGGGAGGGGCGGTTCTGAGAGGAAGCTGCTGTGATTCGGAGAAGAGAAGTGGGGCTGTGAGCGGCCCAGGCATCCGGTTCCTCTCACAGGCTGGGGATTTCGGAAGTGGTATGCAAAGAGCCCACGCTGGAGTCAGGGCCCTTGAGCTGGGGGTGGGAGGAGCGGGCGCTGGCATCCACACCCACGGCTCCCAGATTTCTCACTCTACAGCACTGGTCTCCTCCGCCCACGGCTCCCAGATTTCTCACTCTAAAGCACTGGTCTTGCCCTCCACACCAGCTACGTGAAACCAAAACAAGATGAGCTGTGATGTGCCCCCACAGCCCTCCCCGTCCCTCCAGGCGGCTGGCCCCCCAGCCCCGCGGGGGGTTCCCCTGAGATGAAGGCTGCTCACTTTCTCTGACCACAGGGTTTCCGCTTCTGTGTCTCTCGTTTCCTAGGCCGATAAAAATACTGAGCCCCAGAGGCCTTGGCTTCCTCTGACCCCCTGGTACCAGGCAACAGGCATCCTGTCCATCATGGTGGGGGTGGGGAGGGGACTCGGGGATCCCTAAGGGTTGACTCAGTATGGTAGTTGCTGTGGAGATGTTCCCTTCCCTCAGGCCGGGTCCAGGATGTTGGATCTCTGGGGTGGGTGGGGTGCTTTGGGGCTCAATTTGAGAACCAAGGTTAGGAAATAAACTAGAGATTGTCTGGGGAGTGAAGTTGGGCTGGGCTCGGGTTAAACTAGGAAAGAGGTCAGCTGAGTATCATGGAACCAAAGAATCCAAAGCCTGCTCCAGGGGACATGCCCCGTGTCTGAAGGCATGAAGAGCTGCCTTCTCGGGAGGGCCCACGGGATGCAGGCAAGAGGCTCCCCGGTGGGCAAGGACAGTCAAAAATGCCGAAGTGCGTGCATGGTGGTGGAGGATGACCAAAGCTTGGCCTGAGTGGGGCTCAGAAGCCAGAAAACGTGGCCTGAGTTGGTGCGGGGTGGTATGTGAAGAAAGCATCTTGATGCAGAGAAGCAGTTACGGAAAGGCCTGTGTGAGGAAGGCGAGGCTCCGAGGGCTGGGGTTTGTCTGTGATGCTGACCCTGGGACAGCTGTGCAGAGGAGGCTTGGGAGGCTGCAGCAAGGCCCAGGCTGAGTCCTGTGGTGGCTTCACCCTTTCCGATCTTTGTGATCCTGCTGGGGACCCAAGGTAGGGCACAGTGGCCGGCTGAGTGCTTTGAACTGAAGGGACACAGAAGCCAATCTGCCATTCTCCCACCCCCCAGCCTCAGCCCTTGTGGGCTCCCCTAGAGCCGCTCATATGCTAGAGCTCTTGCCTATGTGGGTCACAGAAGCTAGGACTCCTCTTTGCAACACCAACCATAAAATTTAACAAATTTAGCCAGGAGGGCCTGCACTCTGGAGGCAGAGGCAGGAGGCTGACTGAGTTCAGGCCAGCCCCGTCTACAGCCAGGACTCTATTACACAGAGAAACCCTGTCTCCAGAACCCAAAAGCTTAGCAAACTTCTCTGTCCCTCCAATTTTCCTTGTAAAAGCTGTCCATAAATGAATTCTTTGAACTGACTTGTCTGGTGGTAGGTCATAAAGCCCTTTGCAGAGGTCTTGGGAGGAAGGAGTGTCACTTAGAAGGGTCCTGATAATGCATGGGCCTAGCTGAGTTCCTGCCTCTTTTTCTTTTCTTCCTTTCTTTTTTTTTTTTTTTTTTTTTTTTTTTTTCGAGACAGGGTTTCTCTGTGTAGCCTTGGCTGTCCTGGACACACTTTGTAGACCAGGCTGGCCTCGAACTCACAGCAATCCGCCTGCCTCTGCCTCCCAAGTGCTGGGATTAAAGGCGTGCGCCACCACGCCCGGCTTCAATTTTCTTAGCAATTATATTCTATTACAAACTTATTAACTGAGAGTACCTCACTTATAACCCGACTAACCTAAACAATAGGAAAAGAAGATTAAAGAATACAACAATGAAACCGTAAGGATATCAGTTCCAAGGAATGATTCTCCCGGCGTGATTAGCAGAATTTCTTCTGCTGGAACCTGGAGCAACCAGAACCCAGAACCTCGGCAGGAGCCCAGAGCCCCGAAGCCTTCCCTTGAGCAGTTCTCTCTAGGAGCATCTCAAAGTGGAGCGATGAACAGCCAAAACTATCCCAAGTCTCCAAAGGCCCCGCCTCCTTTTTTTGGGCTCACATTTATATCTCCTCTTAGAATTTGTTCAAGGATGTTTTCCAGCTGGTTAACAACCAATCTCCCTCACACGGTGGTTCAGCTTCTAAGGGGATAAACATCACTGGCTCTCTCAAAAGTCTTTTCCTCATCCCCCAATTGTCATCCAAACAAAGAAACATGTTTATCTCTCCATCTTCCCCTTTCTATTAAATAAAATAAGCGATATATAACAAAATAAGACTTATCCATTAAGTTACATTTACAAGGACCAGTCCATTTGTAGTTAACAGTTTTTAAGAAATTATTCCACACTTTATCCTATGCTACTGATTATTATCCTAATGTCTAAAGTTTTTTGTTGTTGTTTTATAAACTAAACTTATATTAAAACTGTGGCTATCTAGTCTTCAACCCCATCAGAGACCCCAGAAGGAAAAACTATCTAATATGAAGGAAGTGCAGGCAAGCGACTTCCAGAAGTACTGACAGGACAGAGAGCTGACTGTCTGAGCAGGTCACAAGTTCCTCTCCATCGTCAGGGCATCCAATCTTCAGCCAGCTGGCCCAAGGCATCTGACAGACCGCTTCTGCACTGTCACAAGTTTCTCTCCATCGAAGGTGCATCCCGCCTTCAGCCAGCCCAAAGCATCTCACAGACTGCTCTGAAGCAGGAATCCTGAAGGACCGGCCCACCTAATCTCCGCAAGGCTGGGCAGCCAACTTCTCAGTATCAGGCTTGATCATAGTGTGTGGTCATTGTCTCATCAGCAGTAGAGATAAGCACAGTTCCTCAGACCAGCGCCTATCTGCCACTATCGTTTCTTGATGCCCACATAATTAGACTGGAGGCGCTGCCAGGACCAACGTGTCTCTCTGTCATAAAAGCCCTTTATTATTAAATGCCATTTTCCTTGGATCTCTGAAGTGTTTGAAGACCATCTGTCTATCCATCATCTATCTATTCCTTTGAAAACATATGCAAGAAACTAAATAAAGCTTATTCTATAATTAATTTAACATCTAGTAAGATTTATAAGTGACTAACTACCAATTTCTGCCTCTGACCATCCTGAACAAGTTATAACAGTTATTTTTCACCTTTTCAAATAAGCTGTACATGTATAATACATTAAATAAATGTCGAACAAAATGAACTTAAGTTTCTACCAACATACAATATATAATTTAAGTTTCCATTAACATGCCATATACAATACATAAAACAAAAGTTGAAAAAGGAAAAAAAATCTTAACTGTCCATCAATCTACATTTCTACATAGCTGTCCATGTGTGTCAAATCTAAACCTGACACCCAACTAGGGCTTTGACACGGAGATGCCTATTGCACACATGTTTTCTCACATACTTTTCTCATGTTAATGTGTCTTCGCAACAGTATGAGCTACAGCCCTTACGAGGGGCAAGGAAAGGGGTCACGTGCTTCAGCCCCCACCTGGTCATCCTTTCTCCAGGATGTGGGTGTGGGCACCCCCATCCTCTTATAAAACCGTAACCTGCGTAGCCGTGCAGCTCAGAGGTAGAGAAATGAACATTAAACTCCCCCCGACTCCAACACTTCAGTCCAGTAACTGCAGCGGCATTCATACGGGGAAGGAACCGCATGTGTATGTGTGTGCGCATGCATGTGTGTATGTGTGCGAGCATGCATGCATGTATGTGTGTGTGCGTGCATGTGTGTATGTATGTGCACGCATGTGTGTATGTGTGCTCGCATGAATGCATGTATGTGTGTGCATGCATGTGTGTGCATGCCATGTGTGTATGTGTGTGCGCATTCATGTATGTGTGTGTGCACACATGGGGAAGTGGTTCAGTCCATGAAGTGCTTGCCTTACAAACATGAAGCACTGAATTTTATAAGCGCGTAAGAAGGCTGGGGTGCCCTGGGGATCAGTGAGAGAGCTATCTCAAAACCAAACAAGCAAACAGACGAAAAACAACATGGCCGCCTGGGCAGAGGGCTGTGTTTTGTTGGCCGCCACGCCTGAAAAGCTGAGTCTTTCCACAGAGGGCATGAAGAGAACTGGTTCCTACACACCGTCCTCTGACCTCCATGTGTGCCCTGTGTTGCCCATGTACACAACACATAAAAATGTAATTGAATTTTTTTTAGCCGTGGCACACGACTTTAATCCCAGCAGTTTGAGGCAGAGGCAGGTGGATCCGTGGAGTTCGAGGCTAGCCTGGGCTACAGAGTGAGATCTAGAACAGCTGGGGCTACACAGAGAGACCCCGTCTCTTGGGTAGGGGGTGTTGGGCAGAGAGAATGCCTCCCGAGCAATAACCAAGTTTGGCCTCTGGCTTTGACACACACATGCGCGTGTGCAGCTGTATACATCCCTGCATGTGCACGCCTACACAGGCAGCAACGACACATAAAAGGAATATTCTGTAAACCTTGAGGGGACATGAGGATATGGCAGGGGGAACGTCTCAGGTTGACCTTTCCACTGCCTGCAGGGTGGATGGATGGGTGGGTGGTGGTGGCGGCAGCCTGTAGCCTGAAGCAAGAAGGCTCGTGGCTGAGGAGAAAGGCAGGGAGTTCAGTTCCCGAGAGTCCCGGGAGCTCAGAGGAGGCCTTGCTATAGGACGACTCAACAGGAAGGCCGCTGTCACAGCTCTAGCCCAGTGAGACAAAAAACACACAAGTCAACTCTACAGACGCCACGGAAGCGCTGCCCAAAGTAACGAGGTGAAGACACCGGGGTCACCAGCTAAAGGTGAAGACACCGGGGTCACCAGCTAAAGGTGAAGACACCGGGGTCACCAGCTAAAGGTGAAGACACCGGGGTCACCAGCTAAAGGTGAAGACACCGGGGTCACCAGCTAACGGTGAAGACACCGAGGTCACCAGCTAACCGTGAAGACACCAGGGTCACCAGCTAAAGGTGAAGACACCAGGGTCACCAGCTAAAGGTGAAGACACCGGGGTCACCAGGTAATGGTGAAGACACCGGGGTCACCAGGTAATGGTGAAGACACCGGGGTCACCAGGTAATGGTGAAGACACCGGGGTCACCAGGTAATGGTGAAGACACCGGGGTCACCAGGTAATGGTGAAGACACCGGGGTCACCAGCTAACAGTGAAGACACCGGGGTCACCAGCTAAAGGTGAAGACACCAGGGTCACCAGCTAACAGTGAAGACACCGAGGTCACCAGCTAAAGGTGAAGACACCAGGGTCACCAGCTAATGGTGAAGACACCGGGGTCACCAGCTAATGGTGAAGACACCGGGGTCACCAGCTAAAGGTGAAGACACCGGGGTCACCAGCTAATGGTGAAGACACCGGGGTCACCAGGTAACGGTGAAGACACCGGGGTCACCAGGTAACGGTGAAGACACCGGGGTCACCAGGTAACGGTGAAGACACCGGGGTCACCAGCTAACGGTGAAGACACCGGGGTCACCAGCTAACGGTGAAGACACCGGGGTCACCAGCTAAAGGTGAAGACACCAGGGTCACCAGCTAACAGTGAAGACACCGAGGTCACCAGCTAAAGGTGAAGACACCAGGGTCACCAGCTAATGGTGAAGACACCGGGGTCACCAGCTAATGGTGAAGACACCGGGGTCACCAGCTAAAGGTGAAGACACCGGGGTCACCAGCTAATGGTGAAGACACCGGGGTCACCAGGTAACGGTGAAGACACCGGGGTCACCAGGTAACGGGGAAGACACCGGGGTCACCAGCTAACGGTGAAGACACCGGGGTCACCAGCTAACGGTGAAGACACCGGGGTCACCAGCTATCGGTGAAGACACCGGGGTCACCAGCTAACGGTGAAGACATCGGGGTCACCAGCTAATGGTGAAGACACCGGGGTCACCAGGTAACGGTGAAGACACCGGGGTCACCAGGTAACGGTGAAGACACCGAGGTCACCAGCTAACCATGAAGACATCGGAGTCACCAGCTAAAGGTGAAGACACCGGGGTCAAGGTTGAAAGGGTGGGAGTGCTTCAGTGAACCCTTGGAGAATGGGACCCCCGAGCAGCCTGCAGGGAGCCTTTGCGGTGCCGCAGCTCAGGAGGGAAACCAGGAAACTGCTTTTCACCTCTTCAAATTGAGATCTTCATGATTTTGGGTGGGTTTTTTTGGAGGTGTTTTTGTTTTTGTTTTTGGTAAAACATCAGGTAAGAGATTCAAAACTGAGAGTATAACTGAAATTGTTAAGCCAAGAAGAGGTGAGGGAACTGGAGAGATGGCTCAGAGGTTAAGAGCACGGACTGCTCTTCCAGAGGTCCTGAGTTCAATTCCCAGCCACCACATGGTGGCTCACAACCATCTATAATATAATCTGATGCCCTCTTCTGGCCTGCAGGTGCACATGCAAGTAGAGCAGTGTATACATAATAAATAAACAAATCTTTTTTAAAGAAGAAGAGGGCTGGGGGATGGCTGGGGCTGGGGGATGGCTGGGATGTATGGGGTGGTGGTTAACACTTGCCACATAAGCATGGAGACTTGGGCTCCAGTTGTGTAGGTGTGCAATCCTAGCACTACTATAAAGAGATAGAAGGTGAGGAATCCCCAGACACTTGTGGGCCAGCTAGCCTGGTGTGTGCAGCCACAAAGAACTGAACCTGCCAGGTGTGGTGGTGCACGCCTTGAATCGCAGCACACGGGAGGCAAGCGGATCGCTATGAGTTCAAGGCCAGCCTGGTCTACAGAGAGAGTCCAGGACAGCCAAGGCTACACAGAGCAACCCTGTTTTGAAAAACCAAAAAAAGAAGAGAAGCCCATTGCCCCCCCCACCTTGCCCCCCACCACCACCACTGTCCTCTGCCCCTTCTCCCTAATGCTAGTGTCAAAGAAAGAGCGATGTTCTCCAAAGACAGCAATCATTAGGAGAAAAATCAAGCCTCTGGCACCGAAGGAAAAGATGAAATGGGGGGGGGGTATAAGCAGGGAGGGGGGAGGGGAGGGGAGGCAGCTTTTCCACGGATCTACAGAAGGGTCCTTGTTGGGTAGAGAATCAAAGCCAGCAACCTTAATAAATCACTGTGAGAACGAACAAGGACATATGGCCAGCCTTGCTTTTGGAATCCATGACGGAGTATATACTGCATTTATTGCGAAGAGGTGTGCAGCATTGACAGGCCCGTGGCTCATGGCTTTCAAGGCTGCCTTCTCGCCGGCATCTCCTAGTTTCCCCCCTAACCGCACCTTGCCCTGAAACTGAACTTTGCTTTAGAACTTTGGTATTTCCCACCCACCTACCTTGGAATCCCACCTCAAGCTCTGGTCCCACCCACCCATCACCTAGGTCTATTTTTTTTTTTCCTGAAATACGTCCTCAGCATGACTACCCATTTCCCCCACTAGGTCTCTGTTTTCTCTCGTCTCCTGCAAGGGAGCACAGACCAGGGAGCTGCGGAGCTTTATGCTTAGCCTCACCACCATCCTCCTCTTCCCTGCCCCACCACACACGCTCGTTTGTAGAATAAAACTGAGATACTTCGCCTTCCTCTCCGCCCTCATGTCCACCCCTTCCCGGTCTCCCTGACATGATGACACTGACTCGTTTGCCATCAGTGTCCCTGGCTTGTCTCCTCCCTTCCTGCCTCTGCCATAGCTGCTCTCTCTGCACTTTGACCCAGGCTGTCACCTGGGCCTTGTCTTCAATGCTGCCTACCATGAGAGTGACATTACTGAGTGCTGTACCAAAAAGCATTCTCGCCGGGCGTGGTGGCACGGATCACTGTGAGTTCGAGGCCAGCCTGGTCTACAGAGTGAGTCTGGGACAGCCAAGGCTACACGGAGAAACCCTGTCTCAAAAAAAAGAAAGAAAGAAAGAAAGAAAAAAGGAAAAAAAAAGTATTCTCTTCCACACCACCCTGTCTTGTTTTCCTCACAGGACTATTTTACTGATTCATTTTGCTTCATGGCAATGCTGGGGACGGGACCCAGGGCCTCACACCTGCGAGGCGAAAGCTCTGTCTCTGAGCCACGTTCCCAGTTCCCCGATGTGTTTCCCCTGGATCTGGCCTCACTGGAACACGATCCCCAAGAGCTTCTTGTCTCGCCTTTGTGCCACAGTCTGCTTCCTGCTTTGAGCAAACCTCCTAGCTGGCACAGAGTAAAGGGTGTTGGACAGTGCAGTAAGGCAGGACACAGGCCAGCCATAATTTCTGGCTCAGGTAGAAGTTCACGCGGTGTCACACACGCCGTGTGTGGCTACTAACTGGACGCCACCAGAGGGTGGGGCTTACCTGGGAATTCATTGACAGGTATGCACTCAAATTTGAGGTTGACTTCAAATTGTGGTTTGGGTTAAGGTTAAACTTGGATAAAGTTTGAGGCTTAAAACAGAAACATAAAAATGTGCGGCTAGTGTCACTTAAGCCTGGTTTGCAGGCCCCGGAGATTCCTGCGGCCTGTCCTCTGAAAGCAGTGCAGACGCCGCACAAGGCTCCCAGTCATCAGCCCTCCCACCCGGGGAAAGTCCCAAACAGCTGTTGGCCTCCCCAAGAAAGAAACTGAATTTCACACAACCTCTAAAACTGAGATTGAAACCAAAATTGGCCCGTAGCAAGGCACATCCTCCAGCAGGCTGCCAACTCCCGTGACACAGCTTAGCCCAGTCCTGTCCTTCCTTCCTGTCTCTCACGTCGCCTCATACTCCTCGGCTTCCCCTTCGCACTGTCCAGGTCCCAGCATTCTTCTCGGACCCAAATCTCACCCAATCTCTGCCTCTCCTCTCCCCTCTCTCTGTCTCTCTGTCTCTTGATTGTAAAGCAGCTTTCCACTTTTCTATGGCTTAGCCTAAGTCTCAGCCCATCAACCACGAACATTTAAGAGGGAGAAACATGGGGCTGGAGAGATGGCTCAGCGGTTAAGAGCACTGACTGCTCTTCCAGAGGTCATGAGTTCAATTCCCAGCAACCACATGGTGACTGACAACCATCTATAATGTGATCTGATGTGTACTGTATACATAATAAATAAATCTTAAAAATAAATAAATAATTAAAAGAGGGAGAAACAACAGGAAACATAAAGATTCCCAGGGAAAGAGGAACACAGACGCGGGGCCAAAGATGACACAGATAATGACAAGATTCAAATTCTGTCCCAGCAGGGCGTGGTGGCGCACGCCTTTAATCCCAGCACTCTCGGGAGGCAGAGGCAGGTGGATCTCTGTGAGTTCGAGGCCAGCCTGGTCTGCAAAGTGAGTCTCTAGGACAGCCAAGGCTACACAGAGAAACCCTGTCCCAGAGATTCTGTCCCAGAGAAGGTAGCTCAGTAGAGGCGTGCATGTCTAATATGCTCAAGGCCGTGGGCCCCACTGTCAGCGCTGCCAAAGGTCAAAAGCACAAAAAGACAAGATATAGACAAGAAATTACAGGGGCTGAGGTGTTTTTTTTGTTGTTTGTTTTTTGGGGTTTTTTTGTTTTTTTTTTTTTCGTCTTTTTGGTTTTTTGGTTTTGTGTGTGTGTGTATGTTTTTTTTTTCTTGTTTGCTTGACAACGTGTCTCATGCTATCACATAGCCAAATCCACCTGATTCTTCTGCCTTCACTTACAGGCACGCACCGCCACGGCAGTTTACGTGGTGCCAGGGATGGAAGCCAGGGCGTTCTGCATGCTAGGCAGGCCCTGTGCCAACTGAGCTGCATCCCCACGCCTTTCCTTTCTGTCTTCCCTTCCTCCGTTACACCTGGGCCGCCACCAGCACGGTAGGTTCTGCCCTGCAGCACTGTCCCCTTTCCTCTCTCAGGAGCGCTGCCTCTTGCCATCGTCTGCTGGTCCCATGGTGACCTCGGGGACCCCCCCATTCTTCACGTCGTTTCCAGACTCCATTTCATAGCATTCCAATGCAAGTGGGTCTCTCCCTTACCTTAATGTGTTGGTGGCTCTCTGTCATATTAGAATAAAATGTAAACATCTTCCCTTGGTTTGAAACCCTGCAGGCAGAGTTCGAGGCCAGCCTGGTCTACAAAGTGAGCTCCAGGATAGCCAGGGTTGTCACACAGAGAAAATCCCAGCAGGGTGATGCTCTCTGCCTACCCACAGGCCTTTCTTTTATTATGCAAGATGTACCCAGATGCACACCTGAGCCCACGAGGGCTCTCTGGCCGCACGTACACTCTTCTCTATCTCAATTGTCCCTTCCCGCCTTCCTTACCTCCACAATGACTGCCCCCAGGCTCCATGAATTTCCTGTGGGTTGCCTCTCCAAGGTGGAGAAACTTGGCGTATGCCACTAAACTTGAGATCCCTGAAGTCAGGGAGCCATCTGTTGGAGCGGTCTCCCCAACCCCTTGTACCGGGGGCACAGTCAGTGCACGTGTAGCGCAGAGGACATTGGGTGAGAGCTGTGGGGGTGCACAGCGCATGCCCCCAAAAGATGAAGCCAAAACATCTGCATGTGAGTGACAGCATGGGACCTGAAAGGTAGCGCTCCTGTGCCTTTCCAGCCTGCAGTCCTACCCACATCTTCCCCCACGGCAAGCCACCAAAACCGAAATTCCTCTTCGCTCACCGTGGGTCATGGGCACTAGAACCCTCCTTTTTCCATGAGCTAGAAGTGCTGCCCTTCCCCCACCTTTCTCTGTCAGAACTGGTCATAACAAAAATGTCTAGTCCTCAGGCACAGGCCTCATCCTGCAGGGTCCCCTGCCCGACGCCGAGGAGGAAGGACCACCAATCACAGCCCAGCGAGGAAGCTGAGCAGAAGAGGACAGGCCTGAGAGCAGCACCATGCCCAGTGACCAGCCTGACTGCCACCATCACCAGCCGTCTACCACACTCTGACTGAAGAGGAGAGCCGTGGCAGCAGTGGTGATATTTGAGGTGGCAGGCTCCTATTGTCCATATCAACCTTATAAAACATGACCCCCCCAAAAAAAAATCTTTTTCAAAAACTTTGCTTTAGCCAGGCAGTGGTGCCGCACACCTTTAATCCCAGCACTCGGGAGGCAGAGGCAGGCGATCGCTGTGCATTCGAGGGCAGCCTGGGCTACAAAGTGAGTCTAGGACAGCCAAGGCTACACAGAGAGACCCTGTCTCAATCACACACACACACACACCAGCAAGATGGCTCAGTGGGTAAAGTGTGGCCTGTGGTGCTTGTATGCACTCACATGCACACACATAAAACAGATATATATATATATATATATATATATATATATATATATATACACATACATACATACATACATACATACATACACACATATATGTGTGTGTGTGTGTGTTTGGTTTTTTGTTTTTTGAGACAGGGTTTCACTGTGTAGCCTTGGCAGTCCTGGACTCACTTTGTAGACCAGGCTGGCCTCGAACTCACAGCGATTCGCCTGCCTCTACCTCCCTAGTGCTGGGATTAAAGGCGTGCGCCACCACGCCCGGCTGATAAATATATTTTTAAATGTTCTGTTGCGTGCACAGGATTTTTGCCTGCACATGTGTCTCAGCACCACTTGAGTGTAGTACCTGCAAAGGCCAGAAGAGGACGTCACATCCACAGGAACTGGAGCCACAGATGTAGTAAGCCAACGTGTGGATGCTCAGAATTAACACTGGTCCTCTGGAAGAACAGCCACTGCTCTGAACGGCTAAGCCATTTCTCCAGCCCTCAAATTAAATAAAAATTTTAAAGTTTTGTCTTAAGAAAGAAACAATCAATGTGGCTGCTGGGAATGGGCTCGGGGCTTACATGCCTGGCGAGCAAGCTGTCTGAGCCACACCTCCCTACGCTTGAGGGTTTCTCTATGTTATCTTGGCTGTCCTGGACTCACTTTGTAGACCAGGCTAGCCTCGAACTCACAGAGATCCACCTGCCTCTGCCTCCCGCGTGCTGGGATTAAAGGTGTGTGCCACCACCACCCGTCTTAGATGCAGCTTCTTAACAAGCCCTTTGACTGACTTCACGATAGGCCACCGTCCTTCCTGAGTAGAATTCTGCAGCCCCCTCTACAGAACTTTGGAAGGCAGCGGTGTGTGTTTGGGGTTATGTAAATCTCACCTGCAGGGACTTCCTTCAGGCTGAGACCTTGCTGTGCATGAAGAGTGTGGTGGGGTTCTAAGCAGCCCCCCATCGCCATCCAGACTTGGACAGTCTAGAGCAGTGGGTCTCAACCTTCCTAATGCTGTGAGCCCGTAATACACTTCTCATGTTGTAGCATCCCCCCAAACATAAAGTTGTTTTCATTGCTACTTTTTGTTTGTTTGTTTCTCTGTGTAGCCTTGGCTGTCCTGGTCTCACTTTGTAGACCAGGGTGGCCTCGAACTCACAGCGACCCACCTGCCTCTGTCTCCCAAGTGCTGGGATTAAAGGCATGCGCCACCACACCTGGCCTCATTTTTTACTTTATGACAGTAATTTTGCTGCTGTTCTGAATTGTGATGTAAATATTTTTGAAGATACAGGTTTGCCAAAAGGGGTCAGGACCTACAGGTGGAGACCTGCTTCTTTAGAGGGTGAGGGCATACAGTTAAGATAGTCACACACCAGGATCCCCCAGATGGGCACTGAGCGGGGGGGTGGGGGGGCAGGGGGGGGTTGCTCGGTAATGGAACTCCTTGCCATGAAACTGGAAGATGACCAGAGATTACATATACTGGAACAAATATGACTTGAACCCCCAAAGACAAGAGAGGAAATGACCCTGAAAGGGTGAGGGTCAGTTGTGGGATACTTGTCTAGCATGCATGAGACCCTGGGTTCAAACCTGAAAAAAAAAAAAAACTCAAAGTGCCACATGTGGCTAGAGAGCCCTCCAGATGTGACCAAGGGGGCATAGAGAGGGAAATGTGCAGAGACGTCTGTGAGCAGCCAAGGGTGCAGAAGTGTTATACAGCGTAGCTCTTCAGGGAACCAGGTTTCCAGTCACAGCCCGCTGTGCCCCCTCGGTCTCCACGAACTGCCTGTGCCTTCTCTGGAACTCCTAGGCCTGGCCCTGCTCCCTCGCAGCCTCTGCAGCCCACAGTTCCCCTGACCCGACTCCCTTTCCCAGAACTCAGCTCTCTGAGCCCCTAGCCTGCGGTTCGCTCCTAGGCCTCAGCCTTTCCTGCCTTCGACTCAAACAGCAGCATCTTCTAAGCCCTGGGGGCTTCCCCAGGCCCCAGCCCCGACCTAGAACCCGCCCGCTGCCTGCCACACTGCCGCTTCCTCTATAAAGGACCCAAGCGCCAGCGCCCAGGACCCCGCACAGCAGGTGAGCCTCTCCTGCCCTGTCTTCTGGGGCATACCCTGGTGACTGGCAACCCTCAGGACCCTGCCTCTTCACTGGGGGGGGGGGGGCACGGCCCTTCCTGTGCAACCTGCCTGGATCCCTAGCCTTACTGGGTCTGGTCCTTGTGGCTTTGGTAGTTGGTCTGTTCCTGTGGTGTCTAACTCGGTCATCTGTCAGTCTCTCTCTCTCTCTCTCTCTCTCTCTCTGCTCCTGTCATCCGCTCGCTGTCTGGCTCCACCGTAAGTTTGTCCTCTTCCAGTCTCTCTCCCCAACCCCTGCTCACTTCAGGGTTTTCCTGCCTGTGTCTTCTCCCCTTCTCTGTCTGTCTCTCTGGGTGGCTGTCTCAGCCGGGGAGGTAAGGTCTGTCTTCCGCTGTGCGCCCCGCCTCCCCCTGTGCACACCCTGCCTCTGTCTCTCTGCAGGTCCTCTCCATGACACCTCTTGGACGGCTCTACCTCTTGAGGGTGCTTAGCGCCCCGCCTGCCTTCCTGCTGGGGCTGCTGTTGGCCTTGCCTCTAGGGACCCAGGTGAGGCGGCAATGGCAACAGATGGGGGTGCTGCTGCTGGGATGGCCTGGCCTGGCCAACTCAGAGCCCTAAAACCCTCTCAACTCTCTTCTCCCCTAGGGACTCTCTGGTGTTCGCTTCTCCGCTGTCAGGGGAGCTCATCACCCCCTCCAGAAGCATTCCACCCATGGCATTTTGAAGCCTGCTGCTCACCTTGTTGGTAAATGTCTACCTTCCGAGGTCCAGTCCCCCCAGGGGCACAAGTGATCTTCCTATCTCCCCACAACAACTTATCTAACCCCTAAAGACAGGCACCCTCCCCCCATCTCCCCACCAAGCACCCCAGCTGCCCAGTGCCTGTCTCCCAGGCATGGAGACCACTGACCTCCACCTCTGATTTTTTTTTTTTTCTCTAGGATACCCCAGCAAGCAGAACTCACTGCTCTGGAGAGCGAACACAGATCGGGCCTTTCTCCAACACGGCTTCTCTCTGAACAACAGCTCCCTCCTGGTCCCCACCAGCGGCCTCTACTTCGTCTACTCCCAGGTGGTTTTCTCTGGGGAAAGCTGCTGCCCCAAGGCCACGCCTACTCCCATCTACCTGGCGCACGAGGTCCAGCTGTTTTCCGCCCAGTACCCCTTTCACGTGCCTCTCCTCAGCGCACAGAAGTCCGTCTATCCGGGGCTACGAGGACCGTGGGTGCACTCGATGTACCAGGGGGCCGTGTTCCTGCTCAGCAAGGGGGACCAGCTGTCCACCCACACGGATGGCGCCTCCCATCTACACTTCAGCCCCAGCAGTGTATTCTTCGGAGCGTTTGCTCTGTAGAATCTAGAGGAAACCCAGGCATTGGTTTCCGGGTCTCCATTCTGACCACGTTAGCTGTCGCAGCCTCTCCTTTGCCCAGCCCCACAGCCTCGAGCCTTCCCCCTCCCAAATCGCCTGGATCTTGCAGGGAGGGAATCCGAGGGACTCCTGGGGAACCACATCTCCCTGGGGGCCGCTCCAGATGCTCTCAGCTGAGGATTGGAACCTGCCTAGAAGTTCCTGCACACAGCAGGGTCTCTGTGGGTCCAGGTGGGGCAGAGCCCTGGGTGCGAAGGAGGGACAGGTGTGGAGAGGAGGCTGCAGACCGGGGGGAAAGGAGACTATTTATGAAGAGAAAGCTTAAGTTATTTATTTATGGAGACTAGCAGGATGGGAGACGTGGAAAGGCGGGAGGTGACAACTAGGTCTCAGACACAGAGACTGAGGCGGCATCGGGACAGGACTCAGCTAAGAGACAGAGGGAGAGAGAAGCAGGTGTGAGTGACGAGGGGGTCTGGAAGAAAGCACGTGGCTCTAACAGCCAGCCGCTGCTTGGCCAGACACCCACAGGGAGCCTCTGCACCAGCAACGAAACCCAATAAACCTCTTTTCTCTGAAATTCCGTCTGCTTGTGTCTGTCTGGGATTGGGGGAGACCCCTTCTGGTCTCTTTAAAGAGTGGTGGCGCACGCCTTTAATGCCAGCAGAGGCAGGCGGTGCTCTGTGAGTTCGAGGCCAGCCTGGTCTACAAAGTGAGTCCAGGACAGCCAGGGCTACACAGAGAGACCCCGTCTCGGAAAACCAAGAAACAACAACAGCAAAAGAGTGGAGCAGGGGTTGTGGGCAGAGCAAGGACATGCGAAGGAGCCGCAGCTCCCCTCCGGTGGACTCGTGGGCTGTCAGGCAGTGCTGGAGAAGACCCAGAGGATTAGCTAGGCGTGTGGGGAGGTTGGAGGAAGTTCTGGGGAGAACGTGCAGGCCTGAGGGGTGCGGTGTGAAGGAGGGAACCCCTGGAAGATGAGGAGACATAAGGGTTGGCAGGAGCCCTGGACGCACAGGTGCGGGACATGGGTGCCTGAGGCCACAGGGCCACACATCTAGACCATAAGGCAGAGGCTTTGCAAAAAGAAAAAGAAAAAAAAAATCCCTTGGAAGCCGAGACTGAAAGCAGCAACGTGATCAGAATGAAAGGAGGAAGAAGGCTGCCCCGGTGGGGGCTGTGGATTCCCGGGAGGCTGAGGCTGTTCCCTCGGGGGCTGCCCCGTCCTGGTCCCCCATACACCCACCAGCCCTCCCAAAGCCCAGGCTGCTCTGTGTTCGCCCGCTTCCTCCAAGAACCCAGACAGAACGCCTCCATCCTCACTATCATGCACCCACCCCACCCCCACCCCAGCCCCTGCTTTCGGAAGCACCTCGAAAGCCAAGTTCTACCCCATGGAAGTCCCATTTAGAAGTCAAAGGGAAATAGACGCAAACATGGTATCTTTGCAAAGAAACAGTTATTAGCATTGGAGTAGAGAGAGGAAATAAACGGGTTTCCGTTCCCAGGGTCCTGCATCTCACACACACACACACACACACACACACACACACACACACACACACTGATTGGCCCAAGATTGCCACAGAATCCTGGTGTGGACGGGGAGGAGATTCCTTGATGCCTGGGTGTCCCCAACTTTCCAAACCTCTGCCCCCAGGAAGGAGAAGAAACCGAGACTGAAGGTGTAAGGCCACCACGCTTCCTCCATATGAGATCACGGTTTCTCCACCAAGGAAGTTTTCCGAGGGTTGAACAAGAGCCTTTCCCCGCCCTCTCGCCCAGCGCAAGGGCTATAAAGGCAGCTGCCTGCACACCCAGCCAGCAGAAGCTCCCTCAGCGAGGAGGTCACAGGGGACCAGCCATCAGGGAGAGCAGCCACTCCAGACCGCCCTGGAAACAGCTCCTAGAAAAGCCAGCAGCCAGTCAGGCAGGTTCTGATCCTCTCATACGCTGACACCTGACACGAGGCTCCGCATCTCCCTCTGGAAAGGACACCATGAGCACTGAAAGCATGATCCGAGACGTGGAGCTGGCCGAGGAAGCACTCCCCCAAAAGGCGGGGAGCCCCCAGAACTCCAGGCGGTGCCTCTGTCTCAGCCTCTTCTCCTTCCTGCTTGTGGCAGGAGCCACCGCCCTCTTCTGTCTACTGAACTTCGGGGTGATCGGCCCCCAAAGGGAAGAGGTGAGTGCCCGGGCAGCAGAGGCAGGGTGAGGGAAAGAGGTGGGCCGTGGGCAGAAGTAATGCGGAGGAGAGTGGGGAGGGAGAGAGGAGACAGGAGGGGGCATCTTGGCCCTGTGCAGCCGGCTCTCTGAACACCCGTCAGCGGCTGCGTGGAGGAATGAATGGACAAGCGTGGACACATATGTGGAGGGATGTGGAGAGATGTGGCCAGAAGGAGAGGGAAGACGCAAGAGATAATAAAAACGTGAGCCAGAGATGAGGGAGGTGTGAGCGATAAGGAGACAGATGAGGGGAGATAAAGTGAGATCAGGAACAAAAGACGCCATAGAGAGAGGCCACTTGGCTGGATGAACGAAAGAAAAAAAAAAGGATGAATGAAGAAGAAAAAGAACCGGGCATGGGGGCAGAAAGAGGGAACTGGGGAGGGGAGGTTCCTCCTTCGCCGGTGGCTCCTTGGGTACTAACCTCCCTCTTTGCCCACACAGAAGTTCCCAAATGGCCTCCCAATCATCGGCTCCATGGCCCAGGCCCTCACACTCAGTAAGTGCACCCAAGCTTTTCTCTTAACTTAGCATGGGGGGAGGGGCAGTTAGACCCAGGGTGGAAGCTGTGGGGGGAACTTAAAGCTTTGGTTTGGGAGGAAAAGGGAACTGGGGTCCCAGTGCACGGACACTTGCTAGGAAGTCTGAGGGTCTCATCTTTGCCTTCCGTCTTTCCCCTTCAGGGTCATCTTCTCAAAATTCCAGTGACAAGCCTGTAGCCCACGTTGTAGGTAAGAACTCCCCACACATGTGTCTTGGGGACCGAAGGGACGGGATTTGGGGGTTGAGTCAGGCTGAGAGTAGACAAAGCTTGGAGACGGCTTGTGAAAGGGTCAAAGAGACGCCATTCAAAAGCAAGGTGTCAGTAGGGGTGCTCAGGACCTCACAGCCTACAGGACGCAGGAGGACAGATGGTGCAGGAAGTGAGGTGTGGGGGAACCTCAGGTCCAGGATGTGGACTGCGAACTGACTCAACTCTTCCCTCCCTCAGCAAACCACCAAGTGGAGGAGCAGCTGGAGTGGCTGAGCCGGCGTGCCAACGCCCTCCTGGCCAACGGCATGGACCTCAAAGACAACCAGCTCGTGGTGCCGTCGGACGGCCTGTACCTCGTCTACTCTCAGGTCCTCTTCAAGGGACAAGGCTGCCCCAACTACGTCCTCCTCACCCACACCGTCAGCCGCTTTGCTGTGTCATACGAGGACAAAGTCAACCTCCTCTCTGCCATCAAGAGCCCCTGCCCCAAGGACACCCCTGAGGGGGCTGAGCTGAAGCCGTGGTACGAGCCCATCTACCTCGGAGGGGTCTTCCAGCTGGAGAAGGGCGACCGGCTCAGCGCCGAGGTCAATCTGCCCAAGTACTTAGACTTTGCCGAATCCGGGCAGGTCTACTTCGGTGTCATCGCTCTGTGAAGCGCATGGTGCCCACCCTTTCTCTACCCAGCCCCTACCCTGACCTTTTCATTCTCCACTCCTCAGAGGCCCCCCCACCCCGCCCCCCACCCCAGCTCCTCGTAACTTAAAAAGGGAACTGTGGCTCAGGGTCAGACTTTGAGCTCAGGATGCCCGACAACTATAACACTTAGAAAGAGAAGACGCAGGCATAGTGGCCTCGGTTGTGGGGTTCTGCAAAGTGTGGGTCGGGCTGCCTCCGGCTCAGAACTCCGCTGGGGAAGATCTCAGGCCGTCCTGACCTCACAGGTGTTTCCAGACTCCCCAGCCTTCCTCACAGAGCCAGCCCCCCCTCTATTTATATTTGCACTTATGATTATTTATTTATTATTTATTACTTATTTATTTGCTTATGTATGTATTTATTTGGAAGGCCTGGGTGTCCTGGAGGGCCCAATGTTGGGAGCTGTCTTGAAACGGCCATGTTTTCTGTGAAAACAGTTGAACTATCAGCTTTTCCCACCTGGGCTCCCTGCCTCGCTGCCTTCTTTTTGCTTATGTTTAAAACACAATATTTATCTAACCCAGTTGTCTTAATAATGCTGATTTGGTGACCAGGCTGTCACTACATCACTGAACCTCTGCTCCCCACGGGAGCCGTGACTGTAATCGCCCTACGGGTCAGTGCGGAAAAATAAAGATTGCTTGGAAAGGAAACGTGATTTCTGTTCTTGGTGTGCACCTGTGTCTCTCTGGAGATGGGAAACCAGCCCTAGCATCTTCCCTCCAGAAGCCTAAGGTCTTTGGGTCCCTTGGGCTATTAGGACTCCATGGAATGAAAGACAGCCAACATCCCCACCTCTCTCCCCCGGAAAGAGGAGTCTAAACCTAATTACCTTTGCCTCTGGGCGTGGGGATTTCCCACTCTGGGAATTCCAAATACCTGCTGGGAAAGTACTGCAGCTCTTTCCGGCTGTTGTGGCTCCATGGAGCTGGGGAGGAGCCACATTCTCAGGTACCTGAATCACAGCCAAGGAAGAGCCCCAGAGCCTCAGGTGTCTGGGCTCCCAACACTAACTGTGCATCCTGAATTATTTACCCTCCCTCTGAACAGACAAAGCGGGCAGTCTATAGAGATCCAACCTCCGTCTGCGCAGTCTATAGGGATCCAACCTCCGTCTGCGCAGTCTATAGGGATCCAACCTCCGTCTGTGCAGTCTATAGGGATCCAACCTCTGTCTGTGCAGTCTATAGGGATCCAACCTCTGTCTGTGCAGTCTATAGGGATCCAACTTCTGTCTGTGCAGTCTATAGAGATCCAACCTCCGTCTGCGCAGTCTATAGAGATCCAACCTCCGTCTGCGCAGTCTATAGGGATCCAACCTCCGTCTGTGCAGTCTATAGGGATCCAACCTCCGTCTGTGCAGTCTATAGGGATCCAACCTCTGTCTGTGCAGTCTATAGGGATCCAACCTCTGTCTGTGCAGTCTATAGGGATCCAACTTCTGTCTGTGCAGTCTATAGGGACCTAACCTCCATCTGTGCAGTCTATAGGGATCCAACCTCCGTCTGTGCAGTCTATAGGGATCTATCCTCCGTCTGCGCAGTCTATAGGGATCCAACCTCCGTCTGTGCAGTCTATAGGGATCTACCTCCGTCTGTGCAGTCTATAGGGACCTAACCTCCATCTGCGCAGTCTATAGGGATCCAACCTCCGTCTGTGCAGTCTATAGGGATCCAATCCCCATCTGCGCAGTCTATAGGGATCTACCTCCGTCTGTGCAGTCTATAGGGACCTAACCTCCATCTGCGCAGTCTATAGGGATCTAACCTCCGTCTGCGCAGTCTATAGGGATCCAACCTCCGTCTGTGCAGTCTATAGGGATCTAACCTCCATCTGCGCTCACTCAGTTCCATGCTGGACATGGCAGGCTCTACCAGCTCTGCCTCCCAGCCACCAGCTGCCTTTTCTTCCCATCCTCTGAGGATGAGAGACACAGGGCTGAAAGTGTGGCTCCAGAGAGTGGGGGTGGGGTGGGGTGGGTGAGTGAGGTAGGGGTAGGGGATGCTTACCCTCAGTTTCACCAATGTTTTTGACAAATGCTGACTGTGTGAGGTGGGTGGATTAGAAAGAGAAAACACCATGTTTAAATACTTTTTAAAAAAAATACTGAATCATACATTCAGAGCCTTTGATTGGACCCCAACACCAATAATAATAATAATTATTATTATTATTATTGTTGTTGTTGTTGTTGTTCAATAGTACTTGCTGGAGCGTGTACAGCCAACTTTAGTCAGAATTAGTTATTGGTGCAGAGACTTGTTATGCAGTGAGAGCAAGCAGGTCTTAAGAGCCAGAGCACTGGGCGTTGGGGGATGGCAAATGACTAAGAGGAAAGAAAAATCAGGGGTAGGGGGACTCTGTCTAAACAGATCAGACATGACGCCTGTTGAGACAGGCCAGGTGAGCAGACATCACCTCAGGGGCCGGAGGATGACTGAGGGCAACGTGCTGTGGGCGAGGGAGCGTGCTAAACCGATTTAGTGGGGTTTTCACTCCAACTAGATCTTACAAGAAGGCCATGACTATGTGTAGAAGTCTCACTAGAGTTTAGCCAAAGTTGGTCGCCCCCTCACCACCCCTGTTCAGGCTGCTGTTCAGGCAGAGGCAGTCAAAGGCATCTCAAGAGCAGGTGCGCAGCCACGCCTTTAAATGCGGGCGCTTGCGAGGCAGGAGCAGGTGACCTTAGACAGTTTCAAGGCCAGGCCAGTGTGGTCAACATAGAGGGTTCCAGGCCAGCCAGGGCTACATAGCGAGACTCTATCTCAAAACAAAGCAAAACAAACAAAAAATCTTTTGAGCCGGGGCTTAGTGATGCACACCTGTAATCCCAGCACTCGGGAGGCAGAGGCAGGCAGATTTCTGTAAATTCGAGGCCAACCTGGTCTACAAAGCGAGTCCAGGCCAGCCAAGGCCACACAGAGAAACTCTGTCTTGAGGCGGAAATAAAGAAGAAAGAAGAAAGAAAGAAAATGGAATTAGAAGTGGAACCCCAGAGAGTGGCAGCCCTAACATATGGTTGGGTCTTCCTTCACCCCAGCAGCCAGAAAGGGGAAAATCAACCACGTGGTATGTTCCAGGACGTGGGGTGACCTAGATAGAGCCTTGGGTTCCCCTCGGCCTCCTGAAGCCATGGCGTGGGGGGACTGCTGTTCCTCATCTCAGGGGCCTCCCACTTGCCCAGCTTTGCGGAGGGGGTGCCATAAGTGTGAGCAAAGGTGAGGACTTTCCATTTCCAGAACGGACCCCAGGGCATGGGTTTCCTCCCGCCCTCTCCCTCCTTCTACACTTTCAGAAGTTTGCTTTTTTTCTTTAGTCCGCCCCCTTAACATGCCAGGGACTGACCTGACACCCCTTAAAGGCGCCCCCAGATCCTCCATGATCTCTGAGTTTTGAGGTCAGCCTGGTCTACAGAGCGAGTTCCAGGTGAGCCAGGACTTTATATGAGACCCTGCCTAGAAAGAAAAAAAAAAAAAAAAGAAAAGAAAGAAAGAAAGAAAGAAAGAAAAAGAAAAAGCTGCTAGCTGTCAGGCAGCGGCAGCGGGGAGCCACTGGGCCCATGGTGCTCTTTTGCTCAGCCTTTGCGGGGTTTTCTCTCTGGGGACGAATACTCTCTACTTTCCTCTGTGCTGGTTCCCCTCACAGTGGGGCAGAAGCCAGGAGGAAAAGTGCATGCGAGGGGGTCTTGCGGGGACCAGGTCTTTGCTACTTTGCAGGTTCTTCTTTTTCGCACCCTTTATGCCTCCCCCAGTTTCACCCCCTAACACTAGATAGGAGAGAAACAAGGATGGGGGTGGGGAAGGAATTTAGGAAATTCCCTGAATCTAGTTTCTTTCCTTTTGACCACGACTACTAACAAACCGCAACCGGCCTCCCGCCAATCAGGATGCCGAGAGACGAGACCTGTCAGGGTTTAACTGCTCCACCTGGGCCCCTGGCGTTAGAGCCAGGGACTAGGTGCAACAGGTGTCCACAGTTCAAAGCTGGGTCATCCCCCACCTGCACGCTACCCAGAATCAAATACCACGCCCTCATTTCCGTGAAGACACCAGCACAGGCCAGCATAGTTTAAATTCTTTATTTTCAAAAATCCATGCCCTACATCACCCCCTCTTCCTCCCCCTCCCCCGTCCCCGACCACGGGGTCCCAGGCTTCCCGACTCTCCGGACATCACGATCCACACATTCGCACCGCCAGTCGATCCTCCAAGGGTGCAGAGGGCTGTCACCCCACCATCACCGCCCCGAAGAAGGTCTTCCCTCTCCTGTAGTCCACCATGTCGGGGTGACTGATGTTGACGTACACCCTCTCGCCGCTCCGGAGCTGCACCAGACCGCCGAACCCCACGCTCGTGTACCACAAAGGCCCGTACCCGATGCGGTCCACGACAGGGGCCACGGTCTCCGCGCCCTCCAGCAGCAGCTCGGGGGAGCCCCGCCCGTAGGCGCCCCCCGCGCGGTACAGCGCGCTGCGCAGCGTAAGCGTGTGAGCGCGGCCTCCGCCGGAAGGGGGCGCCCTGCCCCGGTACCCGACGTGGCAGTAGAGGTAGTAGACGCCGTCCTGCGGCAGCGACAGCCCGTGGGTACCGGAGAACTGCGCGCCGCTCCGCAGAAACGCTTCCTCCTGGCTCGCCTCCCAGCCCAGCCCCTGCCCGGTCCTCCAAGAGCCTGCAGAGAGGGACCCTGGATGAGCGGGACCCGGAGAGGAGGGGCGGGGTCTTTCTCTGTGGTACTCAGCTGGAAGGGGCAGGGATAACGATGCTACGATGCTACCTCCCGAGGGTACTAGGGTAGCCAGATCCCAGCGGGTCATAACTAGGGGGCACTTGGAAATGTGGGCGCTTCGGGGGTGCAGGGAGTTGGGAAAGTGCCAGCAGTGTCATGGCTGAGCCAGAGGACCCTCACTCACGGTCGGGGTACATAGCTGGCGCTCTTCACGTCTCCCATGCTTACCTATGAGGTGGGCAGCCGGAAGTTCGGGGCTGAGATCCGTTTCTGGTTCCCCTTTTGGCAGCTGTTGGACCCCTAGATCTGGTGTAGAATCCACAGCTGGAGACAGGGTGGTCACCCACGCAGATGCCTCCTGAGAGGGCCGTGTGACAGGGCCCTGGGAGGGGGAGCCTCGATTCCTGGAAGAGGATATCTGGGGGTGCAGACGGGGGTCAGCAGTCTCTGAGAGGCTGGAGGCAGAGGGCAGGAGGCAGGATGGTTTGTTGTCGTCCACTCTTTTCTGAGCCTGTGCTCCTGAGCCAGTGATCTTCTCAACCTGGAAAGGTAGGGTCACAATGCCCAGAGTTCAGATTCGGCCAATGGCTACTCCATCCCTCCAGCCAAAGAGCCCAGCCAGCCCTAAGGCTGGGTCCTGCTGCGGCACCATCCCTAGCGTGCATCTTGCTGTATGTGGACGGAAAGACCAGGCACGGGTATCAGGAAGAGACAGCAGCCAGGAAGAGCCTTGCAACATCAGCATAGGACTGTGTGGAGAGTGAGAAAGACAGACCAGACATTGCTTCTGGGGACTGCGGCCAGCTGAGCCAGGTAAACAAAAGCACAGCCATAGTGAATAAACACACAAGAAGGCGTGGTGGCGCCCGCCTTTAATCCCAGCACTCGGGAGGCAGCGGCAGGTGGATCGCTGTGAGTTCGAGGCCAGCCTGGTCTACAAAGTGAATCCAGGACAGAGAGAAACCCTGACTCAAAAAACAATAACAAAACAAAACCATATACAAGATGCAGCCCTCTGGCGCCCGTTGCAGCCACTCACCCGATGTCCCTGATCCTGGGGCACCAAGGCCAGCACAGCTAGGACAGTGATAGGCACTGCCAACAGCAGGGTCACCACGGAAGTAGCCCCTGCCACGGCCAGCAAGAGGCAGCCCCTCCCCTGGGGCCTCCCACCCAGGCCCTGCCGTCCCTGCGTCCCCATCCAGACTCTGAACTAGAACCGAGGCAGGGGCTTTCATATCTCAGGGGCCGGGCCACCCCCTCCCTGAAGACCCACACACCTGCCGGGGACTTTCCGAGCACCCTCGCTGCCCTCACCATGCTTCCTGTTTACCGGAGCCTGGGCCAGGGGTGGGTGGCTGGGTGCCTGGGTTCTCTGAACTGGGGAAGGAGACGGGGTAGAGAGAGGTTTTCAAGGTAAAGGCAAAGGGTGCCCAGAGAAGGAAGGTAACTTGAAGAAGGCCAGGCAGCAAGGCTTACAGACAGACAGACAGACAGACACACCACACACACACACACACACACACACACACACACACACACACACGGAGGCCAAGTAGTGCATCCCTGAGCTCCTCATATTGGCTGACTTTTTTTTTTTTTCCGAGACAGGGTCTCTCTGTGTAGCCTTGGCTGTCCTAGACTCACTTGGGTTTTTTGTTTTGGTTTGGTTTTTTGAGACAGGGTTTCTCTGTGTAGCCTTGACTATCCTGGACTCCCTTTGTAGACCAGGCTGGCCTCGAACTCACAGCGATCCACCTGCCTCTGCCTCCTGAGTGCTGGGATTAAGGTGTGGGCCACCATGCCCGGCCCTATATTGGCTGACTTCTTGCATTCCCAGTCCCTAAAACTACATGGGAAAGGCAGGATTAAGCCAGTCCACAGCTCTCTCTTGCTCTCTCTCTCTCTCTCTCTCTCTCTCTGAGGAAGGGCAAAGGTAATGACATCTCCCTCAATACAAAAGGCAGAGGCACACTTCACCTCACGGGATTTGCTTTAGCCTCGCCCATTAGGAAGCCTTAAATGTTTACAAATGAACAACAGGAGGAATGAATAAGCAATTCATTGAATTCAACGAACAGCAAGAACCAAATTAATGGAGGACGTGCCAGCTCATTGAAGCCTAGGGGGCAGTAGGTCCTAGGACGTTGGACCCAAGTCTCAGGTCCTCTCCCCTTCCTGATGGCCCCGGAGCCCCTGTGTCCACACATTGTGTTTGAGTAATAGCACCAACACTAACACTAATAGGGTGTAACTGACAGACAAACAGCATTGAGACTGTGCTGGCAAAGGACCTGCAGTCATTATTATAATATCCATTTAATCCCAACCAAAAAAGCCTTAAGAAGGAAGACACACCAAGGCACAGAGAGATTAAAAGGGTGTGGCTAGGGTAGGAGTGGAGTTCATTGAGAGAACACTTGGCCATTGAGTTCAATTTTTGTAAAAAGCAAAGCAGCACTAATTTAAGATTTGTACATTTTACTATATGTAAATTCTATCTTCCTGTGGCAAGAAAAAATGGGGAAACAAGTACTGAACTTGAGCAATTTGGAGGTAACAATGTAGTAATAATACTTATAACTTGGAAAGATACGAGAAGCAGCCTGGGGACAGGGCTATCTGGGGGAGCGGTCGCCAGCGTGCACAGGGGACAGGGCTATCTGGGGGAGCGGTCGCCAGCGTGCAGGGGCCCTGGCTGTGACCCCAGCGCTGAGTAAAGCGGGAGTGAGAGGCTCTGCAGGGCTGCGACCCCAGCAGGAAGGTCCTCCCTGAATACCTGGCAGGTGTGAGGCCAGGTCAGGGTACATAAGATCCTTGAGAAAGAAAGGAGACAGGAGGTGGTGGGAGGCAAAGGCGGGGTGGTCTCTGTGAGTTCGAGGCCAGCCTGGTCTGCAGAGCAAGTTCCAGGCCAGGCAGAGAAACAGAGAAATCCTGTGGCCTCCTACCCCCCTCAAAAGAAAAAAAAAAAAAAAAGAAAGAAAAGAAAGATAAAAAAGGAGATAGGTATGTGATTCAGGAAACAATGTTGCTTGTAGATCTAGGTCAGTGGTTCTCAGCCTTCCTTGCTGTGGCCCTCTAAACAGCTCCTCATTAATTGTTTTGTTGCTACTCCATAGCTACCGTTGAGAATCATAACGTAAGCATCCGATATGCTCCATGTCTGATCTGTGTTGGGGGTTGTGACACCACAGGTCGAGAACCAGAGATCCGGGTGATAAGAACATGTTTTGGGGGCCGGAAGAGGCAGCTCGGCAGTTAAGAGCCCTTGCAGCCATGCGGGGGGCCTGAGGTCAGTCGCCAGCACCCAGGTCAGGTGACTCACAACCGCCTGTGACTCCAGCTCCGGGGGATCCAGCGCTCTCTCTGGCTTCTGATGGCGAGAGCACTTGTGTTTGCATACATACGTGAACATAAACATAATTAAAAGTAATAAAAACAAATCTTTGTAGTAAGGTTCTTTCTGCTTCTCCAGATGTTTGAGCTTTGTACATGTACGGGTGCGTGTGAGTGCTTGCGTGTTTGTGCATGCTTCTGTGTGTGTGCACACGCGCACACGCAGTGTTTTGAGTGTGAGTGCATAGGTACTTCAGGTGCCGGTCCTGGCCCGGTTGTGGTCTTCTCTGAGCACTGCAGGCCCTCCCTGTGGCCCTCCAGGGAGTCCCCTTTCTCCAACCTCACCTCACAGTAGGAATACGGAATTTCAGAAGCATTTGCCCCTTTTTGTTTTGTTTTGTTTTGTTTTGTTGTTTCGAGACAGGGTCTCTCTGTGTAGCCCTGCCTGTCCTGGACTCACTCTGTAGACCAGGCTGGCCTCGAACTCACAGCGATCCACCTGCCGCTGCCTCCCGAGTGCTGGGATTAAAGGCGCGTGCTACCTCGCCCAGCTCACCACACCCATCTTTATGTGGATCTGGGGACTGACACTCACATCTTCACGATTGTGTGGCATCGGCTCTTTCCAACAGGGTCATCACCTCACCCAGTGTTTAAAATTAAAAAAAGATGTAATTACAAAATATAAAAAAGGAGGAAATCACTTGAATTGGATCCTATTCGTTCCCCAGGGGGAGCCCTGGGGGTGGGGGATGGGAAGGAAGTACCTACCATTAAGTTCCCAATTTTGGTCAACAAAACATGCGTAGGGCCCCCAGGCACCAGATTCACTCCTCCTCTAACCCCGACTTCAGCTACCAGCCTTCACTCTGCTCAAAGACCTGGGGTGCAGTCCCGTAGCACCCTTTCCCTGCCGGCAGGCACAGTGCCTCTGAGAGCCCCTCAACAGGTCATTATTACCCTGAGTTCTCTGCTGCCTCCTGTGTCCTCCCCGCAGCTTTGCTGGCACCAGCTTGCCACCCACTTCCTGTCCTGAATCTGTAAGCAGATCTAGCCCGGCTGCCTCTGACTCCCGAAGCCCTGCTGCACAGAGCTGCCACCCGGAGACGCCCCAGAGCGGCCTGGTGCCAGAGGTGCTGGGAGAACTCGCCTACACACGCATGCCAAGATCAAGAAAACCCTAAGCAGACTCCTCAGAAGGGCAATCTGGGGGATCCTGAGGGGAGGTCCCTTGAGGAGGTGGACTTTTATCTACCACTACAGGGTGAACTGGAAGGCTGGAACTGGGGGGCAACCACCCTGGCGATAGCTGGGAGTCTCGAGGAAAGATGTTGTAACACCATCGCCAACAGTCACACTTCCTCTCTTAGAGGCAGGGAGGCACAGAGGCAGGGGAGAGACTAAAACTGGGGTGGGGGGGCGCAGGTGGCTCTCAACAGTTGAACGTGTGTCCCCTCTGTAAACCACAGAGTCTGGGTAAGCTGGGAGCTGCCTGCCGACATCCTGGATGAGCGGGGTACCCACTGAGATAAAGGGAAGCAGGGGATGCATTTGGGGGTTGCTGTGCCCCAAGGAATCTTCTGTATTCAGATCCTCTGAGCACCCATGTCTGCATTTTCCAAAGACGTAAAAGAATCTGTAGTTGAAAGCGGTGACACGCCCCGTCATTCAATGAGGTAGGAAGATGGCCTGCCTGGGCTACATAGAAAAATCCTGCTAATAATGATAATTCATTAATAATAATAACAATCTGCTCTGATTCATCAAAGCTCCTCAGGGTCCCCCTCCATCAGTCACTGTCTCCCCTGCCCCCGCCCCCACTCACACAAAACCTTCCTCTTAAAACTAGGAGGCTCTTGGTTTTGACCGACCGTTGTCTGTGAGTCTAATTCTTGGGTAAAGTTCAGGGGCCTCGCTCTGCCCTCAAACAGGAACCAGCAGTTAAAGGGCAGGAAGTGCCCAAGGAGAAGTTACGGCCCCCAAACCAGTCTTAGTAGCCCACTTCTCCTCAGCAGCCAAATAAGGGCCATTTCCTGGAGAGGGCACCCTCCTCTCTGCTTTTCCAGTGGTCCCCTCACCTACTCCAGACCCTGGCTCCCGGGTCTTCATCAGCCCTCACCTCCTGTGTAGCGTTTCCAGCCTCCTCCAAGGCCCCCCACGCCCCCCCTAACAGCTTAGGGTAGGGGAAATGGGGGAGAGGTGGGGGGTACCAGCTAAACATCTTCTCTATTATCTGTGTCCCCCTTGGCTTGTTGTTGTTGTTGTTGTTTTCCAGACAGGGTTTCTCTGTATAATAGTCCTGGCTGTCCTGGACTCACTTTGTAGACCAGGCTAACCTCGAACTCACAGACATTCGCCTGCCTCTGCCTCTGCTGGGATTAAAGGCGTGCGCCACCATGCCCGACTCTCCCTTGGCTTTTTATTTGCTTTGTCTCACTTTGTAGCCCTGGCTGTCCTAGGGCTTTGTAGTCTGGGCTGACCTCGAACTCACAGACATCGCCTGTCTCTGTCACCAGGCCCAGCACTGGGCTTTCCTTGTTAAAAAGTCTTGGGCTCCTGGCCTGGGAAAGGGGCACTATAGCATGTTATGACAAACATAAAGTGCCCAGTTCTCAGAGGACAAGGATCTTAATGGGGCCTCTTGCCTCAGAGATGGGGAACTTGGGGCACGTGACCAGCCAAAGCCATCAAGCCAAGTAAGAGGGGTTAGTTTAGTCTTGACCTTCAGGCCTGCTCTTGGTCCCCGGACCAAGTCAGACAGCAATGTGCCGTTTCTGTTGCACCAACTCTAAAGGTAAGTAGGGGTCTCCTCTGTTCTACAAAGGGACGATGGCACACGATGGGAATGCCAGAGAGTGAAGGGGGGAAAGCAGTGTCCACGGTTAGGCGATGGGCCAGGACCCTCAAAACTAACCAGTGCGGAGGAGTGGGACGTCTTCCAGATGCGAAGAAACAGTCAGGAGAGGCGACTGAGGTACGCGAAGCTCTAGAGGAAGTGAGAAGTTCAAGTCTTGGGGAAGAATGTGTCTTGGGCTGGGACGTGGCTCCACGCGCTCCCTAAAGGCATGAAGCCCTGGGTTACAGCTCAAGCTACCTAAACTGGGCAAGGTAGGGTGTTCCTCTAATCCCAGGCCAGAGGGGTGGGGCAGAGCGACCGGAAGTCAAGGTCACGTACTATCTATGCTCTGTACACAGAGGCTTCGGGGAGTTTGAAAGCAACCTAGGCTACAGGAGACTCTGGACTAAAAAAAAAGGAAAGAAAGAAAGGAAAAATAAAAGCCACACCGGGTGGTGGTGGCGCACACCTTTAATCCCAGCACTCGGGAGGCAGGGGCAGGTGGCTCTCTGTGAGTTTGAGGCCAGCCTGGTCTACAAAGTGAGTCCAGGACAGCCAAGGATACACGGAGAGACCCTGTCTGGAAAAAACAGATGCCCCCCCCCCATCTCCTAGAGTCTGTTTCCTGTTAGAGAGTGGTAGCGCCCTGGCTTTGACCCCCGAACCACACAAAACAGGTGGAGTAGCTTGTCAGCTTAGCGCTCAGGGTGGCCGCGCGAGGATGAGCCACTCAAGCAGTCGCCACACAGTGAGTTTGAGGCCTCCAGGGATACGTGAGGCTCTGTCAACACAGAAAGAGAGAGACAGAGGCAGGGCGTGGTGGCACACGCCTGTAGTCCCAGCACTCGGGAGGCAGAGGCAGGTGGATCACTGTGAGTTCGAGGCCAGCCTGGTCTACAAAGCAAGTTCCAGGACAGCCAGGGCTACACAGAGAGACCCTGTCTCGAAAAACCAAAAGAAAAAAAGAAAAAAGAAAAGGAAAGAAAGAAAAGGAAGAGACAGACAGGTGGGAGAGGCATGGGCCGGGAGGGCGGGGGAGAGGGAGGAAGGACTTGACCGAGACTTTGTATATGTGTATACAATTGTCAAAAAACAGAAAGTGGGTGTGAATGAAAGGAAGAAAAGATAAAAGAAAGGAAGTGGGGGGACAAAACAAAGCAAAAAACAATAGAGGAACTGTGAAACTTACAGCTGTCCAAGGCTCTGACTCTGTATGCTGTTACCTGCTGTTTGGGAGCTTGGGCCTGGGAGGGCTCCTCCTGCTGCTGGTCGCCAGCCTGTTCACCTGCCTGTACCGGCTTTGTCAGAGGGGTAAGTCTCCACCGCGCTCGCTCACGCTCACGGCCAGCAGGGCCAGCACAGCTCGCCCTCCACACCCCTCCTATCTCCCGCTGCTGAGTCCTCACAGATTCCAGGTAGGAGAGGCGGGAGGACTGTGCGAGAGGCCAATGCTTTGCTTGTGGTTCCCATGGCAGCCAGTAAGTGAGGAAGGGGGAGCCGGTCATGTGCTGTGAAGGCTGTGCTGGGGTGGGGATGTGTGTGTGTGTGTGTGTGTGTGTGTGTGTGTGTGTCGCTGTTCTGGAGGTGAGGACCTGGGGTGGGGTGCTCCTCTGAGATGGGAGATACAGTAGGAGCCATATTGGGATGCTGTTCTGGGGGGGGGGAGACCCGGGGAGGGTCATGCTGAGCCATATTGGGGTGCGGTTCTGGGAGGCGCCTGGGGAGGGTCATGCTTAATCACTTTTTGTTTTCTTCCAGTGAGGAGACTGGAAAGGAATACGGTGAGTCGGGGGGATGGGGGCCAACGGGGGAGACCCAAGCTGGGAGTGGGGCTGGGATGTAGGGGGCGGAGCCAAGAGAAAAGGGAAGAGGAAGTAGGAGGGATGGAGAAGGTGAGAAAGGCAGGTGGAGAGACAAGGCAATGAGACCAGAGGGGCGGGACGGCGCGTTGACCGAAATATGAGGCAGCTCCGGAAGGACAGAGAGAAGAAGGAGAGAGGATAGTAAAACAAAAAACTAACAAACAAGAGAGAAGAGCTGGGTGTGGCGGCACACACCTGTAATCCCAGCACTGTGGGTACAGGCAGGCAGGCCCTAGGGGCTCTCTGGCCAGCCAGCCCAGTGGAAATAGCAAACTCCAGTTTTAGCGAGAGACCTTGTCTCAAAAAAAAAAAAAAAAAAAAAGGAAGGGAGGAAGAAGGAGAGAGAGACAGAGAGAGATAGAGACAGAGACAGAGAGAGACAGAGAGAGAGAGAGAGACAGAGAGAGAGAGACAGAGACAGAGAGAGAGAGACAGAGAGAGAAACAGAGAGAGAGACAGAGAGAGACAGAGAGAGAGAGAGACAGAGAGAGAGAGAGAGACAGAGACAGAGAGAGAAACAGAGAGAGAGGGAGAGACAGAGACAGAGAGAGAAACAGAGAGAGAGACAGAGAGAGAGAGATACAGAGACAGAGAGAGAGACAGAGACAGAGAGAGAAACAGAGAGAGAGAGACAGAGAGAGACAGAGAGAGAGAGAGGACAAAAAGAAACAGCGATGAGAGAAAAGAATAAAAATTTGTATAGACAAGAGGAGTTTCAAAAACAAACAAACATACAAAAAATTATTTATTTATTTATTTATTTATTTTGGTTTTTTGAGACAGGGTCTCTCTGGGTTAGCCTTGGCTGTCCTGGTCTCACTTTGTAGACCAGGCTGGCCTCAAACTCACAGCGATCCGCCTGCCTCTGCCTCCCGAGTGCTGGGATTAAAGGCGTGCGCCACCACGCCCGGCCAAAAAAAATTTTTTTAAGGACATTAAGGCAGCAGAGAGAAAGAAAGGTGGGAGCCAGGGCAGGGCTGGGGAAGGGCGTGGTGGTGTGAGGTGGCGCCCTCACGGTAGTCCCCTGCCCAGTTCCCAGAGCAGGAGCCGCACTATGCGTCTCTGCAGAAGCTCCCAGTGTCCCGCAGTGACATCACAGACAGAGAGGAAGGCGAAGGCATGAGAGAGGACCCTAGCACTGACTATGCCTGCATCGCCGAGAACAGACCCACTTGAGCACCTCCCCCGAATGCCTCCCCTTCCCCTGGGTGGGTGGTCAGGCTCGCCCTGTGTTCACCTAATAAACCCTGTGGTTCCCTGCTTCTGTGTCCGGCTTCTCTGTATGCCTCCAGCCCGTGGCTCACCCACCTGCGTGGGGTCAGTAGTCACCGCGCAAGGAAAAGCATTTAGGAACGCCAGCTCCTCCTGGGAACGTGGTCCCCAGGCCGGTGTGGTGGCAGGAACAGCTCAGGAAGCATTAAGGCCGTCAGGTCTGTCCCAGACCTTTCTGAGTTAGTCCTGGTGGAAGGGTGTGGAGGTGTGTGTCGCGACTGGAGAGTGAAAAAAGTACGCGAGAGTCCTACTAAGTAGGAGGGAGGAGCAGGGTAAGGCTTTATTGCTGGTCTCCTGAGAGCGCGGGACCCCTGGCGTTTAGAATCACTCCTCAGACGCCGTGTTTCCCCATGTGACAAGGGCCTGGGAAGAAATAGCAGGGGCTGCTCAGAGTTACAGGCCTGATGCTCTCTTCCCGGTCTGTCCCCCGCGCCCCCCCAGTCTCTGCCCTGGTGCCCTGTTCAGCAACTCACATTTGCTCTGATAATAGACAGTACTGCCCATGGCCACAGAGAGAAAACTGAGTGTGTAGAGTCCAGCACGGACGAGGATACTTGTGTGGGCTGCCTGCTCTGTGTCCGAGGCTTGCTGACGATGCTCTGCAGCAGGATGTGGAGGAGAAGGAGTTCAGGAACTCAGGGCTGGGGACAGGCCCTAACTCCCCAGGACTGGCTGCATCTCGGGCTCTCCCACCACCTTACCTTTCTCCACCAGCAGCCAAGTCCCGTTCCCCGTGCCGATGCCCGTGCCTAGCACCTCCACCCTGCACACGTACATCCCGCTGTCATGGCTTTGAGTGTCCCGGATGAGCAGCTCTGCCCTGTGGTCCCTGATGAACTGGGAAACAGCAGCAAAAGCGGCCACGCGACCCCTGAACTTTGGGGTCACATTGCTCACCTCCATCCCCGGGGCTACTTTATCTAGGTACCATGTGACAGAGCCAATGGCCTTTCTCCCACGGCTGGCATTGAAGGAGCAGGGCAGAAGGGCGGTGGTGCCCTCCTGGGCACGAATCTCGGGAGGCTGAGACACCCAGAGAGCACAGGACCCTGGGAAGAAAACACACGTCCAGGGAACACCTACCCAGTTATGGCAAAAGGAAAACCATTGAGAGGACTCTGCAGCTTTCCTGCCTCATGGGGGGCACCCTGGGGTGTCTCGTTAACCCTTTCCTCTTCACTAACGTAATTTCTTGGTTTTCCAGTCCTTTCAACACCGTCCCCGCCCACACGCAGCCACCTTCTCTCCAGACCCATTTGCCCAACTTGATTCTCACGATATACTAGGAACTGCCTAGTTAGTGGACGCCATTTTTGCATCACTCTAGACGTTACTGTTGTGTTGTGAGGGTTTTGTTCTGTTGTGAGTATTAGGGGCTTAGCCTGGACCTCACAAATGCTGGGAACCGCTCTACCACATCCAGTATCAGGTGTGACTCAGATCTGGGCTACATTCCATGCGTAACAAACCATTACAGGTCCTTAGATTGTATTTCTCACAATTAAGAAAAGTATTTTAGCCGGGCATGGTGGCGCACACCTTTAATCCCAGCACTCGGGAGGCAGAGGCAGGTGGATCTCTGTGAGTTCGAGGCCAGCCTGGTCTACAAAGCGAGTCCAGGACAGTCAAGACTATACAGAGAAACCCTGTCTTGAAAAACCAAAAAATTAAAACTAGGCACGGTTACTAGTCACTAAAACGCAGCAGTTTTCAAACTTGAGAGTCTATTGAAATTATCTGAAAAGTTGTTTGTTTGTATAGGATCCCACTATGTAAACCTAAAGTTGTCACCATCTCACAGGAATCCACCTGCCTCTGGGACTACAGGCTGCACCAACACCACCTGGCTTGCTTTCCTTCTTGCTTTTTCTTCTTTCTTTTTGTTGTTGTTGTTTTTGTTTGTTTGGTTGGTTGGTTGGTTGGTTTTTCGAGACAGGGGTAGGAGGGTCAGAAGTTCAAGGTCATTTTAGGATACATATTGATTTAATTTTTTTGAGACTTTATTTTTTTAATTTAAAAACATATATTTTTATGTGCATGTGTGTTTTATCTACATGTACGTCTGTGCACCACATGCCTGCTTACTGACTATGAAGGCCAGAAGATGGCGTCAGGTCTCCCCAGAACTGGAGTTACAGGTGTTTGCTCGGCACCAGGTGGGTGCTGAGAGTTGAACCTGGTCCTATGGAAGAGCAGCCAGTGCTTTTAACTGCAGACTCATTGTTCGAGCCCCTACATATTAATTTTAAAAGTAGCCTGGGATAGTCAAGATCTCGTCTCTCAAATAAACGTTTAACTAAAAACATAATTGTGAGTGCGATATGATGCTATGAGCCTACAGTCCTGGCACTCTGGAGCCCGAGTCAGGAGCACCTCCAAAGTTCAAAGATCAGTCTCAACTACCCAGGTTAACATAGTGAGACCCCAGTTCAAAAAGGAAAAAGCCCAGCCAACTGTCAATCATCGGAACACTGCCACGGGCCAGCCCACTGCAGAGCTGCAGAAGAGCCCGAGGATTTGCCCAGTGTTCCAGCGTGGATGGTCTTAGGTCGGCAACTACAATTTGCAAAACACTGTGTGCGCTCAGGAAACATAGCTTTTTTTTTTTAAACAAATACATTTTCTAAAAATTATTTATTTTATTTGCATTGGTGTTTTGCTCGCATGTATGTCTGTGAGAGCATGTCGGATCCTCTGGAACTGGAGTTACAGACAGTTGTGAACTGCCAGGTGGTTGCTGGGAATTGAACTCAGGACCTCTGGAAGAGCAGACAATGAGCCATCTCTCCAGCCCCAAGAAACATAGCTTTTTATTTATTTAGTTTTGTTTGTTTGCTTTTGGGGACAGGTTTTCTCTGTGTAGCCTTGACTATCCTGGACTCGCTTTGTAGACCAGGCTGGCGTCAAACTCACAGCGATCCACCTGCCTCTGCCTCCTGTCACCATGCCAGGCTTAATAAAATTTAATAGCTTTTAACCTTGTCTTGATTAATTAAAATCAGTTTCAGTTAAAAAAAATTACCCAAGACCTAAATCTCTCAAACTTTATATTTGTAGCCTTTCTAATAAATTACTAATAATCGGCTTCTCCTCATCTAAACCCTCAAGAAGGAAGGACCGGAGAGATGGCTTAGCTGCTAAGGGCACTGGCCGCACAGCCAGGCGGCCTGAGGTCCAGCCCCAGGACCCATGTGGCGGAAGCAAAGAGCAGACCCTGATCTTTGTGAGCCTCGACAGGTGTGCGCCACCTCTAAAATAGGTTGATGTGTTTTAATAATTAAAAACATTAAAGAAAGAAAGCCAGCTAAGTATTTAGTGTGGGCCTGATCTCTCAGCATCTCGGAGGCCGAGGGAAGAGGACGGAACGTTCAGGGCCAGGCTGGGCTCCATAGCCAGAGCGTGGGGATGTCACCCATGTGTTCAGATGCATGAAGCCCTGGCCTTGCTCCCGGCACAGTGGTCACCACTGCAATCCTGGTACTTGGGAGGGAGTGTGAGGGAGCCAGTTCAAGGTCACAGTTAGCTCTATATATGAGCCTATTCTGCTGTTGGAAACAAGCAAAAGAAACTTATTCTAAGTACTACCATTTCACCTTCAGACTCTGTTGGTGTTGTTGTTTGAGACAGGGTTTTTCTGTGTTAGCCTTGGCTGGCCTTTGTAGACCAGGCTGGCCTCAAACTCACAGAGATCCACCTGCCTCTGCCTCCGAAGTGCTGGGATTAAAGGTGTGCGCCACCATGCCCAGCCAGACTCCATTTAATCTTAGGGAGAAATTAAGTTCAAGGGCTCAGGCCCTAGGGGACCTGGGGACTAGCCAAACAGCTTCTGTTGTAAGGAGACAGTTGTCTGGGTCTGGACATCTCAGGGACAATGTCTCCATCTTGCTGGCAGGGTCAACACAGTTCATGATGCCAGAGCCAGGAACCCACTCCTAGCCTGGTTGATGGACACTCCCTTGCTCAGCCCCTTATGCCAGAATTGCACAGTGCTGCAGCCCACCCCACTGCCCCTCGCTTTATGGTTTCATCCTTTAAATGGGCTGTAAAACATCCCTTCAGGGTCACAGTTCAGCTCCTGAGTCTGCTCTGCAGCCCTGAGCAATCAGTAGCGGCTTGATCACAATAAATTTTTGTCATCTGCATTGACCTGGTGTTTGAGTTATATTGGATGTATGTGGATCCCACAACAGCTACCGAGATCCTGTCTCAGATACACACAAGCCGGGCTTGGTGGCGCACGCCTTTACTCCCAGTACTTGGGAGGCAGAGGCAGGTAGATCTCTGTGAGTTCGAGGCCAGCCTGGTCTACAGAGTGAGTCTAGGACAGCCAAGGCTGCACAGAGAGACCCTGTCTCGAAAACTCAAAAATCAACCAACAAAACAAAACAAAACAAAAAAACAAAAACAAAAATAACATCAGAGCCAGCGTGGTGGCGCACGCCTTTAATCCCAGAACTTGGGAGGCAGAGGCAGGAGAATTGCTATGAGTTCAAGGCCAACCTGGTCTACAAAGAGAGTGCCAGGACAGCCGGAGCTACATAGAGAAACCCCATCTCAAAAATAAAACAAAAACTAAAGCAAAACAAAAATAACATCAGTAGCCAAAATCAAAATACTAGCCTGTTCTTTCTATCCCTTTTTCCTAGGGCCTTTTGGTTTCCTCTTTCTTGAAAGGAGGCTGAGGCAAAGAGGTGGGGGAGGGGTGGGAGAGGGGGCAGGGAAGGGGTGGGGGAGGGGTGGGGAGGGGGCAGGGAAGGGGTGGGGGAGGGGGCAGGGAAGGGGTGGGGGAGGGGTGGGGGAGGGGGCAGGGAAGGGGTGGGGGAGGGGGCAGGGAAGGGGTGGGGGAGGGGTGGGAGTCCTGGAGGGCTCTGGAATGAAAGATAGAAACAACCCTTTTGGGTGGCAGAGGACCTAGCAGGTTTGTCCCCTGGGAGAGCCCACAGCTAAGAGAGCTTTCTGAAGTGCGCTGTGCAGCCCTCAGGACACAGTCAGGCCCCACCTGGGGCACACTGGAGCATCTAAGTCCCACCTCTTCATCTCCTTCCTCCCCTCTCCCCACAGCAAATTCCAGTCACCTGGATGGACCACGATGAAGATGAACAGCAGCACCTCGGCCATGTCTCCCGGCGGTGAGGCGGAGAAAGAGTGACCTCTCCTACCTGAAGCCCAGGACAGGCAGGGCCCACATGACTCGCCAAGATGGCACTGGTGGGATGCCTGGGGCTCTCTGGGCAGCTGGTGGACAGGTTGTGTGCTAGAACAGGATGTCCTCGTGTCTGATTTTACAAGAGTGGTGGGTGGGTGAGATCAGGATGTGGTTCTTGAGGTTCAAGAACCTCTCAAGGTTCAAGGCCAGACCTTCACCCAGAGCAAACTTCCAGGAGCCGGCCAGCTGCCGAGAATCTGGCCTCCGTGCCCTCTCCTCAGTTCAGCCACGCCCAGGTCAGCTGCCTCCATCCCCCCGGGGCTGCCCCAGTATTCCTATAAATGGGGGGACTTGGGGGGGGGGGGAGAAGCTGATTGGTGGTGCGTGTGCCATTACCAGGACTGTCTGGAAGCTGTCCAGGCCGGACCTCTTCTCCTAGCCGTGTTGGCGGAAGGGGCATTCCCAGCCGTCTGCCTCGCTGTGCCCTCTACAGACGTACCCGCTGGGAAACCCATTCACCCCCTATTTTATTCACCATTTAATCACCTTTTTGTTTTGGCTTTTGGAGACAGGGTCTCTCTGTGTAGCCTTGGCTGTCCTGGAACCCACTCTGTAGACCAGGCTGGCCTCGAACCCACAGAGATCCACCTGTCTCTGTCTCCTGAATGCTGGAATTAAAGGCGTGCGCCACCCTGCCCGGTCTGCTTAACCACGTTTATTGGGAATATACAAAATGTTCATCACGTGAGATGTTTTTCCATAGGCACAAACGGCAGACATCTTGTTACCTGTAACTGCAGGTCACATGGGTGGAGTTCACCCTGGTAAGTACTTTACAGACCAGCAGGAGATGACAAAGCCCCTGGAGGAGAGGCCTCAGCGTAGTGAGCCATGCAGAACATGGCCCAACCTCACCTGCCCCTCTCTGGCTCCTTTTCTTTAAATTGTTATGTTTATTTGTATGCATGTCTACACAGGAGTGCATGTCACAGCATGTGTGGGAGTCGGTTCTCTCTCTACCATGTAGACCCCAAGGACAGAAGCCAGGTCATTGGTCTTGGTGCCAAGCTCTGTTACCCACTGAGCCATCTCAGTACCCTTTGTTTTTGTTTTTCGAGACAGGGTTTCTCTGTGTAGCCTTGGCTGTCCTAGACTTCCTTTGTAGACCAGGCTGGCCTTGAACTCACAGCCATCCACTTGCCTCTGCTTCCCAAGTGATGGGATTAAATGCATGCACCACCACGTCCAGCCCAAGACAGGGTTTTTAACCCCATTTTAAAAACTAACACAATTATTTTCTTCTTTGTGTTTGTGTTTAGCTCTGTTCAGCAACATATTGATACACTGCCCAGTTGCTTCTACTGTGAGTTGACAAGCATAGACGTCCGCTGAAGAAGCAATAGCCAATTGTTAAGAAGACTGGCTCGGCAGGGCGTGGTGGCGCATGGATCTCTGTGAGTTCGAAGCCAGCCTGGTCTACAGATTGAGTCCAGGACAGTCAAGGCTACACAGAGAAACCCTGTTTCAAAAAAAACAAAACAAAACCTGGCTTGAAGCACTTCCAGGACTAGCTCCCTCCCAACCTACCCCCTCAGCCACCTGGATAACCACACTGCCACGCGATCAGGGAAGGCCTCCTGGGTCGGCCTGGCAGCCAGTGTGCTGTTGGAGAGGCCTCCTAAGGCAGTGGAGGGTGTGGGAGCCAGGGGCCATGGGCAGGTATTTGCTGCCTCCTGCTGGCCACAGAGCCTGAAGCATTTTGGCTAGTCTCCACAGCCTCAGTTTCCACCTTCTCCCAAGATCCCTGAGATCCCAGCCAGTGTGGGGAACAGTCTTCTTCACTGTAAGCCCAAGGTTTGGGAAAGGAGGTACAATGGCCTTCTGACTTGCCCTGAAAGCTGTATTCTCTTCTTTTCTCTTACAAGTTTTTTGTTTGTTTGTTTGTTTGTTTGTTTGTTTTTGAGACAGGGTTGCTCTGTGTAGCCTTGGCTGTCCTGGACTCACTTTGTAGACCAGGCTGGCCTCGAACTCACAGCGATCTGCCTGCCTCTGCCTCCCGAGTGCTGGGATTAAAGGTGTGCGCCACCACAGCCAGGCCTCTCTTACAAGCTTTTAGCTTTTATGTGTATGGGTGTTTTGTGTGAATGCATGTCAGGTCACCTGTGCACCTGGTGCCTACAGAGACCAGAAGAGGGCACAGGATCCCCTCAGGTGGGAGTTACAGGTGGTTGGGAACTGCCATATGGGTGCTGGGAGTCAAACGTGGGTCCTCTAGATGAGCAGCAGGTTGTCTTACATGCTGAGCTGTCCCAAGCCCCCAAGCCATGTTTTCACAGTGCACACTGGCCCAGGGCACGTGCACACTCCACGACTCGGGGAATGAGGTTTTACAAGTTGAGTCCCTCTGAACTAGATTCTGTGTCCACCACTTGTGTGCATATTTGTTTGGTTGGTTTGGTTTTTTTAAGACAGGGTTTCTCTGTGTAGCCTTGGCTGTCCTAGACTTGCTTTGTAGACCAGGCTGGCCTTGAACTCAGAGCGATCCACCTGCCTCTGCCTCCCGAGTGCTAGGATTAAAGCAGTGCGTCACCATGCCTGGCAACCAAAAGAAATTTAGGAAGTGTTTATCTAGCTTTCAGATTCTGTATCACACTGTCAACTAGGGGAAGCAAAGGCAGGAACTCGTTCCAGCAGGGAATAAGCCTAGAGGCAGGGGAAAAACAAACAAACAAAAACCCTGGAGGCACCATCAGCTGCAGAGGCCATCGAGGGATGTGGATTCCTAGTTTGCTCATCATGGCTTGCTCAAACTGCTTTCGGAAACTGGGATGATCAGCCCAGGGTTGGGTTGGCCACAATGGGCTGGGTCCTCCTTCATCAATCACTAATTAAGAAAATGCCCTCCAGGCTTGCCTGCTTACAGAATGACTTGCCCTCCAGGTTTGCCTGCCTACAGATTGATTTGCCGGCACTCTCTCAGTTGAGGTCCCCTCTTGGATGGTTTTTGCTCGTGTTGAGTTGACATGACTATCCAGGGCAGTCCACCAGAGTCGGTCACGGTGTGTGCCAACTCAGTAGCAGCCTTCACTATCTCCGAGACTTTCTAGGGTCTTAATTGTTTTTTGTTTTTCTTTTTTTTTTTAAAGATTTATTTATTTATTATTTATACAGTGTTCTGCCTGCATTGTGAGCTTGCACACCAGAAGAGGGAACCAGATCTCAGTATAAGTGGTTGTGAGCCGCCATGTGGTTGCTGGGAATTGAACTCAGGACCTTTGGAAGAGCAGACAGGGCTCTTAAGCAGTGAGCCATCTCTCCAGCCCCCTTGTTTTTCTTTTTTGAGACAGGAGCTCAACTGTGTAGCCTTGGCTGGCCTGGAGCTCTATGTGTAGACCAGGCTGGCCTTGAACTCACAGAGATAGATCCACCTGCCTCTGCCTCTCGAGTGCTGGGATAAAAGGTGTGCACCAACACACCCAGCCTTCAATTTGATATTTTAATTAAGACATATCCCACTCTGAGCCAGGTGTAGTGGTGCATGCCTTTAATTTCAGCACTCGGGAGGCAGAGGCAGGCAGATTGCTGTGAGTTCGAGGCCAGCCTGGCCTACAAAGCGAGTCCAGGACAGCCAAGGCTACACAGAGAAACCCTGTCTCAAAAAACAAAAAAACAAAACAAACAAACAAAAAAGACATATCCCACTCTGTAACCCAGGATACTTGAAAGTTGAATATGTAGACTTCATGAATTAAGAAGAGTAGTTCTAGCTGGGCGGATCTCCGTGAGTTTGAGACCAGCCTGGTCTACAAAGCTACTCTAGGACAGCCAAGGCTAACACAGAGAGACCCTGTCACCAACAAACAAACAAACAAACAAACAGACTGCTCAGTGGTTAGAGCACTGGCTGCTCTTCCAGAGGTCCTTGATTCAATTCCCAGCACCCCCACAGCAGCTCACAACTGTCTATAGCTCGAGTTCCAGGGGAGCTGACTCCCTCACACAGACATACATGCAGGCAAAACACCAATACACATAAAATGAATAGTTTTAAAAAATTAGTTCTTGGAGTTAGACAAATAGGTCAGCCAATAAGTGCACTGGCTGCTCTTCCAAAGCACCCAGATGGTCCAGGCAGCACATGCCCTGCTGAAGATCCTGCTTCACAGTGTCCATCCGGCCTCTGGAGCAGAAGTGGTACACACACACACACACACACACACACACACACACACACACCTGTAGGCACACTCCATGCATATTCAAAGCAATCACTGGTACTTTGTCCTATATGTCTTTATTAAAACTTATCTTCCTGGGGGTTGGGGGTCAGGGGCGGCGGCGGCGGTGGTGGCGTACGCCTTTAATTCCAGCACTTGGGAGGCAGAGGCAGGTGGATCTCTGGGAGTTTGAGGCCAGCCTGGTCTACAAAGTGAGCCCAGGACAGCCAGGGACACACAGAGAAACCCTGTCTCAAAAAAACAAAACAAAACAAACAAACAAACAAAGACAAAAAAAGAAAAAACCCTGATCTTCACAGTCAGGCATTGTAGCACTGGCTTCAATCCCAGCACTTGGGAGGCAGAGGCAGGAAGACCAGTTAGTTGTTCAGGGTCATCGTTGGCTACGCAGTGAATTCCAGGCCAGCCTGGGCTATAGGAGATCCTGCCTCAAGATGAAAAGAGAGATAGTGGTGCAACATTTTCATCACTTGAGGTCTATCGCATGGGCGGAACTGAACCCTGAAAGAAGTCTTAGCAGAGCAGGTGCCTCCAGAGGAGGGCTGCCTTGGGGGAGGGGGTCTTGGCTTCTGTGACCTCATGGGAAGGCAGCCATGGTAACAGGCACCCAGTGTGCTCCATCACAGGCTCCCTGCCAGGCTCTTCCGCAGCCAAAGCAAACGGAGGTCAGACACACCCTGATGTGGTCTGCACAGGTCAGTCTCCTGGGCAGGGCAGGGATGGGGAGAATGAAGGGCAAACAGAAGACCCTCAGGATACACACACACACACACGCACACGCATGCAGGCATGCACACACACACTAGAGAGCACAGAGCCATAGCGAAGGCCCTTAGCAAAAGAGCGCTCTAGTCTCGAAGGGCTCTGACAGCTCCCGCTCCCATCTCAAGCCTCTTTTGCTTTGAGGTTTTGGTTTTTCTTCTTCTTAAATTTATTCTGTCTAAGTGCATGACTGGAGGGGTCAGAGGTCAATTTACAGACATCTGTTCTTTCCCTCTGTCAGCCAGTTGGGCTCTAGGCTTCCCACTCAGGTGCTTGGGGCAAGCACGGCTACTCCAGCCCAGGTCTCGGGCTCATCTGGAACTGTTAAGGCCTCAAACCTTGGGCATTCCCGACTCAGCCTCCCCAGTGCTGGGAATACAGCCCTGCACCCCCACAGCTGGCTTTACGAATTCCTTTAACCTTTCATTAACTGGCCCCACCCCAAGCCTCAGTCCTGCTCCGGCTGTAGCGCCCCAAGCATACCCCAGCCACTGCTGCAGCCGGCGGCGTGTTCTCTCTCTCTCTCTCTCTCTCTCTCTCTCTCTCTCTCTCTCTCTCTCTCTCTCTCTTTCTCGCCTTGGGGCGCTTCGGCTTGCTGGCTTGCTGCTGCTCAGCCTCTCCCTTCCCTAAGACCCTTGTAGTTTCCTAATTGATAAAGGTTTAAAATGGTCTCTTAAGGGTCTTTTATAACTGGGTTCATGTTAATAGGGTAATTTTTGGAAAGTCTCTAAAGGCAGGAATCTTGTTGCCAAGGGCAGAGTGGGGAAGGAGCCTATAACTTCAACTGTCCTTAGCCAAGAGCTGACTGCCTAACGGGCCATCCCAGATCCCAGCGTGGCGACACCTCCTGAGGGTCAGAGAGCTGCCTGGGAGGGTGGGAGCCAGGGGCATCCCAGCACACCTCACCTGCGCCATCTGGCTGCTGCTGTTGGAATCGGAGCCAGCCTGGCAGAGCACTGCGACTGAAGAGGGTCTGGTGCCGTGCTGGATTTCTACAGCTGGCTGAGACCAGCACCTTGACCTGAGGTGGTCTTGTAGGATGGAGCCCTTCCACATGGAGGGTCGGCAGGCAGTGTCAGAACCGAATTACACTGTAGGGTGCTTGGTCAGTGTCCACTAGGGACTGGGGACGAACCCTCCCGTGAAGTGCTGTAACTGGGTTGGATCTGACTCCTGTGCAAGTTGCCCCTTCACCCCCATACACCTCCTGTGGCATGCACACACAGACACGCCACGGAAGTAGAATGTAAATTAAAAACAGCTGTTTTTGCGGGGCGGTGGTGGCGCACGCCTTTAATCCCAGCACTCGGGAGGCAGAGGCAGGTGGATCACTGTGATTTCGAGGCCAGCCTGGTCTACAAAGCGAGTCCAGGACAGCCAAGGCAATTACTTAGAGACACCCTGTCTTGAAAAACAAAAACAAAAACCAAGAAAACCCCCACCCCCCAGTTCCCTGCTTTTTTACCCACGTATCTCTTGCATCCCTGAGAGTCTCCCCAGGCCGTGCCATCCAAACATGCTCTCTACACACGGTGTTCTGTGTAGACCCAAGAATAGACTTTTCATCTGATGGTTCACCATGCCTAGCAGTGCACCCTGCAAACAGGAAGCAGTCTCCCCCCCCCCCCCCCCCCCCCGCCAAGATATGGATTCTCCGTGTAGCCTTGGCTGTCCTGGACTCACTTTGTAGACCTGGCTGGCCTTGAACTCAGAGACCTGCCTGCCTCGTGCACCACTGCGCCCGGCTGTACTCACTCATTTGTTGCGTGAACATGGCTAGAGAACTGTCCACACCAGACACTGAGAGCACCTTGAGGACAGGGCTACAACCCTTTCTGCAGGGGGAAGGGCAGCTGCCACAAAGGAAGGCAAGAGGCTTGAGTCTTCCGCCAGCATCTCCCTCCCACCTGGGTCACGGAGGCGCAGGCTGGGTCCCGCCTGCAGTGGAAGGGGGACATGGCTTGGGGGAGGGGAGAGCGGAAGGGACAACGCTTTGATTGCACGGGATTCCCGGCCTCATAAGGTGACCTAGTGACTGAGGGGAGAAAGGCCACTCCTGGGAGGGCAGGCATATCATCAGACACTCTGCTGGGCCCGCAGTGGGAGTGAGGAGCGACTCCCTTTCAGTCTCACTTTCTGTTTCTCCAATGTGTCTCTTTAAAATCTCTAGTGCCTTTGTAGACTCTACTGGAGATCTCGGAGCAGGCGAGGCAGGAAGGCCGCACTGCGGGCCGAAGTCCTTCTGCGACTGTGAGACATTTCTTTCTGTTTCCAGGTCTAGGCTCAGCTCACCCCACTCCTGGAGCAGCCTGTAGACTTCCCTACGGGAGAAGGCCAGCCAGTCCTCCTCAGCTGCCTGCCTTAACCTGTGCCATGAGGCCTGAGGAGATCTCACGTAACGCTCCCACCTGAGGATCTGGGGAAAGCCGTAGCTTACTGTTTTGGTTTTATTTATTTATTTATTTTATTTTTTATTTTGGTTTTTCGCGACAAGGTTTCTCTGTGTAGCCTTGACTGTCCTGGACTCACTTTGTAGACCAGGCTGGCCTCGAACTCACAGCGATCTGCCTGCCTCTGCCTCCCGAGTGCTGGGATTAAAGGCGTGCGCCACCACGGTTTTGGTGGTTTTGGTTTTAGACACGTTCTCACTATGTAGGCATGGCTGGTCTCCAGCTCTCAGGACACCGCCCTCCCCTCCCAGCCTCAACCTCTCTCAGGAGCTGGGACTGTAGGCTTGGGGTAGCATGCTTGCCCCTCCCCCAATCCTAGTGCTGTTCCACACCTCCCACGTGCAGCCTGCTGTGTGGCGTGGTGCAGGCAGGGCTGCAGGTCCAGACATTTGGGAGGCTGAGGCAGAATGGCTGCTTGAACTCAGGCACCTGGACAATATGAGACCCTGACCAAAAAAAGAAAGCACGCAATTTATCAGCATGTTGTTTTTCATCTCCCTCTTATGCCTGCTCTGCCTTCTCCTGGGTGCTGGTGTCAGCAGAAGTTGATGGGGAAGTGATGCCTGGGAAACAGCAAAGTGGGCCAGGAGGGGAAAGGGGAAGTGTGAGCGAGGCTGCAGAAGAGCCCGGGGAGCTGGTGGAGAGGAGAGCCAGCAGACAGACTGCCGGGCTGGCCATCTCCCACCACCACCAGCATCTGCTGAGATAGGAGCCAAAGCATGGATTTGCAGGGTGGGGAAGGGGGACCACATAGCATCATGAGCCAGGAGCAGGCACAAGTCAGGACTGTGGGCGGGGAGGCAGGAGGGCAGCCCCTGGGCTGGGGAGCCAGGAGGGCAGCCCCTGGGCTGAGGATCCAGGGGCACAGCACCTGGGCTGGGGAGCCAGGAGGGCAGCCCCTGGGCTGGGGAGCCAGGGGCACAGCCCCTGGGCTGGGGAGGCAGGAGGGCAGCCCCTGGGCTGGGGAGGCAGGAGGGCAGCCCCTGGGCTGGGGAGGCAGGAGGGCAGCCCCTGGGCTGGGGAGGCAGGAGGGCAGCCCCTGGGCTGGGGAGCCAGGAGGGCAGCCCCTGGGCTGGGGAGCCAGGAGGGCAGCCCCTGGGCTGAGGAGCCAGGGGTGCAGCACCTGGGCTGGGGAGCCAGGAGGGCAGCCCCTGGGCTGGGGAGCCAGGAGGGCAGCCCCTGGGCTGGGGAGCCAGGAGGGCAGCCCCTGGGCTCGGCATGGGCAGAGGAGGACAGGAAGGGGCTATGACTAACCTCTCCGCGCCTCAGGAGGAAAAGCTTTTGGACTGCTGAAGGCCCAGCAGGAAGAGAACCTGGGCAGGATCAACAAGGTAACCCAGAAGCGATGGGGTGCGGTCTGGAGGGCTCCCCAGGCCGAGAGGGGTGACCCTGGCTCTGACCTGCCCCCAACAGCAATTCCTGGATGACCCCAAATACAGCAGAGATGAGGACCTGCCCTCCAAACTGGAAGCCTTCAAGAGTGAGGAGGGCTGTGGGTGGAGGGGGGGGGCTGGGTCGGCAGAGCAGAGCTGGTTTGCTGCTGGAGGAGGGGGGTGGCTGCTTTTATGTCTCTCCTTCCCATCTGTGGTCCTCTCCTCTGCCCTCCCCAGCTTAGCACCCCTATGGGCTCCCTCCATCCCCACTTCTCTGCCTGTCCCCCTCCCTCCTCTGTGCTACCCTGGCGCTGGTCAGCCACCTCTTCCTCAAACCCCACGAACAGCTGTTACTCTGCGCTCTTTTTCTCACCTAGAAAAGTACATGGAGTTTGACCTGAATGGAAATGGAGATATCGGTGAGAAGAGGGGGGCGGGGGTGGGGGGAGTGGGGGAGCGGGGGGGGGGGGGAGTGGGGGAGCGGGGGGGGGGCAGGGGGGGTGGGGGGGGGTAGTGTGCAGACCTAGACAAATGGCTGCCTCCTCTACTAGCCCCGTCCCCTGTGGGCAGGCAGAGGTCTAGCCACAGGTGGTAATACAAGGGTGGGGAACAACGGGGACGTGGAGGTACAAGATGGCCGAGCGGAGGGACGCTCTCTTCCCACCTTGGTTTCCCCCTTCAGATATTATGTCCTTGAAGCGAATGCTAGAGAAACTCGGGGTCCCCAAGACCCACCTAGAGATAAAGAAATTAATTAGAGAGGTGTCCAGTGGCTCCGGGGAGACGTTTAGCTACTCCGACTTTCTCAGAATGATGCTGGGCAACAGATCCGCCATCTTGAGGATGTGAGAGTCCCGTTCCAGCTTCCTTGGGCTTCCCTGTCTCCTCCGTCCCTAGCCTGTCCCTACTCCCCACAGCCATCCTGCCTCCTTAAGAGGGACCCACTCTTCCCCGATCCCTCACCACGCCCAGAGCACACACAGCTCTGGTCCCTACGGTGCCTTCACCCTTCCTCCCCTTCTGCACTCTCGCAGCCACCTGAGGTTTTCTCCCTTGAGAGATGTGTCCCTGACCCCAGTGTCTTTTCCAGGATTCTGATGTATGAGGAAAAAAACAAAGAACACCAGAAGCCAACTGGCCCCCCGGCCAAGAAAGCTATTTCTGAGTTGCCCTGACTGGAGGTGGATGCTCATGTGGTGGACTGTGGGCCTTCTGGTGACCGCAGCACGGGAAAGAGGAAGTAGCTGTGAGCCAGAGTCAAACTAAATAAATAGTGCTCCTACCAGGTCAAGTCAGCGTGGCTTTTCCGGGGGTCGGGGACTCCTGGCCTGGGTCCAGGGGAGGGGGGGGTGCTAAGGACCTGCCCAAGTCACCTATGCGTCCAATACTCTGTGTCCTGAGGGGGTTCCAGAGTCTCAAGGCGGCACTGGCCTCAAAGAATAGAGGTGAGCAGGGTGAGGTGGCGCACCCCTTTAATCCCAGCATTTGGGAGGCAGAGGCAGGGAGATCTCTGTGAGTTTGAGGCCAGCCTGGTCTACACAGTGAGAAAAGCCAGGGCTACAAAGAGAAACTCTGTCTCAAACCAAACCAAACCAACTGGCTATGGGCGCTATCTTTGTACAGGCTCATGGTGGCTTCACAGGAGCTAAAGTACTCCTGACCAAGTCCTCACCTCAGCGCTTGTGACGCTGACAAGCACTCGGCCTCTCAAGCTTTACTGGAAGTGGGAATGAGAGCTAAGGGTTTTGTTTTTGTTTTTCTTCTCTGTGCAGCCTTGGCTGTCCTGGACTCACTCTGTAGCCCAGGCTGGCCTTGAACTCAGAGATGCACCTGCCTCTGCTTCCCCAGTGCTGGGATTAAAGGTGTGCACCACTGTTGCCCAGCTGAGAGCTAAGCTATTGTGCTTGGCAAATCAGAAGTCCTCGGTAAAGTGTGAAACCAGAGTGAACAGACACATGGGTGAAGGAAGCAGTCTCACCGGGCGGAGTGAAGGTCTCATGACACTGCACAGTTACAACAAGGCATAGATGGCCAGCCTGGTCTACAAAGTGAGTCCAGGACAGTCAAGGCTGCACAGAGAAACCCTGTCTCAAAAAACCAAAAACAAACAAGCAAAAACAAGGCATAGGGATTCTTGTGAGGAAGACAAAAGTCCAGACCAGAGTTACAGCTAACGCTCAGTGCTGGCATGCTTGCCTAACCCTAGGTTCAGATCCCAGTACTCTGTCTACTAGTGAAGGGAAGAGGGGTGTCGGGGTCTGCCTGGGCACACGGGGTGAAGTCAGCATCTCTAAGAGATACGAACTATGGAGCAGCCAAACAAATCAGGAAAAGCAGGACCCTGAGGGCTCAAGACCAGACCGTTCCTTCTCCACGCGTCCAGGCGAGCCAACTGTTCATTCCTCCATTCAGTGCTAGGTTGAACCCAGGGCTCCCACAGACTGAGCAAAGTAAATGGATCCCATTTTTTTCTTCTTTTTTCTTCTCTCTTTCTGTCTCCCCTTGCATGGCAACATCTCTAGCCCTGTTCCTGGGGACCATAAGAGCTCCCAATAAGAGTTGCTCCAGGGCTGGAGAGATGGCTCAGAGGTTAAGAGCACTGGCTCCTCTAGAGGTCCTGAGTTCAATTCCCAGCAACCACATGGTGGCTCACAACCATCTATAGTGAGATCTGGTGCCCTCTTCTGGCCTGCAGGTGTGCATGCAGGCAGAGTGCTTTTTTGGGTGTGTTTCGTCTTTTGTATTTTGTTTTTTTTCTCGAGACGGTTTCTCTGTGTAGCCCTGGCTGTTCTAGACTCAGGGCTTTATAGACCAGGCTGTTCTTGAACTCACAGTGATCCACCTGCCTCTGCCTCCTGAGTGCTGGGATTAAAGGCACTATGGAGGGTTGAACATCTTTTAAAAAAAGTTGATCCAAGCTAGGTGTGTGGCGCACGCCTTTAATCCCAGCACTTGAGAGGCAGAGGCAGGTGGATCGCTGTGAGTTCCAGGCCAGCCTGGTCTACAAAGTGAGTCCAGGACAGCCAAGGCTACACAGAGAAACCCTGTCTCGAAAAACCAAAAAAAAATAAAAAATAAAAAATAAAAATAAAAAATAAAAAGTGAGTCCAGGACAGCCAAGGCTACATAGTGGCTCAAACATAAATCCCCCCCCCCCCAATTTTCCTTGGTGCTGGGAATTAAACTAAGGCACCCAGCACACTCTTTATCACTTGGCTCTACTCCTAACCGAGGCCGAGAAGCCGTTACACCCATTTTGACTGTATATGTATGTACGCGCACATGAGACAGAGGCCCTGGGTGCACCTAGGTGCACAGAATCTCCCGAGAGCTCGAGTTACAGGAGTTTTGAGCCACCAGATATGGGTGTCGGGAACTGAACTCTGGTTCTCTGCAAGATCAGTCACACTCTTCATCACTGGGTTCTGCCTTCCTCCCCTCCTCACGTCTCTCCTCTCACTCGACCTTCTCCTCTCTGTCTCTCTCCCCTGAGTTTAGGCTGGCCCAAACTCACTATGTGGCATAGGCTGGCCCAAACTCGCTATGTGGCATAGGCTGGCCCAAACTCGCTATGTGGCATAGGCTGGCCCAAACTCGCTATGTAGCATAGGCTGGCCCAAACTCACTATGCAGCATAGGCTGGCCCAAACTCGCTATGCAGCATAGGCTGGCCCAAACTCACTATGCAGCATAGGCTGGCCCAAACTCACTATGCAGCATAGGCTGGCCCAAACTCGCTATGCAGCATAGGCTGGCCCAAACTCACTATGCAGCATAGGCTGGCCCAAACTCACTATGTAGCATAGGCTGGCCCAAACTCACTATGCGGCATAAGCTGGCCCAAACTCACTATGCGGCATAGGCTGGCCCAAACTCACTATGTGGCATAGGCTGGCCCAAACTCACTATGCGGCATAGGCTGGCCCAAACTCGCTATGCAGCATAGGCTGGTCCAAACTCGCTATGTGGCATAGGCTGGCCCAAACTCGCTATGCGGCATAGGCTGGCCCAAACTCACTATGCGGCATAGGCTGGCCCAAACTCACTATGCGGCATAGGCTGGCCCAAACTCACTATGCAGCATAGGCTGGCCCAAACTCACTATGTAGCATAGGCTGGCCCAAACTCACTATGTAGCATAGGCTGGCCCAAACTCACTATGCGGCATAAGCTGGCCCAAACTCACTATGCGGCATAGGCTGGCCCAAACTCCCTATGTAGCATAGGCTGGCCCAAACTCGCTATGTGGCATAGGCTGGCCCAAACTCATGATTCTTCTGCTTTAGTCTCAGAAGTGCTGGGATTATCAGCAGTCCTTTTTAGAAAAATTTATTTATTCATATTACATCTCAATTGTTATCCCATCCCTTGTATCTTCCCATTCCTCTCTCCCTCCCGCTTCCCCCCACTCCCCTCCCCTATGTCTGTGACTGAGTGGGACCTGCTCCCCCTATATTTGCTCTTAGGGTATCGAGTCTCTTCTTGGTAACTTGCTGTCCTTCCTCTGAGTGCCGCCAGGCCTCCCCATCCAGGGGACGTGGTCAGAGATGGGGCACCAGAGTTTGTGTGAAAGTCAGATCTCCTTCTCCACTCAACGGTGGAGAATGTCCTGTCCCTCGGTTAGTCTGGGTAGGGGTTCGAAGTTTACTGCCTATATTTTCCTTGGCTGGTGCCACAGTTTGAGGAGGACCCCAAGCAGTCCTTTTCTTATCATCAGCAGCACAAGAAGCTAAGTGCAGGTCTTGGCTGATTTTGGGCAAGTGGCACCCTCTAGTGGAGAGCTCTCATGTAGCTCTTGTGTAGGACCAGGCAGCATCACAGCTGTTTGGCCAGGGGTCCTTGGAACCTGCCCTAACTCTGGTAGCTGTCTGTAGCCCTTAACAGTGACAGGGCTGCGGATTCTCCTCTCTGGTTCGTTCGTTCATTCATTCATTCATTTATTGGTTTTTCGAGACAGGGTTTCTCTGTGTAGCCTTGGCTGTCCTGTCCTCACATAGACCAGGCTAGCCTTGAACTCACAGCGATCCGCCTGCCTCTGCCTCCCAAGTGCTGGGATTAAAGGCGGGTGCCACCATACCTGGCCTTAATTTTTTTATTTTTAATTATTTCAAATATGAATGTTTGGGGGCTGGAAAGATGGCTCAGAGATTAAGAGCACTGCCTGCTCTTCCAAACGTCCTGAGTTCAATACCCAGCAACCACATGGTGGCTCACAACCATCTACAATGAGATCTGGTGCCCTCTTCTGGTGTGCAGGTGTACATGCAAGCAAAAGAAATGTATACTTAATAAATCTTTTTTAAAAATACAAATATGAACGTTTGCCTTCGTGCACGTCTATGCAGCACATGTGTGTGTGGAGCAGAGAGCAGAGAGGGCACCGGATACCTGGGCCCTGAGTGACAGAGTGCTGTGAGGCACCATGTTGGCCCTTACGTGGTCCACTGTGAGAGGCTGGCAAGTGTTCGTGACCTCTGAGCTATCCCTCCAGCTAGCCCCACCCCGTTTTCTTTCTGAGGCAGCATCTCACTGGGTGCACCAGGCTGGCCTGGAACTCACAAAGATCTGCCTGCCTCTGCCTCCTGAGAGCTGGGATTCATGGGGTGTGTCACCAGCTCCTCTCTCTTAGCTTTCTTTCTTTCTTTCTTTTCTTTTTTTTTTTTTCGCGACAGGGTTTCTGTGTAGCCTTGGCTGACCTAGACTTGCTTTGTAGACCAGGCTGGCCTTGAACTCACAGCGATCCACCTCCTGAGCACTGGGATTAAAGGTGTGTGCCACCACGCACGGCTCACTTTAGATTTCTATCCTTCAGTCTCAGCTCTCCGTCCTCTCTTCCCCTTTCCCCTGCCTACATACTCTGAACTGATCAGCGGCTGCCACCTCCTCAGCTGTCAGGCAGCTCGCCTCTGCCGTCTGTGCTGCCTTCTTCACACGGCCAGCTCAGCCCACACCACTGAAAATGATCAGAGAGAAGTCTTTAATTAGCCCAAAGTCCTAAACATCAGGGGAGGCGGCACGGGGCTGCCCAGGCGCCTCCCAGGGGAGCCGAGTATCTTTGCTTATATACCTGGGAACGGGTAGTGCCAATCACAGCAAACCTCTCATGCAGTAGTTAAAAGCTAAGACCCACAGAACTGTCCCTTTTGCACCAGTTACAGCAGCACCTTTACTAGGCCAGTTAGGGTCACTCTTTCTTTCTGGCCTCTGTGGAAATGGCAGAAGGGCATCTAGAATTTGTGGGTGCCTGTGACAGGAAAAAGTTCACTATGAACTATATGAGCAGGCTGGCTGAGGCTGTACCTTCAGGGGCTGGGACAATCAGCTGAGATGATTGTCTCCTCAACACTGAGTGTTCAAGGGAGTACGTTGGTAAAGAGTATCGGGCTAGCCTTTGACTTCAAGGAAGCCATGAAGGCCGGAAGGGAGAGTCCAACAGGCACCAATAGGGGGTCAACCTGCCCCATGCCCAAGTGTCAGTCAACCTGGCCCATGCCCGAGTGTCAGTCAACCTGCCCCATGCCCCAGTGTCAGTCAACCTGGCCCATGCCCCAGTGTCAGTCAACCTGGCCCATGCCCCAGTGTCAGTCAACCTGCCCCATGCCCCAGTGTCAGTCAACCTGGCCCATGCCCCAGTGTCAGTCAACCTGCCCCATGCCCGAGTGTCAGTCAACCTGCCCCATGCCCCAGTGTCAGTCAACCTGCCCCATGCCCGAGTGTCAGTCAAGCTGCCCCATGCCCCAGTGTCAGTCAACCTGCCCCATGCCCGAGTGTCAGTCAACCTGCCCCATGCCCCAGTGTCAGTCAACCTGCCCCATGCCCGAGTGTCAGTCAACCTGCCCCATGCCCGAGTGTCAGTCAACCTGCCCCATGCCCGAGTGTCAGTCAACCTGCCCCATGCCCCAGTGTCAGTCAACCTGCCCCATGCCCGAGTGTCAGTCAACCTGCCCCATGCCCGAGTGTCAGTCAACCTGGCGCATGCCCCAGTGTCAGTCAACCTGCCCCATGCTCCAGTGTCAGTCAACCTGCCCCAGTGTCAGTCAACCTGCCCCATGCTCCAGTGTCAGTCAACCTGCCCCAGTGTCAGTCAACCTGCCCCATGCCCCAGTGTCAGTCAACCTGCCCCATGCCCCAGTGTCAGTCAACCTGCCCCAGTGTCAGTCAACCTGCCCCATGCCCCAGTGTCAGTCAACCTGGCCCAGTGTCAGTCAACCTGCCCCATGCCCCAGTGTCAGTCAACCTGCCCCATGCCCCAGTGTCAGTCAACCTGCCCCAGTGTCAGTCAACCTGCCCCATGCCCCAGTGTCAGTCAACCTGGCCCATGCCCCAGTGTCAGTCAACCTGCCCCAGTGTCAGTCAACCTGCCCCATGCCCCAGTGTCAGTCAACCTGCCCCATGCCCCAGTGTCAGTCAACCTGCCCCAGTGTCAGTCAACCTGCCCCATGCCCCAGTATCAGTCAACCTGGCCCATGCCCCAGTGTCAGTCAACCTGCCCCATGCCCCAGCGTCAGTCAACCTGCCCCATGCCCCAGTGTCAGTCAACCTGGCCCATGCCCCAGTGTCAGTCAACCTGGCCCATGCCCCAGTGTCAGTCAACCTGGCCCCATGCCCCAGCGTCAGTCAACCTGCCCCATGCCCCAGTGTCAGTCAACCTGCCCCATGCCCCAGTGTCAGTCAACCTGGACCCATGCCCAAGCGTCAGTCAACCTGCCCCATGCCCCAGTGTCAGTCAACCTGCCCCAGTGTCAGTCAACCTGGCCCATGCCCCAGTGTCAGTCAACCTGCCCCATGCCCCAGCGTCAGTCAACCTGCCCCATGCTCCAGTGTCAGTCAAGCTGCCCCATGCCCCAGTGTCAGTCAACCTGCCCCATGCCCGAGTGTCAGTCAACCTGGCCCCATGCCCCAGTGTCAGTCAACCTGCCCCATGCCCCAGTGTCAGTCAACCTGGCCCATGCCCGAGTGTCAGTCAACCTGGCCCCATGCCCCAGTGTCAGTCAACCTGGCCCCATGCCCCAGTGTCAGTCAACCTGCCCCATGCTCCAGCGTCAGTCAACCTGCCCCAGCGTCAGTCAACCTGCCCCATGCCCCAGCGTCAGTCAACCTGCCCCAGCGTCAGTCAACCTGCCCCATGCTCCAGTGTCAGTCAACCTGCCCCATGCTCCAGTGTCAGTCAACCTGCCCCATGCCCCAGTGTCAGTCAACCTGCCCCATGCCCCAGTGTCAGTCAACCTGCCCCATGCTCCAGTGTCAGTCAACCTGGCCCCATGCCCCAGCGTCAGTCAACCTGCCCCATGCCCCAGTGTCAGTCAACCTGCCCCAGTGTCAGTCAACCTGGCCCATGCCCCAGTGTCAGTCAACCTGCCCCATGCCCCAGCGTCAGTCAACCTGCCCCATGCTCCAGTGTCAGTCAAGCTGCCCCATGCCCCAGTGTCAGTCAACCTGCCCCATGCCCGAGTGTCAGTCAACCTGGCCCCATGCCCCAGTGTCAGTCAACCTGACCCATGCCCCAGTGTCAGTCAACCTGGCCCATGCCCGAGTGTCAGTCAACCTGGCCCCATGCCCCAGTGTCAGTCAACCTGGCCCATGCCCCAGTGTCAGTCAACCTGGCCCCATGCCCCAGTGTCAGTCAACCTGCCCCATGCTCCAGCGTCAGTCAACCTGCCCCAGCGTCAGTCAACCTGCCCCATGCCCCAGCGTCAGTCAACCTGCCCCAGCGTCAGTCAACCTGCCCCATGCTCCAGTGTCAATCAACCTGCCCCATGCTCCAGTGTCAGTCAACCTGCCCCATGCCCCAGTGTCAGTCAACCTGCCCCATGCCCCAGCGTCAGTCAACCTGCCCCAGTGTCAGTCAACCTGCCCCATGCCCCAGTGTCAGTCAACCTGCCCCATGCTCCAGTGTCAGTCAACCTGCCCCATGCTCCAGTGTCAGTCAACCTGCCCCATGCTCCAGTGTCAGTCAACCTGCCCCATGCCCGAGTGTCAGTCAACCTGGCGCATGCCCCAGTGTCAGTCAACCTGGCCCATGCCCCAGTGTCAGTCAACCTGCCCCATGCCCGAGTGTCAGTCAACCTGCCCCATGCCCGAGTGTCAGTCAACCTGCCCCATGCCCCAGTGTCAGTCAACCTGGCCCATGCCCGAGTGTCAGTCAACCTGCCCCATGCCCCAGTGTCAGTCAACCTGCCCCAGTGTCAGTCAACCTGCCCCATGCCCGAGTGTCAGTCAACCTGGCCCATGCCCGAGTGTCAGTCAACCTGGCCCCATGCCCCAGTGTCAGTCAACCTGGCCCATGCCCCAGTGTCAGTCAACCTGGCCCATGCCCCAGTGTCAGTCAACCTGGCCCCATGCCCCAGCGTCAGTCAACCTGGCCCATGCCCCAGTGTCAGTCAACCTGGCCCATGCCCCAGTGTCAGTCAACCTGGCCCCATGCCCCAGTGTCAGTCAACCTGGCCCATGCCCCAGTGTCAGTCAACCTGGCCCCATGCCCCAGCGTCAGTCAACCTGCCCCATGCTCCAGTGTCAGTCAAGCTGCCCCATGCCCCAGTGTCAGTCAACCTGCCCCATGCCCGAGTGTCAGTCAACCTGGCCCATGCCCGAGTGTCAGTCAACCTGGCCCATGCCCCAGTGTCAGTCAACCTGCCCCAGTGTCAGTCAACCTGGCCCATGCCCCAGTGTCAGTCAACCTGGCCCATGCTCCAGTGTCAGTCAACCTGCCCCAGTGTCAGTCAACCTGGCCCATGCCCCAGTGTCAGTCAACCTGGCCCATGCCCCAGCGTCAGTCAACCTGCCCCATGCTCCAGTGTCAGTCAACCTGCCCCAGTGTCAGTCAACCTGGCCCATGCCCCAGTGTCAGTCAACCTGGCCCATGCCCCAGTGTCAGTCAACCTGCCCCAGTGTCAGTCAACCTGGCCCATGCTCCAGTGTCAGTCAACCTGCCCCAGTGTCAGTCAACCTGGCCCATGCCCCAGTGTCAGTCAACCTGGCCCATGCCCCAGTGTCAGTCAACCTGGCCCATGCTCCAGTGTCAGTCAACCTGCCCCAGTGTCAGTCAACCTGGCCCATGCCCCAGTGTCAGTCAACCTGCCCCATGCCCGAGTGTCAGTCAACCTGCCCCATGCCCGAGTGTCAGTCAACCTGCCCCATGCCCCAGTGTCAGTCAACCTGGCCCATGCCCGAGTGTCAGTCAACCTGCCCCATGCCCCAGTGTCAGTCAACCTGCCCCAGTGTCAGTCAACCTGCCCCATGCCCGAGTGTCAGTCAACCTGGCCCATGCCCGAGTGTCAGTCAACCTGGCCCCATGCCCCAGTGTCAGTCAACCTGGCCCATGCCCCAGTGTCAGTCAACCTGGCCCATGCCCCAGTGTCAGTCAACCTGGCCCCATGCCCCAGCGTCAGTCAACCTGGCCCATGCCCCAGTGTCAGTCAACCTGCCCCAGTGTCAGTCAACCTGGCCCATGCCCCAGTGTCAGTCAACCTGGCCCCATGCCCCAGTGTCAGTCAACCTGGCCCATGCCCCAGTGTCAGTCAACCTGGCCCCATGCCCCAGCGTCAGTCAACCTGCCCCATGCTCCAGTGTCAGTCAAGCTGCCCCATGCCCCAGTGTCAGTCAACCTGCCCCATGCCCGAGTGTCAGTCAACCTGGCCCATGCCCGAGTGTCAGTCAACCTGGCCCATGCCCCAGTGTCAGTCAACCTGGCCCAGTGTCAGTCAACCTGGCCCATGCCCCAGTGTCAGTCAACCTGGCCCATGCTCCAGTGTCAGTCAACCTGCCCCAGTGTCAGTCAACCTGGCCCATGCCCCAGTGTCAGTCAACCTGGCCCATGCCCCAGCGTCAGTCAACCTGCCCCATGCTCCAGTGTCAGTCAACCTGCCCCAGTGTCAGTCAACCTGGCCCATGCCCCAGTGTCAGTCAACCTGCCCCAGTGTCAGTCAACCTGGCCCATGCTCCAGTGTCAGTCAACCTGCCCCAGTGTCAGTCAACCTGGCCCATGCCCCAGTGTCAGTCAACCTGGCCCATGCCCCAGTGTCAGTCAACCTGGCCCATGCTCCAGTGTCAGTCAACCTGCCCCAGTGTCAGTCAACCTGGCCCATGCCCCAGTGTCAGTCAACCTGCCCCATGCTCCAGTGTCAGTCAACCTGCCCCAGTGTCAGTCAACCTGGCCCATGCCCCAGTGTCAGTCAACCTGCCCCAGTGTCAGTCAACCTGCCCCATGCCCCAGTGTCAGTCAACCTGCCCCATGCCCCAGTGTCAGTCAACCTGCCCCATGCCCCAGTGTCAGTCAACCTGCCCCAGTGTCAGTCAACCTGGCCCATGCCCCAGTGTCAGTCAACCTGCCCCAGTGTCAGTCAACCTGGCCCATGCCCCAGTGTCAGTCAACCTGGCCCATGCCCCAGTGTCAGTCAACCTGGTCCATGCCCCAGTGTCAGTCAACCTGCCCCATGCTCCAGTGTCAGTCAACCTGGCCCATGCCCCAGTGTCAGTCAACCTGCCCCATGCCCCAGTGTCAGTCAACCTGGCCCATGCCCCAGTGTCAGTCAACCTGCCCCAGTGTCAGTCAACCTGCCCCATGCCCCAGTGTCAGTCAACCTGCCCCATGCCCCAGTGTCAGTCAACCTGCCCCATGCCCCAGTGTCAGTCAACCTGCCCCAGTGTCAGTCAACCTGGCCCATGCCCGAGTGTCAGTCAACCTGGCCCATGCCCCAGTGTCAGTCAACCTGGCCCATGCCCCAGTGTCAGTCAACCTGCCCCATGCCCCAGTGTCAGTCAACCTGCCCCATGCCCCAGTGTCAGTCAACCTGCCCCATGCCCCAGTGTCAGTCAACCTGCCCCATGCCCCAGTGTCAGTCAACCTGCCCCATGCCCCAGTGTCAGTCAACCTGCCCCATGCCCCAGTGTCAGTCAACCTGCCCCATGCCCCAGTGTCAGTCAACCTGGCCCAGTGTCAGTCAACCTGCCCCATGCCCCAGTGTCAGTCAACCTGCCCCATGCCCCAGTGTCAGTCAACCTGCCCCATGCCCCAGTGTCAGTCAACCTGCTCCATGCCCCAGTGTCAGTCAACCTGCTCCATGCCCCAGTGTCAGTCAACCTGCCCCATGCCCCAGTGTCAGTCAACCTGGCCCATGCCCCAGTGTCAGTCAACCTGGCCCAGTGTCAGTCAACCTGCCCCATGCTCCAGTGTCAGTCAACCTGCCCCATGCTCCAGTGTCAGTCAAGCTGCCCCATGCTCCAGTGTCAGTCAACCTGCCCCATGCCCCAGTGTCAGTCAACCTGGCCCAGTGTCAGTCAACCTGCCCCATGCTCCAGTGTCAGTCAACCTGCCCCATGCTCCAGTGTCAGTCAACCTGCCCCATGCCCCAGTGTCAGTCAAGCTGCCCCATGCTCCAGTGTCAGTCAACCTGCCCCATGCCCCAGTGTCAGTCAACCTGGCCCAGTGTCAGTCAACCTGCCCCATGCTCCAGTGTCAGTCAACCTGCCCCATGCTCCAGTGTCAGTCAACCTGCCCCATGCTCCAGTGTCAGTCAACCTGCCCCATGCCCCAGTGTCAGTCATCCTGCCCCATGCCCCAGTGTCAGTCAACCTGCCCCATGCTGCTGTGTCTTTGTTGTTTACAGGAAAGTGCTCAGAATGAGTGTTTACAGTAGAAATTTATTGTTAGTACTTAGTAACACTTTTTATTTTTCGAGACAGGGTTTCTCAGTATAACCTGGCTGTCCTGGACTCGCTCTGTAGACTAGGCTGGCCTTGAACTCACAGAGATCCACCTGCCTCTGCCTCCCGAGTGCTGGGATTAAAGGCGTGCACCACCATGCCCAGCCTTACATGTTAATTCTTAGCTGCATTCTGCTGCCTTTTCCTCTCCATTGTCCCTATTGGACAAGCGATTCCTTTATTTCCTTTATTTCCCTCTATCAGCTGAACACAGGCCTGCAAACCTTTGCTTCTACTCAATCCGTCATCTTTCCCTGAACCATGTGTACCCTTTCAAGAGTGGCTAAGATTTGTACCATATTTCTGTGTCCGTGTGCATGTATGAGAGACAGAAAGAGGCAGGACGACCTTGGCTGTCATTCCTCAGATGATGGCTCCCTTGGTTTTTGTGCATGCGGTTTTGAGATGGGCCTTGAACTAACCTAAGGCCAGGCTGGCAGGCCAGTAAGTCCTAGGGGTTCCCACTGTCTCTTGCCTCTGCAGCACTGCAATTACAAGTGGATGTCAAGTTCTGTGTCTCTACCTCCCCCGTGTGTGTGTGAGAGAGAGTGAGAGAGTGAGAGAGCGAGAGAGCGAGAGAGTGAGTGAGAGAGAGAGAGAGAGAGAGAGAGAGAGAGAGCGCACTGTTCCTCTACCTCTACAATATTCCATGCATGTCTCTGGGACTTCAAACTGTTACTGACAGCCGCGGGGGAGATAGCCCAGCACCTGCTCAGAGGACCTGAACTCGGCTCCCAGCACCTGTGACCTGGGAGCTCACGACCACCTGTAGCTCCAGCTCCAGGGCCTCCAACATTCCTCCTCTGATCTCTTGGATGCCAGGAACTCCTCTTGGCAGGCAGGCATACATGCAGGTACCCATCCATAAACGTTAAATAAAAATAAATAAAACGGCTCAGTGGACTAAGTACTTGCTATGCAGGCATGAGGCCCCGTGTAGTCATGTACGAGCTGTGCAGATGACATGTTCCTACCTCCAGCACTGGGGAGCAGACACAGGAAGATCCTGGAGCTCACCGGCCAGCCCAGCTGGAATCTCCGCTCACCCACCCAAATACCCAATTCACTGAAAGGGTGTTTCTCAAAAGATTAAGTGTCTGGAGGAGACCCCGGGCTCTCAACCTCTGGCTTGCACAAGCACCCATAGAGGCCAGTGCACCCATCCTTAACATAAATGAATTAACAAGAAAACGTCCAATGGGCCTGGTGAGAGGCAGAGGATTCTACAGCCTAGTACTGAGAAACAAAGAGGGGAAACAGCACTGCCTTTAAAGCCGAAACCGAATGTTGTGTTGAAGGAACACAGAGTGCCAATAACATCAAATACAAAAACCCATTTTCTGACAGTTACAGAGCATAAATATCCACCTTAGCTATTCGCTGCTAAAATTCGGAAGATCCTTCCTAAGTCTTTGTTCAAATTATTTGCATATATTATGCAAATGCCCAGAGCCACTCGAGGACCGCCCACTCGGGGGAAAGTCAAGGATACGCTCCTCTGGACCCGCTCATTGGCTTGCCCGTCCACTTCATTTGCATGACGTGATTTGATAACCGGCAGCCCCGCCTCCCCCGACTGGACACCAGACCTGACTAGCTAACCCCTTCCTTCCGTCCGTCCGTCGGTCGCAGTTCTTTCCCTCTTCTCCCCTGCGAGCGTCGGGGGTTGGGGTGCGGTGAGGGGGGAAGACTAAGGGGTGGGGAGGGAGGGTCCCCTAGCATCAGCGTTTCCCTGCGTCTCTCTCCGCGCCCATCCTTCCGGGGACGCAGCGCGCATGCGCCGCCCCTTCCTCCCACCCTCCGTCGTGTAAATTCTGCGCCCCAACGGCCCGGCGTTCCGCCCGGCCTACGCGTCTCAACTGCCGACGCCGGGGCACCTCGCTAGCCAACCGGCGTCCTAGCGCCTGTAAGTCCCTCCCCTTTATGCAAATGCACTCCGCACACCGCCTTTACTTTTAAAGCCGGGGCGGCCCTGAGGGGCGGAGGCGTCCGGCGGAGGGGCCCCGCCCTCTATGCAAATCAGGGGGCGTGCCCAGCCGCGGAGGGAGGCGGGAGGCGGGGAGGGGGGGGTGCTCCCGGGGGCGGCGGTTGCCCGGATGGGCCGTTAGTCGGAGCCCAGCCGCGGAGTGAGCGAGGGAGACGGGAGGAGCCGAGCGCGGCGCCATCCGCCGCCATCCGCCCCCGCCCCGCCGCCATCCGCCCCGGGGAGCCTCTCAGCCCGGGTCCCGGACCCCCGCGCACCCGGCCAGGTGAGTCTGGGCGAGCCGGGCGCTTGACGCCCTTTCCGGCGCGGGGCGGCGGCGGCGGCGGCGGCTGCGGAGGAGGAGGCGGCGGCGGAGGCGGCGGGCCGGGGGAGAAGCTGCCATCAGCCGCCGCCATCTTGTCCTCCCGCCGCCGGCCGCCCCTCCCCCTCGGCCTGCGCCGGCCGCTCCCAGGCCGCCGTGGAGGGCCGGGGCCGCGGGGCTGCCGTCCTCTCCGCGCCCGGCCCCGCCGCAGGCCGCCCGGGTCGCGCCCCCGCCGCCCGCCGAGCGAGCGCCCCGCGGCCCCGGCCCCCGGCGCTGCGCTGCGGCTTTCCGCGTCGAGCCGGTCCAGCATCTCGCTCGCCCGGGGCCCCCCACTGCCCTCCTCGTCTCCCGCTGCCCCCTTCCCGGCCCTTCCTGCCTTCTGGTTGATTCTCTTGTTATCTATTGGAATTTGTCTGCCCCGCGATTCCTTTTTCTTTCTTTTTTTTTTTTCTCCCCTCCGTGCTCCCCGGTTCTCACCGTCGGCTTCAGGTTGGTTTCCCTGAGCGCCTACCGAGCAGCCCCCCATCTTGGCTGTGGTCAAGTTCTCGCCCCTACCCCCGGCCGTCGCCCTCTTCTCCCATCCCCTCTTTACGCCGTTCCCACCCACAAATGGATGCCTGGTCACTCTAGAGCGCACGAAGATGGAGGAGAGTGTGGCCTGCCGGGCAGTGAGCGCCACGGAGGGGACAGACGCCCGCTTAGGGCCCCGCTTCCCGGCTGTTTCCAGGGTCGCTCCGTGGCGCTTTGTTTCCCCCCAGTTTTACACAGGATACAACCAGCGTCCATTAGCTTTTTGGTTTTGTTTCGTTGGGGTTTTTCTTTTTTGTTGTTGTTGTTGCTGTCTTGTGGGTTTGTTTTTTTTTTCTGCAAGCAAAATTGTTTCCAAGAGCCAGGCTGGGGGCAAACTAAGGGACAGATGGGAGTAGTCTGCTTCCCGGGGCTTTGTTGAGCTTGGGGTTGTGTGGAGCCCCTGTTGTTCTGCAGGCTGACTCTGGCCCCGGCTCCCAGCCTGGCTGAGCAAGCTCGTAAAACTCCTTAGGCCTCCAGCATACCTCCCTTCAAAGCTCCCCACATGGGACTTAGAGCTGCTGGGGGTGCACGCTGGGGTGCAGGGCCCTGGGGCGCGATTAGGGAGCTGCGGTCTTAGTAGGTTGGCAGTCTGAAGTCCTCCTGCTTGCTGCGTGCCTCGCTCTGGTTTTCTCCAGGCCCGGGCTTGGTTGCTGAGCTTTATCATATTTCTCTGGATTGATTTGTGGAGGAGTGAAAGATTTTCACTTTGGGGATGACAAGAAGCTGCTGCCGACTCTGAAGTGACACAAAGCATAGGGCGTTTGTCAGGAAGGTGCTTGGTTTCCATCTGGCTCTCTTTGTCAGGATATGTCAGAGAGGAAGGCCTTGGCTCTGGAAGCCGAGTGGGTTGTGGTTGCTTAAGAGACAAGCCAGGGCCATCACAGATCTGGCCCTAAGGAGAGTGAGGGGGCTTTAGGCTTTTGTCTGCGGAGGGCAGACCCTGAGCTGCCTGCTTGTCTGGCCCACAGGCACCGGCTCGTTCTGGGGGAGGTGCCTGCAGGACCCAGCGTACTCAATGAGCTTCCAGCGCAATGTCCGATCGCTCGGGGCCGACTGCCAAGGGGAAGGATGGAAAGAAGTATTCCTCGCTCAACCTGTTTGATACATATAAGGGCAAGTCCTTAGAGATCCAGAAGCCCGCTGGTGAGGGTCCCGCAGAGATGCGCTAATGTTTGCAGGCTGCGCATGCATGGGCTTAGGCTTTAGAGCTCTTCAACAAAGGCAGCTAACAGACCAGGGGAATGCTGGGGACCCCCCCCCCGTTTCATCTTCAGTTATGAAGGGGGTGCTGGGCTCTGGGTAAAAGACCAGTCAACCTCCTGCAAAGGCGTGTTTTTGGTTCCCTGTCCTTGGACACGTAAGAATCGGAGGCAAAGAAACATGGATTTGTAAAGATCTGGGGCCAGCTTGCTCCCCGCAGGCTCAGGATCCACCGTCCCACAGAACAGCCGTGATTATAACGTAGCTCGCCTGTCCCAGGAGAGTGCAGACAGTGTTATTAGTGAGAAATGGCATGGCTTCTGCGGGACACCTGTAGTGACCAGGTGGTGGGGTTTTGAGGATTGTGGAGTGGGTCTGTGAGTGGAGGCTGTCAGCATCCCTCGCGAGGCGTCATTCACCCTTTCTCCACTCTTTGTTCAGTTGCCCCTCGACATGGCCTGCAGAGTCTTGGAAAAGTTGCCATTGCCCGGCGTATGCCACCCCCTGCCAACCTTCCGAGCCTGAAAGCCGAGAACAAAGGCAATGACCCCAATGTCTCACTAGTGCCGAAAGACGGGACAGGATGGGCAAGCAAACAGGAGCAGTCCGACCCCAAGAGGTAGACACTGGCCTGGGGGACCTAGAGTCTGTTAGCTTTGAATTTGGGGGAGTATGTTGAGGTGTGGTCTGTTTCAGCAGAGAGAGAGAGGGAGAATACATCCCACCTTCTGCACCTAGTTTGTGACAGAAACATGAAGGTTTCCACTCATACAGCTGGAGAGAAAGCAGGAAGAAACAAAGCCCCTCTGACTGACTTTGTCCTAGGGAGCGATAGGCTAGGGTCAGTTCCAGCTTTGTACCAGTTGGAGAGCTAAGGGAGAGGCACCTCACACCTTTCCATCTTGCAATGCCCCCAGTTCCGATGCCTCAGCCGCTCAGCCGCCGGAATCGCAGCCACTGCCGGCTTCGCAGACGCCTGCCTCCAGCCAGCCGAAACGACCCCCAGCAGCCCCCGAGGTACCTGGGGAGCTGGCGGGGCTGGAGGAAAATGACCCTTAGCCTTCCCTCCTCGCGGCCACTCACTGCCTTTGCTTCCTCAGAACACTCCTTCGGTTCCAAGCGGGGTAAAGTCCTGGGCACAAGCCAGCGTCACCCATGGAGCCCATGGAGATGGTGAGTGTGAGAGTGAGGACACTGAGGCAGGAGCCCTGCTGCACACCGTCAGTGAAGACCCTGGTCTTCTGTCTGCGTCTCCTCCCAGTATTCAGAGCTGTCCGCTTTTGTGTACATGTTCAGGAGGCGACACCCTGTCTGGTTTACACCTTCACTTCAACAGGTGGAAGGGCATCAAGCCTACTGTCGCGATTCTCTCGAGAGGAATTTCCGACCCTGCAGGCGGCTGGCGACCAGGACAAGGCTGCCAAGGAAAGGGAGTCTGCCGAACAGTCGTCTGGGCCCGGACCAAGCCTCCGCCCCCAAAGTGAGTGACTGCCTTTGGACCAGGAGAGCACCTGCTCTGTGCCGCGTTACTTTCCTCCTCCCCGTCATGTATGATGCACCCGCTTGCCCCCAAATCTGTAGTAACTGACCTCTTCCCCCCTCTTTGCATTTTCCAAAATACAGATTCTACAACTTGGAGGGACGGAGGTGGGCGTGGCCCTGATGAACTGGAGGGCCCGGACTCCAAACTTCATCACGGTCATGATCCCCGGGGTGGGCTGCAGCCTTCAGGCCCACCTCAGTTCCCTCCCTACCGCGGGATGATGCCGCCCTTTGTGAGTTCAGCTCTCTTACTTGGAGTGGTTGCACTGAAAGCCAGCGTGCTGAGTCAGGCAGGACTTGGCCTGTGGCAGACCCTAGTGAGCCGGGGATGGGAGGCTGGAGTGTGTGAAGGGCTGGCAGGCGGTTTATCCCCCTTAGCAGCTGTTGTCGGGCCCTTTTGCAGATGTACCCCCCATATCTCCCATTCCCTCCGCCCTATGGACCCCAGGGGCCTTACCGGTACCCGACTCCTGATGGGCCCAGGTAAGCTGTCAGATTCTGGGTTTCGGGGGAGGGTAAGGCTACTTGGGGAGAGGTGATTTTTCTACCTAGGGGGCTCAGTTTTGGATGTGACTCTATCTACTGCACGCTGAATTTGACATATCCCCCCTCTTTTCTTTCCCCCCAATACACAGCCGTTTTCCTCGTGTGGCGGGCCCCCGGGGCTCAGGGCCACCAATGCGCCTTGTAGAGCCTGTGGGTCGGCCTTCTATTCTTAAAGAGGATAATCTCAAAGAGTTTGACCAATTGGACCAGGAAAATGACGATGGTTGGGCAGGTGAATATGAATATTTGGATCTTAAAAAGTAGAATCTGATGAGGAAATGACGGGTCACGTGAGAGAGGAGCAGCCGTAAAAGGGGTGGAGGAGAGACACGTGGCAGAAAGCTAAATGCTGCTCAGTGCTGGGGGGGGGTGAGGGTGGTCAGCACCGAGGCTGCTGTTGGAGTTCCAGGCTGTTGGCTGCTGTGTTCTCGGAAAATGTCCGAGATTGGAGAGCAGACTGCGTAGTTGACTTGCTGTCCGCTTTCTTTCACCTTAGGAGCCCATGAAGAGGTTGATTACACTGAGAAGCTCAAGTTCAGTGACGAGGAAGATGGGCGAGACTCTGACGAGGAGGGAGCCGAGGGCCAGTGAGTGAGGGCACCAGATCCAGCAGGGGCCCTGGTTTCCCCGTGGCGTAACAGACTCCTAGAAGGGCCGCTTCCACTGAGTGTGATTACCCTGTCATCTGCTCACAGCAAGGGTTCGCAGTCAGCTGCTGCTGAGGAACCTGAAGCAGATGGCAAAAAGGGCGCCTCCCCTGGCAGTGACCCACTCCCTCCCAAGACAGCCTGGACAGAGAACTCTCGTCCTGCAGAGACAGAACCAGCTCCTCCTGCCCCAAAGCCTCCCCCACCTCCACCTCACCGGGGGCCTGTCGGGAGCTGGGGGCCTCCTGGGGACTACCCAGTGAGTATCTACAATGAGGGCTTGATTGGGTCAGTTGTGGGAGGCATCAAGTGAATAACACTGAAGGTGATATTAAGAAGCCAGGGTAGGGGGACCAAGAGATGGCTCAGCGGTTAAGAGCACTGACTGCTCTTCCATAGGACCCGGGTTCAATTCTCAGCACCCACATGGCAGCTCACACCTGTCTGTAACTCCAAGATCTGACACCTTCACACAGACATACATGCAGGCAAAACATCAATGCACATAAAATAAGTAATTTTTTTAAAAAAGGTAGAAGCAGTTAGGGTAGGGCTGTGCTGTATCAGAAAAGCTTGGGAACCTTTGGTTCTAGGGGAGTTGGGGTGCTGGGAGGGAAGGGAGGCCTGTGTGTTCAGGCCTCGGAAGGAAAAAAGGAACAGAGGTAAAGGTGAGACCATTAATTCCAGAGCCTGGTTCTTTGATCCTGTAGCTAGAGACAGCTGTTTGGTCTCAGAGAGGTAGGAGGTCTAATGACTGACATGCCTGGCTTGCTGGGTTTGCCCGTTGCCAGGATCGTGGGGGTCCTCCCTGCAAACCCCCAGCACCTGAAGATGAGGATGAGGCGTGGCGGCAGCGTCGGAAGCAATCTTCCTCAGAGATCTCTCTGGCGGTGGAACGGGCGCGAAGGCGCCGGGAGGAGGAAGAGCGGCGCATGCAGGAGGAGCGCCGGGCAGCCTGTGCGGAGAAGCTCAAGCGGCTTGACGAAAAGTTCGGGGCGCCTGACAAACGCCTCAAAGCAGAGCCAGCAGCCCCACCTGTTACCCCTCCTACCCCAGCTCTACCACCCGCCGTCCCCAAAGAACTCCCTGCGCCTCCAGCTCTGCCACCAGCACCAACCCCAGCACCAGAGAAAGACCCTGAAGAGCCAGCACGAGCCCCTGCTGCCCAGTGCGCCCCCAGCCCAGGCGTGGCTGCAGCTCCCACTCTGGGGAGTGCTGGTGGCACTGCCAGTAGCACCAGCAGTGGCAGCTTGGAAGCCAGCCCAGGTATGGAGGAAGGAGCAGGCTCTGCTGGGCTTAGGGGGACGCTGCGTAGTAAAGATGGCTGTCAGTGGAAGAGAGTGGACTGTGAGTGGGGGGGACATGCAGAGAAGATGGGAAGCCATTCTGTAGACCCGAAAGTGGAACGGAGCTTTCCTGCTCTCTGACGATATCACGGGAATAACACTTGCGGCCTTAGTATTGTCATGGGTCTTAAGTGGGCGGGCGTTAACGTAGATGGTATTTGGTAGAACACTTCACTGGGGCTGGAATAGCGTGGATAATTAACTGTTGTGATGGACCAAGTCACTTTGTTCTTCTATGCAGTGGAACCCCAGCTGCCTTCAAAAGAGGGGCCTGAACCACCAGAAGAGGTTCCTCCACCTGCCACACCCCCAGCCCCAAAGGTGGAGCCCAAGGGTGATGGAGTTGGTCCCACTCGGCAGCCCCCCAGCCAGGGCTTGGGCTACCCCAAATACCAAAAGTCATTGCCACCTCGCTTCCAGCGCCAGCAACAGGTGAGGCCAAGTTCTTTCCCTCCTGGGGCTGTTGGTGTCTCTCCAGGGTCACTCTCAGCCTGTGTCTGCACAGTTCCAGCAACTCCATATGTTTGTCTTTTTTTTTTTTTTTTTCTAGATAGGGTTTCCCTGTGTAGCTCTGGCTATCCTGGACTCACTTTGTAGACCAGGCTGGCCTCGAACTCGCCTCCCAAGTGCTGGGATTAAAGGGGGCACCACTACCGCCCAGCTTCTTATTTTTGTCTTATCAGTGCCTTAACTTTTCTCTACTGATGCCTTGGGATGTAGGCTGTGGTAACCTCTTTCATCCTGTCTTGTCCTGGCAGGAGCAGCTCCTGAAGCAGCAGCAGCAGCAGCAGCAGTGGCAGCAGCAGCAACAAGGCACTGCCCCTCCTGCCCCAGTGCCCCCGTCACCACCACAGCCTGTGACCCTGGGAGCTGTACCTGCCCCACAGGCACCGCCCCCACCTCCCAAAGCCCTGTACCCAGGTGCTCTGGGCCGGCCCCCACCAATGCCTCCAATGAACTTTGACCCCCGCTGGATGATGATTCCTCCTTATGTGGACCCTCGGCTTCTCCAGGGCCGGCCCCCTCTGGACTTCTACCCTCCTGGTGTACATCCGTCTGGTAAGGGTTCACAAGAGTGGTAAGGACCTCCATAGTCCCAGGAGGGGGTACTGTCTTTGTGACAGGCAGCCAGGGAGCGAGGTGGTGTGCCCACTTAGCTCTTTTGAGGGTCTTGTGAGACTAGGCTTGGGGAACAGGGAAGCATTGGTCCTTGATGACGTCATAGGTAAGCCAAGTGGTTGCCTGTTTCCACAAGAAAAGACCAAGCCCATGCTTAGGGAACAGGGTGAGCAGGTGCTTCTGGTATGGAGGGCCTGTGACGGGATGCTTTCCTTGTTTTCTTAGGCCTGGTTCCCCGGGAACGCTCAGACAGCGGGGGCTCAACCTCAGAGCCGTTTGAACGCCATGCACCCCCTCTGTTACGGGAACGGGGCACCCCACCGGTAGACCCCAAGTTGGCCTGGGTAGGAGATGTCTTTACCACCACACCCACTGATCCTCGCCCTCTTACCTCACCACTGCGCCAGGCAGCAGATGACGACGACAAGAGTATGAGGTGAGCTGCTAGGCCTGGTGCTGGCCTGAGCCGCGTGGGCTGAGGTGACGAGGGGCATGTGGAAGAAGAGCCTTGGTGGCGTTGAGAATGCGCTCTTCCGTCTGCTGTGCTCATGCTCCTCCTGACAAGCTTCTTTCCTGTTCCTCTTCAGGAGCGAGACTCCTCCAGCCCCGCCGCCCCCACCTTATCTGGCTAATTATCCGGGTTTTCCAGAGAATGGAGCTCCTGGGCCTCCCCTCTCTCGATTCCCTCTGGAGGAGCCAGCTCCCCCAGCACCCCGTCCACTACCCTGGCCCCCAGGCAGTGAAGAGGCTGCCAAGATACAAGCTCCACCACCCAAGAAGGAGCCCCCCAAGGAGGAGCCGCCGCAGCTGTCAGGGCCAGAAGCGGGCAGAAAGCCGGCCCGTGGAGTTGGAGGCCAAGGCCCGCCGCCGCCACGTAGAGAAAATCGTACTGAGACTCGATGGGGCCCTCGCCCAGGCAGCTGTCGCCGTGGGATCCCTCCAGAGGAGCCAGGTGTCCCTCCTCGACGAGCTGGGCCCATAAAGAAACCATCACCACCTGTGAAAGTCGAGGAGCTGCCTCCTAAATCCCTAGAACAGGCGGACGAAACCCCTAAGGTTCCAAAGCCAGATCCACTCAAGACAGCTAAGGGGAAGGTGGGCCCCAAGGAAACCCCACCGGGTGGCAATCTCTCCCCTGCGCCTCGGCTTCGGAGGGACTATTCCTATGAAAGAGTAGGCCCTACATCTTGCCGGGGTCGGGGCCGAGGCGAGTATTTTGCTAGAGGAAGGGGTTTTCGGGGGACCTATGGGGGCCGAGGTAGGGGAGCCCGGAGCCGAGAATTTCGAAGTTATCGGGAGTTCCGAGGAGACGATGGGCGTGGGGGTGGTGCAGGAGGACCAAACCACCCCTCTGGTCCCCGAGGCCGCACTGCCAGTGAGACACGGAGTGAGGGTTCCGAGTATGAAGAAATCCCCAAGAGACGCCGCCAGCGCGGCTCTGAAACAGGCAGTGAGACCCACGAGAGCGACCTGGCCCCCTCTGACAAGGAAGCACCTCCGCCCAAAGAGGGGGTGCTCGCTCAGGTCCCTCTTGCCCTACCACCACCAGGAGCTCCCCCATCACCAGCCCCAGCCCGATTCTCCACTGCCCGGGGCGGTCGTGTCTTCACTCCAAGGGGAGTGCCATCGCGCCGAGGCCGAGGTGGGGGGCGGCCCCCTCCTCCTATTTGCTCTGGCTGGAGCCCTCCAGCCAAGTCTCTGGTTCCAAAGAAGCCTCCAACAGGCCCTTTGCCCTCAAGTAAGGAGCCTTTGAAAGAGAAGCTGACCTCAGGGCCTCTGTCCCCCATGTCCCGAGGCAGCAACATGGGTGTAGGCATGGAAGATGGGGAGCGTCCCCGACGGAGGCGCCATGGTAGGGCTCAGCAGCAGGACAAACCGCCTCGGTTCCGGAGGCTGAAACAAGAACGTGAAAACGCCGCCAGAGGAGCTGAGGGCAAGCCCCCTTCTCTAGCCCTTCCAGCCTCCGCCTCTGGACCGGAGGAGACTCTGGCAGCAGTTGCAGTTCCCCCACCCCCTCGCCGCACAGCTGCCAAGTCTCCTGATCTGTCAAACCAGAACTCAGACCAAGCCAATGAGGAGTGGGAGACTGCGTCAGAGAGCAGCGACTTTGCTAGTGAGCGCCGGGGTGACAAGGAGACTCCCCCAGCGGCACTTATGACCTCTAAGGCTGTGGGGACTCCTGGGGGCAATGCAGGTGGCTCTGGACCAGGCATTTCAACCATGTCTCGTGGAGACCTGAGCCAACGAGCCAAGGATTTGAGCAAGCGGAGCTTCTCGAGTCAGAGGCCGGGCATGGATCGACAAAACCGGCGCCCAGGCCCTGGGGGCAAGGCTGGCGGCGGCGGCGGTGGCAGTAGTGGAGGTGGTGGTACAGCCCCTGGGGGACGGACGGGCCCTGGACGAGGGGATAAGAGGAGCTGGCCCTCTCCCAAGAACCGAAGGTGGGTAAGGTTAGATGGTTGTGGGGTGTGGGTGGATAGTACCAGGGGTTTGGGGGCCCTATGAGTATAGCAGGCATCAGGAAGGTACCGCAGATCCTCAATCGTGTGGAGGGCAGTTAGGGGCAGAAGCCGGCGAGCCCCCTACATGTTCCCCTGATCCGGGTTTGTCTGCGCACCTTTGTAAACAAAATCCGCAAAGGGTTTGAAGGGGAGAGGGCGGGATGCCAGTGGAGAAGCTAGAACACAGGTGCTTGGCTTGTAGGGGCAGAGTGAGTTCAGTGAGCTCTTGTGAGGATGATGCTCTGCTCTCTCCAGCCGTCCTCCTGAGGAGCGACCCCCGGGGCTGCCTCTGCCTCCGCCACCCCCCAGCAGCTCTGCTGTCTTCCGCCTGGACCAAGTGATCCACAGCAACCCTGCTGGCATCCAACAGGCTCTGGCCCAACTTAGCAGCCGCCAAGGAAATGTAACTGCACCAGGGGGGCACCCAAGGCCTAAGCCTGGCCCTCCCCAAGCCCCTCAGGGCTCCTCCCCTCGGCCCCCAACCCGTTATGATCCCCCGAGGGCCAGCAACGCTGTCAGTTCTGGTAAGCTGGAGGCAAGCGGGTGGGAATGACTCCATCCCCAAAGGTCAGGTGCTGGAGTGGGGAGCACAAGTTTGGTCTGGGGGCCCTGCTGTTGGGTTCTGCCGAGCTGGAAGGCCTGGGAGGTGGGGCTGGGAGAGCAGGCTCGGGCCAGTGGTAGAGTGAGGCAGATGCTGACAGTTTTCCCCTTTTCCCCAGACCCCCACTTCGAGGAGCCAGGGCCGATGGTGAGGGGGGTGGGCGGGACTCCCCGGGACTCTGCCGGGGTTAATCCCTTCCCCCCGAAACGGCGGGAGCGGCCTCCCCGAAAGCCGGAGCTGCTGCAGGAGGTGAGGGCCGGGGCTGGAGACTGGGCCTCATTGCACTCCCACCTCTGCAGGCTCTTGGCCATGCTGTCTTTATTTACGCTTCTGCACTCTATGCAGCTCTCGCCCCAGACTCTCACTAGCGGCTCCCACTTGTCTCCCACGTATCTGTCCTCCCCTGTTGCTGCCGCGCCTCACTCTGCTGCTGCTTAATTGCATTCTGCCCTTCGGGGTTTTCTCACCTTAGGAGTCTGTGCCAGCTTCTCATAGCTCTGGATTCTTGGGCTCTAAGCCCGAGGTCCCAGGCCCTCAGGGAGAATCCAGAGACTCGGCCACTGAGGCCCTAACTCCTCACATCTGGGATCGTTTACATACTGGTGAGTGCAAGTGAGGAGGGAAGAAAGACTGGACTGGGCGTGGTGGTGTGAGATGGGCCTTAGAGCTGCCTCCTCACTGCCCGCCTCATGGGTGGTGGTCTCCTCCAGCCACAAGCCGGAAGAGTTATCAGCCTGGCTCCATAGAGCCCTGGATGGAGCCCCTGAGCCCCTTTGAAGATGTGGCAGCCACAGAGGTGAGTGAACACTGGGAAGGAGGTGGCCGTGGGCCTGGGGCTGTTTTGAGTGTTGGCCTTGTTCACCTGTTCTGCATCAGTACACCAGTCTTGAGGCTGTTCTAGCATCCTCGGTTGGGGTGTGTACCTGTCAGGTGTCAGGGTGTTTTCTGCTCTTAACTCCTCAGATGAGTCAGTCTGACAGTGGGGTGGACCTGAGTGGAGATTCTCAGGTGTCATCAGGTCCCTGCAGCCAGCGAAGTTCTCCTGATGGAGGACTTAAGGGGTCAGCAGAGGGACCCCCCAAGCGGCCTGGAGGACCCTCGCCCCTGGCTGCTGTTTCCGGTGAGGGTGCCTCTTGCTCTGAGCCCTCTGAGCCTCCTAGGAGACGGCCACCTGCTTCCCACGATGGGGACAGAAAGGTAAGAGACCAGGGTGGATGGGGAGCATTGGCAGGACACCTTCTTGGCCCTGTCTTTGTCCGCCCCTTCTTTGCCCATTGTTGTGGTATTTGTTTCTCTTGTCACTTCACTGTGCTTTGTTTCCGACCTAGGAGCTGCCCCGGGAGCAGCCTCTGCCCCCTGGTCCCATAGGCACAGAACGATCTCAGCGCGCAGACCGGGGCCCAGAATCCGGCCCCCTCCGACCAGCGCACCGACCTGGCTCTCAAGTTGAGTTTGGCGCTACTAACAAGGTCTGGACGGGCTGCACTGGGGCGTGTCCTGGGTTGGATATGGAGAAAGACGATGAGTGGAGTGGAAGTTTGAAATTGTGCTACAGCTTCCCTTCCCACCCCCGTGTTACAGGACTCAGACTTATGCCTAGTGGTAGGGGACACTATAAAAGGAGAGAAGGAGTTGACAGCGTCAGTCACGGAGGTAGGTGGCAAGGCCTGTGACTCCCGAAGGTAAATAAGAGCAGTGAGCATCTAGACCAGTGGTCCTCAGCCTTCCCGGTGCGGTGACCTCTTAATACAGTCCCTTGTATCGTGGTGACCCCCCTCCCCCCCCAAGCATAAAATGATTTGGTTGCTGTTTCATAACCACAGTTTTGCTGCTGTTTTACACCTGATGTGGGAGCCATGAGAGGGTTGTCCAACCTTGAGAGGGGTCATGACCCACAGGCCGAGAACCAGTGGGCTAGAGTGCCAGCCGTGACAAGGCTTCTTTTGCTCAGGCCATTCCCGTATCCAGAGACTGGGAGCTGCTCCCTAGTGCTTCTGCTTCTGCTGAGCCGCAGCCCAAGAGCCTAGGTTCCGGGCAGTGTGGTCCAGAGCCCAGCCCTTCCGGTCAGCGCCTGTACCCTGAAGTCTTCTATGGCAGCCCTGGACCTCCCAATTCCCAGGTGAGCCCTGTCTTTATCATGTGCCCCTTTCTTTCTTTCTGTTTTCTATGAGACAGGCCCTTGGAACTCTGTTGTTGTGTCTGCCAGTGTGTGTGCTTCATCTGCTAGCACAGGGCAGGCAGCTGTACCAGGCTCCGTCCACCTCTTTGTTTGGTTTGGTTTGGTTTGTTTGTTGGTTGGTTGGTTGGTTTTTTGAGACACGGTTTCTCTGTGTAGCCCTGGCTGTCCTGGACTCACTTTGTAGACCAGGCTGGCCTCGACCTCACAGAGATCCTAACCCTAACCCTGCCTCTGGGTGCTGGGATTAAAGGCGGGCGCCACTATCGCCCGGCCTCCTTCCTCCTTTTACACGCATGGGTTACAGGCTAGTGGGCGTCAGCAGCACCAGCCTTTACCTGCTAAGCACTCTCACCTGAGGTTGGCTAATGAGAGAACATTGCGCTGTATTCCATTTTTTCTTTTTCCTACCGTGGATGAGGTCTTTTTGTTCCGGAATTTTTTTGCGTGCGTGAGAGTGCGCGCGCGTGCGCCTGTGTGTACCCACAGACAGTGCCCATAGAAGCCAGAAGAAGAGGTCATTGGCTCCGCTTGGAACTGGAGTCCCAGGCGGCTGTGGGCTGCCATGCGGGACTTTGTGGAAGAGCAGCTGGTATACTTGATCGCTAAGGCGTTGCTCTAGCCTTTTAAATTACGTGTGTTCAGTGGGTATGCGTGCATCATTTCATGTGCTCGCAGAGCCCAGAGGTGTCTGATCTCCCTGGAGCTAGTTAAGAGATCTTTTGTTAACTGCCGAGCCGTCTGTCCAGCCCCCACGCGCCCTGTTGCCATCCCCACTGGCCTTGAGCATGCTCTGTGGTGTGGACTGCCTGACTAGGATGCTTTACTGCTTTTCACTTGCTCTGTCAGGCCCCTGACCTGCTGGAGGTGCTGCCTGCCTGCCTGGTCAGCCCTTCCCTGAAACATGCAAACACAGGAGTGTGCTCTCAGTCTAGCTGACAACCAAGACCCCCATCACACGGCAGGGAAGCCCCGCTACCACTGTGCTGTGTAAGCCTAGGGCCCAATTGAGCGCTCTTGAGCAGAGGAGACGCGGGAACAGCTTCCACCCTGCTTTTCTCCAGCAGGTCTCTGGGGGCGCCATGGACTCGCAGTTGCATCCCAACAATGGAGGCTTCCGCCCTGGGACACCCTCGCTGCACCAGTACAGGTAAGACTAGTAGATCCTGCAGACCGCCAACAGGAGTGGGTACCAAAGAACAGTGGGTAAAGCGTCGCTCAAGCTCAGGAGTAACACCTCTCCTCCCCGACTTCTTTCCAGGTCCCAGCCCCTGTATCTACCCCCAGGTCCAGCCCCTCCGTCGGCGCTGCTCTCTGGGGTAGCTCTCAAGGGCCAGTTTCTGGATTTCTCCGCACTGCAGGCCGCAGAGCTGGGGAAGTTGCCTGCCGGGGGGGTTCTCTACCCTCCGCCATCCTTCCTTTGCTCCGCAGCCTTCTGCCCCAGCCCTCTGCCTGATCCGCCCTTGCTTCAGGTAGGAGGTGGGCAGTTGCTAGGGCAGCAGAGAGGCTGGTCTTGGGGCACCTGACCTGTTCTGGTCTTCTCACTCTGCAACCCAGGAGAGCCTAGAATTCATTATGTTGTCTAGACTGCAAGTACCTGAGAATTGACCGCCTCCCCATCTTCCAACAGGTACGCCAGGATCTGCCATCCCCTTCAGATTTTTACTCCACTCCTCTGCAGCCTGCTGGGCAAAGTGGCTTCCTTCCTTCGGGGGCCCCTGCTCAGCAGGTATCTTTGGTCTTCCCGCGTCCCCTCATTTTGTGCCTCTGGCTTAGTTTGTGTTTTCCCCACATCCTCGCTGCCCTTGTGGGCTCACTGGGGTTTTCTTGTTGCAGATGCTTCTACCTGTGGTAGACTCACAGCTGCCAGTGGTGAACTTCGGCTCCCTGCCGCCAGCGCCACCTCCTGCTCCGCCCCCCCTTTCTCTGTTACCTGTGGGTCCTGCTCTTCAGCCCCCCAGCCTGGCTGTGCGGCCCCCTCCTGCTCCTGCTCCTCGGGTCTTGCCTTCAGCTGCCAGGCCCTTCCCCCCTAGCTTGGGTCGAGCAGAGGTAAGGTAGAAGTTGAGCGGGTTGTGAGAGGTGGCAAGGTGGGGGGGAACTCAGGGTCTGTGTGTCCGAAAGGAGGGGAATGGTTCAAAGGGTGAATTACTTTTCATCTTCAGCTGCACCCAGTAGAACTAAAGCCTTTCCAGGATTATCGAAAGCTGAGCAGCAACCTTGGGGGTCCTGGGTCATCGCGGCCTCCCCCATCTGGAAGGTAAATAGGATGGGCTGTAAGCTCCGCATCCCCAGGGACGTGGGTCTCAGGCTGCCTTGACACCTTGCCTCTTGTAGGCCCTTCTCTGCTCTCAACTCCCGGCTCAAGGCCCCGCCTTCCGCCTACAGTGGAGTGTTCCGGACTCAGCGCCTCGACCTCTACCAGCAGGTGAAAGAGAGACGGTGACCCCAGCCTAAGCTCAGGCCCCCCTTCTGAGCCCCCAGAGGGTTGCTGATTGACTCTTCCATGTGTACTTGCCCTCAGGTCTCCCCACCAGATGCCCTGCGTTGGATGCCGAAGCCTTGGGAACGGACAGGGCCACCTTCTCGAGAAGGGCCTCCCCGAAGAGCAGAGGAGCCTGGGCCCCGGGGGGACAAGGAGCCTGGATTGCCCCCACCCCGCTGAGGGAGTTCCCCTTGACCCCAACCCCCGGGGCTTGTATATAGATTATAAATATATAAGGGGGAAAGGGGTGAGTGGGGAGGGGTTGTGGGTCTGGAGCCTCACTTCCCCTCTTCTCTTCCCCTAGTCCCCTATCCCTGGGGCTGTTTGTTAAAAAAGAATAATAAAAGAATTAAAAAAAAAAAAAAAAGGTGGGGTGGGGTTCCTGTGGGCCAGTTAGTTGCAATGCTTTACCTGTTGCAAGGTTCTAGAGGTAAGAATTTGAGATAGACGCACAAAATGAAATCTTGTACCTGTGGACAAGGTCAGTGGGTGTCTCTTAGAGTGTCTGTTGATGTCACCGTGGCAGCTCTTATAAAGTGCCTGGCTGACAGGCTCAGGTCCATCCTCACGACGGCAGCATCCTAGAGGAGGATCTGCTGCTGAGCGTCTGAAACCTCACAGCCCACTCCAGTAACACAAGGCCATGCCACCTAACATGACACCCTGTGAGCCTATGGGGACGTTTTCACTCAAATCACCACATTCCACTCCTTAGGCCCTGTAGGCTTGCAGCCATGTCAAAACGCATCACGTCCAACTTCAAAAGTCTGTCTCAACCATTTAAAAGTCCAAGAAGTCCAGTCTCTGGAGATTGATGGCATCTCTTCTGTTAACCACTGTAAAGTAGCGCTTAAAGTCCTATCCTTTAGTCGCTGGGACTGTGTTCTTGCACATACAGTGGCATAGAGCATCCTTACCTGTCCAAAATCGGAGTAGTGAGGAACCAAAGTCAGCTGGGCAAACTACAAACTGCGTCTCTCTTAAGGTCTTTAGCTCTCTGCAGCTCTCCTGGGCGGGTATCCAAGAGCTCTGGCATCTCTAACATCTTGGGGCCTCCAAGGCAGTCCAGGCTTCGCTTTGACACACCCCACACCTGGTGGCTAACTGAAGTGAAGGGAGATGCCATAAGCCAGAACTGAAGCTGCCAAGAACGCTGCCTGCTAGGGCTGGAATACGTCCCCCATGTTCAGTTACATCTTTACCAGCTTTCTGGTTTTGCTAGTTTCCTTTACTGTCTAAGCTTTGCTGTCCTGGAACTGAGATGTCGTGTCCAGAAAACTGGGACTTAAAATGTGTTCTGCTGGGTGTGGTGGAGGTAGAGGCAGGCAGATCTCTGAGTTCGAGGCCAGCTTGGTCTACAAAGCAAGCCCAGGGCAGCCAAGGCTACACATAGAAACTCTTGTCTTAAAAAACCAAACTCTACCACCATCCCCAGCCATAAACCTTTTTGTACATTTTCGCGTCCGCTTTTCTCAATTAGAACATTGTTTTCCTTGTTCAGTTGTTCATCTTCACTATAGATCTGCTTAAGTGTAGTAACCAAGCAACACAGTCAATACTAAGATGTCTGGACATTTCTGCCAAAGCTGTTAATCCATAACAGGGCCCATAAGCCACACTTGATTGCATTCAGTTGCGTCCCAAATCCAAACCCCCCATTCCTCCAAACATTTAAGATCCAATACACACATGTGTATAGTGTTCTACCTGCACGCCAGGAGACGCCATGAAATCGCAGATGGTTGTAAGCCACCATGTGGTGCTCTTAACCTGTGAGCCACAGCAGGCTGGAGAACATCTTGCATCTGAAACCTCAAAGCCCAGCCCCACAGACCCTTCAACAAGGCCAGACCTACTCTGACAAGGCTTAACCTCAGTGCCACTCCCGAGCATCTGTGTGACAAGAGAAACCCTGTGTGCCTCAAAAAAAAAAAAAAATGCCACTCCCTCTGTGGGCGTTTTCACTCAGACCACCGCAGTGACTCTGGCTACTGTGGCCTGCCGTGCTTTAGCATGGAGCTGGGCGATGAGGCCTTTCATGTTCCAGATACTCAGGTGGGAGCTGGCCTGAGCTGCTAGTGAAGGCAGTTTAAGGTACAGCAGTGGACTCAGCGTTAGGGTGTCGGGCGGCAGAGGAAGGCCAGACAGTGCTGGTAACAAATGTAATGTTTCTTCCACTGACAGGAGGCTTTCTGAAGAAATGCGTAAAGAAAAGGTACTCGACACTACCAGACAAAGGAGCCAGGAAAATCCGACTTTTATTTCTTAAATACTGTGAAGGAAGGGGGAAATGGTCCCCTGGTGAGAAAGCTAGGGGTCGTCAGCAAATGCCCGGTGGGCATTAGGGAAGCGCTGGGGGCTGTAGTTGGGATCTTCCTGTAGCCGTTTTTGGATATCAGACCGGAGCTAGAAAAAGAGAGCACAGGCAGGTCGGAGGAGCCCTGGTTTAGCCCTATGATCCCAGCAAGCGCAAAGACCGACCCTCAGGAAATACTTCCCCCACCAGCCATGCTGGCAAGCCCAATGTGAGATAGCTGAGCCTTCCCAAATGCCACAAGGAAAACCTTGACCATGAGCGGGCAGCCCCACACTACCAGCTCATCTCTGCATAGATCCAGGGGAGCAGGAACCTGGCCCAACCCCTCCCAACAGACCATCCCTGTTCTGCTGCAAAGTGGGGGCACCTGCTGCCTGTAGCTCTCCTGAACCTCTGGTGCCTCCAGGTCCCGGCTCAGGCTCTCGGGGCTTGTCAGGGGCCGAGCTCCGGCTGCCTTAGCTGCCCGGCTCACTGCCTCTGAGAGTAGCAGCTGGGGGCCCTCACCCTGCATTGTCTGGGGGACAGGTTGAGAGGGAAAAGGGGGTCAACATCAGACTCAGCACCACCACCCACTTGACCCTTTCCATTAGTTAGGCAGCGTCTACACTAGCACAGGGCAGGGAACAGCCTGCACAGAAGGCACCAGCAGGTCAGCCTGGGATTCAGAGCTAGCTACTCCTGAAGTTTGCAAAGCCCACCTTAAACAACGGACCCTAATTGCTTGGGAGATGACACAGCTGAGGAACCAGAGCAGCCAGAAAACAGTAAGGCGAAGGCTCATGTGGTCCTGACTGCCCAACAGGCTTCCTAACGATGAAGGCTGAACTAGCAAGCAAAAGCCTCTAGCTCAGCAAGGGTACTGGACAGAGTCACCCCAGCAGGAGACCAACCTTGCGTCTCTTGGCGGGCATACCACTGAGGTAGGCGTCACTCAAGGGCGGCTGAGGCTTCACCTTGCGCTGGCTCTGAATGTCCTGCTGGATAATAGGGACCCATTCCTGGGGAGGAAAGGACCAGAAATAATCCCCACAACTTACAGCCCGTGAGCCCACTGGACGACCCCCTGCCACTTACGGGAGGGACTGCAGCTGCCCACGGCTCTGCCTCGGCTGAAGCTCCGTCCTGCTCGTCTCGGGACCCTCCTTCAGGAGCAGGGGGTGGGCCTCGGGACATGGCTTCCTCTGCTGTGGTTCCAGGAGCCGGGGAGGCATTCTCTCGCTAGAAAGGAGATGTCAGAAAGGTCCAGACTTCAGAATCTTTGCCCCTAGGCCCCTTTTCCTGCAGCCATCTACTGCACATTGTCTGGGCCCTCAACCAGCACCTGGGGTTCAGGAGACGTTCTTTCTGCTCCCTGAACTTCCATTGGCTCTTCAGGAACTGCCTGTGAAATAGACACAGAAATAAAAGGGGTGGTGGGAGGTGACAACCCAGCCCACCCTCCCTCTCTGTTTTAGGTTTTTGTTTTGTTTTGTTTTTGTTTTAGGTTTTTCAAGACAGGATTTCCCTGTGTAGCCTTGGCTGTCCTGGAGTTGCTTTGTAGACCAGGCTGGCCTCATAATCACAGCAATCCTCCTGCCTCTGCCTCCCAAGTGCTGGGATTAAAGGTGTGCACCACTACACCCGGCCCCAGCCCATCTCTTTAGTTTTCTCACATGCCCCAATCTCACAGCCATCAGGTCCCTTACCTGGGGAGGATCACCAACCCTGCGGACGTATCTGAGGATGGCATCGGGGCCCACAGGCATGTGCTCCAAGACCACCTGAAGCCTCAGCCCCATCATAGTTGTCAGCCAGCTCACCAAGGACGGGTTCACCCCACGAGACATGCGACGCTGGGGTGAGGAAACAGGTTTACCATGCAACCTATGACACTCAGGGCAACAGGTGGAGTGCTTGGCAAAGAAAATGAAGACCGCAAGACATAACAACAGAAAAGCTGGAGACCTAGCTGGGGGCTACTTACAATTCGGCCATTGATGACAGCAGCAAGCTCCATCTGCTGCCCCCCCAAGCAGTGCAGGTTCAGGGCCAAGCACTCAAACAAGCCCTGGTTACACAGCTCCAGCAAGCGGGCTCCAAATCCACTGTCTGCAGGGAGCAGGAGAGGGCACATGACCCGGCTGTCCTGCACAGCCAGCAAGCCCCCTCCCCGCCTGGGCCTGGCCGACCTGTGCAGTGCAGCACGTGAGCAGCTATGCTGTTAAACTGCTCCTGGAGGAATTCCAGATTTGTCCGGATGATGTCCACACCTGGCTGAACCTGCACCAAAGACTGAGACAAGACACAGGAAGCCCTCTAGGTCAGGACCTTACGGACCTGTAAGGTAGAGGAGCGGCAGCAGGGACCTCCAGCCTCCCCACCCAAGCCGAGACAGGAAGAAAACACACGAAGGACACTCACAAAACTCTCCCGTACATACTCCTCCAGCCCAGCGATGAGCGTGTGGGTCGCCATCTGTAGGAACAGCACAGGTCAGGCAGAGCCGCACCCTGCCCCGCAGGCCCAACCTTGGGCTGAAGCACAGCTGTCAAGGACAGGCAGTCAGGACTGAGGAGGGGGATGGCGCTGGGCCCTGGGCCTTCATTTACCCTGATGTTGGCAGGCGTTGGCTCCTGGCCCCCCAGGTAGTGTTGGTGGAAGAAGGAGCGCAGCTGTGGCTGGAGGCGCTGTAGTGGCTGGCAGTGCCCGTGCAGAAGCATCACCACGTCCACCATGGACAGGCTCTGGCACAGCAGAGACAGCAGGGCTCCGAAGAACCCTAGGGAGGGCAGCAGTGAGCAACTACCTCCTCGTAAACCAAGGCCACCACCTCCCCTGCCCTCTGCTCCCCAACACCATAGCATCCCCATTTTGCTTACCAAGGGCCCCATCAGCCCCAGGCTCAAAGATGTTGCTGGATCCACTGAGGCGCTGGATGAATGCAGCAATACTCTCACTACTGCCGGCCCGCGCCCCCAAGGAGCCCAGCAGGGAGCTCAAGACGCCCTGCACCACTGAGGTGAAAAACTCTGGGGGCAGGCTCTCAGGACCTAGGCCTCCAGGACCCCCCGTTCCACCAGAAGGAGACCCTGGCGGGGGTGTAGTCTGCTGCTCTGGGGCAGGGGGTGGCGGTGGCGGGGGTGGAGGGGGTGGAGGGGCCGTCTGTGATGCCTAGCAGAGAAGGAATTAAGAACAGAAGACAAAGACCACAGGGTCAGGATCATACAAGTGCGCAGAGGGCACAAAACAGCAGGCGTGGCAGACGGGGAGAGCGCTACATTCTGATCTGACTTAAAAACAAACAAAACAAAAAACTATTTTATCACTCTATTTGATGTGTACGGGCATTTTGCTTCCCCGTATGCCTGTGAAATGTGTCTGGGTGGTGTGGGTACCAGAGGAGGGCACTTGATTCCTGGAGCTGGAGTTATGAGGGTGGTGAACCACCATGTGGGTGCTGGAAATCAAACCCAGGTTTTCGGCAAGAGCCAGCTCAGACCTTAACTTTTTTTGTTGTTTGGGCTTTTGGAGACAGGGTTTCTCTGTGTAGCCCTGGCTGGCCTCAAATTCAGAGACCTGCCTGCCTCTGGCTCCCTGAGTGCTGGGATTACAGGCGTGTGCCACCACCACCCAGCTAACTTAACAAGCTAGAATGCTCAAGGACAGACATTCAACAGAGGGGATGACACCAAACAACTGCCTCTCTGCTCTGCATGACAGGTCAGACCAGAAGCAATGGCATCACTAACTCCCGACCTAACAGTGCAGGCAGCATCAATGAGCTTTCAGGTCGCTTGTCCTCTCGTGTCATTCTCACGTCACTACGAGCTATTACTCAGAAGCTACAGAACGGAACAAGCATCACTGCTCTCCTGGGCTAGGGACAGAGAGGCAGAGGGGCAGCCGCTCACCTGTAAGAAGTCAGTCATGCCCTGGAGAAAAGCAGGGACACCAGGCATTGCCACAGTGATGGTGGGAGAAGCCATGCCTGGCCCGCCAGCCCCTGGCCCTGCAGGCCCTAGCAGGTTCCCCAGGAGCTGAGAGAACTGAAGATCAGCCGCAGAGGGCTGAGGGGGTGGAGGCTGGGCAGGCCCCCCGGGAGCAGGGCCAGCTGTGGTAGCTGTGTTGGTAGTGCCAGCACTAGCTGAGGCAGTAGCGGGAGCGGGAGCGGGAGCTGCAGCTGGAGCCATTCCTGGAGTCCCCTGAGCTGTCAGGAACCAAATTAAAAAAAAAAAAAAGGACAATTTGAACAAAAACCAGATTCTAGCTGTCCATTCTGGTCTTGCTAGCAGGAACATAGGACCTGAGACATTGTGCAAGGACGAGGAGGTGCCAGTGAGCAGGAAAGGTCCACAGGGACAGCGGGCACCGACGCCCACTGTAGCCCAGGCTGACATAGAAGCTAAGGCTGCAGTCTAGAGCGTCCTTCAACTCAGGCACCTGCAGTCTCAGCCCCGAGGCCCTGACCATCCGCATCCATGGCTGTCGCAGCAGCTGGACATAAGTCAAGTTTCATCCGGGAAAGAACAGGCTCACTGCCAGGTGGTGGTGGCGCACGCCTTTAATCCCAGCACTTGGGAGGCAGAGGCAGACAGATCTCTGTGAGTTCGAGGCCAGCCTGGTCTACAAAGGGAGTTCAGGACAGCCAGGGCTACACAGAGAGACCTTTTCTTGAAAAACCAAAAAAAAAAAAAAAAAGAAAAGAAAAAAAGAAGAGCAGACTCACCCACAAGGACAGGCTGCATGAGAAGCTGCCCCACAAGGCCGCTCACCATCTGGGCCAACGAAGCGTTTGTGCCCAGCCCAGCGCCCTGCTGGGGACAGGAGGAGGATTCAGTCTTGTCCATCCCACAGGCCACCAAGGTCTTCCCTGGGGTACGTCCCCAACCCTTGCTCACCAGAGTCCCAGAGACTGGAGGGCCCCCAGGATGGGAAGGCCGAGCCTGAGGAGGAGTGGGCCGAGCAATCACCACCCGAGTTGGTGCTGTTGGGAAGCCGGGCACCTGCTGTCCTGTGGATAGCAGAGAGAGAGAGAGCAAAGGGGCTGAGGGCTCAGTCCTCGCCTGCCAGCAGACAATCCCCAGCGCCGTCAACTAGGCCCCACCTCCCAAGCCTCCCTTCCAGGTCATTACCTGCGGCCGCGGAGGCAACAGCTGCCACCATGGCCTGATGAGTGATCTGGTGGGCGACGGCGTGCATGAACTCAGGGGGCAGGGAGGGCAGCTGGATGAGGGTGGAGCCTGGGGGGTGGGTCTGATGTAACCTTGAACCTGGACCCCTTCAGGCCACCCACTCAGCCCTACCCCTTGGCCTACGCAGGGCTCTCAGCCTGCTCTGATAACCTTATCCTTACCCAGGGTCTGTCCATGACCAGGAGGCCCCAGGGGACCGGTGGGAGCACTCGGGACACCAGCAGGTTGTGCTCCAGAATCTAAGCAGGAAGACAGACAGAAATGTAAAGAATGGCAGGGCCACGGCCCGGCTGTTCCCTCCTGAGATCCCATCCTTCCGGCCTCCAGACACCCTGCCCTTTCCCCACCGCACCAGGAAGGCCAGGTTCCCTTCTCACACACCCAAGGACAAAGCCACGCTCCCCCCATCCCCCCCCCACTCTTTTCTGAGGCAGGTGTGCCTAATTCACCTTGAATGTTCATGTGCATCATGACCACGGGCTCCACGCTCTGGTGGGAAATCCGGATGACCCGCGGATGGCTGGCGGCTGGGGGCGGAGCTGGCCCTGGGGGCGGAGCTCCTTCAGTTGCCGAGTCAACAGTGGTAGAGGATGGAGGCAGGGATGAGGCCTGGCCAGAGCCTGGGGATGCCGCCTCCGCACTGGGAGCTGGTGGAGGCCGAGACCCGTTGCCCGTCATGGTCACTGTAGTTCCCACATTGATCTGAAGAGAGGACAGGCAGATATAAGACAAGCACAGGAGCCTAAGCCAGCGTGCCGGGTCGCCTGTAGGCCTCCACAGGCCGTCTTCCTGCTCTCCCTGCAGCCAGGCTTCCTGAACCCACCTGGATGGGAATGGCGGCCTGCTGGAGCACCATGGGAGTCGTGTAGTGAGACATGGGCCGCACCACATGCAGGTGCCGTGGGGGCGCACAGGCCAGATTGCAGCGCAGATCAGACAAGGCCACAAAAGTGTTGCCTAGCAGCCGCAGGCTCTCCCCCACCAAGTTGATCAGCCTCTGGTCCTCCTCACGGCCCTCATGCTGTACCCAGAAAAACAAGAAAGTAAGAGCAGGGGTGATAGCCGGCCCTGGCGGCGCACACCTGTAGTCCCAGCACTCGGGAGGCAGAGGCAGGCGGATCCCTGTGAGTTCGAGGCCAGCCTGGGCTACAGAGTGAGTCTAGAACAAGTCAAGGCTACACAGAGAGACCCTGTCTCGAAAAACCAAAAACAAACAAACAAACAACAAAACAAAAAAAGAACAGGGATGCACATAATACAAAACACATAAGGAATTTTCTACACAAAATGGCAAAGGTTAAATAACCACCTGTGGCTCCTCTCCTCCTCCCACCCCCGCCGCTTGTTTTGTTTTTCCAAACAGGTTTTCTCCATGTAACCCTGGCTGTCTTGGATTTGCTTTGTAGACCAGGCTGGCCTCGAACTCACAGCCATCCACCTGCCTCTGCCTCCCATGCATGCGCCAAGGTGTCTGGCTCTCTAATTCTTCCTAAATAACTAAGGACACAGCAGTACAGAGGCTGCGACCACTCTCATTGCAGAAGACTAGGGAGGACTCTGTGCTAACGCGGAGGAGTGAAGGACTATCTGCAGACGAGGGAGGACTCTGTGCTAACGCGGAGGAGTAACAGACTATCTGCAGACGAGGGAGGACTCTGTGCTAACGCGGAGGAGTAACAGACTATCTGCAGACTAGGGAGGACTCTGTGCTAACGCGGAGGAGTGAAGGACTATCTGCAGACGAGGGAGGACTCGGCTAACGCGGAGGAGTAACAGACTATCTGCAGCTCAGCCAGCTGCATGCAGGTCTGAGGAGAGGGCTCCAGAGGCTCACATTGTTGTTGTAGTCTGTGGTGGCTGCAGCGCCCAGGACCTCACAGTAACGCTGCAGGAAGGGCTGAAGACGGCGCTGCAAGCGCTGCAGCTCCTGCAGCACCTCCACGTGCTCTGCAGGGGAAGGGTGGCTGTGGAAACACAGGGCCCTGAGTGGAGGCTCCTCAGCGGACGCTCTACCATTCCCCAGGGAACCTCTCTGCTTTCCTAAGAGCAGCAGAGGCCGGAGAAGAGAAAGCAAACAGCTCCATCTCCCAGCACAGTCCTGCACACAAGAGGCAAAGGAGCTCAAACCGACAAGGCCTCAGCAGGCCACAGCTTGAAAGCTTCCTATGGTCATTCTGCCTCAGAGACAGTAGCGCTCCCGCTCCGCTGCCAGCCCTAACTGCCTTTGCCCACGCGGGAGCACCCTTGACCCCACAGCACCCCAACCCTGAGACCCGCAGCGACCACTGTCCTCCCATCGCACCCTCCCTGGTCCTGCACCATGAGCACTCCTCCCTCCGAGCCCCCACAGGTCCCCTGAATCTCTCACTTGGGTGCATTTGTCTCTGGTGCAGGTGTTGGGCCTGCTGGAGCTGGGCCAGAGGGGGTAAGTTCTGGAGTCTGGGCTGGGGCACGTTCTTCCATTTCTTCTGACTCCATGGGCTCTCGAGGAGGTGCATCGCTTTCAACTGGTTCTGATGTTTGTGAGTTCAAGGCTACCGTCTCTGAGGCCACGGTGGGTGTCTGCGGAGGTGGCTGACTGGCCTGTGTTTGCGATCCCCCTCGACACTGAGGGTGGAGGAAGAGTGAGAACAGCAAAGGCAGGATGAGACTCCTGCTGCTGAGGCTTATGAAGACCAGAGGAGTCAAGAGAGGAGATGGTGCTCGACCCAGGGCCCTGAAGGACGGCCATGCGCTCCTGTGACGCACAGCACCTGTCTGTCACATTTAGAGTAAGGCTAGGCTTCCCTGGCTTCCACAGGGACAAGAATGGCCACAGGCTCCAGCTATAACAAGACTAATCAAGTCTGGATAACCCTACAATTAAAAAACTGCAATTTAAAAATTGTGGGGCTGGAGAGATGGCTCAGAGGTTAAGAGCACTGTGTGCTCTTCCAAAGGTCCTGAGTTCAATTCCCAGCAACACATGGTGGTTCACAACCATCTACAATGAGATCTGGCGCCCTCTTCCAGCATTCACATACACATGGGGGCAGAGTGCTGTATAAAAAATAAATTAAAAAACAAAAAACAAAAAAAACCTAACAGCTGACCTTAAACCAATTAAAGTTTCTTAGCAGTGCAAGGATCAAAGTTTTAAAAAATTAAAAATTAAAATTGTGGGGCCATGGTGGCGCATGCCTTTAATCCCAGCAGTGGGAGAGGCAGAGGCAGTCAGATCTCTGCATTCAAGCCTGGTCTACAGAGTAAGTTACAAGACAGCCAGGGCTACACAGGAAAAACCCTGCCCAAAACAAAACAAAACAAACCGAAAAGAAATCTAAAACTTGGGACATGCAGTTATGCATGCACTTGAGATGAGCTAGGTAGGAGGCATACTTTGAGTCCAAGGACAGCCTAGGACAGAGTGAGTTTAAAAAAAAAAGGAGTGGAGCGCTACTTCTTCAAATGAAGGCTCTGAGGCGCCATCTGGCACACCTGAAATGACCTCCTCAGACAGCAGCACGGGGAGGATTGGCGGCGGCACGGACGGAACAGCGGCGCATGCCAGCAAGCCTCACTTGAGAAGGAATGAGACAGCCTCACAAAGACACTTCCCCTGCCTACAGAATGACTACAGAGAAAACTCCAGACTAGGACAGGAAGGCAGACTCCTGCAGCCAATGCGGATGTGGCCAGGAACGTTTTTACTGCAAGACCCTGAGAGGAGAGGAACACAGAAGACATTCTAGCCTGACAAGACTCGCCCACTCACCTCCATCCGGGACAGTAAGGTCTGTATGTCCCTGATCATGTGCTGAGCCATCACCAGCCGTACCCGGGGCTCACTCTACAGACAAGAGGGATGATCAGGGCAGGACTGAGACCAAGTCGTGAGCCCCATAACACACTAACCCAGTTCCCAGGCAACTCTTCAGCCAGGGCCCCTCCCCCCATGGCCTCCTTCTCCCAGATCCCCTTCCCTGACCCTCCCAGGCCCCTCAATACCTGAATTGGGGCCTGTTCCATGTTGATGTGAACATCCACAGCAGAGCCGTCACTCTGGGGAAGGGCAAGGGAAGTTGCTCTGGGAGAAGCCACATCCTAAAGCCTCACACTGCCAGCTCCTTTCCTGCAGCCCTATCCTCTCCTTGAAAACTGAGGCCAGGCCAGTACAGGGCAGAGTGTTTTCCAAACCCAACGCAACCACGCAATACACCTATCTTCCAAACTCCCCACAGCTGCCATAACCAACAACTACTGTTCCCAACAAAACCCTCCCACATGAGAAACACAGGCTCACAGGAAGATTGAAGGTTCCAACCATGACATAGCTGTTGGCATTCCGGTCGTGAACAGAGGCCCCAGGCCCCCGAGCGCCAGGAAGAGATGCCCCACCATGAGTTGCTGAGGCAGACCCTGTCCCAGAAGAGGCTCCAGAAGGGAGCTGAGTCTGAGGAGGAGCTCGCTCCACCAGGTGGATAACCTTTCCCCCAACATCTGCAGGAAAGACACACACAGCAAGACCCGTAAGCAGGTGGAGCCCGCCAGGCCGGCAGCCCCGCCCTCAGCAGGCCCCGCCCCTTACTGTATTCCTGGAGCTTCTTGTCATCTTGCAGGACACGGCCCTGGTAGATGAGCCGCTGTTTCTCAGAAGGGATGCTGACAGAGGCGGCTATGTGCTCCTTAAACTCCTTTACAGTCATCTGAAAGGAGAGCCATGTGCTGAATCATAAAACTAAAGACAGAAAGAATGAAGAAGGGGCTGGAGCAATGGCTCAGAGGTGAGGAGCACTGTCTGCTCCTCCAAAGGTCCTGAGTTCAATTCCCAGCAACCGCATGGTGGCTCACAACCATCTATAAAGAGATTTGGTGCCCTCTTCTGGAATGCAGGTGTGCATGCCTGCAGAATACTGTATTAATAAAGAAAGAAATCCTTAAAAAAAGACAGAAAAAACGAATGAGGAGAGGTGCCTGGCCTCTGGTGCCGAGGTCATATCAGACGGTGTCACTAGTCAACCACATCAGCAGGCAGGGATTTATTGAGTCAAAAAACAATAAGAGGGGACTGGAGAGATGGCTCAGAGGTTAAGAGCACTGCCTACTCTTCCGAAGGTCCTGAGTTCAATTCCCAGCAACCACATAGTGGCTCACAACCATCTATAATGAGATCTGGTGCCCTCTTCTGGTTTGCAGACGTACATGCAAGCAAAAACACTGTATACATAATAAATAAATATATGTATATATAAAAACAAGAACAACAAACCAAAACAGACAATAAACAAGGCTCTGTGTAGGGAGTAGAAGGGAAGACACCAGGCGGGCGGGCTTGGTAGCTAAGAGCTCACACTGCTCTTACAGAGGACCTCAGCTCAGTCTCCAGCACCCGCTGGGCAGCAGCTAACAACTCACAGCTCCAGGCACCCAGTGTCTCTGGCCTCTATGAGCACTTGTGCCTAGAAGCATAGACATGCCCCCCAATACATAACTAAAAACAAGCCAGGCACCATGGGATACGTCTATAATCCCAGCACTAGGGAGGCAGAGCAGGCGGATCTCTGTGAGTTCAAGGTCAGCCTGAGTCCAGGACAGGCAAGGCTACAAACAAAACAAAACAAAAACCCTGTCTTGAAATAACAAACAACAACAAAAAACAAACAAAAAAAGATAGCAGGAAGCTGGATGTGATGGCGCAGGCCTTTAATCCCAGCACTCAGGAGGCAGAAGCAGGTGGGGCGTTGTGAATTTAAGGCGTCAAGGCCATCCTGGCCTACAGAGTGAGTCTAGGATAGCCAAGGCTGTGATACAGAAATAGCAGGAATTCATGGCTGTGATCTCAAAGCTAAGTACAGGCGGACACTGTGGCACAAGCCTCTAAGCCCCACAGGCAGGTGGATCTTACTAGCCGGCCAGCCATTACTATAAAGACTGCACTACAAAGTGAGGCCCTGGCTTAAAACACAAATGAAGGGCTAGAGCCGACACTAGGAGGCTAACAGCATGTGCAGCTCCTGCGCAGGTCCAGGGTTCACGTCCTAGCACCTACACGGTGGTTTACAACCAACCACAACAGAGTAGGGACTGTGCCTTCCTAACTTCCGTAACAAGAGGAAAAGGCAAGCAGCAGGTGGTGGCGCACGCCTTTAGTCCCAGCACTCGGGAGGCAGACGCAGGCGGATCTCTGAGTTCTAGCCAGCCTGGTCTACAGAGTGAGTCCAGGGCAGCCAAGGCTACACAGAGAAACCCTGTCTCGAAAAACCAACCAACCAACCAAAAGCAACAACAAAAACCAAGAGGAAAAGGTCACAGGTTTGCAGGATCTGATGATCTTTTCTGACCTCCTTGGGCACCAAGCACACACATGGTGCACATATATATATTTGCAAACAAAATACTCACACATAAGACAAAAATAAAAAGAGTCTACTTAAAAATTGAAAACACTCCCCCCCCAGACTGGAGAGATGGGTCAATGGTTAAGAGTGCTCTTCCAGAGGACCACGGTTCCACTCCCAGCGCCCACACGGCAGCTCACAACCAACCGTCTTTGACTCTAAAATCTGACACCCTCACAGACAGACATGTACTTCAAATAAAAATACATTATTTAAAACACACACACACACACACACTGCGACCACCGCCACCAATGGCAAGCAGTTCAGGGCTGGGAACCAGGTCTGCAAAGGTAACTAACGCAGAAGGTAAGCAGAGCGCGAGGGCTCTGACGGTCTGGCAGTGAGTACCCTGTGCTCAGTCTCAGGTGCGGTGCCCAGCAGGATTCCACACGTAAATTAAGTCAGGGAAGGCCCCACCTCAGTGGGCAGAGACAGCAGGAGGAGGAGTTAAGACCATCCGTTCTCAGACATATATAAACTAAGACTGACCCTGCCTCAAAACAGAAAAAGAAGAAAAAAATCAGGTGTGGCACACACACCCCATCATCTTAGCACACAGAAGACAACAGAGGCAAAATGGTCAGGAAGTCAAAGCCAGCCAAGCTAACTGAGATTGCCCCACTCCCCCAAAAAAGATGCTCTCATATTACACGAGGGACTCTTGGTAACGGCCAGAATTAACTACCACAAGTACCTGCTCAAATAAATACATGCTTTAGAAAACCACGAAAATGAATTATGCAGTAAAAACAAAGATAACTGTGTCCATACTGCACTCAGCTCAAGACACTCAAATTACACCTCAGATACTGGCACAGTATCTACTTCTGGGACCTATAAGCCTGTCAACAACTTGTTTAACAAAGAACAAGCACACTACACATGTCTGAGGTCCCAGAGCTGGATCTGTCCCTTTGGGCTGGGGTCTGCCCAGGACAGGTCCAGACTCCTCCTCTGTATTCTCTCTTCCCTGAGTCCCCTCAAGGTGAAGACAGGCAAACAAAATCCGCCGCACTCAACAGTGACCACACCTCCTCACTCAACAAGAACAGCAGATGTCCTATCCAGGAGGGGACAAAGGAGTCAATGACAAGAAAATCAGGCCCGTCCCTCAGAAGACAAACGAGCGCAGGGGGTGTCATCTCTACAAAGTACTGGTGTCTCACCTGAGCCCCCACAATAAAAGTCCGAGTCTGAGAGTCCAGGGTCTTCACCAGTACCTCCAGGCTGGCAGGCTCCTCCATAGCGGTACTGGCACTATCACTCGGCTCCATGGCCGACAGCTCTCTAAGGAAGAACGAGGGAGGGGAAGGATGGCTCGCCGTCGCTCGCACTCTGGTTTATACACCCGGAAGCCTCTCTGGCCCCGGTCTCCGCCCCAACCCCTTAAAAGTTTCTCATACACGGGCAGATATATTCATCCTCGCCCTCATCCCTCCCCCTTTCTGATTCGGGGGCAGAGGAAGAGAAACACAAAGGGCAGGAGATCGACGGCATAGGGAGATGAAGGACGAGAGGTGGGCGGGGCTCCACAGTGCCAATCACAATAGGGAGAGCCAGTTGGGCTAGGAATCAGGGAAGCAAGCACGAGACCGACGGGAGACCCGTGTCATCACCGGTCGCGACCGAGCAAGCGCCCGAGAGATCGGGAAATCCTAAGACAACGCGACGGGGGGGGGTGGGGGGTGGGGGGGCGGGGTAGGGTCGCGCTGGACTCGGCAGAGAAAAGTGGCTTCGCGCACGCGCGCCGCCACAATCGAACCCGCCTAAAATCACCGCAGACCCAAGGCCGCGGACACTCACGGGAGGCTGGACCGGCTCGCTGACAGCCCCCCTCCTTCCGCCTCCGCCTTCCGCCGGCGTTCCAGCAACACGGCTTAACCCAACACGCGGCCAAACACATACACACACATACACACACAGCCCACCGCCCTGTGGCCCCGCCCCCGACTTGCCCACGGTACCGTCACTTCCGGTCTCCCCCCCACCCGAACCTGGCACCGGAGGCCACTTCCGTTTCCCCGATCGTATTTGGGGGACTCTCGAGGCGGTACTTCCGGCTTCCCCAAGGCGCCCCACAATTTACTTCTGTGTGGCACGATGAGAGAGTCCACAGCCCCAGGCAGCCAGTTTCTAGGGGGGGCGAGACGGGCTGGGGCCGGCCTAGATGGGAGGGAGCCGACCACCCCGAGGAGCCGCCGCCGCCGCCGCCCGGGCACCGCACTGCGCCTGCGCGAGCCGCGCTGCGCGTGCGCACACGGATGGCACGTCCCCGCCCCCCGCCCCGGGCTGTGTGCGTTTGTTCCCTGCGCGCGCCGCAGCGCTACCCGGCCGAGGTGGCTGCTGTGAACGCCTGAAGAGAAATTACTAGGCGGGAGGCTGTCCCTACCTGGAGGAGAAGCGTGGACGCCGGCGTGGTGTTTGTGGGGATTGCACCTCGTTCACCTACGTTCACGTCCTGCCGGGCAGAGAGAGAGAGGGAGAGTTTACAGGCACAACCCTAGCCACCTAAGTCTCTGCAAGGCCGCTGGTCCTCTCCTTTCCGGAAGCAGGCCTGCGCTTCCGGAAGTCACTCTTGTCCCTGCATGGTTGGGGGTGCCCCACAGGCTGCGTCCCCTTGCGCCCGGGTCTCCGGTCCCTGGCGGGGCTAGGCCGCTTGGGTGATTTTGCGGACTCGGGGCGTCCATGTAGGTCTTTGGTTGAGAGCGCCAGAAGGAATGCCAGGTCTTAGCACAGCTAAGCATTTTGTTTTTTATTTTACTTACTTTTGATTTTCGAGACATTCTTCTGCTTTTTAAGAGTTTTGTTTGAAAAAAAAAAAAGGAGGGGGGGCTGGAGAGATGGCTCAGAGGTTAAGAGCACTGACTGCTCTTCCAAAGGTCATGAGTTCAATTCCCAGCAACCACATGGTGGCTCCCAACCATCTCTTCTGGCCTGCAGGCAGAATGCTGTATACATAATAAATAAATAAATATTTACACACACACACAAAAGGAAAACGGTGCCTTGGGATCGGATTGAAGGACAAGAAGGGGATTGAAAGGCCCGCTGCCGAGGGAGTTGAGCCGGGCGGGGCGGTTAGTTTCTCTGCCTTCGTCCCCACTCACTCCTAGATGGCAGTGCTGATTAGAGCTTTCCAGCAAGCATTGTTTAGTGAGCAAATTACTTTGTGTCAGTCTGTGTGATGAAATTTACACACTGTCTCACTGTGTTGCCCTGAATTGTCTGGAACTGTGTTTCCCACCCCCACCACCCAGTGCTGGGATTAAAGTGTAAGGTTTTCTTGTTTTTTTGTTTTTTCAAGACAAGGTTTCCCTGTGTAGGTCTGGCTGACCTGGAACTCAGAATTCCACCTGCCTCTGCCTCCCTAATGCTGGGATTAAATAACCTAATTTGTTGTTGGTTGGTTTGTTGGTTTTTGGTTGGTTTTGTCTTGTTTTGTTTTTGAGACAGGGTTTCTCTGTGTAGTCCTGACTGTCCTGGCTTGCTTTGTAGACCAGGCTGGCCTCGAACTCACAGAGATCCGCCTGCCTCTGCCTCCTGAGTGCTGGGATTAAAGACCTGCACCACCACGCCCAGCTTAAGGGTTTTTTTTTTATAAACACTTTTTCGGCGGGGCTGTGTGATGTGCATCTGCACCATTCAAGTGTGGAAGACAGAGGGGAAATGTGCTGGTGTCGTCCTTCCGCTGTGCAGGGACCTGGGGATCAAAGTCAGGTCCTCTGCTCAGCTTGGCACCCTCACCTAGACTCACATTTTAGTTTTTTATTATAAAAATTTCAAGGGCGGGCTGGAGAGATGGCTCAGAGGTTAAGAGCACAGGTTGTTCTTCCAAAGGTCCTGAGTTCAATTCCCAGCAACCACAGGGTGGCTCACAACTTTCTACAGTGAGATCTGGTGCCCTCTTCTGACTTGTGTACATGCAGGCAGAACACTTTATACAAAATAATAAATAGTAATAAAAAATTGTTTTTTAATTTCAAGGGCTTTCGGAGAAGGTAGAGAGGGTGCTTTCTTTTCTTTAAATATTTTTATTTAAATAAATATTTTTATTTAATTTTAATTCATGTGCATTGGTGTGAGGGTGTCAGATCTTGGAGTTACAGACAGTTGTGAGCTGCCATGTGGGTACTGGGAATTGAACCCGGGACCTTTGGAAGAACAGACCACTGAGCCGACTCTCCAGCCGGGGAGGGCACTTTCCTGGCAAACCCAAAGCCTTAGGTTTGGTCCCTTGCTTACTTAGCCCCTCCCCCCACCCCACAACCCCCAAATCTGAGCATTACTACAATAGAATCACCATGTCTGTCGTCTGATGGTTTTGAAACAGGGTAGTGTTGCGTATTTAGCCGAGGGTGGCACGAATGGCTGTCCTCCTTGTGCGGCCTTCCCAGTCCTGAGGACCTGCACCACGGTTCCTTTAAGTAAATCATAAGCCCCTAGCAAGTCTCACTTCTCAGGAGACTTGTTTCTAAAGAAAAGCTGGAGTGTGTGTGTGTGTGCGCGCACATACATACACACACAGCCTTAAGGCAGGGAGGCAGGCACTTAGGAAAAGGATATAGGTATTGGCTTCTCAGAGTCACCAGACAAAAATTTTTGAGACGCACCACAATTTTATGTACATAGTCCCAGCTCTCACTGCAGGACCGCATCATGCAGTAAGCACTATCCTGTGACTGTATCTTGACATCACCTCAAATCTTGACAATCTGTCATTTAAGTTATTACCAGCAACTGCAGTGGGGCTCTGCAGTTACTAGTAATAGTGAATATTTATTTCTGACTTGGTGTGTACATGAGTTCATTTAATCCTCTGAGACTAATGAACTGCCCATTCCACAAATGGGGGGGGGCGGGAGAGAGAGAGAGAGAGAGAGAGAGAGAGAGAGAGAGAGAGAGGAATTACGACAACTGTCTGAAGAGGCTAAGGGTGCAGGACCGTTGCTACCACTGAGCTTGCCTGGCCTGCCTGACACTCTGGGCTCAATCCCAGCATCAGGAGGAAAAAACAAAACTGTCCAAATCTATTAAGTAGTAGAGTTCCCACATCTTAACTGTCAAGTTAAGGTTTAGACGCACTCTTATCACTAGTGTTACGCTTTTTAACCACAGAATCTAATAAAATGTCTTCGCTACTGCCAAAGTCTGAATAAACATGTGAGTGAGCCCATGTGTCAGTGAGCTTTTCCGAGGTGTGTTTTTACTTGTTCCCCTACTATAAACTTGCAAGAGAAATCCAAGATGGATGAAGTGTGCACGCCTTTAATCCCAGCACTTGGGAGGCAAAGGCAGACAGACCTCTGAGTTCCAGTCCAGTCTGGTTTACGTAGTAAATTCCAGGACAGCCAGAGCTATAGAGTGAAACCCTGTCTTGAAAAAGAAAGAAAGAAAAACTCAGCATGCCCCAGCAACTGGCTGGTGCCTGTTCTAACACATATCAGCTTGTATTGCAAAGGATTGTTTGCAAAGCTGTTTTTCCATTTTTAAAAAATATCCCCCCTCACCCCCCACCCTCCCACCCCACCCCCCCCATCTACAAAGCAAGTCCAGGACAGCCAAGGCTACACAGAGAGACCCTGTCTTGGGGGGAAAAACTTAAAAATCTCCCAGGATTAGCTAGTCCCTGGCAAACAACTGAAATCCCCAAATTTGCAGAGTGGAATCAAAGACCTAACCCAGGCACTCCTCTGGTGCCTCACAGCAAAGCAGAACTCCATGCCAGACACAGTTTGGTCTGTACTGCAGGGCTCAGCTCTCCGCTAAGGCCTCAGAGTCACTGGCCGTGGCAGGGTGTATTTGAGGGAGCTTGCATCCGGAAGAGGGGGAGGAATCCCCAATGCTGTATGTAGTTAATCCAGGCTTGGGTTGGAAAACAAGGTTGAAGTTACTTATTAGCAGGTTAAAGGGTCAAGGGTCGAGGCAGGGGGGCTGGAAGCTGAGTGGACAGAGAGGCCAGCGGAGAACAGTTAAGGCAGAAGTCCGCTCGCCTGCAGAGCGCCAACCCTCGCCCGAGATGTTCCACCAAGTTTGGGCAGCTCTGCTCTCTCTCTATGGTCTTCTCTTTAACTCCGTGTACCAGTGCCCTGAGCACAATCAACTAGCGGCGCTGGGGCTGGACGAGAAAGAGGTACGGGCTGAAGGCAGGGAGAGCCTGTCGTGGAAGCCGAAACTCGCGGGTGGGCTCACACGACCAGAAATCACGTTGGGAAAGGAAGGGAGGGAGAGGGGGTGGGTGGACGGCAAAAGGAGAAAGTCATGGTGGCTCCTGGTTACAAACAAGGAGGGCCGCCAAAACCTCTGGCCCTGAGCCTCGCTGCGCGGGGTGATGGGGATGTCCGATGGGTTTGGTGATGCACCCCATTGCTCATCCTTTTGCTCCCTTCACTGTCTCTCCAGTCCCCAGAGCCCCACCTGGGCCTGTGGTACTTTATCGCGGGAGCAGCCCCCACCAAGGAAGAGCTGGCCACTTTTGACTCCGTGGACAATATTGTCTTCAACATGGCTGCCGGCTCCGCCGCCGGGCACCTCCAGCTTCGCGCTACCATCCGCACGTGAGTGGTGCGGAGGCAGAGGCACCACTGGGTGTGTGCTCTGCCCGTGCGTGAACGGTCACCTCACCCAGGGCCGGCCTCCATCACTCTGAAGCCACTTTCTGGAGATGGAGTGGGCCTGGCTATGTCTCTTGGCAGCTTGAAACCCAGAGGGGGATGGGTCGGTGCTGTGTGCTTGGAATCACACTCCATCTTTCTCCCTTGCCACTGCCACCTCTGCAGGAAAAATGGGGTCTGCGTGCCCCGGAAATGGATGTACCGCCTGACTGAAGGGAAAGGAAACACGGAACTCAGAACTGAAGGTTGGTCCCAGCAGCCCTCCCGGTCTCTAGTTTCCCGGAGCGGTTTCCCCCTCGGAAGTGAGGGCTGAACCTAGGACATCTTGCATGCCAGAGAGACGGCTCATCGCTGAGCTCCATTCCCAGGCCGCTTCCTAAGTTCTCTATTTCTATTTATTTATTTATCCATTCATTTTTTTAAACCTCTTTATTTTGAGACAGGGTTTCGCTAAGTTGTTAAACTCACCCTGTTGCCCAGGCAGGCCTTGAATGTGAAATCTTCCTGCCTCAGCTTCCATGATCCCAGGATCATGGCCCTGCACTACCGGGCCTGCCTCAGCTCAGCCCGGTTTTGCATCTGTCTTCATGATCCTCTTTGGACCCCAACAGGCCGCCCTGACATGAAAACAGAGCTATTCGCCAGCCCCTGTCCAGGGGGCATCATGTTGAAGGAGACGGGCCAGGGCTACCAGCGCTTTCTCCTCTACAGTGAGTGGGGGCCAAGGCGGGAAGTGCCTGAGGGGGAGTGGGGGGGCTAAGTGCCTCCTTAGTGGGGGGAGGGAGGACTGGGGGGCTTTTAGAACAGGATGGGCATCTTCACTAGGTCTTCTGGGAATTGGCGGGGAGAAGCAGGAACACTGACCAGCCTGCCGGCTCCCTGTCCTTCCAGATCGATCGCCACACCCTGAAGAGAAGTGTGTGGAGGAATTCCAGACTCTGACCTCCTGCTTGGATTTCAAAGCCTTCTTAGTGACTCCCAGGGATCAAGGTGAGGGGTTGAAGGCTCCCAGGAGAGCTCTGGGAGTCACCAGGTCTTGTGCGGGTATTGTAAAGAGCTTTGTGCACCGTCAGCACAGACCGTGGAGTCACTTGTGGAGACGGAGAGGGGCCCTGGGCATCTCAGAGGCTTTGGGTCAGGAGCAGCGGCACACACTTGTAATCTCAGCACTCGGGAGGCAGAGGCAGAAAAAAAATCACCACAGGTTTGAAGCCAGCCTGGTCTACAAGTGAATTTCAGGACAGCCAGGACTATATAGTGAGGCTGTCTCTCAAAAATTAAAATGAAAAGAGGAAAAACATAGGTTTCTGAGTCTCTAGAGCAGAGGCTCTCGACTTTCCACCGCTGCGACCCTTTAATACAGTTCTTTAAGTTGTGGTGACCCCCAAACATAAAATTATTTCACTGCTACTTCATAACTGTAATTTTGCTACTTTTATAAATCATAATGTAAATCTCTGATTTGTGACCCCTGTGGAAGAGTTGTTTGACCCCCCCCCCCCAAAGGGGTCATGACCCACAGGCTAGGAAGCCCTGCTTTAGATAAAGTAGGCAGGTACAGAGAGGGTCTCTTTTTTGTTTTTGTTTTTGGTTGGTTGGTTGATTGGTTGGGTTGTTTGTTTGTTTGAGACAAGGTTTCTCTGTGTAGCCTTGGCTGTCCTGGACTCGCTTTGTAGACCAGGCTGGCCTCGAACTCACAGAGATCCGCCTGCCTCTGCCTCCCGAGTGCTGGGATTAGAGAGCGTCTGTTACCCGGACTCCACTCCCAGCAGCCGCACTCCTCTCCCTGGACTTCCTTCCGTTCCTCTCACTCTCTCTCCTCCCACCACAGAGGCCTGCCAGCTGTCCAGCAAGTGACCTGTGACTTCCTCTGTGTCCCAGACAAGATGGGAGCCGAGCTGTGAAGGGAGAAGCTGCAGGCCCTCTGCCCCCTCTCACGGATAATAAAGATGATTTTTCAGTCCTCATCTCCTGGGTTTTGTCTGCAGACTTCAAAGTTTTAAAATTTCTCCATTTTGATACTCCCTGCCCACAGAATGAAACCGCTGCCGTGTAGCGCCCCCAGCTGTTAGGCATCAGGAAGGACACTGAGCAGCACTCTCTCGTTGTACTGGTATATTTAGGATTTAGTGTGGTGGCACATTTATTGCTGAGTGAGCAAATCCCTAGCCCGAGTGGAGATGGCGGGCACTGTGCTGCCCCAGAGCTGCAGGCCCTTCCGAGCTGGTCCTCACGCCAACGCGGCCTGCACCGTCTCTGTTTCTTCTGGCTCCCACTGAGTAGCTGACCGGCCCAGCAGGTAAAACACCTGTACCTGCGTCTAGATGCCCAGTTCCTCCTGCCTCGTAGCCCCCCTCTCCTGTAGATGGCGCTGTGGATCTATCTCCCCGTCACGTCACTTCCTAACACAGACATCTGTCCTGCCTCTGGCCTCATCCACCCCTGGGGTTGGAAAGGACCCTTTGGCCTTCATTCTCCACTACTGCTTTTATTTTTATTTCGTTTTGCTTTTGAAAAGTGGAGGTGGGAATTTTAAAAAATCGGTGGATAAATGGAAAAGCAGAAATAACACCAGCTGGTGACTCCAGTGGGGATGCCCCATTGTGCATTGCTGGACACCCTAAACAGCCGTGTCTGTCGTTGTATGACAGGAGCGCCTGTCCCTTTGTGCCCCTGCGTCCCCTCCCCATCCCTGAGGTCACTGCTTACAACCTGGGTCTCCTCGCCGTCCTCCTAAAGGCCACGCCGCTACCTTCACCTTTGCCCCCAGCCTCACCCGGTCATGGCAGCCTTCCTGGGCCTTCTCCCTGCTCCTTGGCCTCCCTCCCCGGCCCCTCAGTGTCCCAGTCAGTGGTCTCCTCATCCTCAGTAGGCTCCCGGAGACTGACAGCCAGCACCAAGGCCTGCAAGAGGCCAAAGAGACAGGCAAAGTGCAGGGGGTGGGCAGTGAGTAGGCTCAGGACAGCATGGAGCCCATGGAGGGCAGCCAGGAAACACAGCAGCCCATGCAGCCAGAGGCCCACAGGCCCTCGGAGGCCCAAAGCATCCAAGACGGCTCGAAGCGGCCTAGAGCACAGGGCCAGCAGGGCTGAGGCTAGTAGCTCCAGCAGGTGCAGGGTGAGGTTGGTAGATATCTGCAGATACTCTTCCGGGTCCTGCAGGTAATGTGAGGGGGCCCTTGGGTCCCCCCGTAGCCAACGCAGCAGCTTCTGCCGCCGACCAGGTTTCTCCGGTAGGGCTTCTGGTCCAGCGGTGCCTAGTCTCCCTTGAGGGGACACTTCAAGGCTCTTCATGTCACCCGAGCCCACAGGATCCCGTTCCAGCTTGGGACTGGCTCCTCCACGCTCCAGGCTAGCAGGCTCTTGAGTGCTAGTGACCGTCTTGGCCCGCTTGAGGGAATCCGTTCTGCCCCCCAGTCGATGCACCTTGACCTCCGTGCTGGGCTCTGGAGCAGCCCCAGGGGTCCTCCGTGTCCCCGAATCCTTGGTCTTGAGAGCCCCCACATCTCCTATAGTCTCTGGGGCACTGTCCCAGTCACTCCCTGAATTCTCCGGGGAGCTGTCCACCCATCTGGGCTCTGGGGCAGGCAAGTCTGCCTTTGCTGATTTCCTGCGGCCCCAAGGTCGAGGTATCCAGCCACCGAGCCGGCGAAGGAACATGACTGAGCTGGGTAATGAGCTCCCCAAATCTGTGACTACTTCCAGAGTCCGTTCACGACTCTCGGGATCTCCTCAGAAGCCAGAATCTGTTCCGGTTCAGAATGGGTCTGTGTTTACTGATAGCGTCCTACGCTGACTTCAGAAAGGACTCACCCAGCCCGGAGTGCGGTGAACCGCCTGCTTCCTTGTCAGTTTTGGGGGAAAAAGATCCATTTGCCACCCGACACACTAACAAGAAGACTTCAAGGGCCTGGTAAGGCCAGGGTCCCCACCACAATGTTCTGTGATTTCAGAGTTCCTCCCCAGCAGTCAGCACCCCAGGTTTCACTCACCAAGGCCACAACACAAGGTGCCCCAGCAAGGGGAGAGGTGGTGCTCCATCGAAATAGGAAGGAAGGTGGTCCAGGGTCCTTCGGTCCTGAATTTGAGGAGCCTTAAACCGCTGCCCAAGGGAGCTCAAAGAACAGGAAGTCTCTGTAGAGAGGAAGACGGGATGGAAGTGTCCAGCGAACTCCAGTTAGTTACACACATCCCTTTACTTAGGAAGCGATCGGTCCACAAAGTGGCCCCCACCGTCCCGCGAGGGCGCAGCTGAGACGCGGCCTCCGCAAGGTCAGAACAGCGACGTCCTTGGAGATCGCAGGCGCGAGGCACAGTGGCGGCCTACCTGGGGACCCAGGCGTCTGGGTGCTGCGCGCACAGAGTAGCAGCTCCGGGGGCCCAGCGTCTGGGGAGCGGCCTCCTGGAGCCGTGCGAGCCCGGAAGCAGCTGTACCGGGCCGGGAGGGACCGGCGGGGGGCGGAGTCCCGCGACTGGGGAGGCGGACGGAAAGGAACGACCTCCCCCGCAGCCCCTGGATCCACCAGCGCAGGCGTAGAGAGCGGGACCACCTAAGGCCAGAACCGAGACCGATCCCGGTCCTGCTCTTCACCGTCCAGGGCCTCCCACCTCTGACGCTCTACCAGCCCTTGGGTTTTATTTGGGATTTCTTTCTTCTTTGGTTTTTCGAGACGGGGTTAGTTTTTCAGTGCAGCCTTGGCTGCCTTGGAACCAGCTATATAGACCAGGCTGGCCATGAACTCAGAGGCCAGGGGCTCCTTGCCTCCTGTGTCACCACCGCCTGGCTTTGGTTTTAGGAAGTCTCCCTACATATGTAGCTCAGGAAAGGCCTGGACATATATAGCCCAGGGCAGCTCTGCGTTGGCCCTTTTGCCTGCTTTCCTAGTGCTGAGCTCCTGGCTTCCCTGCAGTTCTGCACAGTCCGCCATTCCTCCATGTCTCGCTTCAGGTAATACAGGTCCAGGAAGGGAAATGACAGGAGTCACGTGACTTAGGCAGCGCCCTTTGCCCTTCAGGACAGATGCGTGAAAGCCTTAGCGCATTCCTAGCGCTTGGTATGAACATCCCGGGGCATGGGGGTGCCAAGTAAGAAAGAGAAATGTAGAAAAGTAAAACGTGCTGCCTGGTTTTCAGGGAGTGGAATGGGAGCTGCAGGACTGCCTGCCTCCCGACTAGGGCTAGAACGCAGTGAGCAGGCATGAAGCCCTGGGTTACATCCCCCATACTGCAACAAAGTTGCCGGTGCACACACACTCAATCTTAGCACTCCAGAGGCAGTTGCATCAGTTGGCAGCTTGAGAGTCAGCCTGATCTACATAGCAAGAAATTGTCTGAAAAAAAAAATCTTAAAATTATCTTAAACTTCACGATTTGGGAGGTCAGAATGGCATACGTGTTGGTCAGGTCAGCGTTGGCCAATCCTGCGGGACTCTACTTCCTTTCTGGGAACTTTTAACCTCCCTCTCACCAGGCATTACATTTAACCACAACGGGCTTCTTCAGAGAGTTCAGAACTTATGGGTTTGTGGTGTCTCCTGTTTTCAGCACATAGCAAACTTGGTTTATGACACACGTCACTCAATTGACCAGACCGGCCAAGAGACCCACAAAGAGGGGACTCTTGCACAGAGCTGGGCGGTTCCTAGTTCACCGGGTTTCAAGGAGCAGGAAATAGCAGCCAGCAGGGCCGGGATTCTGTCACTTGGACAGCTTGTCCCTTTGGCTCAGGTGAGACATCACATGACCTCAAATTTGCTCCATTCCCTACTATATCACGCAGAATAGTAAACAAGCCACTATGAATGAAGTTTATTTCCCTCTAAAAGCAGAGAGAGAGCCCAACAGCCAAGGCCCGGGAGTCTGGAGGTCCAGGTCCAGCCAGTGACAGACCAGGGCCAGGCCGCCCCAGTCAGGACTCGAGGTTCATGTACAGTCTCAGAGCTCGCTCCCAGGCTCTGTCCTTTTCGGCTCTCCTTCTGTTCTCCCTCTGACTCAGTGTGGCAACTCGAGGCACTCTCTCTCCCCCAGACACAGCACGCGTGTCCCGAGCCGGAAAGTGCGTGACCCGGGGCTGGGGTGTGGATCCATAGCCCAGGCCTTCCTGGTCCCTCTTGAGGACAGTGGGAATAGGGTTGGCACGGCCTTCACCCCGGGGCCCTAGCCCCATCCCTGGTTCCCAGCCACCCCTCAGCAGCAGCCTGAAGCCAGGACTGGAGGTGGGCACCCCCAGGGGAAGGTTGGAGGGCTGGAGACCCTTAGACTGGGAGAGCAGGTGAGCAGTAGATGTGCGGTGGTTGGAGTCTTCAAAGTAGGCGCCACAGTCCTCGCAGAACTGGGAGGAGGGGGGAGATCTGCGGGGAGAGACACGCGAGTCACAACAAAGGGAGAGAGCTGACGCCTCGGCCACCGAGGAGCCCGGCAGGCCCGGCCACAGGGCTCCATGCCTCCTAGTTTTAGCATCATCTTTTGCTTTTATCTTGCTTTGGAGAGGGAGCCCAGGGTCTTCCCAGTGCCAGGTAGGTACCCTACCATCAAGGGATGCTTGGAGGACTGTTAGGGGGGTGTGTAGTGGACGGGGCACTGTATGTGACAAGCACTGTTACACCCATCACTTTCCTTGTTAAGCTGCAGCATCTTAACCCTTCGAGAAAGAAAGCTGTGCTTATCCCCACTCCCCAAGCAAGGACTGAGATCTGCTGCCATTACAAGTAAATGGAACCAGGATTTATATGACAAAGGCCACCCCACTGCCACTCTGTGACGTGGCTCCCTTTAGCGTCTCTGGGGCCCCTGGTATGGGGTGTCCAGGAAAGAAAGAACTCAATAAAGATGGGTAGGGGCCAAGGGTCCAGTCCTCACCGGCTCTGGTTCTCAGGGCGCCTTGTCTCTCCAGGACTCTCTCTGACCATGCGGGCCACCTCGGGGAAGCCTGCTTCCTCAGCCAGCTGAGCAGCGTCTCTGCCTCCCAGCTCACAGACTCCTACCCAGGCAGCCCCGCGGCCCAGCAAGTAGCGCACCGCAGCGCCCTGGCCCGCATGGGCGGCACACATTAAGGGAGTCCACCAGAAGGCGTCGCGAGCGTTGATGTTGCCCCCAGCGCCTCCTGCCTCCCGCGGTTCCAGCAGCCGCTGCAGTTCTCTCAGATCCCCGTTCTGGGCCGCCCGCAGGATCCACTGGGTCATCTTGTCTTCATCCTCAGGTGATGGTCCTTGTCCTAAGCCTCCAGCTGCCGCCGCCGCCCCGGTCTCCCTCATCAGTCTGCGTTTCTTCCTCTTCCTCTCCCTGACAGGCTCGGCTCTCTGGGGCTTAGGGGAAGTACTCTCTTCTGCAATTAGAGCCTCATAGAAGGCCCGTGCTGCAGCCCCATCCAGGACAGGCTCTGGCTTCTCCGGCTGCGACTGCTGCTGCTGCCCATCCTTCCACAGGTCACTGGGGTCAGTGGCTGGAGTAAATGCGATGAGGGATGGCCTGGCCATGGCTTTGGGGAGATACGAGAAAATCAAGAGTGGGCCAGGAAAGGCTAAGGCAAGCTAGTGCGATCACCAGCACCACCTCCAGGGGCCTGCTGGGATGAGAAGGCAGCCTAGAACTAAAATGGGCCTCCCATCCCAAAACTGACTTCAAAACTTAAGCTTCTGCAGAGCCCGGAGTTCTTGTGTAAAATGGACCCGTGGGATAACAGATCCAGGTCATGATGTTGATAAAATTTCATGACGGCATGGAAGGTATGGCTCTGTGTGGATTGCTTGCCTCGAATTTGGGAGGTCTGGGTACTATCTCTAATACAGGAGAGAAAACAAAAAACAAAGACAGAAACAGGAAAATAGCACATTCCACCAGCAGACAGCTGTCTATTCTACTCCAATCTCCCCACCTCCCCTCCCCGCCCCCCCTAAAAAGAGAAAAAAAAAACATTTCTCATCCTGTAACACATACCGTTAGGAAATATCAGCTTGACCTTTTAAATCTTGCTCGATCTTATTTAGGGATCTCCTTTTTCCAGATAAAATCAGGCGTGACATTATTCTGGAAGGTTTTTTTTTGGGGGGGGGGTGTTACCCTGTCACTTCTGTACCGCAAAATGTCGTTCTCGTAATCTGTAAGGGTTGACACAATATCCACGCGGCACAAGGGCGCATGCGCAGCATCAGCATCCGCAGCAACAACAACAACAAAACACCCACACAAGGTTCAGTTTCCCGCGCTGGAACCTTTCCAGGAATCCGCGTAAAGCATCGCGTGCCCCGATAGCGCGAGGACCCAGGGGGACCTGTCGGTTGGGGTCTTGCTTTTACATAACGCCCCCACAATGCTCTTCGCCACCCTCGACGTGGTCCCTCCCGCTCCGAGCTCCTTTTCTAGAGCTGCGAGGCCACGCTCCGCGCTAGGAGAGGCCCCGAGGACACGGAGGGGAGAGCCCGCGGCGTGCCGAGGGGCTGTGCGACGATGGAGTAGCAGCACGGGGCCCCTCACCACTACCCTGAGCAGGTTCCGCTCCGCTCAAGCCCCGGGGACATGGAGAAGTGCAAAGGGACGAGCGGCGGGATGGCCGGCGCCACCTCAGGTTAGCGCGCAGGCAGGGGCGGCCCGGTTCTCACGCCGTCCCCCCGCACACCCGGCCGCAGCCCCCGCCCCGTCACCACCGAGCCGCCCCTCGACGCACGCCTGCGCCTGAGCGGGAGAAGCAGGGTCCCAGTGGGGTGGCCTGGGACGGGGTCGGTCCCCGGGGCGGCGGGGAAGGACCCGAGCGGGACGAGGAGAGCGCGCAGCAGGGACGGAGACGCAGCAGCCGGCGCCCGCCCCGCAGCCTCCCGAGCCTCCTGAGCAGAAGACTATATTTCCCAGGCTTCCTGGTCGGGAAGACGCTGTAACTGGCTTCCGCTTCCGGTGGCTCCCCAGTTCGCCCCGCCCCCCACCGGGCGGCTTCCTCTAGGGCCTCGCGACCCAAGAGTCGTGCGCGGGTGCTCCTGGGATTGGTAGTTCGCCTTCCCCCTCACTGCGTCAGTTTCTCTCTGCTGACGGACTCCATCTCCCGGCGTCCTCGGAGGTAGGGGGCGGTCCTCGGAGCCTGCGCGTTGCCCTCTCTCCCCGCCCCCTCCCCATTCCTCCCAGTTTCCACTTCCCCTCCCTCCCCGCTTCTCCTGCCGCGGTTGGGTCGGCTTCCTGCGCCGCAGCGGTCGCTGCCGTCCCTTCGAAGCACAACTCCCCTTTCCCCGTCCCAGTCCCAGCCCCCGTCCGGCCGGTGAGTCCGGGGTCGTCTCCGCGCCGAGTCGTCGGTCCCTGGATGTGGGGGGCGAGGGAGGAAGTGGCCGAACGGGTCGGGAGCAGCCCAAGGGTTGGTCGGGTGGCCCGAGCCGACGGGACTCCCGCTCGGGAGTCGCACCGGAGTGCGGGGCCCTCGCCGAGCCTGTGAGGGCCGGAGAGGCCGGTTCTGCCGGCGAAGGATGAACTTCGGCAGCCTTGGGACAGGCGCCGGGGGACGTGCAGGCGCCTGCGGTGCTGGGGAGCCGGGGCCCAGAGGGGCCTGGCCTTCAGGAGCGCGGGGGGCTGGGGTAACAGGAGCAGATCAGGACCTGTCATCCTCCTGGAAAGCGGCGGGACCCATCCTCAGGACGCGGGGAGGACGGGGTGGGGGTGGGGCGCTGGGGTTAGGAAGAGAAGCTCGCGGAGGGAGGGGTGCTGCCGAAGCTGAGCTCCTTTAAGCCGGGGTGGCCTCGGGTTCTTTGGTGGTTGGGGAGGGCGCGTGGGAGGACGGACGACACCAGAAGCAGCAGCTTGGTCTCCACTCTCTTAACGCTCTCCTTTCTCAGCCGACGTAAAGATGAGTAGCTCTGAGGAGGTGTCCTGGATTTCCTGGTTCTGTGGGCTCCGTGGTAATGAATTCTTCTGCGAGGTGAGTTGAGGTTCCCTTTTTGGCCAACTGCACGTTCCCTCGGTGTCGTGTTTTACGTTGTCAGAGGTCAGATTTCCATCGAACTCTGCAGCCTAGATTGGCCTCGAACTCCTGGCAATCGTAGTCCCTCAGTCTCCCGAGTTGCTGGGATTACAAGGGTTAGTCAGCGTGCATGGCTTACCAGAGGTATCTCTAATGGTGGCGCACGCCTTTAATCCCAGCACTCGGGAGGCAGAGGCGGGCGGATTGCTGTGAGTTCGAGGCCAGCCTGGTCTACAAAGTGAGTCCAGGACAGCCAAGGCTAACACAGAAAGACCCTGTCTCGAAAAACCAAAAAACAAAACAAAACAAAAAAAAAAAAAAAAAAAAGAACACTTAAATGTTTCACGGTAAAGTTCGGGCAAAGCGCAGTGTGTTAGGATAAACTACTTAGCCTTCATGATCTCCAGGACTTCAGCCCCCAAGGAGATGGGAGCCCGAATAGAGGTGAGGGACAGAAGTTGGGGGGTGTCTCTGTGTGCGGTCCCTGGCTGGCCTTAGAGGGAAAGAGCTGCAGTGTTTACAGGAGACAGGAGAGGAGCAGATGTGCTGGCTGGGAACAGATGGGGCTTCCTCTCCTAGTTTCAGCCTCTAGACTTCCCTGCCCTGTAGGTGGATGAAGACTACATCCAGGACAAGTTCAACCTCACTGGACTCAATGAGCAGGTGCCTCACTACCGACAAGCTCTGGACATGATCCTGGACCTGGAGCCAGGTAATGCGCCCCCAGGGCGGCTGCTGGGGGTAGGCTTGGTGGGGTGTGAGCAGGAGTGCGCTTTCTCTTCGCCTCTCTGCTTGCCTGCTTCCTGAATTTCTTTTCTTTTTCTTTCTTTTTTGTTTTTGTCTTTAAAGATAGGGTTTCTCTGTATAGCTAGAACTCATTCTGTAGATCATGTTAGCCCGAACTCATCCTGCCTCTCCTGGGACTAAAGGTGTGCCCCACCGCACCCAGCCCCAGCTTGCTTCTTGGATCATCCTTTTGACTCTACAGCTCTCCTGGCCCCAGATCAGTTCCTTGCCTGTTTTGTGTTTTCTCTCCACCTCCATCCCCTCCCTTCGCAGCCCACACTGGACTTTTCTCTTGCTCTTCCTGCCCCCGTCTTCAAGTGATGGAATCGTGGCCCACACAGCAGTGTTGATCCCCGCCTGCCTCTTGCCTGCTCCATGCTCTCTGAATGTAGCACGGCCCTAGTCATAGTGACAGTTTGGTCCTGGGGATTGCGTGCTGTCCCTTCCCTCCTGCTGCTCTGGAGTGCCGCCCCGAGTATGTGTGTGGGCGTGTGCACGCATCGTGAGAGGAAAGGGGCAGGAGAGACTGGAGAGAGGCCTCGCTGAGTGGCCTTGGGTCTGCAGAAGAGGCAAAAGCTCTTTCTGGGTCAGATGGCATGGACGAGGTTCAGAACCCGCGCTAGATGAAGTGTAGGCGTCACCTTGCGGGTAAGGTGGGGTCCCCAGGACAGCTGGACAGGTGGCCACACCCTGTGTTTCAGACGAGGAGCTGGAGGACAACCCCAACCAGAGTGACCTGATCGAGCAGGCAGCCGAGATGCTGTACGGCCTGATCCACGCCCGCTACATCCTCACCAACCGAGGCATCGCCCAGATGGTGAGCGGCTCTGCTCCTCCTGCTTCTGAGCCAGGCAGGGAGCCAGGTGCAGAGTCAGGAGGCAGGGAGTCTGCAGAGAGAGGGAGAGGCCCAGGGCTGGGCGGGCGGAGAGCTGAGTCCTCACCGAGGGGTCCGCTGAATGTGTTGCTTTCACGGAAGGAGATAAAACCGTGAAACAGGGGGGCAGCTTGGGGGCTGGAGAGACGGCTCAGAGGTCCTGAGTTCAATTCCCAACATGGTGACCCAAAATCATCTGTAATGTGACCTAACGCCCTCTTCTGGCACGCAGGCACACATAACAGCAGAGTACTGTATAAACAGTAAATAAATAAATCTTTTTTTTTCTTTTTTTTTTTTTTTTTCCGAGACAGGGTTTCTCTGTGTAGCCTTGGCTGTTCTGGACTCACTTTGTAGACCAGGCCTCGAACTCACAGTGATCCACCTGCCTCTGCCTCCGGAGTGCTGGGATTAAAGGCGTGCACCACCACGCCTGGCTCAAATAAATCCTTTTTTAGAAAGAGAGAAAGTGAACAGGTAGAAGTTTTCAGGGAACAGAGAGCAAATGGCCACGTGTTCTGCAGCCTCCTAACCAGAGAAGAGGCAGCTGAGAAGTTTGGGGGCCTGTCTGGACAGAGAAGGAGCTTCAAGGCAGAGATGGGAGGCGTGGGGGGCAGAGGCTGAAATGAGTTGAACAGCAAAAGAAATTGCCCCTTCCCACCCGCTCACCCGTCCTCTCCGTGTCACACGCCTCAGTTGGAAAAGTACCAGCAAGGAGACTTTGGCTACTGCCCTCGCGTGTACTGTGAGAACCAGCCCATGCTCCCCATCGGTGAGTGCTGGAGGGGAGGAGGGCACTGTTGGCAGCCCTCAGAGGGTGGGTCATCTCCACGGTGCTGAGCCCTGTGGGCGGCTGGGAGAGGTGGGGACGCCTGGTCTGCAGCGTCTGGCTCTGTCTCCCAGGCCTCTCGGACATCCCAGGCGAGGCCATGGTGAAACTGTACTGCCCCAAGTGCATGGACGTGTACACACCCAAGTCATCCAGGCACCACCACACGGACGGCGCCTACTTCGGCACTGGCTTCCCTCACATGCTCTTCATGGTGCATCCGGAGTACCGGCCCAAGCGGCCCGCCAACCAGTTTGTGCCCAGGTAGAGGTCAAAGCGGCCCAGGGTCTGGGGAGAGCTGAGGACAAGCACAGCCTTTTCTTAGGCCTGCCTGTCCCACAGCCACGGCTTCTTCCTGGTGAGCGGCTGGGGCGGCTCTCGGCTGCTTGTGCCTCCATCCTCCCATCCTTTTTGTTTGTTTCGGTTTTTTGGTTTTTAGAGACAGGGTTTTCTATGTAGCCCTGGACCCCCCCCTTTTTTTTTTTTGAAAGATTTATTATTTAAGATTTATTTATTTACTTGTTATGTGTACAGTGCTCTGCCTGCATGTACATTTGCACAACAGAAGAAGGCATCAGATCTCATTACAGGTGGCTGTGAGCCACCATGTGGTTGCTGGGAATTGAACTCAGGACCTATGGAAGAACAAACAGTGCTCTTAACCTCTGAGCCGTCTCTCCAGCCCCCTGGCTCATGTTCTTTTCCATAAAGCAGTTGTGAGAGTTTGTTTTGTTTTTCAAGACAGGGTCTCTCTGTAGCCCTGGCTGTCCTGAAGCTCGCACTGCAGACCAGGCTGTGCTGAAGCTCACTTTGATCTGTCTGTCTCTGCCTCCTAAGTGCTGGCATTAATGTGTGGCACTTGACTGTTTAAACAGTGGCTATTGCTGTTGCCATTTTGGATGCTCAGCCCTTGACCAAAAATCCTCAGGTTTTGTGGTTCAGCATGACTTACCCTGGTGTCTTATTTTCACTGTGTACCAGGGAAGGTGTCTGTTTTGCACAGGTACTAATCTGTAGCTCCTTAAGTTTGAAGTTTCCCTGTGTGGCTTGGGGTCTAACCTGGCCTGCTGCCTGCTTGGCACATCCTCTCCCTGAGCTGTATGTTAGTACAGGTTGTTGTTTGGTTGGTTTGGTGTATGTATGGGGCTGGGGTGGGGGGCAGGCTGACAGGGTCTTTGTTGGCTGAGTTGGCTTCAGGCCATAAATGAGACTATAAATCTGTGCCACCTTTACCTGGCCTGGAATTTGAATTTTTAAGATACATGTTTTGTTTTTGTTTTTTGTGGCTGTCCAGGAGTCACTTTGTAGACCAGGCTGGCCTCGAACTCACAGCGATCCACCTGCCTCTGCCTCCCGAGTGCTGGGATTAAAGGCTTAGGGTACATTTTCAAGCTGGGCACGCGGTAGAGGCAGGGAGAGCGCTGAGTCTGAGGCCAGGGCTCTGGTTCATTGAGAAGCCCTGTCTTGAAAAACCAAAGCAAAGGAAAAAAAGGAAAGAGCCGTTTACCAAGTGTTCCTGAGCAAGGAAGTCGGGGTGTTGAGTAGGCCTCAGGAGGAGGCTGCGGGGGGGGGGGGGGGCAGTGCCACCAGCAGGGCTGGAGCTCACCCTGCCGCCTCTGTCCTCGCCAGGCTCTACGGCTTCAAGATCCACCCGATGGCGTATCAGCTGCAGCTCCAAGCCGCCAGCAACTTTAAGAGCCCAGTCAAGACGATCCGCTGACCCCGCCCATCCTCCCCGTGACCCCGCCATTCCTTTGCTGCCGCCCTTTCAGGAAGTCTATGGTTTTTAGTTTAAATTAAAGGAGTTGTTATTGTGGTGGGAGTATGAAATAAAGCGGAGGGAAAGGCCGTGGCTCGTCTCCTGGTGCTTGCCCTGGGGAAGAGCTGAGGGGGGGGCACCCGTGCGGCCTCCAGGCGCCCCAGCGGCTCATCCGCTCTCCCCGTTTGGAGGCAGCACAGATGGTGCTTCGTGGATGTCGTTTATGGAGAGTCTGTCAGCAGCATTCCGGGTTGTGTGGGGGCAAACGCAAGATTGAAAAGAAAAGGTCTCGAAGGCCAGAGGAACGGCCACTTTCTCTGGCCTCTGGCGGTGTGTTTCCACTGTAGGGGCTCCTTGAGACACACGTGCCCTCAGTTTTGCTATTAAAAGGACATGAAAGCCAGCTGGGCATGTTGGCACTCTCCTGTAATCCCAGCACTGGGGAGGCAGAGGCAGGCAGCTCGGCTGAGTTTGAGGTCAGCCTGGTCTACAGTGTGAATCCAGGGTGGAAGAACCCTATCTTGAAAAACCAAAAAACAAATTAAAAAATATATATATAATCATAAGGTAAAGAGAAGTTGAGAAAGGGTGGAGAGCCCCAATTGCTGCTCAGTGGTGTCTGTGCCCCTTTCTGGGGAGGCTGACAGGGTGGGGAGGTGACTGTCAAACCTCTCCCAGCATAATGAGGACCAGCCCTGCTGTGTAGGCGGACAACAGGTAGTGTCAGCGGCAGTCACTAACCCACGGTCCTTGATAGAGAGCCAGCTGTGGCCGTGTGGGAAGCAGGCATCGTGGGTGAGGACCTGCCGTCCTTCCTGCCGCCAGACAACTCCCTCCTCTGGTCAGGAGCCTGCCTCCGGATGGAGTCAGCTCGCAGCCCGCAGTCTCTGCCACTCTGCGTCTGCGGGTGAAAGTGGGGCTTGTGGGTACCCCGCAATGAAGGCCTGTGTGCTTGTAGCTGTGCTCATCATGGTGGGCTTCGCCACCGGGAAGGGTAAGAGCGGCCGGGAACCGAATGCAGGAAGGGGCGGAGCTGGGTGTAGCTGAAAGCCAGCTCCTGGCTCCAGCTCACTTGTCCCTCTGTGTGCCAAGCCCCAGTTCCCGACAGCGTCCGCACCTGCCACTTGTGCCTCTTAGAAGACCCTTCGCTGGGCTGCATTTCCGGCTCAGAAAAGTGTACCGTCAGCAGTTCGTCTCCGTGCATGGTGATCACCATCTACCGGAGTGAGCAGCGTCCACAGAGGGGGCAGGTGGTAGGGCGGCGGGGCTCTGTTCTCCCGGAACATGAGGGTTGCCTGGGCCGTGTAAGGAACAGACGGGGGTCTGTGTGTGTGTGTGTGTGTGTGTGTGTGTGTGTGTGTGTGTGCACGCGCGCACAGATGAGTGACTTTTTTTCTCCCTCTTCTGAGATTACACGGGATAAAATTAGGTCTGCGTGAGTGCTGGGATGAGCAGGTTTGGGGACCGTGGACGGTGTTCACAGGGACGGATAGTGACTGTCCCTTCTCCAGGTGTCAAGGTTCGCTTCCACGTACGCGGCTGTGGGCAGCACAATTCCTACCGCTGTCAAGAAGTGCACAGGACCATCCACTCAGGTTACCACTACAGGGCCGACTGCTGCCAGTACAACTACTGCAACGCCTGGTCCTCTCCCCAGCGCCAGAGCATGGTGCCTGCGCCCCCGAGGAGACACCTGGCCCTGCCCCTGTCAGAGTCCCAGGCACAGCACTTCTACCAGGCCCTGAACCTGTCCCTGCCCCCGCCTGCCTTCCCTGCTCATGGGGACTCTGAGGGCCCAGACCCTCTCACGCTGCCCCTGGAGCTGGGCTTGTCCATGGCTGACCTGCGCCAAATATACTTGTTCCTCAACAGTTCAGGACTCCTGGTTCTTCCCCAGGCTAGACCCTGACACCGGTTCTTCCCCAGGCTAGACCCTGACACCGGTTCTTCCCCAGGCTAGACCCTGACACGTTCCCCTTCCCACATCCTGCTCTGCGGTCCCTCTGATCCTGTGGCCTCTCCGGATCTGTCTCTCTCCTATTCAGCATGGCCTCTGCTGCAGGCTGGCCTGAGAGCGGTTCCCACCGTCACCGTCTTCATGTACCCTCAGCCTGGTCACGTGCCACATCCAAGCTCCGCTGCCAGGCTTTAGCAGGAAGGCCTGCTGTCTCTGACCTCATCACTTCACCTGACTGACGGCCAGGGGAGGGGGCGGGGCATGTTTCTCTCCATAATAAAGTAAAACTAGACTGAATCTGTGTCATCTTGTGTGTGCATTGAGCGGGCTGGGGTGGGGGGTGGGGGATGTGGGGGGGGTCAGGTGCAGATGTGGGCAGGTGTAACCAGGTCAAAGAGGTAAGTGTGGGATTCAAACAGGATTGCCAAACCCTGCCCACTCGGCTTGGGCTTCCTGGCTTCCTAAAGTTACCTAAGAGGCCACATCCTTCCCTCTGCTCAGCTGGAGACCAAAGGCGAAGGCGAGGCCCTGTCTCACCTGTAGCCTTCAAGCTCAGAGCACTAAACCCACGGGGTGTGCCGGCCTTTCCCCTGAGAAGAAACTCAAGCCCGGGCCCGCCCCTACCGAGTGGCCTAGTTCACGTCAAGGTCCCGGCAGCTGGCAGCACGTGTTCTATGCTGCGGGCTGCAGATGTCGAATCTTTAACATTTGGGGTTTGTTTTTTGAGACGAGGTCTCAAGTATCTTCAGCTGGCCTTGAACTCCGATTTTTTTTTTTTTTGAGACAGGGTTTCTCTGTGTAGCCCTGGCTATCCTGGACTCGCTTTGTAGACCAGGCTGGCCTCAAACTCACAGCAATCCACCTGCCTCTGCCTCCCGAGTGCTGGGATTAAAGGCGTGCACCGCCACGCCTGGCCTTGAACTCTGATTTATTTATTTGCTTTTTTGAGACAGGGTTTCTCTGTGTAGCCCTGGCTATCCTGGACTCGCTTTGTAGACCAGGCTGGCCTTGAATTCATAGTGACCTGCCTGCCTCTGCCTCCCGAGTGCTGGGGTTAAAAGCAAGCGCTGCCACCACCACACCTGGCTGGCCGGAGCTCTTGACTCTACCTTTCAAGAGCTGGGATCACAGGTGTGTGCTGCCACACTCTAAATATTGAAAGTTTTTGGCTGGGCATGGTGGTACACACCTTTAATCCCAGCACTCTGGAGGCAGAGGTGGGCAGTCTGGGCTTGAGGCCAGCCTGGTAATTCCAGGATGGCCAAAGCTACAGATTTGTCTCAAAACAAATACATAATGAGTTGAAATTTTTCTTGCGCTTATGGGTGCTTTGCAGCACTCTGCTCTGACGTCACAAGCACTTGCAGGTGAGCCCAGTTAGGCTCATGGCCTCACAGGCCAGTGCTGGAGCGCCTTCTGAAAAACAGTACGTCTTTGCAGAGCTGGAGATGCACTGCGCTCCCCTGTCCTCCCGGGGCTGCGTAAGTCAGTCCTGTAGTGTGAGGGGGTCCTGGAGGTGGGAAACCTCATGATTGGGGAGATGCGCACCGCTGTGTGTGCCTAGGGACAAATGCACATAGAGTTTGGGGGTTTATTTTGGCCTTTTGAGATGCAGTCCATGCTGGCTTTGATCTCAAGGGCACCCTGCCTCAGCCTTTGGAATACCGAGATTAGGTGCCTGAGTCGCCGAGCACAGCGGCCTGCTGTGTAAGCCTTCCTCAAGGCACAAGCTTGTCACAAGGCACAATTGTTTAACCTGTTATGTCAGCAGAGGCTTTTGCCGGCTCGCAGTGCCCCGTCCTGAGCACTCCTAACAGGTTGTGCAGTGCACACTGTAATCTTACCATGGGAGACTGAGGCGGGAGAGTCTGGAGTTGGAGGCCAGGAAGGAATATACAGCGAGTCCACCTTCCCCCCCAGATCTATACTGCTCTGATTGGTCAAACAGGGTGACAGGGTCAGGAAGGGACAGTAAACCTGGGCATCAGAGAACAAAGCTCCCTGTAGTGACAATTTTGGAATTTTGGTTTCTTTTTTAAAAACACAGAAATAAACCGGGTGTGGTGGTGCACACCCTTAATCACAGCGCTTGGGAGGCAGAGGCAGGCAGATCACTGTGAGTACAAGGCCAACCTGGTCTACAAAGCAAATCCAGGACAGCCAAGACTACATAGAGAAACCCTGTCTCGAAAAACCAAAAACCAAAACTCAAAACCGGAAACCCAAAAAACCCCCGCAGAAATAGCCAGGCCGTGGTGGCGCACGCCTTTCATCCCAGCACTCGAGAGGCAGAGGCAGGTGGATCACTGTGAGCTCGAGGCCAGCCTGGTCTACAAAGCGAGTCCAGGACAGCCAGGGCTACACAGAGAATCCCTGTCTGGAAAAAAAAAAAAGAATGTTTTTGTGTTAGTCCCAGGTGTGGGGACTCAGGGTCGCTCTGCAGCGGCTGACTGTGATTTGCCTCATGCTCTAACAGGGATAGGGTTTTGCCACCTGCAGATAGTTTTCTGTGATTGTGTGGCGTTTGGAATTCTGGGGATTTTCTTAGAGGGTATATAAATACTAGAGCCCCATGATGGCGTGGAGGTTGTTGGGTTGTTGTTGGTCAAGGTTTGTTAAGTGATCATACACAAGAAACAGCAACAGCAGGGGGCTGGAGAGATGGCTTATTAAGTATACAGTGCTCTGCCTGCATGTACACCTGCAGGCCAGAAGAGGGCACCAGATCACATTACAGATGGCTGTGAGCCACCATGTGGTTACTGGGAACTGAACTCAGGACCTCTGGAAGAGCAGGCAGCGCTCTTAACCACTGAACCATCTCTCCAGCCCAAATAAATATTTAAAAAAAAATTTAAAAAAGAAACAAGAGCAGGGAGAAAGCAGATACCCTGATGCCAAAGATCAAACTTGCCTCAGGGAGCTCGACGCTCCTGATCAGCAGGAAATGGTGTAACAATGACGCTGCCCCCTCTCCAGCCCTGACCTGGTCGGTTGGGTGGTTGGGTTTTTTTGTTATTGTTGTTTTGTTTGTTTTTTCATTTTTTTTGAGACAGGGTTTCTCTGTGGTAGCCTTGGCTGTCCTGGACTCATCTTGTAGACCAGGCTGGCCTGGAACTCACAGAGATCTGCCTGCCTCTGCCTCCCGAGTGCTGGGATTAAAGGGGTGCGCCACCACGCCCGGCCCTAGTACCCTTCTCAGGCACCCTTCCGCCCTGCATCCACCTTATTGCTCACATACTACATCCTGTCAATGCAGCCTCTCAGGGTGCCCACTAATCTAGCCGAGCCAGCCTTGCCCGTGTAAGGGCATGCCATCCTCTTCAGTTTTACGTGTCTGGAGCTGAGGCAGAACTGTCATGGCAAGAGAGGAGCCCCACAATGGGACTCAGCTCCCAAAGCCTTCACCTCCACCAGAGGAGACAGACCAAACACTTTGCATACTACTTTATTTTGGGGCAGCATCTGGGGACCTTGGACAAGAGAGGGGGCTGGGTGAAACGGAGGCAGGAGAGTGTTGTGGGGTGGGAATGGAGAGGGGAGGACCCTGGTGTGAGGGCGGGGCTCGGGGGAAACCCCAGAAGGCGGCCGGGGGCGTCTCAGTGCATCATAATCCTTCTGTTTTTCGGGCTGTTGCAGAAATTCATGAAGCAGCATTGGTAGAAGATCCAGAAACCGAACACCGGGGAGGCTCGGGTGTGCGAGCAGTCAGACAGCTGCTCTCCGCTGCGGCAGTCGCTCACCATGACATCTGGGCCGGTGCCTAGGGAGGGGTCGCAGGCACAGAGCCCCCAAATCCACCCCGAGACCACGCAGGTATCATTAGCTCCCTCCCCCCCCACCCAAAAGAAAGCCACGGAGAGTTGGGTGGGGCTGGGCGTGCCCTGGGAGCCTGAAGCTGTGCAGGGGAGGCTGATGGCTTTGGTGGGGTAACGGTTGTGGGGAGCCCTGCCTCAGTGCGTGTGGAGAAGGATGGGGAGACCAGCACCATGGGGCAAGGAGGAGGAAGGTAAGGAGGTGCGTTGAAGGTTGGGCTGCGGAAAGGGAGTGGTGGTTTTCTACAGCAGAAAAAGATAGAGCAGGGAAGTGTGGCGGCAGGAGAGGGCGGGCACAAGGTTCAGTTCCTAGCGACCCTGGGAAGATAGACGGCTCAGAGGCTGAGAGTTCTGACAGTGTTTGAAGAAGATGAAGGGAGCGTGCGCTACTGAGCCGCTGTCCAAAGACACCAGATAAAGCGCGAACAAGTGCCACCTTCAAGGATCGACACCTCTGCTCTGCTCTGCCCAGAGCGTGCACCCCTCTGTTCAGTGCACGCCGAGTACTAATTTAATAAAGGTAGGGGGGTTGGGCAGAAGAGGAGGGCGCGACAGAGGGAACGCAGTCAGTCATGCAGGCGGGAAATGAGGTCGAGGTGTGGGAACCCGCGCCTGGAGATGGGGAGAGAGCGCTTGGGAGAACCAAAGTCTGAGGCTGCTGGTTAAAGACAGGGAGGCAGACAGGAGAGCGCCGAACATGAGCACTGTGCGTTCCAGAAGAGTCTGTGGCAGCAGAGATGCCATCGCTGAGGGAAGGCCAGGTCCTCTGCAGGGCCCAGGCCCTTCAAGGCCAGACATTGCAGGAAAGTGGGAGGCTGAGGAGGAAACGCGAGTGGGAGGACAGACAGAGTGCCGGCGTGTCTTAGGGCTATGGGACCAAGACGAGGTGGACAGCGTGGGTCCCTGGGAAGAGGCTGGGGGTAGGGTGGGCGGGAGCTGGCCCGAGGTCGGGGAGGGTCCGCTTACTGTTCTTTATGTGCAGGGTGACGCAGCTGCTGCTGCCCAGAGGTGCGAGGCAGATGTCAGACCCCAGAAGGCACCCTAACTCCTTGGTCTCCAGCAGACATCGATAGCAGCGCAGGTACTTTGGTAGTGGAGGTGGCAGAGGGGGTCCGTCGAGAAGAATGGTTCTCCCTGGAACATGGAATGCTCTGACTCTGAAGTCCGCCTGCCCCCCTCTTGTGTCAGCCTTCCTGTTTCTGCTCTGTAACCATAAGTCTGTTTCTTGAAAGCCACCTGCCTTAACAGGCATCATTAAAAGGCTCCGCCCTTGCCAGGTTTCGTATTCTCCCTTTAAGCCGGTACTCAGGGGCGGATCTCTGAGTTTGAGGCTAGCCTGGTCTACATAGTATCAGGCCACAGCCAGGGATATGCAGTAGGAGAGCCTATCTTTAAAAGTTAACAAGGCAATAAAACAAACAAACAAATCAGACTTCCATTCTATTACACCCCAAAGAAATGCATTCGTTTAGCGTACACTGAAGGGCTAGCCTGCACTTGAAGGGCTAGCCTGAACCCAGAGCTCCGTAAGTTTAATTTACATTCACAGGTGAAGCTGAGGCTGCCCATCTAACCCTGTTAGAGTAGTCTTTCCTCAGCTGGGTGCTGTGGCGCACGCTTTTAATCCCAGCACTCGGGAGGCAGAGGCAGGCGGATCGCTGTGAGTTTGAGGCCAGCCTGGTCTACAGAGTGAGTCTAGGACAGCCAGGGCTACACAGAGAGACCCTGTCTCAAAAAAAAAAAAAAAAGAATAGTCTTTCCTCTATGACTTATTCAGTATCTCACCCCATCCAAGTGCTGGGACTAAAGTCGTGTGCCACCACGCCCAGAATCCGAGTTCTCTTTAAACAGTCCCCGAGCACGCCCAGTGGACCCCTCTATCAGCCTTACCTGGCCTTCAATCCTTCCTGCCTGCATGCTAAGACTGCCACCAGTGAATATGCTTGCTTCTTTTCTTCTTCTTCCTCCTCTCCTCCTCTTCCTCCACCTCATCTTCTTCTTTTAACTTAGTTTTTTGAGTTTCCTCTCTATAGCCCTGCTGTCCCGGAACTTGCTCTGTAGACCAGGCTGGCCCCAAACTCACAGCGATCCGCCTGCCTCTGCCTCCCAATTGCTGGGATTAAAATCATGTGACACCATGGCCTGGTTTGAACATGCTTTCTTAATACGTCATGTTCGGAGGTGAAAACAAGGGTCCATGAGAGATAAGAACTGTGTCGGGTGGACAGGCGACCTCAAATAACCCCATGCCGCACGCCTCGCTCTGCGGGCCGATCTCTGGGCAGGCTCCTGTTAACGCAGCCTACCGAAGGCCCTGCCTGGTCTTCCCCGAACCGCATGCATACACAGCCGCCTCTTCTCCTGGTCCTTGGTCCACGCCACATGTTAAGAGCCCAGGCCTAGCAGCAGATGGTTTGGGGTGTGCAGAGGCCTGGCCACCAGCTGAGGCGGGCGTGTGGAATTCAGTGTCACTCAGCCGGGTGGACTCTGCTTCCCTCCTCTGGCACAACTCCAGCCCTCTCTGTTTTGTCTTGTCCTTGGAGCTGGAGAGGATCGGTTCAGGGTCTCCAGAACACTGTTGTTGACACAGCAGCAAGGTTGTTCTCCCCAGGACTCTCCTTTGAGGCCCATTGCAGTCCCCAAATATTCCCACCCACCCACCCATGGTGTCATGCCTGCCGCTGGTGTCACCTGTGACCCTGGACAGAAGGACCTACCCCCTCGGAGAGACCAGGATCTCTCCACCTTGCTGGCCTGGTCCCCTTCTGACCCTTTGGAGCAGCAGTTCATAACCTGTGGGTCACTCACAACCCCTTTGGAGGTCAAATGACCGTGTGTGTGTGTGTGTGTGTGTGTGTGTGTGTGTGTGTGTGTGTGAAATACTAGATACCGTGCATATCAGAAGTTCACATTATGATTCATAACTAGGAAAATTACATCTATGAAGTAGCAACGAAAATAATGTTCTGTTTGGGGGGGGGCAGCACACCGTGAGGGAGCTGGGTTAAAGGGTCGCACGCAGCGTCAGGAAGGTTGAGCACCAAGGCTCTGGAGCCACTTACCAAGGGTGGAGTCCATCAGGAACAATGTCATTAGGAAGAGGGCGACACCCAGGCCTTGGGTGCCACCGTGGAGACTCAGGGGCCTCGGAGACCAGCGGGGTGCAGGGCCTGCCATGGAAAGCATGACTCCCCTCCAGCCTCCCGCCTGGCCTTATATTGTGGGGAGAGAGGCTGACCGAGAGGAGAGACATGGCAGCACTCCTAGGTGGAAAAAACCACCAGAACTTAGCCAGTTCAGAGTGTCCTCAGCCCACACCCTCGCTGGGCCCTAATGGCCTGGCGTGGGGGAGGGGCCCAGAAGGTGCTGTCCCTTCTGTCTGTTCCCTTTCCTGATGTTCTCATAAAATACCAGACAAAAGCAACTTAGGGGAGGAACATTTCTGTATTTTATTTCTATATATTTGTTTTATTGTTTGCCTCCTCATTATTATTATTTTTGTTTTCTGAGGCAGGGTTTCTCTGCATAGTCCTGGCTGCCCTGGACTTGCTCTGTAGACCAGACTGGCCTGAAACTCACAGTGATCCTCCTGCCTCTGCCTCCTGAGTGCTGGGATTAAAGGGGTGCACCACAACGCCCAGCAAAGGGTTTATTTTAGCCAATTATTCCTGGCTAACCGTGGCATGGATGTCAGGGTGACAGGAAATTTAGAGAACTGGCCACATTGCAACCACAGTCAGGAGCACAGGACGACGAAGGAAGGCATGTAAGGTGGTGCATGGTCACTTCCTCCACCCCGCCCCGGGATTTGTGTGCTTGTATGTATGTGTCTATATGTATGTAAGCACATGTGTAGGTTGGTGGCCTTGAGAGCCAGAGGAGGTGGTCACATCGATTGGAGCAGGAGTTTTCCACAATCCCGAGACTGAGAAAGTACTCAGCCTCTGAGCAATGGAGGGGAGGACAGAGCGATAGGGACTGGAACAGTGGTGGGGAGGGCAGCGTGGACCTGAGCAGTGGTGGGGAGGGCAGCATGTGGACCTGAGCAGTGGTGGGGAGGGCAGCGTGGACCTGAGCAGAGGTGGGGAGGGCAGCGTGGGCCTGAGCAGTGGTGGGGAGGGCAGAGTGCGGACGTGAGCAGTGGTGGGGAGGGCAGTGTGGACCTGAGCAGTGGTGGGGAGGGCAGCGTGGACCTGAGCAGTGGTGGGGAGGGCAGAGTGTGGACATGAGCAGTGGTGGGGAGGGCAGAGTGCGGACGTGAGCAGTGGTGGGGAGGGCAGAGTGTGGACATGAGCAGTGGTGGGGAGGGCAGAGTGCGGACGTGAGCAGTGGTGGGGAGGGCAGAGTGCGGACCTGAGCGGTGGTGGGGAGGGCAGAGTGTGGACCTGAGCGGTGGTGGGGAGGGCAGCGTGGACCTGAGCAGTGGTGGGGAGGGCAGAGTGTGGACCTGAGCAGTGGTGGGGAGGGCAGCGTGCGGACCTGAGCAGTGGTGGGGAGGGCAGAGTGTGGACATGAGCAGTGGTGGGGAGGGCAGCGTGGACCTGAGCAGTGGTGGGGAGGGCAGAGTGCGGACCTGAGCGGTGGTGGGGAGGGCAGCGTGGACCTGAGCAGTGGTGGGGAGGGCAGAGTGTGGACCTGAGCGGTGGTGGGGAGGGCAGCGTGGACCTGAGCAGTGGTGGGGAGGGCAGAGTGTGGACCTGAGCGGTGGTGGGGAGGGCAGCGTGGACCTGAGCAGTGGTGGGGAGGGCAGAGTGTGGACATGAGCAGTGGTGGGGAGGGCAGCGTGGACCTGAGCAGTGGTGGGGAGGGCAGAGTGCGGACCTGAGCGGTGGTGGGGAGGGCAGCGTGGACCTGAGCAGTGGTGGGGAGGGCAGAGTTTATACCTGAGCGGTGGTGGGGAGGGCAGAGTGTGGACCTGAGCTTGGTGGGGAGGGCAGAGTAGGACCTGAGTGGTGGTAGGGAGGGCAGAGTGTGGACCTGAGCGTTGGTGGGGAGGGCAGAGTGTGGACCTGAGCAGTGGTGGGGAGGGCAGAGTGTGGACCTGAGCAGTGGTGGGGAGGGCAGTATCGCAGCTGAAGCCAATGGCAGTGGGGCATTAGCAGAGGAGCAAGGTGTCCAGATATTTGTAAATATCTGCCTTTGTTGTACAATGGAGAGGAAAGAATAGAAATCAGCAGACTGAGCCTCGTGACCCCTCGCTGCTACTCGGGTGCTTAGGAGGATTTCAAGTTCAGGTCTTGACTGAGCTACAATGATCTAAAAAAAGAGCCTGGATGGTTTAGTATGTACTTGTCTAAGAAGCAAAATAAGCTGGGAGATGTGGGACTCAACTTTAATTCTGACATCACTGAGCGTCTTAGGCCACCTAGGGCTCCATAGTGAGTTCCAGGCCAGCCAGGCCTACCCTGTGAGATCCTTTGTAGATAGATAGATAGATAGATAGATAGATAGATAGATAGATAGATAGATAGATGAGAGAGGGCGACAGAGGGAGAGAGAGAGACGGGAGGGAAGAATGCTAGCTGTGTAACTTGCCTAGCAAGGACTGAGTTTAATCCCCAGCACTGGGTGGAAGACAGGCCTGAGCGCAATTGCTATGTTTAGTCAACAGATGGCGACATAGGGTTTTGGAAGAGAAGTGAGGAGCCAGGTTATGAATGAATGGAGGTAAACATTCTGTTTAGTAAAACAGAAAAATCATACACGTTCTCGCTCTGTCTCCCTATCCGGCCTGAGTAGACCAGGCTGCCATGGAGCTGATCCCCCTGCCTCAGTTTCGCTACACTGGGATGACAGGCCCCACCTCACATAGCTTCTGATGAACAGGCTGGGAGTCAGACCCGGGGGCAAAAGGAGCTGGCCAACTTGTGCAGAGAAGTGCCCAGCACACACTTCCCTCTCTGCCCCACTGAGCTTGGCTGTGGGTTGGTGTCTGGTCTTCGCACCCAAGACCCCACCCCACAGTGACGGCACATTGGCTCCGGGCCGCGCAAGCGCAGTTTGGTAGGGACATGGAAGGCATAGGCACAGGGCTTTGGAGAAAGCGCCAGTGGGCGCTCAGCGATTTGTTGCTGTGTCCACAGATGATTTATTTTATGTTTTTATTTTTTATTTTTTTTGAGACAGGGTTTCTCTGTGTAGCCTTGGCTGTTCCGAACTCACTTTGTAGGCCAGGCTGGCCTCGAACTCACAGAGATCTGCCTGCCTCTGCCTCCCAAGTGCTAGGATTAAAGACTTGAGCTACTAAGCCCAGCCTATTTTTCTTTTAATGTTCTCTTTATTATCTATATATAGTGTTCTGTGTCCTGGCCTGCAGGCCAGAAGAGGGCACCAGATTTCATTATAGATGGTTGTGAGCTACCATGTGGTTGCTGGGAATTGAACTCAGAACCTCTGGAAGAAAAACCAGTGCTCTTAACCTCTGAGCCATCTCTCCAGCCCCCAAGATAGGGTCCTTTTGTTTTGTTTTGTTTTAGTTTTGGGTTTTTTGTTTTTGGTGGTTTTTTTTTTTCAAGACAGGGTTTCTCTGTGTAGCCTTGGCTGTCCTAGACTAACTTTGTAGACCAGGCTGGCCTCGAACTCACAGAGATCCACCTGCCTCTGCCTCCTGAGTGCTGGGATTAAAGGCATGCGCCACCACGCCCGGCTTCTTTTAGTAATTTTTTAAAAGTTTAGGTGAGGATGTTTTGCTTACATGTTTTGTCTGTGCACAAGGTAAGCAGTGTGTGTGAAAGACAGAGGGGGAGTGGAACTGTAGACCTTTGTGAGCCTCCCTGTGGGTGCCAAGAACCCAACGGCCGGTGGTCTGCAGGCCCCCCACCCACGCCTCTGTTGCTCTTCTGTCAGCTGCTGGCACTGGCTAGTGAGGACTCAGGGTTCAGATGCTCCTGTCACAGAAACGGGTTTTCCTAAGGTAAAGAGGGCTTTGAGATAGTCATCACGGTGACTGCAGCAGATGACCGCGTCCATGCTGAGTGCCCTCCTGTGACACAGGGTCTGATGGCCTTGGAGAGTCAGCTCCGATCAGGGAAGTCACCAGGGAAACAGCCGGTGCTCAATGTTAAAGACGACTAGGTTCATAAGGACGTAGGGATAGATGGGCGGACGGACAAACGGATGCCCAGCTTTGTGGACTAGCTGGGTCTCCACCCTCAGGAGCCCCTCACTCCAGGGCCCTTGCTTATTTTTGACAGCGTTGGAGCAAACATATGCCCCTTCCTGGGGCTGGAAACAATGCAGGCTGGTGCCCTGGTCAGCAAGAGTCAGGTAAGATGTGTTGTCAGGGACCCAGCCTTCTTGCTCATTCCGCCTCTCCAGCTCTCCTCCTAGAGCCTTCTCTCCACGGGCCTGGCTCCCCGGGTGCCTGGTTAGCTGGGGTGGGGCCACCTCAGCTGACTTTGCCTGAGCTTTCGGGGGCCTTGGTATGTAGGAGAGAAATGGGCAGACAATCCCCACGCTGAGGCTACGGGACAGGCAGTGATCTAGACTACAGCCCCAGTGTGGGGTGGTCCAGAACCCAGGCTGTGTGCACCCCTTTCCCCTGCCACTCTGGTATCCACAGCTGCTCTTCTGCATGTTCTAGAAGGGCGTGGGTGACAGCCCCGATGGCTGTCTAGGAAGGAGGAGCTCTTGTGTCCCAATGTAGGGGGCATAGAGGGTCCCTTAAGGGAACAGACTTAGTTTCAAGTCTTTAATTTTTTTTTTAAGTATTTACGCCAGGCGTGGTGGCGCACGCCTTTAATCCCAGCACTCGTGAGGCAGAGGCAGATAGATCTCTGACTTCAAGGCCAGCCTGGTCTACAAAGGGAGTTCAGGACAGCCAAAGCTACACAGAGAAACCCTGTCTCACAAAACAAACAAAAAGTATTTACTATATATACAGTGTTTTTCCTGCATGTACACCTGCAGGCCAGAAGAAAGCATCAGATCACATTATGGATGGTTGTGAGCCACCATGTGGTTGCTGGGAATCGAACTCAGGACCTCTGGAAGAGCAGGCAGGGCTCGAACTGCTGAGCCATCTCTCCAGCCCCCCAGGATTTTAGTTTAACTGGCTTTAGCCTGGAACTGCTCTGCAGGCTGTGCACTCAGGTTGGCCTGCCTCTGCCTTCTGAGCACAGGGAGAGCTGCTTGCTACACACTTCCCACCACGCCCGCCTCCTGGGTGGGGCAGAGGCTCCAGCTACCTCCCCTCTTTTAACCCTAAGCCTGTCACATCACCTGTCAATCTCACCCTCGTTTATTTATTTACTTATCTATTTATATGTGCCTGCATGTCTGCGAGGGTGTCAGGACCTCTGGAAGAGCAGCGGTGCTTTAACCATTGAGCCATCTCTCCAGCCCTCCGCTTGGCTAAGATTCAGCACCGTGTCACTGAGCTGCTGGGCTGACACACAGCCTCTGCGCCCCATGGTTAAGACAGTTGTGCCCGGGAGCCGGAGGCCACACAGAAATCAGCCAGAAACTGTAGCTGGCACTAGACACTGACGTCTTTGGTTACGCGCCTTGTTCCAAACAGTGGCCCAGACCCTGGAGCTGGGGTTACCTCACCTGGTGAGAGGTTTCCGAGGGAATGAGGCCAGTGCATCAGTCCATCCCACGAGCCCGAAGATCAGAGTACAAGTTGTGAGGATCCAGTTTCCTCAGGTTCTGCGCCAGGAGGACAGGAGCACTTGGCACCTGGCCCTCAGTCCCCTTTGGCCCTGTCTGCTGCATTGTAAACAGGGTGTGCAGAAAGACTTGGTGACAAGCCGAGGACAGGCACAGGGTTTGTTGGCTGCAGGAGCCACTCCCAGATAAGAGCTGAACAAGGAAAGTGGGGGTGCTTTCAGGAGAGAAGCGGAGGGGCAAAACTGTCCATTTCGAAGTGCAGTTATGAACGAGGGGCTTTCCAAGCTGGGCGCAGCGGCACAAACCTGTCATCCCAGCGCTCAGGAGGCAGCGGTAGGCGATTGCTCTGAGTTCCAGGACAGCTAGGGCTACACAGAGAAACCCTATCTTGAAAGGCAACCAATAAAAACCCATTTGGGCGTCCTACCCTCTCCCAGGCAGCTGTGAGGCTTGGGGAAGTGGAGAGCAGCACGGGTGCTGTGTGAACACTGGGCGCAGCCCAGGAAGGGTCTGGTTTGGACTGGAGACGCAGTGCGTGACGCTAAGGCACTGAGAAATTAAGGTGGTCTGAGTGGGGCTTCTGCTCTCCTCCCCTAGCCACCTGCTGCCTAGAGAGACGTCTGGAGAGTCTCACAATCAGTCAGATAGTAGAAAAAATACCTTTTTATTATTAGCAATAAATCATTCATTTAATGCGGGGTGTGTACCAGGGAGAGCTAAGTGCTTCCACATGGATGAGGGAAACGTGCAAGAGGACGGGCCACAGGGCATCCCCCACGCCCTCCCAAGCTTGTCCTTCCAGAAGAGTCTAAACGTGGTCCCTAGAGGTGCCAGGGCATCTGGAAGTGCTGGGCCGGGAGTGGAGTGCAGTGTGTGGCCTCAAAGTTGTGTAGGTGTTTCCGGGCCTGAGGAGAAGAGGCAGGGCAGGTGGGTGGAGGGCGCCTTGCCCTCTGAACCCCGCACCCGGCAGGATTCCACGCCAAGCCCTGTCGAAGCCGCTCCACGCAGGCCCTTCCCCTCACCCAAGTGCTGGGCTCACCAGAAACAGTGCCAGCTGCCTCCGTCCATCTGCACTCATGTCCTCCCCTGCGGAGAAAAGGCCCTCAAATCCCGAGTCTGGGACCGCCCCGCCCGACGGCTCGCACCCCTCCCGCCCTGCTTACCCACACTCCAGGGGAAGTCGGGGCCGTGCTCTGCCTGGTAGGAGCGAAGCACAGACACACACCAGTCCTCCTCCACCTCCCATCGGCTGTAAATGGAGGCTGCGGGAACAAGGGGTCCACCGTCCAGCAGCAAGCTCCCCGTGCCGGCCCTGCCCACCAGCCTCCCCACACCTCACCTTCCTCCAGCTGGGAGGAGGCCTCCAGCCACTGCCTCACAGCTCTGAGCCCCTCCTCCGCCATGACTCGCGGATACCTTGGGACAGAGTGGAACCACTTGACTCCTCTGCCCCTCACTGCGTCCCCTCGCGGGTGTGAGCACTAAGGGGTGTCCTCCCCCAGCCCTCACCGGAACTGCAGGAGCTTCAGCAGGAGGTCATTGCCTCTGTTGGACATGATGTCCTCAGGAACCCTGGGGCAACAAGAGTGACCCTGGTTGGGGGAAGCTGGGTCCTCGGAGGCACGGGTGGGAGAGGGAGGCACAGCCCAGGCACTCACGTGGTGGTGATGATCTCATCCTTGGTTCTCCGGATCAGCAGCACAGGGCCCTGGAACCTTAACAGAGCAGCAGGGAGAGGGCTGAGAGCCAGGCCACAGCTGACCCTGGCGCCCACTGCCAGCCAGGCTTAACCCTTCAGTGCCCGACCTTGAGTGAGGAGGCTCAGGGTCTCACAGAGCTGGGAAGGCCTGGGCCAGCTGGAGTGGTGGCTGCTTACCCCTGAGCACCCAGGTGCCGTGTGGTCCTCACCTGCACAGCTGCTCCGAGTTGTTGAGGTTGAGATGCTGCCTCACAGTCCTGGTCACCAGGACGCCTAGAGTGGACACAGTGAATGGCAGGGATGAAGACCTCATGGGATAAAGTCCCCACGGTCCACTGGAGAGAAGCCCTGCTTCTCAGCCATCGGGTGGCCTCTCTCCACCCACATAATGGCGGGACCCCATCAGAAGAGCCCCATGCTGGCCACCGCTCCACCGAAGGACAGGTCTAGGAGCTGCACTTACGCCAGCTGTCCGGCATGACCTTCAAGGCCAAGGGCACCAGGTCATCGAAGGAAGCGTCCAGGATAACGGCACTGATGTCTGGGTAGGACATGGCTGCCCATGTGGCTAAAGTACAACAAGAGGAGATGGGGCAGCTCAGGAGAGCCAGTGGGGACCAGGCTCCCTCTTACCCACTTCCAACGACCTTTCTGAAAGCTTCCACCCCGCTTGGGAGCCACCAGTGCTGGTGGCCACATCTGGGCAGGGACAAGAGTCTGTGTGAGGTGGGCTGGCAGGTACCAGTGAAGCCTCCGATGGACCAGGCGTAGAGGACGATGTCCTGGGGCTGGAAGCCCAGGCGGTGGATGGCGAACTGAAGGACCACATCCATGGCGTTGGCCTCGTTTTGTGGGAACGGCACTCCCTGCAGGGGGACGGGCAGAGCAGGGGGTCAGCCAAAGGGCCGCCCCTAGTGTGGGCGCTCTGCAGCCACGCCCTGCAACATCCACTGCACCCACTGTGCCCTCTGCCTGCCACGGGAGGAGAGCTGCAGCTCCTCCGGCTCCCCAGCACCGGGCAGTGGGAGGCCCTGCAGAAACAGGCACCAGCTCCCTCTCCCCACGCTGACCAAGGAAGACACAGGATTCTAGAGGAGGATAGGTCTCCAGAGAGGCTCTCACCGTGCTTCCAGCAAAGCCTGGATGATTCCAGCCCAGGACAGAGTATCCAGCTGTAACACAGGGGGTGGGGGTGGGGCACTGCGTGACTGTGTGGGGAGGGGTGGGGGGGCTGCGTGACTGCATGAGGAGGGGAGGGGTGGGGGGCTACATGGGAAGGGGAGGGGAGGGGGAGCAGAACAAGCATGACAGAGCCACAGGCAGCTGGGGAAGGAGAGTATGGTCAGCAGAGCTGGAGTGACTTCCCTCAGTGAGACATGAACCACACCCTGATGGGCTGGAGGTCAGGCGGGGAGGTGACAGCGGTGTGGGAGGGGCACATTCAGGCCAAGCACAGACAGGCGACGTGAGCCAACACCCACCTTCCAGCGGCGTGGAGACGCAGCCCACCTCATAGAAGCCCGCATTCCCCTCGCAGCAGATCACCTGGGGAGGAAACGAAAGGGCTGGGCGGGTGCCGGGGTGAGGCCGTCTGTACAAGGGGCAAAGACCCCTGAGGCTGAGCTCAAGCCAGGCAGCACAGTGACCACACCCCCTGGGATGGCACCAGGGAGACCTCTAACAGGACAGGATGCGGGATTGGGGACAGCAGTGGAGGACGCAGGCCTGACCCAGGTGTGCAGACAGCTCATCTTCCTGTTCTCCATGCTACAGGCTGAAGCTCAGACTTGGTGGCAGATGGCAGGGCCAGCACCAGCCCAACCCCCAGACGCCTGTGCAGTGCTCTTCCCAGGCCAGGGCCGCCTTCAGGACACACAATGCTGGGGCCTGGCTGCCCAGCTCAGGCTGCAGCATGGCTACTCGCTGACAGCCACTGTGCACACACACACCCCCAGGCTGCTGAGGACTAAATATTGCATGTGTCCATGTTTTTCCTTGAGATGGGCTCTTGCTAGGTAGTTCAGGCTGGCCTGGAACTCAAAATCCTGCCTGGACCTCCTGAGTGCTGGGATCCAGGCCCACACCACTGTCTCATCTTTTATTTGTTATTGTGGGACAGGGTCTGCATATCCTGGTCAGGTCCTGAGACAGGACACCTTAAACTTCAGCTTTGTCTGCTTCTCTGTGCGCCTCCTGCACTCCTCAGGCTCTCCACATGTCTAGCCCAAGGAACAACCCTTTCCCCTTCTGGGGCTGGTGACTGACTCCAAGCAGGGTGGACACACTGCAGTGCTGTACCCCAGCCTGCTATGTGGATGCACTGCAGTGCTGTACCCCAGCCTGCTATGTGGATGCACTGCAGTGCTGTACCCCAGCCTGCTATGTGGACACACTGCAGTGCTGTACCCCAGCCTGCTATGTGGATGCACTGCAGTGCTGTACCCCAGCCTGCTCTGATGGTCCCATCTTTAGAGACACAGGCTGGCTGCAAACCCCCCATGCAGCAAGGACACCTTACTGTGTGTGTGCATGCACTATAGCATGTGTGTGTGAACACTATAGCACACGTGTGCTCTATAGCACGTGTGTGTATGCTACAGCACATATGTTGTGGTCAGAAGGCCACACTGGCACGCCTCACCTTTGACTTGGTGTAAAAGGAACTTCTATCTGCCTGTTTCAGCTGCTGTCTCGGAGGCTCACTGCCCCCAACTGTTGACCTCGGCCTAGGCCGGAAGCTTTGAGTCTGCACCATCTAACCTAGGTCTACAGTGTTTCAGCCTCTGAGACTCACTGCTTAAGGAGCTCACCCTTTCCTGTTCTTTCTGAGCTCTGGGCTGCTGCTTCAACTCAGCTGCTGTGACTCAAACTCCTCTCCCAGCTGACTTATTCAATCTGGTTTTGCTCTCTGCCCCTGAATTGCTCTGCTTGGCCTCAAACTAACTCCAGCAATCTGCTCTAATCTTCCGGCTCCTTCTGTCCTCACCTGTGTCTGGCTTGTCCCCTCACTCAGCCTCTCTCTGCAGAACTCTCCTGGTGACACTGCCTCTCACACTATCTCCTCCTCTGTCTTGCTCCCTTAAGTCGCTTCCCTCTCCTCTCTGTTCTCATGAGTTGGGCGAGTCCTATTCTGTCAAATCTTCTCTGATTTGTCACTTATTCTGCCACTCAATTAGACATAACTTTCAAACATGGGTGCTTCCTTCTACAAACTTTACCTTCATTATTTGGCATTAAAGGTGCGTACCATATGACTGGACCTAAGCTTTTCTTTACTTGAAACTTGCTCTAGACCAGGCTGGCCTTGAACTCAGATCTGCTTGCCTCTGTCTCCTGGATTATGCGTGTCTGTATTCCAGCCGGATCACACAGACCTAGGTCTTTGGATGAGATCTCTTGCCTGAGCAGCCGTTTTCTGAATTAACATTCCTAGGCCAGGCATGGTGGCACAGGCCTTTAATCCCAGCACTTGGGAAACAGAGGCAGGTGGATCGTTCTGAGTTTGAGGCCAGCCTGGTCTACAAAGTGAGTTCAGGATAGCCAAGGCTACACGGAGAGACCCTGTCTCAAAAAACCAACAAAACATTCCTCAACACTTGGAGGCAGGGTCTTCTTGCTGTCTGTGACTATGCTGCATGTGTCAGGCTGTACACAGCTCTGAACACCAGACAGAACTTGGGACTTCCGGCTCGCATGGCGAATCCTTCACTCAAGGAGCTGCCCACCCAGCCCTGAACTTCTCACCCTCTTGTCTCTATCCTGGGTGCTGGGGTTATAGTCAAGTACTCTAGAGCTCACTGGGTACGGGCTGGTGTGAGACCTGCATGCAGCTACGTGGGCATGGCAGCCAGCTGCACCTGTCCCCATGTGCACCACACCCCCCCTCAGCTCTCCTGTGAAGAGGCCTGGGTGGAGCTGGAGGGTACATTATTTCTAAGTGTGGTCTCACAGGCAAGGCGGTGTAGCACGGGGGCCCCAGTCTCCCCTGCCCTCCATCATCCCCTGTGGCTCCAGTCTCCCCTGCCCTCCATCATCCTGTGTGGCCCCAGTCTCCCCTGCCCTCCGTCATCCCCTGTGGCCACAGTCTCCCCGGCCCTCCATCATCCTGTGTGGCCCCCGTCTCCCCTGCCCTCCATCATCCCCTGTGGCCCCCGTCTCCCCTGCCCTCCATCATCCCCTGTGGCCCAGTCTCCCCTGCCCTCCATCATCCCCTGTGGCCCAGTCTCCCCTGCCCTCCACCATCCCCTGTGGCCCCCGTCTCCCCTGCCCTCCATCATCCCCTGTGGCCCCAGTCTCCCCTGCCCTCCATCATCCCCTGTGGCTCCAGTCTCCCCTGCCCTCCATCATCCCCTGTGGCTCCAGTCTCCCCTGCCCTCCATCATCCCCTGTGGCTCCCGTCTCCCCTGCCCTCCATCATCCCCTGTGGCTCCAGTCTCCCCTGCCCTCCATCATCCCCTGTGGCCCCCGTCTCCCCTGCCCTCCATCATCCCCTGTGGCCCAGTCTCCCCTGCCCTCCATCATCCCCTGTGGCCCCCGTCTCCCCTGCCCTCCATCATCCCCTGTGGCCCCCGTCTCCCCTGCCCTCCATCATCCCCTGTGGCTCCAGTCTCCCCTGCCCTCCATCATCCCCTGTGGCCCCAGTCTCCCCTGCCCTCCATCATCCCCTGTGGCCCCAGTCTCCCCTGCCCTCCATCATCCCCTGTGGCTCCAGTCTCCCCTGCCCTCCATCATCCCCTGTGGCCCCCGTCTCCCCTGCCCTCCATCATCCCCTGTGGCCCCAGTCTCCCCTGCCCTCCATCATCCCCTGTGGCTCCAGTCTCCCCTGCCCTCCATCATCCCCTGTGGCTCCAGTCTCCCCTGCCCTCCATCATCCCCTGTGGCTCCAGTCTCCCCTGCCCTCCATCATCCCCTGTGGCTCCCGTCTCCCCTGCCCTCCATCATCCCCTGTGGCTCCAGTCTCCCCTGCCCTCCATCATCCCCTGTGGCCCCCGTCTCCCCTGCCCTCCATCATCCCCTGTGGCTCCAGTCTCCCCTGCCCTCCATCATCCCCTGTGGCTCCAGTCTCCCCTGCCCTCCATCATCCCCTGTGGCCCCAGTCTCCCCTGCCCTCCATCATCCCCTGTGGCCCCCGTCTCCCCTGCCCTCCATCATCCCCTGTGGCTCCAGTCTCCCCTGCCCTCCATCATCCCCTGTGGCCCCCGTCTCCCCTGCCCTCCATCATCCCCTGTGGCCCAGTCTCCCCTGCCCTCCATCATCCCCTGTGGCTCCAGTCTCCCCTGCCCTCCATCATCCCCTGTGGCCCCCGTCTCCCCTGCCCTCCATCATCCCCTGTGGCCCAGTCTCCCCTGCCCTCCACCATCCCCTGTGGCTCCAGTCTCCCCTGCCCTCCATCATCCCGTGTGGCCCCAGTCTCCCCTGCCCTCCATCATCCCCTGTGGCCCCCGTCTCCCCTGCCCTCCATCATCCCCTGTGGCCCAGTCTCCCCTGCCCTCCATCATCCCCTGTGGCTCCAGTCTCCCCTGCCCTCCATCATCCCCTGTGGCTCCAGTCTCCCCTGCCCTCCATCATCCCCTGTGGCCCCCGTCTCCCCTGCCCTCCATCATCCCCTGTGGCCCCCGTCTCCCCTGCCCTCCATCATCCCCTGTGGCTCCAGTCTCCCCTGCCCTCCATCATCCCCTGTGGCTCCAGTCTCCCCTGCCCTCCATCATCCCCTGTGGCCCCCGTCTCCCCTGCCCTCCATCATCCCCTGTGGCCCAGTCTCCCCTGCCCTCCACCATCCCCTGTGGCTCCAGTCTCCCCTGCCCTCCATCATCCCGTGTGGCCCCAGTCTCCCCTGCCCTCCATCATCCCCTGTGGCCCCCGTCTCCCCTGCCCTCCATCATCCCCTGTGGCCCAGTCTCCCCTGCCCTCCACCATCCCCTGTGGATCCAGTCTCCCCTGCCCTCCACCATCCCCTGTGGCTCCAGTCTCCCCTGCCCTCCATCATCCCGTGTGGCCCCAGTCTCCCCTGCCCTCCATCATCCCCTGTGGCCCCCGTCTCCCCTGCCCTCCATCATCCCCTGTGGCCCAGTCTCCCCTGCCCTCCACCATCCCCTGTGGCTCCAGTCTCCCCTGCCCTCCGTCATCCCCTGTGGCTCCAGTCTCCCCTGCCCTCCATCATCCCCTGTGGCCCAGTCTCCCCTGCCCTCCATCATCCCGTGTGGCCCCCGTCTCCCCTGCCCTCCATCATCCCCTGTGGCCCCCGTCTCCCCTGCCCTCCATCATCCCCTGTGGCTCCAGTCTCCCCTGCCCTCCATCATCCCCTGTGGCCCAGTCTCCCCTGCCCTCCATCATCCCCTGTGGCTCCAGTCTCCCCTGCCCTCCATCATCCCGTGTGGCTCCAGTCTCCCCTGCCCTCCATCATCCCGTGTGGCTCCAGTCTCCGCTGCCCTCCATCATCCCGTGTGGCTCCAGTCTCCCCTGCCCTCCATCATCCCCTGTGGCCCAGTCTCCCCTGCCCTCCATCATCCCCTGTGGCCCAGTCTCCCCTGCCCTCCATCATCCCCTGTGGCTCCAGTCTCCCCTGCCCTCCATCATCCCGTGTGGCTCCAGTCTCCCCTGCCCTCCATCATCCCGTGTGGCTCCAGTCTCCCCTGCCCTCCATCATCCTGTGTGGCCCCCGTCTCCCCTGCCCTCCGTCATCCCCTGTGGCCCCCGTCTCCCCTGCCCTCCATCATCCCCTGTGGCTCCAGTCTCCCCTGCCCTCCATCATCCCCTGTGGCCCAGTCTCCCCTGCCCTCCATCATCCCCTGTGGCCCAGTCTCCCCTGCCCTCCATCATCCCCTGTGGCTCCAGTCTCCCCTGCCCTCCATCATCCCGTGTGGCTCCAGTCTCCCCTGCCCTCCATCATCCCGTGTGGCTCCAGTCTCCCCTGCCCTCCATCATCCCCTGTGGCCCAGTCTCCCCTGCCCTCCACCATCCCCTGTGGCCCCCGTCTCCCCTGCCCTCCATCATCCCGTGTGGCTCCAGTCTCCCCTGCCCTCCACCATCCCCTGTGGCCCCCGTCTCCCCTGCCCTCCATCATCCCCTGTGGCCCAGTCTCCCCTGCCCTCCATCATCCCCTGTGGCCCAGTCTCCCCTGCCCTCCATCATCCCGTGTGGCCCAGTCTCCCCTGCCCTCCATCATCCCCTGTGGCCCCCGTCTCCCCTGCCCTCCACCATCCCCTGTGGCCCCCGTCTCCCCTGCCCTCCATCATCCCCTGTGGCTCCAGTCTCCCCTGCCCTCCATCATCCCCTGTGGCCCCAGTCTCCCCTGCCCTCCATCATCCCCTGTGGCCCCCGTCTCCCCTGCCCTCCATCATCCCCTGTGGCTCCAGTCTCCCCTGCCCTCCATCATCCCCTGTGGCCCCCGTCTCCCCTGCCCTCCATCATCCCCTGTGGCCCCCGTCTCCCCTGCCCTCCATCATCCCCTGTGGCTCCAGTCTCCCCGGCCCTCCATCATCCCCTGTGGCCCCCGTCTCCCCTGCCCTCCATCATCCCCTGTGGCCCCAGTCTCCCCTGCCCTCCATCATCCTGTGTGGCCCCAGTCTCCCCTGCCCTCCGTCATCCCCTGTGGCCCCAGTCTCCCCTGCCCTCCATCATCCCCTGTGGCTCCAGTCTCCCCTGCCCTCCATCATCCCCTGTGGCCCCCGTCTCCCCTGCCCTCCGTCATCCCCTGTGGCCCCCGTCTCCCCTGCCCTCCATCATCCCCTGTGGCTCCAGTCTCCCCTGCCCTCCATCATCCTGTGTGGCTCCAGTCTCCCCTGCCCTCCATCATCCCCTGTGGCCCCAGTCTCCCCTGCCCTCCATCATCCCCTGTGGCCCCAGTCTCCCCTGCCCTCCATCATCCCCCAGTCTCCCCTGCCCTCCATCATCCCCTGTGGCTCCAGTCTCCCCTGCCCTCCATCATCCCCTGTGGCCCCAGTCTCCCCTGCCCTCCATCATCCCCTGTGGCTCCAGTCTCCCCTGCCCTCCATCATCCCCTGTGGCTCCAGTCTCCCCTGCCCTCCATCATCCCCTGTGGCTCCAGTCTCCCCTGCCCTCCATCATCCCCTGTGGCCCCAGTCTCCCCTGCCCTCCATCATCCCCTGTGGCCACAGTCTCCCCTGCCCTCCATCATCCCCTGTGGCCCCCGTCTCCCCTGCCCTCCATCATCCCCTGTGGCCCCAGTCTCCCCTGCCCTCCATCATCCCCTTGGCCCCCTGCCCCTCCTCACCAGCTTCTGGCCCTGGGGCTCAGCTGTCCCCCGGCGATCCACAAACATGGTGTCAATCTCGTTGCCGTCACAGGCCAGCAGTTTTGCCCGACGCCCATTATACTGTGTAAGGAAGATGCAAAGACCTGGTCACGAGGGGCCGGAGCCCACATCCCCTCGGAGGACAGGCCAGCAGCAGGCGGGGCCTCACCTCTTCCACCAGTCGGGCCTGGCCCTGCAGCAGCACAGGCATGAGGGCCTTCTGGAGCAGGTACACAGATCCGGGATACAGCATGCGTCGCCCCAGGGTGTGCGCGACCAGATAGCTGTGGGGACATGGGTTAGTGAGCCCCACCAGCAGGGCCCAGGACTGACCTGTTCAGACTGGGGCATGCCAACATTTCTCTCTCTTGGCCCTCGATTAAAAACAATGTGAGCCTGGTATTTTCCAAGCTCTTCTCTTTCTTTCTCCTTTTTTTGAGACAAGGTTTCTCTGTGTGGCCTTGGCTGTCCTAGACTCCCTTTGTAGACCTGCCTGCCTCTGCCTCCCGAGTGCTGGGATTAAAGGTGTCTCCACTTTAGGATTTTAGGAATGGGGACATAGCCTAGGAGCAGAGCGCATGCCCAGCATGTGTGAGCCCCTGGGTTTACCCCAGCACTATGAAAACCAACCCAAGCCATTTCCTATTGCGGCCTAGTACAGTTTTATTACACGGATGCCCCTCGGCTTAGAATGCCAAGTCTTTAAACAATCGTGAGTCGGAAATAAGAGGCTGCAAATGCACTTGACGCCCATTACCTACCCAACATGACAGTGGAGCCACCACGGGGAGGAAGAGCACTCTCACCTCATGGGGCTGCGGCTCACACAATACACTGCCCACTGCTAGGCCAGGAAAAGATAATTTCTAAGCACAGTGGACAGATATAGTTATGAAATATTCTGTTAATGCATAAAAATACAACTTATTAAAATCTCTCAAGGGCCAGCAAGATGCCCTCTGGGTAAAGGCGTTTGCTTCGAGGCCTGGCAACCAGAGTCCAGTCACCCCTTGGCTTCCACAGGTGGAAGGAGGGGACTGCCAAGTGCGCATGGCGCGTGAGTACCCTACATGTGCTAAGTCCTCACCAGGTGACATCTGCCTACTATGCACAAACCGTCCCTAGCACCAAACAACAACAAAATGGTGGCTCCTGAGTCACTTAAGTGATTTCCAGACTGAGGAAACCAGGTGTGGTAGTGCACACATGGACTCCTAGCACATGGGAGAATCAGGAGTGCAGGGCCAGCCTTAGCTACACCACGCGGTCAAGGACAGCCTTGGCTACATGAGGACATGTCTCAAATAAGACAGCAACAGGCCAAGATCTGTAGCCTGGAAGACACCAAACTAGATCACACAGACAGCAACCTAGCTGTCATGTTCATGGTGACAACACCTACCACAGCTGTCCAAGCTCAACAAATGTTTGTTGAGTGTGTGGACCCACACAGACAGGAAGATGTGCTAAGTACTGCTGCAGAACAGCTTAGCCGCTTGTGTCCTCAGAACACTGCGCCACCTGCCAACATGCCCTCAGAAACCTCAAAGCTGGTCACCCTCTGGGACAATGCAGGGTGTCATCAGCCGGATAAGCCCACCCCTTTCTTGGTGCCCATTCCCAACGTCTGCTCTGGGCAACATAAGGGGGGCACTGAGCAAGGGCAGGTGGGTGTCTGTGCACCTAGGGCCGGTCTGACCCTATCAGCATCCAGGACTAAGCTCTCTCTCCAGCAGGCAGGTAAAACGGCAGCCTGTGCTGGCCCCATAGCCTCCTGTGTATGAACATTTGCCCCATGGGGGGGGGCACTATTAGGAGCTGTGCCCTTGTTGGAGTGTGTCACCATGGGGGTGGGCTTTAAGGTCTCCTATGCTCCGCTCAGCTCCACCCAGTGTGGCTCACAGTGCTGCTCCGTGTGCATCAACACAGAACTCTCGGCTCCTCCTCCAGCACCACATCTGCCTGCACGCCACCATGCTGCTAATGGACTACAGCTCTGACACTGTGAGCCAGTCACCGTGAAATGCTTTCCTTTCCAAGAGTTGCCGTGGTCACGGTGTCTCTTCCCAGCAGTGAGACCCTACCTAAGATGCAGCCATTCCCAGTGTTACCAGCTCATCTCAGCAATCTGAGAAACTGAGGCACAGTGGGGCCTCCAGGAGCAGGGGACAGAACAATCACACAGCAGCACACTAGGACCCAGTAGCAGCGAGGGCTTTTCTCTTCACTGCAGTGCTCGTTGCTCCCGTCAGCTGCTGAGGGTCTGGCACCAGCAGACCCATCTGCCCCGAGGCTGGGCCCCCAGAGCTTTTCCCCACAGGGGACACGCAGAGAATACAGTCCTAGGCCCCATAAGTGACAGGTGCTGTACAGCGAAGCTCATAGTCCAGTGGGCATGGCCTGTGCCCCTCAGCCCGGCGGCTCCCCACCCCACTCGGCCACAGTTCCCCACCTGGTGATTTGACAGGGAAGCTTCTTGACCCTGTTGAGAAATGTGTCTGCTGTTCCCCGGTGCAGAGGCTCTGGGCGAAGCAGGGCCACACCCCTGCGGGAGAAGCCACCTCGGGACCCCTTCCTGAGAAAGAGAAAGGAAGGGGACAGTTAGGAGCAGCAGTCTAGACCCAAGATGTTGGAGGATGGGAGAGAGCACTGGAGGATGAGGAGAGCACTGGAGGATGGGGAGAGCACTGGAGGATGGGGAGAGCACTGGAGGATGAGGAGAGCACTGGAGGGTGGGGAGAGCACTGGAGGGTGGGGAGAGCACTGGAGGGTGGGGAGAGCACTGGAGGATGGGGAGAGCACTGGAGGATGAGGAGAGCACTGGAGGATGAGGAGAGCACTGGAGGATGGGGAGAGCACTGGAGGGTGGGAGAGAGCACTGGAGGGTGGGAGAGAGCACTGGAGGGTGGGAGAGAGCACTGGAGGGTGGGAGAGAGCACTGGAGGGTGGGAGAGAGCACTGGAGGGTGGGAGAGAGCACTGGAGGGTGGGAGAGAGCACTGGAGGATGGGGAGAGCACTGGAGGGTGGGGAGAGCACTGGAGGATGGAGAGAGCACTGGAGGATGGGGAGAGCACTGGAGGGTGGGAGAGAGCACTGGAGGGTGGGAGAGAGCACTGGAGGGTGGGAGAGAGCACTGGAGGGTGGGAGAGAGCACTGGAGGGTGGGAGAGAGCACTGGAGGGTGGGAGAGAGCACTGGAGGATGGGGAGAGCACTGGAGGGTGGGAGAGAGCACTGGAGGGTGGGAGAGAGCACTGGAGGGTGGGGAGAGCACTGGAGGATGGGGAGAGCACTGGAGGGTGGGAGAGAGCACTGGAGGATGGGGAGAGCACTGGAGGATGGGGAGAGCACTGGAGGATGGGGAGAGCACTGGAGGGTGGGGACAGCACTGGAGGACGAGGACAGCACTGGAGGGTGGGGAGAGCACTGGAGGGTGGGGAGAGCACTGGAAGATGGGAGAGAGCACTGGAGGATGGGAGAGAGCACTGGAGGGTGGGAGAGAGCACTGGAGGGTGGGAGAGAGCACTGGAGGGTGGGAGAGAGCACTGGAGGGTGGGGAGAGCACTGGAGGATGGGGAGAGCACTGGAGGGTGGGAGAGAGCACTGGAGGATGGGAGAGAGCACTGGAGGATGGGGAGAGCACTGGAGGGTGGGGAGAGCACTGGAGGGTGGGGAGAGCACTGGAGGGTGGGGAGAGCACTGGAGGGTGGGGAGAGCACTGGAGGGTGGGGAGAGCACTGGAGGGTGGGGAGAGCACTGGAGGGTGGGGAGAGCACTGGAGGGTGGGGAGAGCACTGGAGGGTGGGGAGAGCACTGGAAGATGGGAGAGAGCACTGGAGGGTGGGGAGAGCACTGGAGGGTGGGGAGAGCACTGGAGGGTGGGGAGAGCACTGGAGGGTGGGGAGAGCACTGGAGGGTGGGGAGAGCACTGGAGGGTGGGGAGAGCACTGGAAGATGGGAGAGAGCACTGGAGGATGGGGAGAGCACTGGAGGGTGGGGAGAGCACTGGAGGGTGGGGAGAGCACTGGAGGGTGGGGAGAGCACTGGAGGGTGGGGAGAGCACTGGAGGGTGGGGAGAGCACTGGAAGATGGGAGAGAGCACTGGAGGATGGGGAGAGCACTGGAGAGTGGGGAGAGCACTGGAGGGTGGGGAGAGCACTGGAGGATGGGGAGAGCACTGGAGGATGAGGAGAGCACTGGAGGGTGGGGAGAGCACTGGAGGATGGGGAGAGCACTGGAGGATGGAGAGAGCACTGGAGGATGAAGAGAGCACTGGAGGGTGGGGAGAGAGCACTGGAGGATGGGGAGAGCACTGGAGGATGGAGAGAGCACTGGAGGATGAGGAGAGCACTGGAAGGTGGGGAGAGCACTGGAAGATGGGAGAGAGCACTGGAGGATGGGGAGAGCACTGGAGGATGAGGAGAGCACTGGAGGGTGGGGAGAGAACACTGGAAGGTGGGAGAGAGCACTAGAAGGGAGGCTCTGGGGGAGAGTGGGGTGTGAGACTGAGCCAACGAAGGGAAAGAGCTCAGCAAGGGCTGCCTCACCGGCTGCTGGGCTCCTCCCAGTGGAAGTCGACGGGCCAGCTCCTGAAGTCGAAGTTATAGTTGGCCAGCTGCCTCTGTGGACAAAAAAAGATGGATAACTGTGGGAAGGCCCAGCCTCAATGCCTTCATCCTGCAGGGCCTGTCCCCATGTCACAGGGAGGCCAGGTGCAGGTCAGCATGCTCTCACTCCTGGATGGAAAGATCTAACAGGAGCACATGTTGGGATAAGGCGGCTGCCCTGCCTGCCACCCCACCCCAGCCCATCTGCCCATCTGCAGAATTCTTAACCCTGCCTTCCTGCAAATCTAAAGCTGGGGTAGGGTGCTTGCTTAGCATGCATGATGCTCTGGGTCAATCCCCAATGGTGGCACACATCTTTAATCCCAGCACTCGGGAGGCAGAGGCAGGTGGATCACTGAGTTCAAGGCCAGCCTGGTCTACAAAGTGAGTCCAGGACAGCCAGGGCTACCCAGAGAATCTCTGTCTCAGAAAAAGAAAAAAAGAAAAACAAACAAACAAACAAACAAACAAACAAAAAACAGGGAATTTAAGGCTAGCCTGGGACATGGAGTGAATCCTGTTTAAGGACAGGTCATGGTAGCATATACTGTGACCTTACCCAGGAGGCCAGAGGATCACCAGAAATACTAGGTCAGCCAGGGCTACACAGCATGAGGAGCCTGACTTAAAACAACAACCACCCAAAACACAGACACACTTAAGGCTGACTCACGGCAAGGACAGTGCTTCTGTGCAAAGGTGGGGAGAGGGTGCTGGCTGGTCACAGGACCATCCTCCCACCTGGTCTATAGAGTTCCAGGCTGACACTGCTACACAGGGAAACTGTGTCTTGAGAAAAATAAAAATAGACATAAAGACACAAATGGACTGAGAGGACGCCCATGCCAGAGTGCTTCCTGTGCCACCCAGGGTCAGCGCCACCCGTAAACACCTGTGCCCGTGTCACTGTGCCACCCAGGGTTAGCGCCACCCGTAAACACCTGTGCCCGTGTCACTGTGCCACCCAGGGTTAGCGCCACCCGTAAACACCTGTGCCCGTGTCACTGTGGCACCCAGGGTCAGCGCCACCCATAAACACCTGTGCCCGTGTCACTGTGCCACCCAGGGTTAGCGCCACCCGTAAACACCTGTGCCCGTGTCACTGTGGCACCCAGGGTCAGCGCCACCTGTAAACACCTGTGCCTGTGTCACTGTGGCACCCAGGGTCAGCGCCACCTGTAAACACCTGTGCCCGTGTCACTGTGGCACCCAGGGTTAGCGCCACCCGTAAACACCTGTGCCCGTGTCACTGTGGCACCCAGGGTTAGCGCCACCCGTAAACACCTGTGCCTGTGTCACTGTGGCACCCAGGGTCAGCGCCACCTGTAAACACCTGTGCCCGTGTCACTGTGGCACCCAGGGTTAGCGCCACCCGTAAACACCTGTGCCCGTGTCACTGTGGCACCCAGGGTCAGCGCCACCCGTAAACACCTGTGCCTGTGTCACTGTGCCACCCAGGGTTAGTGCCACCCGTAAACACCTGTGCCCGTGTCACTGTGGCACCCAGGGTTAGCGCCACCCGTAAACACCTGTGCCCGTGTCACTGTGGCACCCAGGGGTCAGTGCCACCCGTAAACACCTGTGCCTGTGTCACTGTGCCACCCAGGGTTAGCGCCACCCGTAAACACCTGTGCCCGTGTCACTGTGGCACCCAGGGTCAGCGCCACCTGTAAACACCTGTGCCCGTGTCACTGTGGCACCCAGGGTCAGCGCCACCTGTAAACACCTGTGCCCGTGTCACTGTGGCACCCAGGGTCAGCGCCACCCGTAAACACCTGTGCCTGTGTCACTGTGCCACCCAGGGTTAGCGCCACCCGTAAACACCTGTGCCCGTGTCACTGTGGCACCCCGGGTCAGTGCCACCTGTAAACACCTGTGCCCGTGTCACTGTGGCACCCCGGGTCAGTGCCACCCGTAAACACCTGTGCCCGTGTCACTGTGGCACCCAGGGTCAGCGCCACCCGTAAACACCTGTGCCCGTGTCACTGTGGCACCCAGGGGTCAGTGCCACCCGTAAACACCTGTGCCCGTGTCACTGTGGCACCCCGGGTCAGTGCCACCCGTAAACACCTGTGCCCGTGTCACTGTGGCACCCAGGGTCAGCGCCACCCGTAAACACCTGTGCCCGTGTCACTGTGGCACCCAGGGTCAGTGCCACCCGTAAACACCTGTGCCCGTGTCACTGTGGCACCCAGGGGTCAGTGCCACCCGTAAACACCTGTGCCTGTGTCACTGTGGCACCCAGGGGTCAGTGCCACCCGTAAACACCTGTGCCTGTGTCACTGTGGCACCCAGGGGTCAGTGCCACCCGTAAGCACCTGTGCCTGTGTCACTGTGGCACCCAGGGGTCAGTGCCACCCGTAAACACCTGTGCCCGTGTCACTGTGGCACCCAGGGGTCAGTGCCATCCGTAAACACCTGTGCCCGTGTCACTGTGCCACCCAGGGTCAGCGCCACCCGTAAGCACCTGTGCCCGTGTCACTGTGCCACCCAGGGTCAGTGCCACCCGTAAGCACCTGTGCCCGTGTCCCCATACGACTGTGGGAAACAGGGTGTGGGCAGTAGGGCCACATCCATCTCCACAATTCACTGTCCTCCCCCACACCCAGAGCTCCAGGGTCTCTATTTTGAGGACTATTTTTTATTTTTTGTCACCGAAATGTTTTTGACATTTTCAAAAAGAACTGAGAAAGAGCATCAGAAAAACTATACAAAAATATAAATGACAAAACAAAATAAAATGAAGCAGCCACTTCAGCCAGGCTCGGCCCAGATCTACGCCCAGCTCTGGACTCAGCCACTTCCTCACGCTGAGAAAGGTCCTTTTCCTCTTTTGCCTCCCTTTCCACAGATGTAAAATTGAGGGTCATTGTGCCACTTCATGTGGTGACAAGAGAGCTGGAAAGGGTGAGTGCAGCAAGCACAATAGCTCACGGCCCACAGAGCGTGATGACGCAGCCCTGTGAACACTGGCGTGGCACGATCCCTTCATACCAGGAAGGGGCTTTCTGAGGCCTCAGGGCGCATCTCAGAGATAATCGCGCTCCAGGAGCAGCGGGCCAGCTGGCACAGCTTAAAGGACATGCGCCCTGCTGGCATCGCTCTGCTGTTGGGCACAGGAGTGGATGCACCTGCCCATCTTGTTCCAGACCCAAAGAAAGCTGGTGTAGTGTCTATGGCACACAAAGAGGTAAGCACAGAGGCTTCTGTGTTGTGTGACTCTTGCGCATGAAGTCAGGATGGAATGTCCTAAGCAATATCCACCAGGAGCAGGGAGCACAGCTCACTGGGAAAGGCCGTGGCCGTGTGCAGAGAGGCCGGGCCTGGGCCCTGGGGGCGGCAAGACACACCCTGGCACTCTTTCTAGAACTTCTCACCTTGTTTTCTGCAGACTGGTTCCGGTGTGTGGCTTCCAGGATGGTGATGAACTGTCGGTACTGGGGGTTAGTCCAGCGGCCGATGCCTGGAGAGAGAGGGCGGAAAACGTACAGGTGACTGGGAAGCCAGGCGCCTCGGGATTAAGAGAAGAACAGGAAATGGGCAAGCAGGCCCTGGGAGGAGGAGGAGGAAGAATCAGGGCCTCTTATGTGGGGACTTGCTCTTTCCTCCTCACAGCAACTGGCTGCAGGACTCTTCTCCTGAGTCTTCAGGTTTTGTATTAATAATAAGAATTATATTGTGTGTGTGTGTGCGTGTGTGTGTGTGTGTGTGTGCGCGAGTGTGTGTGTGTGAGAGTGTGTGTGTGTGTGTGTGAGTGTGTGTGTGAGTGTGAGTGTGTGTGTGAGTGTGTGTGTGTGTGTGTGTGTGTGTGTGAGTGTGGGTACACAAGTACCACGGCAGGAATGCAGACGTCAGGACCAGCTTCAGAAGTCAGTTCTCTATCCACCGTGGGATCTGGAGACCAAACTCAAGTCTCCAGGTTTGTGCAACAAGCACTTTACCTGCCAAGCCATTGCACCAGCCCTTTTGGCTCTTTGCTGGCCTGGAACCCATTATGTCATAAAGTCTGGCCCAAGAGACCCACTGGCTTTAGCCTCCCAAGTCGCAAGACCCCAGGCAGCAGCACAGCACACCTGACACTTGCTCAGTTTATTTCCTTTTGTCTTCAACAAGAGCTTTAGCCTGAGCCCAGGCTGGCTTGCAAATCATGACCAAGGCCCGGCTGTCCTACAGCCCTCAGCAGTTCTCCTGCATCGGCCTCCCATGTGCTGCCGCCAGGCAGAATGTTCACCTTGCCCTGTGCTGGACAGTCCTGACCTGACTGCTCCCTGCTGACAGCGGCTTCCTTCCTGCCCTCGAGGCATTCCCGCGCTTGCTTTCTGCATGACCCCTGCCCTGGTGCCAAGGCTCTGCCCACAGCCACTTCCCACCTCCCTGCCTGCATCTGCCCTGAGACGCCAGCTACTGAGGCAGCTCTTCACTCCCGACACAGGAGGAAGACAGAGCTCTTTTCCCCTCCCTGACCTGGCAGGTGCTGCGTGCTGGGGACCATCCTACCCACAGGGACGGGCAGGAAGTAGGAAACACAGCTGCTGGCCCTGAGAAGGTCTGTGCTTGAGACTGGGGTAGGACTGGGGAAAGACAACAGACCCACAATCAGAGGGTAAGTGCTGCTACAACAACACAACAACAACAACAACAACAACAACAACCCTGGAACTCCAAAGCATCAATACAATAAGGAGAAAAGCAGCAGCTGAGAGGGGGTCAGTCATGCCAAGACTGTAAATGCAGGTGGGTGTGGTGGGGTGTGCCTATAGTCCTGGGCTGCCCTGTGGTGGGGTGTGCCTACAGTCCTGGCTGCCCTGTGGTGGGGTGTGCCTATAATCCTGGGCTACCCTGTGGTGGGGTGTGCCTATAGTCCTGGGCTGCCCTGTGGTGGGGTGTGCCTATAGTCCTGGGCTGCCCTGTGGTGGGGTGTGCCTATAGTCCTGGGCTGCCCTGTGGTGGGGTGTGCCTATAATCCTGGGCTGCCCTGTGGTGGGGTGTGCCTATAGTCCTGGGCTGCCCTGTGGTGGGGTGTGCCTATAGTCCTGGCTGCCCTGTGGTGGGGTGTGCCTATAGTCCTGGCTGCCCTGTGGTGGGGTGTGCCTATAGTCCTGGCTGCCCGTGGCCAGCAGACAGTTACCAGCTGTAGAGCCGGCTCAGTGATTCCCAGCGCCCACACGTATGAGCATAAATCCACTCCATGCTACACGACATCCACTAGCCTCCGAGAGATTCTGCACACATGATGCACGTAAGGAAATTCAGAGCCAGGCATGGTGGCACACGCCTTTAATCCCAGCACTCGGGAGGCAGAGGCAGGTGGATGGCTGTGAGTTCAAGGCCAGCCTGGTCTACAGAGTGAGTCCAGGACAGCCAGGGCTACACAGAGAGACCCTGTCTCGGAAAAAAAAAATTTCAGGCACATCCACCACATAAAAAAACAAACTTTTAAAAACGCACAGTGTGGAGCCAGAGAGATGGCCCTGTGGTCAGAGCACATACCGTCTTCCAGGGCCCAGAGCCCAGGCACACCTGACTGCTCTGGCACCTGCACTCATCACACACAGCTACACACAGACACACATTTATATCAGTAAATTTTTTTTTCCAGAGCTGAGGACAGAACCCAGGGCCTTGCGCTTGCTAGGCAAGTGCTCTACCACTGAGCTAAATCCCCAACCCCCAGTAATTTTTTAAATACATACTAACCATGTAACTATCACTCAGGTCAAGAAGGAGAACACTGGGGCTGAAGAGAGTTTGGTTCCTAGCACCCATCAAGTGGCTCATGACAGACTGTGATGCCAGCTCTGGGGAATTGAGGAACCTTGTCCAGCATTCATGGGCAGCCCCCACATGCACACTCCCACACAGTGCCCCCCACATGCACTTCCATACATGTACCCCCCACATGCACCCACACACGCATGCACAGTCCCACACCTGCACACTCCATACATATATGCACAAAAAAATAAGTTAGAAAAAGAACACTGGTTCAAGGCCAGGCTGAGCTATCTCAAAAAGAACAAAAGAGCCAGGGAGGCCGGAGCTCTGCACGCCTGACAGCCAGAGTTCAAGCCCAGGACCTGCACGCCAAGAGGAGAGAACTGACCCCATCAAGTTACCTCTAACCTATGCATGCACGAACACACACTGGCAAGAACTTAAAGAATCCAATGAGTTTTTAAAAAAAAAATGGGGGGCGGGGGGCTGGAGAGATGGCTCAGTGGTTAAGAGCACTGACTGCTCTTCCAGAGCTCCTGAGTTCAATTCCCAGCAACCACATGGTGGCTCAGAGCCATCTATGATGAGATCTGATGCCCTCTTCTGCAAGTGTACATGCAGACAGAGAGTAATAATAAATCTTTCAAAGAAAAAACAACCCTCTTTTAAAAATGGCAGTTTCTCAGAAAAACTGGAATAGGTCTACCTCAAGACCAAGCTATACCACCCCTGGGCATACACACAAAGGATGCTCCACCACACAAGGACACTTGCTCAACTAGGTTCAGAGCAGCTTTGTCTGTGATAGCCAGAAACTGGACACTACCTAGATGTCCCTCAATCAAAGAATGGATAAAGTACATTTATACAATGGAGCATTACTCAGCTATTAAAAGCAATGACATCATGAAATCTGCAGGCAAATGGACAGAACTAGAAAAGATCATCCTGAGTGAGGTGACCCCACCCAGAAAGGCAAATATGGTACACACTCACTTATAAGTGGACACTAGCCGTAAGGTACAGGAGAACCATGCTACACGCCCCAGACCCAGAGAAGCTAAGTAACAAAGAGGGCACGCGAGTCTCACTGACAAGAGGAAATAGAACAGATGTCATGGGTGGGTAGGGGCACTGGATGGGGTGGGGATGGTGACAGGAGGGACCAGGTTGGGGAGGACAGAGGGAGAGAGTACAGGAGATCTGGAGTTCAGGGACAGGGATGAGGCTAAAAACCTAATGCAGTGGAAACTCCCAGGAATCCATGAGGGGGACCCCAGCTAAGACTGCTAGCAATGGGGACGTGGAGCCTCAGTCAGCCATCTCCTGTAGCCAGGCGGGACTTTTTAAATTTATTTATTTTATTATGTATACAATGTTCTGCCTGCATGTGTGACTGTCCACAAGCTCTCATTATAGATGGTTGTGAGCCACCATGTGGTTGCTGGGAATTGAACTCAGGACCTCTGGAAGAGCAGACAGTGCTCTTAACCACTGAGCCATCTCTCCAGCCCCCAGGCGAGACTTTTAATGGAGGGATTGGACAGCAACCCAGCCACAAAATATTAGACCCACAATGTGTCCTGTCTACAAGATGTGCAGGGGTCAAGATGGAGCAGAAATTGAGGGAGTGGCCAACAATGACTGGTCCAGCCTGAGACCCACAGGAGAGGGAGCCCACGCGACACTGTTCCTGATGTTCTGCTGTGCTGTGACAGGAGCCCACGCGACACTGTTCCTGATGTTCTGCTGTGCTGTGACAGGAGCCTAGCGTAACCGTCCTTGAGAGGCTTCACTCAGCAACTGATGGGGACAGACACAGACACACAGCCACACAGCAGGCGGAGCTTGGGGGATCCTGGGGGGTGGGGTGGGGAGGAAGGACTGTAGGAGCCAGAGGGGTCAAGGACACCACAGGAAACCTACAGAATCAGCTACCCTGGCCATAGGGGCTCACAGAGACGGAACTGCCAGCCAGAGAGCATGCGTGGGACTGACCTAGGCCCTCTGCACACATGAAACAGCTGTGCAGCGGGGTCTTCACTGGGACCCCTGAAGCGGGGCTGTCTCTGACTGCACTGCCTGCCTGTGGATCCCTCTCCCTAACTGGGCTGCCTCCTCTGGCCTCAGGAGAAGACGCTCTAGTCTTACTGCAACTTGCTGAGCCAGGGCTGGTTGATATCAGGGGAGGAGTGACTGGGAGGAGAGTTGGGAGGGGAAACTGTGGTCAGGATGTAAATAAAAACAAAACAAAACAAAAACCACAACAGAGGCACCGCCCACCCGGGGTCTCCCCAGCCTGTAACTTTTGAGAGGCCCACACCCTCCTATCTTCTGGGTCTCATCCATTCTGACCTTCCTTACACTTACTCACTCACTGAGTCCCACAGTGTAGCCCAGGCTAGCCGGGGAGTCCTTCTTACTCAGGCGCTGAGAAAGGAGGGCAGATACTCACGCTTCTCTGCGCCTTTTGTAAGTGAAAACTAGTGTCGCCCACACAATACTGTACCTGCCAGTACCTATAGCGCAGACCTCGCGATGTCCTCACCACATTAAAGTTTACAGCCAGGCCTGGAGAGATGGCTCAGAGGTTAAGAGCACCGACTGCTCTTCCAGAGGTCCTGAGTTCAATTCCCAGCAACCACATGGTGGCTCACAACCATCTGTAATGTGATCTGGTGCCCTCTTCTGGCCTGCAGGTGTACATGCAGGCAGAGCACTGTATACATAATAAATAAATCTTTAACAAAATAAAAAATAAAACAGTTTGCAGGCACTGGTGCTGTCTCCAGCTGAGAATTACTTAAGTAGGGTGTGCTGTGTTCCTGGTCACGTATGTCTGCTCACATGTGGGATGTATTATAAGCTACTTGAGGAGGGCGCACACTTAGGTCACTGTCAGTTATTCCCCTCAGGGCTACGCTTATTATTCACACAGTTTCAGATGCAAACCCAGCCCCCTCTCCCTACCTCGGAGGCAGGCCACCCCTGCCAGGAGTAGCAGCAGTGTCCCGGCATAGTGAGAAAACGGCACCACCTTAGACAGACTCAAGTAACCTGGGAGGGAAGAGAAACAGCGTGAGACGCGCTCGGGCTGCCAGCAAGCCTCCCCCGCTGGCCCGCCAGCAAGCCTCCCCAGCTGGCCCGCCAGCAAGCCTCCCCAGCTGGCCCGCCAGCAAGCCTCCCCCGCTGGCCCGCCAGCAAGCCTCCCCAGCTGGCCCGCCAGCAAGCCTCCCCAGCTGGCCCGCCAGCAAGCCTCCCCAGCTGGCCCGCCAGCAAGCCTCCCCCGCTGGCCCGCCAGCAAGCCTCCCCCGCTGGCCCGCCAGCAAGCCTCCCCCGCTGGCCCGCCAGCAAGCCTCCCCCGCTGGCCCGCCAGCAAGCCTCCCCCGCTGGCCCGCCAGCAAGCCTCCCCCGCTGGCCCGCCAGCAAGCCTCCCCCGCTGGCCCGCCAGCAAGCCTCCCCCGCTGGCCCGCCAGCAAGCCTCCCCAGCTGGCCCACGACCTCCAGCCCAGGCCCTGTCTGCTGCTTAGCCATTCCCTGAAGGGCAGCGGCTCTCAGACTGTGGGCTGCAAACCCTTTGGCAAAGCTCCATCTCCACAGATGTTTACATTACAATTATAATGGTAGCAAAATTACAGTTTTGAAACAGCAATGAAAATAACTTTATGGTTGGGGTCACCATGAAATGAGGAGCTGTGTGGCAGGGTCACAGCATCGGGAAGGCTGAGAACCACTGCCTTAGAGGGAAAAGACCTGGTGAAGAGGGAAGCCAAACCATCCTCAGGGGACCCGCCTCCTCTGGGGAGCTGACTCCCCTGGCAGCGCCCTGCCCACCTCGCCCCCACCACCTGTGAGAACACACTGACCTTTCCTGTACAGGTAGAAGAAGGCGAAGGGGGAGGAGTAGTAAGAGACGGACCAGAAGACTGAGGCCTGCGGCAGAGACAGACACGGCACTCAGGGCGGCTCTGAGCACGCTGCTCCGCCCTGCCCAGGCCCGGGAGCTGAGCAGGACCTGGGGACCATCACTCTAAGCAAATGTATTGTTCATGACATCATGCAAACAGTAGGGACACTAAGCAAATGCTTTGTTCATGACATCATGCACACAGTAGGGACACTAAGCAAATGCTTTGTTCATGACATCATGCACACAGTAGGGACACAGACATCTGTCGTGAGGTAGTGTGTCCGGGCATGATGGAGGCTGACGTAATTTCACCACATTGAAAACACCAGGCTCCCTGTCTACTCAAGTTAATCAGGCCTTCACATTTGGCCCCAATCAAGACAGTTGAAGGCTTTGTCCCCAAGAGATGTGAGAGTGTCACCATAGGAACTGTGCCAGCGAGAACAGCCGTCTCTGCAGCAGAAGAGTTTGGTTGCCAGGGCGGACAGGCCACTGGGGCCCGCAGGACTCAGAGACCTGCACACAGCCCCAAGGGTAAACCTGGTACTCTCGGTGCGCAAACTACCCCAGAAAAAAGCTTACGTGAGGGGGAATTCCTCAGAGGGGATGCCAACCGTGTGCACTGGGGACATGCTGGCGCTCTCTGCAAGCTCTGCCGATGCAGCCTCCCGGGATGGAGAGAGCAGCCGGGCCTGACAGGGGCTACTGGACCCACGTGCCGGAGCTGACTTACCAGTGCCAGGATGCTGTCAGCATGTTTCTCCAGGGCGCGAGGCTGATAATACGCATCCTGCCAAAACAGATGGCCCGCTGAGGACCCTGCCAGTCGCAGGCCCTTCCTCGCTTCCCGAAGCCCTAATGTGTGCCACCTGGCCTATCCTCTCTGGCCGTTTCCCTTGGGATGCCCCTGGCCCCTACTGAAGCTTCCCTTCCCTAGCCTGACCTCTGCACCTGAAAGCCATCACCGGGTGCTGGACTTGGAAGCAAAAGTGAAACTAGCTTTTCCCCCAGAACACAGCTATAAATATGAGTGTGTGTATACGGGGAGAGCGTAAGAGTGGAAAACGAAACAATTCTAAGAGGGAAGAAATAGCATGTGGCATAGGGTGATCCGGGAAGACCGTGGCTATGTGTGGGCAGTTTGGAAAGCCCCTAGGCACAAACTGCAACCAATAAAAAAGGAAGAGAACGTTTTTTTCAGGCAGACCACCACCTGCAGCTGGCGGGGCTGCAGTAACCCTGGTCTTCAGGCTTTGGGGGGGGGGGGTGCAAGGAGCACACGTGGGTACATGACATGCACAAGTCAGGTTAAAGAAAAAGCCCCAGCACTAGGGAGGCCGAGGCAGGCGGATCACTGTGAGTTCGAGGCCAGCCTGGTCTACAAAGTGAGTCCAGGACAGCCAAGGCTACACAGAGAAACCCTGTCTAGAAAAACAAAAACAAAAACACAGAGAGAGAGAGAAACAGAGAGAGAGACAGACAGAGAGAGAGAGACAGAGAGAGAGAGAGAGAGAGACAGAGAGAGAGAGACACACACAGAGAGAGAGCGCGCGCGAGCGCCCCGGGGGAGGAAAAACAAATTGAGAGTTATGGGGGCAAAAGCCGACAGTGCGCGCGGGGGACCCCACACTCAACTGGGATGAGCCATGAACTCTGACAGCCAGGGGCGGGAGACGGGAAGGGGGCAAAGCACGCCCTGCTGCGGGGGGCGAGAGGAAGGGTCCTCCAAAGCCGGCTTGGCTGGGAGCCGGGAAGCGCCCGCGGGCGGGCGGGCGGGCTGCGCTCGCTCCCCCGTTCCCGGCAGTGGGCGCGTCCGCGGGGCGCGGGCCCAGCGCGGTTCGGACCGCACCATGTTCTCAGCCGGGGGTGGGGGAGGAGCTCGACTCACCCAGGAGCTGGAGGAGGGGGCGGACACGGCGGTGGGAGTCTCGGGGACGCTGGCCGCGGCCCGGTCGGTGTCCCTCTCCCGGTAGATCTTGTAGAGCCGGGGACCGAGGACGCAGCTCAGCAGCTTCGCCATGGCCCCGGCTCCGGCCGCTGCTCCTCGGCCTCAGGTCCCCGCCGGCCCCGCCCTCGGCCTCCGGGGCGCTGCGTGTGTGACGTCAGCACGTACCGGCTCTGCCCTGTGGCGGGGTCCGGCCCGGCGTCCTGGCCGCGAAAGAAGGGTTCCGCGCAGTTTGGGTCTGCGGTGCACCGACGGTCGCGAATTAGTCGGAGGCGTGCTGAACCCCTGGAGTAATAATGATCGTAACAATAATAAGTAATTAATAATAATGATAATATAACTCCGCCATACACAGTGGTGCACATCTTTAATCCCAGCACTCAGGGAAGCAGAGGCAGGGGGTATCTGTGAATTCAAGGCCAGCCTGGTCTACAAAGTGAGTCCAGGACAGCCAGGGCTACACAGAGAAACCCTGCCTGGAAAAACCAAAACCAAAACAAAAACAAAAACAAAAACAGTGGGGCTGGAGAGATGGTTCAGAGATTAAGAGCACTGTCTCCTCCACGGTGGCTCACAGCCATCTATAATGTGACATGCTGCCCTCTTCTGGCCTGCAGGTGTATATGCAGGCAGAGCACTCATACAAATAAATATTTTTTCTTTTTTTTTTAAAGTTATAGCTGGGTGTGGTGACACACACCTTTAATCCCAGCACTTGGGAAGTAGAGGCAGGCATATTGATGTGAGTTTCAGGCCAGCCTGGTCTACAAAGCGAGTCCAGGACAGCCAAGGCTACACAGAGAGACCCTGTCTCAAAAAACAAAACAAAGCAAAAAGACAGTTATGCTAGGCTTCTGGTGGGACTGGAGGAGAGGAGGGAGGGGAGCTGATATCAGGCTGTAAAGCAGTTTAAAAATAAATATATAAATGAAGAGAAAAATATGCCCTGGTGTGAGTGAACCTTTTTTTCTTTGCCTGGCTCTAATGTCAGCTCTGGAACGATTGCTGGATGAGACAACCCTGGGATATTGAGAGAGACGGAGACAGAGACAGACAAGGAGACAGAGAGATTTATAGATAAACCTCTAAAACAGTTATTAAAACAGGTAACCCAATCTGCCCAGTGTAGCGGCACCCACCTTTGACAGGCAGGCGTGTTGGCAGATGGCTATCTTGAATTCCAGGCCGCCTTGGTCTACATATGTGGCGAGTTCTAGGCCATTCAGGTCTACATAGAGAAACCCTGTCTCAAAGTGCAAGGTTGAAGGCATGTGTCACCGCCACACCAAAATTCTTTCCAATTTTTAAAAATTAAGTTGTGTCTGCATCCATATAGGCATACAGCCTGCGAGTCTGAGAGTTTTGGATTAGCCGCGTTGACAGAGGAGATTTCAAGACAGTCTTAAGCAGATCTATAAGGAAAAGAAGCAAGCCAGTGAGCAGTACCCTCCATGGCCTCTGCGTCAGCTCCTGCCTCTGGGTTCCTGTCCTGACTTCCTTCAGTGATAAACTACGATATAAACCTTTTCCTCCTCGAGGTGCTTTGGTCGTGGTGGTTCATCACGGCAACATCAACCCTAACTAACACACTTCACTAGGGCTCCCCCAGGTCTGCTTTTGTTTGTTTTTTACTTTTTATTTTTGAAGCAAGGCCTCCCTCTGTAGCCCTAGCTATCCTGGAGCTCACTGTGTAGACCCAAGTGCTGAGACTAAAGGTGCATACTACCCTACCTACCTTAGTTAGGGTCTCTATTGCTGTGATGAGACCCCAGGACCAGAAGCAACTTGGGGGAAAATGGTTATTTCATCTTCCACTTCCACGTCACAGTCCATCATGAAAGTAGTCAACGCGGGAACTCAGGTCAGGTGGGATCCTGGAGGCAGGAGCCTGATGCGGGGGCCTGTGGTGGAGCACTGGCTTCTGGCTGAGTAAGCACTGAGCCTGCTTTCTTATCCCACGCAGGATCGCAGGTCCAGGTGTGCACCATCCGCAGTGAGCAGAACCCTCCTACAGCAGTCATCAACCAAGACAGTTCCCTGCAGACATGCCTGTAGGTCAGTCCTACGGAGGCGTTTCCTGGATTAAGATTCGTTTTCCCCACAGGGCCCTAACGTGTAAAGTTGACATTAAAAACTAACCAGCACGCCGAGCATGGTGGCGCACGCCTATAATCCCAGCACTCGGGAAGCAGAGGCAGGTGGATCGCTGTGAGTTCGAGGCCAGCCTGGTCTACAAAGTGAGTCCAGGACAGCCAAGGCTACACAGAGAAACCCTGTCTCAAAACAAACAAACAAACAAACAATAAATAAATAAATAAAAAACCCAAACCTAACCAGCACATTTTATGTGAAGGTCAGGGGGCAGCTTGGGAGATTTGGTTCTTTCCCCTCACCATGCGGGTTCAGAGGGCTGAGCTCAGACTGCTGGGCCTGGTGGCAAAGACCTTTTACCCTTGACACCATGTCGCCATCCCAAAAGAAAATAATTTCATGGCTGGGGATATAGCTCAGTGTCAAAGAGCTTGCTCTGTATTTGGAATAAGCAGCTAGCTGTTCATAAGGATGCATGCCTGTCTCCTCATACTTTTGGAGGCGGGTGAGCAAGATTTCAAGGTCATCTCTGGCTACACAGTGGGTTTGAAGTCAAACCTGAACAACTTGAAACCCTGCCTCAAAAAAACAAAAAAGACAAACAAACAAAAGCAACTAACTAACTAACTAAAATATTATAAACAAACAGAGTTGTCCAGGCCACTGTTACACTTCTCCTTGAGTAAGAGCTAAAGACACTCCTCAGAAGTTCTGGAACGGTCTATGATATGCCAGGTAACAGGAAGAGTCGTTGGAGATCACATATGGCCTGGATGTACAGTTTAGTGCCGCGTGCCAAGGACATCAACAAGCAACTCCTTCCACACGAGAGAGCAGCTCGCACCAGGACCTGACTCCACAGCCAGACAGATGGAGCCTCCCTCTCCCCGAGAAGGCGTGCAAGGGCCTTTTATCTCCCCCACACTCTCCTTCTCTCCCGGGGCCCCCCACCTCCGGGCCAGGAAGTGTGGCCCCTTTATCTGTGCTCTGCTTCCTCCCTGGAAACACCAGCTCTCGGGAGCAGGGGCGCTTGGCAGGCTCTCCCCATGGCGGTGGCCGCCGCCCTCCTTCTGCTCCTGTGTGGGCTCCCCCAGGCTGCTGCAGGTAAGGCCTGGGGGATTTGAGATGCTGGGAGGGGCTGCTACTGCTGCCCCTTAGCGCTTCTGAAGAGGCACGTGACTCAAGGAGACAGACTGACCTTGTCTGAAGCCTCCTTAGTTCTGGGGAGCCCAGAGGCATCACAGCCCTAGGTTTACAGTTTCCTGTAGTTTAAAAAAAGATATAAGCGCTGGGCCTGGGAGTGTAGCTCAGAGAGTGCGTGCCTAGCATATACAGAGTCCTTGGTTTGTCTCCAGCCAAGAGTTTGATCCGTGTTACCACATAAACTTGGCATGGTGTGCAGTGCCTGTAACCCCAGAACCCGGGAGGAGACTGCAGCAAGCTCGGGCAAGCCAGGTGATCTTCACCTACACAGCCAATGCGAGACTACAAGATGAGGGTCTTGCTGTGTGGCCGTCATGGTGACTCTTCTAATATACGTCTCCCCGGGTGTGTCTGTGAGGGCATTTTCAGTGTGAGGAGACTGTTGTTGTTTGTTTCTGAGACAGGGTTTCTCTGTGTAGCCTTGGCTGTTCTGGACTTGCCGTATAGACCAGGCTGGCCTCGAACTCACAGGGATCCACCTGCCTCTGCCTCCCGAGTGCTGGGATTAAAGGTGTGGGCCACCACTTCCCAGCTTCCAGAGAGTTTTAACTAAGGAGGGAAGAGCTACCCTGCATGTGGTTGGCACCACCCAGTGGGCTGGCGTCCTAGAGAAAATAAGAACAAGGAAAGGACAAAGCCCATGAGCCAAAATAAGTCTTAGTTCTAGCCGAGCAGTGATGGTGGCACAGCCGCCTAATCCCAGCACTCAGAAGACAGAAGCAGGCAGATGTCTTAGTTCGAGGACAAGAGAAACCCCATCTGGAAAAACCAAATCATCCTCCTCCTCCTCCTCCTCCTCCTCCTCCTCCTCCTCCTCCTTTAACTTGCTTTAGCTGGGCATTTTGTCAAATCAATGAGAAAGCCACAGTAGCCCAGGCTGGTCTTGAACTCTCAGCTCAAGCATTCCTCTTTCTTCTGCCTCCTGGATGCTGTGATTGCATCTGTATGCCACCACGCCCGGCTCACAGCTCCACTTATTTTACTTATTTATTTTGTTTGTTTGTTTTGGGATTGAGTATTGCGTTATACTCGCCTTGGCTGGCCTGGTACTCATAATGTAGGGCAATCCCCCTTCCTCATTTTCCCAAGTGCCAGGACGGGCTACCACACTTGGCTCGGTTCCCTTTAGAAAATAAAAACAACAAGCTGGGCAGTGGTGGCGCACGCCTTTAATCCCAGCACTCGGGAGGCAGAGGCAGGCGGATCCCTGTGAGTTCGAGGCCAGCCTGGTCTACAAAGCGAGACCAGGACAGCCAAGGCTACACAGAGAAACCCTGTCTCGAAAAACAAAAACAAAAACAAAAAACCAGATGAGTAAATGTTTGAAGGGATAAGGGCTCTCACCAACCATCACAGCCTCCTTCTGTCCTGACCCAGAACCTCTCTGGCAAGGAAAGATGGAAGGCCTTTGTCCTCTTTCCTCCACCTCCCCGACTCTTTCTGGGGCTCACGTACCCCAGGAGAGCCTTGAACTCCTTAAGCAGCTGAAGATGACTGCGGGTGCTGGAGTTCCAGGCATGCACCAGCAGGTTCAGTTCATGGGTTTGTGCCCTGCTGGGGGCCAAAGTCCATGTTTCGTGCATAACAGTCAAGCACTGTGGCAGCTGAGTGCTGGGTACAGAACCCCAAACCTCAGGCGAGCACCGAGACTAAGCCACACCTCCAGCCCGCCTCCTTTCTTTATAGTATTCTCGTGGAAGGGGTGCTCACCCGCTAATCCAGCGCTTGGAGACCCCAGAGGAAGAGGAAGGCAGGAGGTAAAGTGGGCTTGCTGACGGTATGGACGGACGGCTCTAGTCTGACGCCACCATTTCTCCACAGACAGCATCCAGAGCATCTATGTGGTCTCAGGGGAGTCAGTGGAGCTGCCGTGTCCCTCGCCACCCTCCCTGCCCTCCCTGCACGGGGGCCAGCTCCTCACCTGGTTCCGAAGCCCTGCAGCAGGCGACTCCACCATCTTGGTGGCCCAGGTCCAAGTGGACAGGCCGGCGGCCTCAGATCTTGGGAGACCTGAAGATGAATCCAGGTTCCGACTCCTTGGGAACTATTCCTTATTGCTGGAGGGGCCCAGGGATGGCGAGGCTGGGCGGTACTGGTGCACAGTGATGGGTCAGAACCACAAGTACCAGAACTGGAGAGTGTATGACGTCTCTGTGCTCAAAGGTGAGTTGGGCTGTGAAGACCTCTCTGCGCACTAGAGGAGGCCACACAAGGAACTGAAGGGTCCTTCTCTTCCCGCCAGGATCCCAGTTCTCAGTGAAGTCTCCGGACGGTCCCTCTTGCTCTGCCCTCCTGTGCTCTGTGGTCCCCGCCAAGCGTCTGGACTCTTCCGTGACCTGGCTAGAGGGGAGGAATACAGTGAGAGGACATGTTCAGTACTTCTGGGGAGATGGGGCTGCCCTGCTCTTGGTGTGTCCTACAGAGGGGGTTCCCGAAACCAGGGCCCGTAGGCCGAGGAACATCCGCTGTCTTATGCCTCAGAACAAAAGATTCAGCTTTAGCCTGGCAGGTAAGGTGAGGGAGGGAACGGAGGGGTGGTGTTCTCTCTAGCACATCTCTCAGATTTAAGGGAGAGGGCAAACCAAGCTGGTAACTTGAAGGTGACTTTCCAATAGGGAAAAGCTCCCCCACCAAATCCATCACAAAGAAAGGTTGATTAAACCAACGTCCTGAAGGAACAGACCAGACCAGGAGCCAAGACCACCTTCACTGGGACATGCCACTGTTTAGAAAGACCAACTTCACTGGGACATGCCACTGTTTAGAAAAGGGTTAATCTAGGGGCAAAGAGAGAGCCCAGCTAAGTAAAGGGCTTGCAACGCAAACATGAAAATCCAAGTTTGAACTCAGAAGTCATACAAAAAGGTCCCAGTCATGGTGATGCCTGCCTATAGCCCCCACATTGGGGAGACAAGGACACATGGAGCCCTGGGGCTCTCCAGGCAGCCAGCCTGGCCTGCTTCTAGAGCTCCAGGCCATGAGAGAGCCTCTCTCTCTCTCTCTCTCTCTCTCTCTCTCTCTCACACACACACACACACACAAAGGTGGAATTCTCCTAATGGACTACAGTTGTGTTGACCTCCAGCCTTCACACACATGCATGCACACACATACCCACACGAACACACAGGCATGCTCACCCCCCCACATGAACACACTCACACCCACATGAACACACACACACACAGGCATGCTTGCACACCACACCTACATGAGCACCCACCCACCCACATGAGCACACCCACACCCACATGAACACTCACACAGGCATGAGGCATGCTCGCACATGTACACCCACATGAACACACACACACACATGAGCACACCCACACACATTAACACACACACCCTCCCACATGCACACACCCACACCCACATGAACACACATACACCCACATGAGCACACACACACGAGCACACACATACTCACATGAACACACACCACATGAGCACACACACATACACATGAACACACCCACACACACATGGACACACATACGCCCACATGAACACTCACACAGGCATGAGGCATGCTCGCACATGTACACCCACATGAACACACACACACACATGAGCACACACACACACATGAGCACACACACACACATGAACACACATACGCCCACATGAGCACTCACACGGGCATGCTCGCACACACAGGAACAGGCTGGTCCAAGCAGGCCGTGAGAGGCAGAAGGAAGATCGGAAGTGTGAGGACAGCCTTGGCTGTGTAGTGAGTTCAAAGCCAGCCTGCTTCACATGTGATCCCTAAATAAAATAAAATAAAGTAAAAATGAAGTGCCAGGCAGTGGTGGCGCACACCTTTAATCCCAGCACGCAGGGAGGCAGAGGCAGGCAGATCACTGTGAGTTCGAGGCCAGCCTGGTCTACAAAGCGAGTCCAGGACAGCCAAGGCTACACAGAGAGACCCTGTCTCGAAAAACCAAATAAATAAATAAATAAATGGGCATTATACGGAGAGCGGACGCTACTAGATGTAGAATCACCCATTTATAAGTCAGAGAGAGGAGCGAGCGGCCATTGTTTCAAGGCCCAGCGAATGAATTCATGAACGACGGATGAATAAGCTAATGAAGACATGGAAACCGTAAAGCAATCTTTTGTCCTCTTCCATCTTCACGTGTGTGCTGTGCGTGCATGGGTGCGTGCGTATGTGCGTATGTATGTATATGTGTGTGTATGTGCGAGTGTGTGTGTGTGCATGCGCATTTTCGCATGGTGTGGGCACTGCCCGTCATTCTTGTTTTGCTGTCTTTGTTTGGCAGCTTCCACAGAACCTTCTCCCACGGTTTGCGCCTCTCCTCCGAGCTGGGATGTGCCCTGGATGCTGGTGCTGCTGTTCACAGTAGGCCAAGGCATCGTCATCACAGCTCTCAGCATTGTGCTCTGGAGGCGGAGGGCCCGGGGGTCTCAGGACAGAGGTGCGTCTTTTCCCACAGAGGTCACCTGGGTGTGAGGCGAAGGGCTGGGCTCGCGTCTACGCTCTGGCCTCTGTCTGCTCTGGGGGAGGGGTGACGAGGACAACACTCACCCCTGAACTAGCTGGTGACTTCTGTACATCACATGGCCTTTTCTCCCCCAGAACCCTCAATTCCTCGCTTCAAACCTGAAGTCCAGGTTTATGAGAACATCCACTTGGCCCGCCTCGGGTAAGGAACAACCAGGGGGTGGCGGGTTACACCCCACACGGCCTGAGCACGGGAGATCATTGCCTGGAAACTGGGGTTGGATTGCAGGTGAGGGTCCTGGCTCCTGAGAAGGTGCAGTTGTTCTAACATAACCTTTTGCTTTGCAAACCCTGCAGCCCGCCCACCCACAAGACCAGGTGACCTTGGAGCATCTGCCTCGGACAGCCTGACCTACTCTCCTGTGTCCCCCGCATCTGGCACCTGAAAGATTCCCTGCAAACCTTGGCAAGGGGGTGGGGGGCTGAGGACATGACTCCACGTGACTCTACTTCCCCTTGGTGTCCAACAGCCACCAAGCTAGAGGGGGGGGCAGGGATGACATAAGGAGGGGAGTAACATCATTCTTTCTGTCATGTCACCTACAAAAGAAGGTGTGGTCTCCTGTCTTGAGGAGGGACTCAGAGCGAGAAGTGGGATGGGTCTGCAGTCTCCGCCGTCAGGAGGGACAAGAAAGCCAAGAGACTGGAGAAGTGGTGGGACACCTGTTGTAGGAGAGCCTAAAGACACGTGTGGGGAGAAGCAAGGAAGAGAGGGGATGCAGAGGCTGAGCTGGGGGGGAGCTGACTGCTGAGCTGGGGGGGAACTGACTGCTAAGCTGGCGGGGGGAGCTGACTGCTGAGCTGGGGGGGAGCTGACTGCTGAGCTGGGGGGGGAGCTGACTGCTGAGCTGGGGGGGGAGCTGACTGCTGAGCTGGGGGGGAGCTGACTGCTGAGCTGGGGGGGAGCTGACTGCTGAGCTGGGTGGGTGTGGGGGGAGCTGACTGCTGAGCTGGGGGGGAGCTGACTGCTGAGCTGGGTGGAGTGGGGGGGAGCTGACTGCTGAGCTGGGGGGGAGCTGACTGCTGAGCTGGGGGGGGAGCTGACTGCTGAGCTGGGGGGGGAGCTGACTGCTGAGCTGGGGGGGGAGCTGACTGCTGAGCTGGGGGGGAGCTGACTGCTGAGCTGGGTGGAGTGGGGGGGAGCTGACTGCTGAGCTGGGGGGGAGCTGACTGCTGAGCTGGGGGGGGAGCTGACTGCTGAGCTGGGGGGGGAGCTGACTGCTGAGCTGGGGGGGAGCTGACTGCTGAGCTGGGGGGGAGCTGACTGCTGAGCTGGGTGGAGTGGGGGGAGCTGACTGCTGAGCTGGGTGGGGTGGGGGGAGCTGACTGCTGAGCTGGGGGGGGAGCTGACTGCTGAGCTGGGGAGGAGCTGACTGCTGAGCTGGGGGGGGAGCTGACTGCTGAGCTGGGGGGGAGCTGACTGCTGAGCTGGGGGGGAGCTGACTGCTGAGCTGGGGGGGAGCTGACTGCTGATCTGGGGAGGAGCTGACTGCTGAGCTGGGGGGGAGCTGACTGCTGAGCTGGGGAGGAGCTGACTGCTGAGCTGGGGGGGAGCTGACTGCTGAGCCGGGGGGGAGCTGACTGCTGAGCTGGGTGGGGGGGGAGCTGACTGCTGAGCTGGGGGGGGAGCTGACTGCTGAGCTGGGGGGGAGCTGACTGCTGAGCTGGGGGGGAGCTGACTGCTGAGCTGGGTGGGTGTGGGGGAGCTGACTGCTGAGCTGGGTGGGTGGGTGAGGAGCTGACTGCTGAGCTGGGGGGGGGGGGGAGCTGAAGCCCTAAATGGCAGATGTGGATAGCAGAGAACACTGAAGATTCAAGGGCTTCCAAGTAAATCAGACCCCAGATCTCCTCAGATGGAGGGAACCCAGCCCAAAGGCGGATGCCTCCTCTCAGCCCCACCAGGGCACTCCCATTATCCCCGCCTCACAGGCACCTTCCTCTGTGGTTCCCCATGGGCATGAGCAGCTTATCACTTCCGGCTCCCCGAGAGCTCTGCCCCTGGCACCCACGTGTCCCACCGCTATCTCCCTGGGCAGAGGAAGCATGTACAAGGCGGCAGATAGACCCCTTCGGCGTGAGTGCTCCCAGGCCGTCTGAACAGAGGACAGCTCTGGGCCTGGGGAAGTGAAGAAAGCATCAGTGCTTCGTCCTGGCCTCCTCCCCAAGGAGCTGGGCTCCGGGCTGCACCCTCGCAGGCAGCTCTGCCAGGCGCACTCTCTGACTCTTGGTTCACGCTTGGCTCTCAATGGAGAGGGCAGCTTTCTTCGACTCTGGAGCCTTCACACTGCAGCAGCTTAAGCTCAGGTGTTGGCAGGAAAGAGGACGAGAGCGACACAGATGGAAGCTGGGTGCGTGGGGGAGGGGCTAGGAGGGGGCGGGGCGGGGTAACACACCACTGAGGTCCTAGTGTGCCAGTCCAACCCACTACACAACTACAGTTCATTCTTGTGTGTGTTGTGTACATACATGTGCACATGTGCACACACCAGTGATGTGTGGAAGACGTCAGATGTCCCGCTCTATCCCTTCGAGACAGAGTCTCTCATTCAACTTGGAGCTAGGCTGATGGCCAGCAAGCCCCACAGATCCTCCCGTCTCTGCCCCCTGCTGGCACTGGGGCTACAAACAACTCACGTGTAGCTAAAGTCAGCTTTTTATTTTAATTTTTAAAAATGTTTGCCTGCATGTGTGTCTCTGCACTGCCCGAGGAAGTGAGACTTCCTGGGACTGGAATGGGAAATGACTGTGAACCACCACATGGGTGCTGGGAATTGAACTCAGGTCCTCTGCAAGAACAGCCAGTGCTCTTAACCACTGAGCCATCTCTTCAGGCCCCCTCCCCCTGGCGGATCTGTGCTGCCCTCTAGAGTTCATTCTTAAAGTGCACCCTTGTGTTGGGCATGGTGGCGGCGCCTTTAATCCCAGCACCTGGGAGGCAGAGGCAGGTGGATCGCTGCGGGTTTGAGCCCAGCCTGGTCTACAGAAAAAGTCCAGGACAGCCAAAGCTACACAGAGAAACCTTGTTTCAAAAAATAAACAAAAACAAACAAAACACATCTTTGTGTGTTTCATCACCACTACATGTGACTGCAACAGTATCAGGACCATAGACAGCCCTCTTACTATTTTTACATATTATTTATTTGTTTTTGGGTGGTGTAAGGGGTTGAACCCAGGGCCTTGTGGACGGTAGGCAAGCACTCTATCACTGAGCTACGGCACTTCCCAATAGCCCTCTCATTAAATGTACTCCTTACGGTTCCCCAGGGCAGCCCTCCTTTCTCGAGACCCTCAGATACCAAGTTACAGCTTTTCAGGCAGTACCCTACCCCTCAGCAGCCCCGGTGCCACTTTCGTCCCTTTGCCTGGGACCCACAGCTCGTTCAGAGCAGCTGACCTGGGGCATCTTGAGAAAAGACTGCAGGGGTTCCTTATGAGGCGAGGCTAGGGACGGACGCATGCGTGCAGGAGGCGGGACTCCAGGAATCGGGTCTGTACCCAGGTGTTGGGTTCCATGGCTGAGGTTTTCATACAAAGTCACCTTCTTAAGCATGTTGCAGAAACATCTGCACAGGTGTTTTCATGTCCACGGTGACGTCGGAGTCCTGGATTGACAGTTGTGGACTCACAGGCTAGGGGAAGATATGTACCCCCAGCGCAAAGATGGCCGCCAGGAGCAGCAGGGTGGCGAGGGGGAGGCTTGGGAGCCACCGCGAGGCAGCTCTGTTGCATAGGTCCTGCTCACAGCAATGGTGCCGCAGGGTGTAGGACTGTGACCAATAGGTGGTGCGGCCCAGCAGAGGGCACTGGGCCCTTGGGAGGCAGCCTTTCCTCTCGATGGCCTCCTCGTTTCGATCTGTGGGATGAAGGAAGAATGCTGAGGTTGAGGCAGCAGGAACAGCAGACAAGAGAGAGAGAGACGAGGAGTCATGCCAAGAGCGGCCATTGGAGCAGAGTCCTACCTGAGGTGCCAACAGTGATCCCACACACCTCGTCTTCCTGACACTCCCTGGGTACAGGGTAGCAGGGAGTGGCAAAGCTGCAGGTGTGACAGTGGAGTCGTCCTCTGTCTGGGGAAGTGGTGAGACCTGTTGGGTCAGCAGAGATCAAGGCCGGGAGGAGAAGGTGAGAGGCAAAGCCCGGAGGACCTGGGGCCTGGCTCACAGAGAGTGACACACAAAGGAGGAAGAGGGCACACAGGCAAGGAAAAGCCAGGCAAGAGCAAGAGGGAGGCAGTGTCGGGGCTGGAGAGCTGGCTCAGCGTAAGAGCACTGTCTGCTCTTCCAGAGGACCTGAGTTCAATTCCCAGCAACCACATGGTGGCTCACAACCATCTGTAGTGAGATCTGGTGTCCGCTTCTGGTGTGCAGGTGTACATGCAGGCAAAACACTCATATACAATAAATAACATTTTAAAAAAAGAGGGAGACAGTGATCAGGAGAGGCAGACAGGAACAAACAAAAAAAAAGAGAGAGAGAGAGAGAGAGAGAGGGAGACAGTGATCAAGAGAGGCAGACAGGAACAGAGGCCAAGAGAGACAGGCCAGTGGAGCAGCGATGCAGATGTGAGCCAGATGTGAGCAGGAGGGGGAGACACAGAAGTTAGCTGGGTGGCACCAGAGACAGAGCAAGAAGCAGGAGATAGCATTACCAAGGCACCCGGCACAAAGCCCAGTGTGAGAGGCAAAGGCAGGAACAGACAGCTGGTCTCAAGTGCTCCCCCATCCCTCTGGCCTTGAGACAGCCCAGGCTGGCCTGGGAGACCGGACCCTCCCCCCTCAGACTCCCAGTGTCCGACACGCCCCCATTTCTCTTCACCTCCACCCTCTCACCCTCCACCCCATCCCTGGCACAGGACCCCGTCTTAGCCGTCCACCCCTGTGGATGCCCCGTCTCCCCTTACCCAGTACCCCTGAGAGGAACAGGATGCTGAGGAGGAAGGCGCTGGACAGGCCCATGGCAGGACCGGCTCAGCAGTCTGGGAGAGTGTGACCGTCAGAGCACAGCTGGCCGAGACGGGGAGGAACCAGCAAACAAACAGATCCAGTGGGAGAATCCGGGGTGTGGAAAAGACAAATTTGCAACAGCTCTCTGCTCCTCCACCTGCGCCTCACTCCTGCCAGTGCTGCCTGAAGGGTCTTCCCCCGCTTCCTCTGTGTTTGTTAACTGTCTGCCTCTCTACAGTCGTGTCTGGCACCTTCCCTCCTGCTCCCCTCACTCCCTTCAGCTCAAGCTGTTCCCATTTCACTTTGCTTTGTGTCTATCTCCCCCCCACCCCCCTCTGCCCACCCCAAGAGCTTATATGCCTCTCAAGGTCACGCTCTGAACCCTCTCCTGCCCTAGATGCCTAGAGTATCAGCAAAGCCCACCCCCCCATCCCCACACCCCACCCCACCTACAAAGCCAGGCTGTTGTGGCGGGAGGGGGGGCTGCCCCACCTAGCTCACATCCCTTTGATTCACACAACCCCCCCCCAAGCTTCAACATTGCTACCCCATAATTATCCCTCTTCGTTTTACTATGTTGCCGGAAAGAATTAGTCAGGAGCTGAGCTGCTGAAGGACTTATGTCCGTCCTCTGAGAAGAGACTGGAAAAGGAAGCTTGGCTTCCAGCAGGCAGAGTGGCATTAAGGGAGGTTAGGGACGAAGAGGCTGGGTGCGGACAGGGAGCCGGAGGGTTTGTCCATCTCATGGGCGTCCCTGGGCTCCAGTCGTAGTACCGGCGACGTCACAAAGAGGACTACAGCAAGGAAGAAGGTGCTGGGCATCTTGTTTCACCCCGGAAATGCCTGAAGATGCCACAGATCTTTTCTCCATAGGAACTGTATTAACATTCACCATATCAAAAACTAGCCTGGCTGGTGAGACAGTTCAGTAGGTGCGAGCGCGGCTGTGTGGGCCCTGGGACCAGCATACAGGCGGAAAGAGAACCGACTGCGTAGAGTCGTCCCCTGGCCACACAACGCAGGACGCCACCCATTCACCTGCACCCGGACGGACACGCAAATAATAAAGTGTATTAACTTATTTTGGGGGGCTCTTGGGGGAGGGCCTGGACTGGAACTTACTACGTAAACCAGGTTCACCTTGAGCTCACAAAGACCCGCCTGCCTCTGGGCCTGCGCTACCACACCTTAAAGACTTTTTATTTTCAGTTGTGTGTGTGTGTGTGTGCACGCGCGTGTGTGTGCATGTGGGTGCACGGACAGATGCTTGTGAGTGCAGGAGCCCAGAGGCCCGAGAGAACATTGGCTCCGCGGAGCTGTGGTTACTGCTCTGCTGTCCGACACGGGCACTGGGAAAGACGCTGTTCTGGAGGAGAAGCAAGTGTTCTTTTGTTTGTTTGGTTTTCGAGACAGAGTCTCTCTGTGTAGCCTTGACTGTCCTGGACTCACTTTGTAGACCAGGCTGGCCTCGAACTCACAGCGATCCGCCTGCCTCTGCCTCCTGAGTGCTGGGATTAAAGGCGTGCGCCACCATGCCCGGCTGCAGCAAGTGTTCTTATCCACTGCCTTATCTATCTATTTCTCCAGCCCTAAAAAAGAAAGAAAGAAAGAAAATTACGGGGGCTGGAGAGATGGCTCAATAGTTTAGAGCGCTTGTTGCCCTTGCAGAGGACCCAAGTTCGAATCCCAGTATCCACACGGTGGCTCACACCCAACTGCAACTCCAGCTCCAGGGCGTTGGATGTATTTTTATACCAGGCACACACAGGGGGCACACACAGGGGCCACACACAAGGGGCACACACAGGGGGCACACACAGGGGGCACACACAAGGGGGGCACACACAAGGGGGGCACACTACATGTAGGCAAAACATTCATTCACATAAAACAAACCTTTAAAAAAATTATAAAGGAAGCCAAGTGTGGTGGCACATGTCTATAATCCCAGCATGCAGGAGGCTGAGACAAGAGGATTTGCCTAAATCTGAGGCCAGCCTGGTCTACATGCTGAGCTCCAGGCCAGCCTAGGCTATGTGTAAGACTGTGCCTCAACAATCAAACACACACACACTATATATATATATAATAAAATATGCAGGGCATTTAAAATTGGTATTGAAGCCAGGCATGGTGACTCATGTAATCCCAGCATGAGGTGCAGAAGCAGGAGAATCAGGGGTTCAAAGCCCATCAGCTAGCTAAATAAATAACTAGGCATAGTTTGACTCATTTAACAAATAAAAGCAAATGTGTATTACATGTTAGGAAGGCATAGTTTTGTGAAAACTAATAATTAGCCTCCAACGGCCCAGAGAGAGGCGCAGCATTGTTTTACGTATCCGGGATCCCATTTAAGGTGGTTGTAATCAAAGGTGCCTGGGTTTTCATAGCCTACTTCACCTGGGACGTGGGTGAGCAAGAGCAACCCTCAGATACAGGATTCAAAGAGGAAGGCTCTTGGGGAGGGTTCTGGAGGGGCTTAGGGTCCCCCCCTCCCCCCCCCCGCCCCGGGTCGGGGTGTTCTTGGGCCACCATCGGTAACTGCTGCTGAGAACGGGTGGGGGGCGTCTGGGGCTTCAGAGGATGCTCGAGTCACCCATGGGGCCTCTCCCTGTCCCCATTGGGGCCCTGGTGCCTGCTCGGGGAGACTCTTTCCTCGCTTTTATTGCCCTATAAAGCTCAAGGCAGGGGGGATATAAGGCTGGCAGAGCAGAGCTGAGAGGGGGGTGGGCGGGAGGGAGACGCACTGCTGGCATCAGCAGACATGGTGAACCCCCAGATGGTCGGGATCCTGCTCGGCGCCCTGCTAGGGGCTGCCTCGGGTAAGGAGGGAGCTCGCGCGCCTCTGGCACTGGCTTGTCCTCTCCTGTGCCAGGGCTCCTCAAAGGGCCGCCGGGTCCCACACCTCTCCTTTCCTGCCAGGACACCGCATGCGGTGCTACGACTGCGGCGGAGGCCCCAGCAACTCCTGCAAGCAGACAGTGACCACCTGCGGCGAGGGTGAGCGCTGCGGCTTCGTGGACCGCAAACCTCAAGCCAGCTCGGAACAAGCCAAGCAACGTGAGTGCAGGTCGCCCACCCGCCCCTTTCCCGCGGCTTTTGGCTTTTAACCAGCCCCCTCTTTAATCCTGCCGCCATCCACGCTTCCAAGTTCAGTCTGGCTCTGGGCAGATGGTGCCTCTGTCGTAGCAGAACACTGTCACCCTGCTGGCTCCGGGCACTAAGCATCAAGGAGCCCACACCCCTCAGGTTCGCACCTCCTTCCCTTTCTCTCCATGAAGAGAGACAGACAGACAGACAGACAGACACACACACACACACACACACACACACACACACACACACACACACACACACAGAGAGAGAGAGAGAGAGAGAGAGAGAGAGAGAGAGAGAGAGAGAGAGGTTGCTTATATGGTTTTACTATTTTATTTTGAAACCATTTGATCTGACAGGAAAATTACAAAAGAAATCCAGAGTTCCTGTTTGTGCCCAATTTCTTCAGATGCTAACATCACCAAGATCAGAAAAGGACTAATTAACCTAGACTTAGATTCAGTGGGACCCTCACATCTTTTTCCTGGCCCAAGCTCAAAGCAGATACCCCACTGACTTTATTAATTTATTTAAAGTAATGACTTTGTTTCTTTGGTTTGTGTTTTTGGCTGATTTGATTGGTTGGTTGGTTGGTTGGAAACCGGGTCTTACTGTGTAGTTTTGGCTGGCCTGGAACTCCTATGTAGACCAGGCTGGACTTGAACTCACAAAGATCTGCTTGCTTCTACTTCCTGAGTGCTGAGACTGAAGTCAGGTATGAGCCACCATGCCTTGCTTAAAATGATATTTTAAAAATATTTTATTTTATGTGCATGAGTATTTTCCTGCATGTATGTGTACCACAGGTGTACCTGCTGCCTGCAGAGGACAGAAGAGGGGGTAAAATCCTCTGAGACTGGAATTGTGGGTGATGTGAGCCACCAAGTGGGTGCCGGGAGCTGAACCATGTCCTCTGTAAGAGCAGTGAGTGCTCTTAACCACTGGGCCAGCTCCTCAGCCCCGCTTGTTATTGTTTTTAAACCATTTATTTTTTTTAATATTTATTTATTTATTATTATGTATACAGTGCTCTGCCTGCATGTACTCCTGCACACCAGTAGAGGGCATTAGATCACATTATAGATGGCTGTGAGCCACCACGTAGTTGCTGGGACTTGAACTCAGGACTCTGGAGGAACAGTCAATGCCCTTAACCTCTGAGCCATCTCTCTGGCCCCTGAATCATTTATTTTATTTTATTTTTTTTATTTTTTTGTCTTTCGAGACAGGGTCTCTCTGTGTAGCCTTGGCGGTCCCAGACTCACTCTGTAGACCAGGCTGGCCTCGAACTCACAGAAAAAAAAATTTTTTTTAAACAGATTTTTAAGACGGGGCCTCATATGCCCCAAGCTGGCCTCAGACCAGCTATGAATCCAAGCATGACCCTGGCCATGTGTTCCTTCTTCCTCCACACACTGTGCACAACCACGGCCTGTTTATTTTGGTATTGCAGGTGGAATCCAGGACTTGTTGCACTGTAGGCATTTTACCAAGTGAGCTACATTCCCTCCTCTCTGATGTTTTGTTGGGACTGGATCTTAATATAGGGCCCAGGGTAGCCTTTAACTCAGTGTGTTGATCAGACTGCCCTTGAGCTCCTGGCAATCCTCCTGCCTCAGCCTCCAGAACAGCTGTTGTAGGTGTGTGCCACTATGACCAGCAATGCTGGGTTACTTTACAGATTGTCCCTTTTGAATTCAGCTGTGGTTTTCCCATGTGGAGGCTGAGGCAGGATTGGCACTGAGTTCCTGAGATGTCATAGCATCACTGCATAGGTCAGCATGGTGGCTCTGATCCCTTGGTTTCAGGGAAGTGTGGGTTTTTGTTTTTGTTTTTGTTCTGTTTTTTTTTTTTTGGATGGGGCTAAGTATCCCCTTTGAGTCCCTGGAAATTGCATCTGCTCTTTCGTGGAAGGCAAGTCCTGCAGTCTGGAGTTCAACACCCCGTGTCATTCTTTCTCTCAGTGTCTGTGACCTTGAGCCATCACCACCCAGCCTGTGTGGCCACCCATCATTGCAACCAAGTGGACATAGAGTCACTGGGCGATGTTACTTTCACAACCCACAAAAACTGCTGCGTCGGAGATCTGTGCAACAGCGCCGTGGCAAGCTCCGTGACCCCTTCCTGCGTCTTGGCAGCAGCAGTTACCGCCCTGGTCTGGCTCTTGCCAGGACTGTAGGGTGGATAGTGGGAAGGAAGGTAGGGAAGAGACCGAGGTAACAGGGAGCCAGGGAGCTGAGCATCCGAGATAAAAAGACAACCTCTCCATTGTGTGCCCTTAACATTGACAGACGGTTCTACAGCTGACTGAAAAACTCTTATCTTCTGGTTTGTTTTTGTTTTTCCGAGGCAGGGTGATGAGATTAAAGGCATGCGCCACCACAGCCCAGCTGTTCGTTTGTTTTTTGAGACAGGGTTTCTCTGTGTAGCTCTGGATGTCCTTGGAACTCACACTATGTAGACTAGGCTGGTCTTGAACTCACAGGGATCCACCTGCCTCTGCCTCCCAAAGGTGTGCACCACTGCTCCCGGGGTCTACGTTACCTTCTATTGAAAAGAAGATTGAAGGGATAACGTGTGGGCCTTCTGGTGTCTAGCTCGGTTAACAACAGCCCGTCACCAGACGCATCAGCAGTCCTTAGCAGATACAGACCCTGTCCTCAGTGGCTCCTGGAACCCGAGTCTAGGGGGGATTCTTCCTTCACAGTGAGGGCGCGTTTACCAGGGGTCCATGAGCCTGTCTGGCTGGCTGGCTGGCTTGTTTTCCCTTCTCTGATTCATAACTTGGCTTCCAATGGGACTATTTCAAACTGAGAGAGGAAAGTTGCTTGAGCAGCCTGCTTAGGAAGCCGCCTGAGAAGTTCAAAGAAGACCCGGCTCTCTGCACGCAGTTTTCCTACCCTTTCTGGGGCGCCCTCAATCTAGGCTGCACCTGCTTCTTGGCAGGGTGTAGTCTAAATTTGGAACAAGGGTTGTTTCTCCAAACACTAGTGCCAGTGTGCCACCCTCAATATCCGAAGGGAGAAAGGCTTGAAAAACCTGTCCTTCCATCTGGTCAGCCCATTGTCAGAGGGGAACTCCCTGGAGACCTCTTAGGTAAGGACAAGGGTGTGGTTGGGGGTGTGTGAAAATCCTCCTCCACCACCTGCTCCTCCACCTCATAGCTTTACTTCCCAAAGGTCATAGAGCCGTGCCTGCCCCTTCCTTCCTTCCTTTCTTTTTTGACAGGATTTCTATGTGTAACATCCCTGGGTATTCTGGAACTCTCTTTGTAGACCAGGCTGGCTTTGAACTCACAGCGATCTGCCTTCCTCTGCCTCCCGAGCGCTGGGATTAAAGGCGTGCGCCACCACGCCCAGCCAGCTCAGCCTCCTTTGTGCTTCATGCCATCCTTGAACTTGGCTATGGAGCCAAGGATGGTCTTGAGCTCTGGTTCTGCCGCGTCCTCCTCTCGGTGGTTGAGATTACGTGGGAAAGCCACCATGCCCAGATTAGCATTTATCTCCTGACAATAAGCACACAATTTGTTAGACACTGGCATTTATTTTCCAAGATGGAAAGAGATGAGCAAAAAGTTTGGTGGTTCAACCCCATGCAGTGAGGTCAGCCGGTTCTTTCGGGGTCACTCACTGGGGACAACACAGTAGTCTTTCCAGAGCTGGACCCCAGAGGCACAGCTGTGTGCACCCAGGTAGGGAGCCTTTTCAGCAGCCAGTGGAGGAGGTAGAGTGGTCTAGGAGGAAATGGGAAAAGACGTGGGGGAAATGGAGTGGAAGGTGCTAGGAAGACCGCTCACAGCCCCGCGAGATAAACGGGGCGGGACTAAGGAGACGATCTTCAGAAGAAAGGATACGGGGTGGGGGGGTGAGAATGTTCTGGAAAGCAGAGCTCTGAGGATGGGGGGGGGGGGTCTCAAGGCTATGGTGGATGGGAAGACTGCAGCCATGCAGCAATTCTCAGTGTAACAGCCAGAGACCAAGGCCAGCCAGGGAGGTGAGGGAGATGAGCGCCAGGGCAGGCGTGGGCCTCGGAGCCGGGCTGTTGCAGTTGTCCTTGTCACAGCAGGTGGTGTTGTAGACCAGCCCCAGCTTGTGGTTGGTTTGGTTGAAGGCCTCTAGGCAAGGCTCCTCGGGTGTGCCACAGCGCAGGTTGGAGAACACCCACATCTTCCCTAGAGGTGGGAGCCGACAGAGAAGGGGCCAGGAGTAGGCTTGCCTGCGTCCACTGGCTAATCATCGTCCTCAAAGCTGCTTGGCTCCACTGCTCTTTCCTCTTTCCAGTCTAACCGTGAGCCACAGCCCTGCTTGTGGCACCGGCACCCACTGCGTGAGGTGGTCACAAGCATTCCCTGACACAGCAGAGACGCAGGCCGGCGCCTGCCACATGAACATCTTTGGCCACATGCTCTCAGGGCTCTAACTCTTTCTGTCTAAGCCCTGGGTGGGGATCTCAGTCCCAGGTAGCATCTCCCACCCGGGCCCTCCCATCCAGAGAAGGGGATGTTACCGAGGTACACGTTTGTCGTCTGGCATTTTTGGCCTGGATCCAGGCGGCAGGACTGCCGGTCCACACAGCCCACCACAGGGACCTTGTAGCAGAAGTGACATCGAGTGTCAGCTGGAGAGAGAACAAGGCAGGGTGAGGTGATGGGACATCTGAGTCACCTGAGGATGAGCTGAGTTAGGGGTGAGGGCGGAGACGTGTCCACTGAGCAGCAGTGTCTCTGACCTGCTTTGTTCCCAGAGACAGAGCAGGCAAGGGAAAGGAAGAAGGCCCAGAGTGGGCGTGGGCATGGGGTGGGGGTGTTTGTTCTGTGTGGAAACCTAAACACCTTCCTCCACCCGAGCCTGTTTGGGATGCGTCAAAAACACGGGCTAAGGATGCCTAGGACATGGGAAACACTAGAGATAAGGACGGGGGAGAGGACGAGACTTGAAATGGGAAGAAAGAAGAAACCAACAAGCCTGGGTGTTGACAGTGCCTTCAGAGAGGGCACGGGACTGAGACTGCGAGACCAGCTTCAGGTGGGGTGACCTCTGCCGGGAGGTTGGGAGGAACCAGTCCTGAGTGAATACTCTCTACTGCTGTTCGGGCTCTCACTCAATGGGAGGAGGGACAACACCCAGGAGACATATCTAACAAAAAACGGGGAGAGTGGGGTGCACGCGGCATCCCTGGGTTGGCTAACTCAGCATAGCGCTCTGTGGAAGAACGGTCACTCCAAGGGTGGAGGAGCCTCGTGTGCCTCCAGGAAACCCATCTCACGTTATAGGCACCTCCTCTCCAGAAAGTTCCTGACTCTTGGGGAGGCTGTGTGCAGTCACTGGAACCACCCAGAAGGCTTTGCGCCCCTGGTAGGGATGGAGGTACCTAAGTGAGGAAGAGCCACCACGCCAGGAATCCTTTCTAAATGAGGACGCTGTGCTCAGCGCAGTAGGTGAGGGCAGGCAGGTATGCTAGACCCCGGAGGACAGTGTTGGAGCTAGCTGGACAGAGAGCTGAGTGCCCAGGAAGGGGCACACTGAGTGGGAGGTAAGAGACCCAGTGCTATGGCAGGTAAGAAGCCTGGCCCAAGAGAATACGGGGCTAGGAGACCTGGGTCCTTAATAATGGTCCAAAGAGCTTGGGTGTGTAAGCATCTAGGAGGCAGAGGCAGAGGATCGGGAGTTCAGAGCCAGCTTTGGCCACATGAGACTTAAGAAAGAAAAGAAAAGAAAAGGAATAAGAAGAGCAGGGACAGAAAGGGAAAGAGAAATGGAGCAAAGAGCCCATCACACACAGAGACACCTAACTAAGGGTTGGGATGACTTGGGAGCTTCAGTATTGGGTAGGAGTCAGGTGGGGCTCCCTGGCACTCACCTGAAACCCAGCAGCAGAGCAGGGCAGACAGGGTGAAGAACAGCAGGTGTTTCATGGTGGGGTCCTCAATATGTTCACAGCCCCCAGCAGCTGACAGCAGGTTCTCAGGGATGCAGCTCTGAGAGTTGAGCAGTCTTTTCGGAGTTTATAATCCCAGTGGCTCCTCCCTTCCAGGCCTCTGCCCTCTGTGGCACCTCCCTCCCAATTTATACCCAGCTGGCCAGAGAGAAAGAACAGAGGTGGGGAAGTTCTAAGCAGGCCTGGGTAGGGAGGGAGGACGGGAGAGGGAGACGGGACAGGGCAAGTGTCAGTAGTGGGCAACTCCATTTTGGATCCTGGCTTCAGGACCCCCCAACCGTGGGCCCCACTGCCCTGAAGGAGCATCAGAAAAGCCTCTGTGACTTAAACAGCGACAACGCGGGCTTCTGCTAGTTCTTGGGAAATGAACAGTGGGATGTAGCCTGAGCTCTGGGTCCCAGGGGCTGGGGGGACATTGACCAGGGACATGCGGGCACACATTGATGAACTAGGCTGATTTAATATAGATTCGCTCCCCACCCCGTCTTCCAAGGGATGGGCAGCCAACAGGTAAAGGTTTATGGCATCATGGAGGATTCCTATGATGTCATAGAAGGGGGGCTGGGGCTGTGGATCCTGGAGGATGCTCTCACCCCACTGGGCCTGGGCTTGGGAGGAGCATCAGGGGCCACTGAGAGGCGAGGCAGGGACAGTAATAAAGTCATTCACTGAGTGCCCCTCTATGTCACCTGTTGCTTTAGGCATCCTGCCTTGCATCTATTTGGTTCTCACATGCTTTTATCTCCATTTTCCTGATGAGGGGGCAGGCAGAGGTTAAGTGGCTTGCTCACATCACCCGGCCTATTGCGTGGCAAAATCAGGATTTGAACTCGTGAAGCTGAGCCTCGGAAATTTGTGGCACCTGGGGGGGGGGCATGTTAGTTGTTCGAGAAATTAGCATAGAGCCCTAGCAAAAGGCCTCAAGCTCTCCCCTTCCCTTTTCTTCTTCTTTTATTTATTTATTTTTGGTTTTTCAAGACAGGGTCTCTCTGTGTAGCCTTGGCTGTCCTAGACTCACTCTGTAGACCAGGCTGGCCTTGAGCTCACAGAGATGGCCCTGCCTCTGCCTCCCAAGTGCTGGGATTAAAGGCGCGCGCCACTACACGTTTTAAAACAGTTGGACGACTGCAAATTGGCTTGTGAGGGTTTCTAGAGGGCTGTAGGCATCGGTAGCTGGTGGCGGCACTCTTATCTGAGCCCCCAGTCCCACAGGAGCCCTATTCCTGCCCCTCAGCTTCCCTCCGGTGGTGGTGTCCTGCTGAGTCACTCCCGGCCTCTGACCACCACGTCCCAGCCATGGCCCTGCTCCTGCAGCTGCTGCCTCTGCTGCTCCCAAGGGTCCAGGGGAACCCGGAGGGAAGGCGGTCCCTGGGTAGGTGTGATGGGCCAAGAAAGCTGGAGACAGAGTAGGGCTGCCGTGTGTGTGTGTGTGTGTGTGTGTGTGTGTGTGTGTGTGTGTGAGAGAGAGAGAGAGAGAGAGAGAGAGAGAGAGAGAGAGAGAGAGAGAGAGAGAGAGAGAGAGAGAGAGAGAGAGAGACAGCCTGGTAAACTAGCCGTGACCACTTTGCTCTCCCACCTTTCCTAGTTTCTCTGGAGGGCAGCCCTGGGGACCGGGTGAATCTCTCTTGCATAGGGGTCTCAGATCCCATACGCTGGGCTTGGGCGCCTAGTTTCCCGGCTTGCAATGGCCTGTCCAAGGGGCGCCGCCAAATCCTGTCGGCCTCTCCGAGCGGGACCAGATCTGCGTTCCCCCACTTCTCTGGCCGGCTGCGTTCGCTGGACACTGGTATCAGGCGCCTGGAGCTGCTGCTGAGCATTGGAGATTCTGGCACCTTCTTCTGCAAAGGACGCCAAGAGAATGAGAGCCGCACGGTGCTTCAAGTGTTGGGGGATGAAGTAGCTTGCAGGGATTCAGGGTTTACCCACGGTAGGTCGAGGCGCAGATGCACAGGGACACTTAATTTGGACATACACCCGGGACAAAACGTGGGGCGGTATCTTGCAGAGCGGGAAGGCTACAGACCCTGTGGTCTGTACCCATGACCTCGGCATCCCCTCGGCATCCCTCCCCTTTTCGCGGTCTCCCCAGGGTCCCGGTATCCCAAAGTCCTGATTCCGCTGCTGGGCGTTGGCCTTGTGCTGGGACTGGGAGCTACGGGCTTGGTATGGTGGCGGCGCAGGTGAGCACTGGAGGCGGAGCCTGGCTTAGTATAGGGTGTGGCCATTGGGGGGCGGGGCAGGTGGGGCAGAACCGTAAGTTTTGCAAAGAACAAGAAGAATCCGGAGGCCTAGCAGTGGTTAAAAGAATGCGAGAGGTCAGCCCTTTGGGTACCAAGTAAGCTACAGGCTAGAGCAGGGAGCCCAGGCTGCAGGAACAAAACTAGAAGGGCTGAAAGGCCAGAGAGTGGGCGGGACCTGGTTCCGGAGGAGCCTAAATTGTTTGGCTGGTCGGAGACTTGCAGTTTGCACAGTTCTCATTGGCGCCGCCTGCGGCCGAGGACGAGACTGGTGACTCTCCGAGGACTTCCTTACAGGCGCTCGCCCCCGCCCCCGCCCCCGCCCCCGCCTCGACCACTCCCCACATCTGGTGAGATTAACTGCACCCCATTTTCCCTCTCCTACCCACACAACCCCTAACCCTGAATCCTTGAGTCTGAGTCCTTGCCGGGAGCAGACGCAGTTGGTCCGTTTTCTCTCCGTCCTTCACCTCTGTCCCTCCTTCCCACATAGCTCCAGAGCTGCAGAGGCCTTTAGACCAGGAGCCCAAGATGTCAGGCCACCTGGACCAGGAGTCGGTAAGGGCCTGGGCATGGGAAGGAGAGAGAGGCCAGAATCCCGGAGGAAAGTGGGCCAAGAAAGAGACCTAGCAGCCATGGCACCCCCAGCGCTCTGCAGGTTTACACGAGAGAGTGGAGGCCAGGTTTTGCCATATGGTCTCCTCTACCCACTGTGGGGGAAAAGAAAGAGGTTTTGATTCCAAGCTCAGGGGTCAGACTGCTGAGACCATGCTGCCTTCCCCCTCTGCCTCCTTCAGAGCCTGCACTATGCTGATCTGGACCACTCTGTCCTCGGGCGGCCCCGGCGGATGTCCACAGTGGTTCCTGGTGATGCCTCCACTGTCTATGCGGTTGTAGTATAAGGGGACCGCCTTGTTCTTCCAAACCTCCCAATCTGGGGCCTCCCTTTGTCTTTAGAACCTCGGCAGGAAAGGACAGAGGCACTAGTCTGAGAGACTAGATACCAGGGTTGCAACTTTGTAACTGTTCATCCTTTTCAGCCACTCCCATCTCTTCTACATCTTTCCTGCACCACTGACGCCCTCTCTAAGGATGACCAAGCTGTCAGCCTTAAGTTTTAGCTCCGAAATAGATGCTCTGTCTGCTCCTCTCCCTTTCCAGTCAGGTTTTGTTGTTTTGTTTTTGTTTTTTTGAGACAGGGTTTCTCTGCATAGCCTTGCCAGTCCTGGACTCACTTTGTAGACCAGGCTTGGCCTCCAACTCAGAGATTCCGTCTGCCTCTGCCTTCCAAGTGCTGAGATTAAAGGCGCCTCCCAGACCAATCAAGCAATTTGGATTTTAGACATACACCTGCCTCTTTTCCCTGCCTCCCTCCCTCTGCTTGTTGTACGGTTGCCAGTGATGTCCTACCACGTGATAACGCTCACTGGATTGGCCTTAGATCACCCCTCTTTAAGCGCCGATTTATTTTGCTGCTGATATCTTCCTTCTTGACACCCTGCCATTCTGTTTGCCCACCCCCCTCTCTCTTCCTTACTCCTGGGAAGCAAGCCGATCCTCAGTGCCCAGGGTCCCCTCCAACCCAGATCTCAGACCTAGTACACCCTGTCCCAACGGCCTCAGGCACTCTGCACTGAGTCAAACCTGACTCAGGCATTTGCCATCAGTTGACAAAGCCCAAGTTGCCCAAGCCAGAAACCGGGAGGCAGAGTGTGCCTCCTCCTCCTCTCCCACACAAGGACTTATCAGCCCCCCCCACCCCCCCCACCCCCCCTACCCCGACATCTTTAAAAGACTGGCTCTCTTGTATGTGAGGCTGGCTTTGAAATCCTGACCTCCTTCCTGGTGGCCACCTTCAGCACTGGGATGTGCCGCCACAGGAGGCCTTGTCAGTCTCAGCGGCACTGTCAAACCTGGACCTGTCTCCGTATCTAGTGCTGCCGCTAGAATGCACTTTTATTATTTGCTTCATGGGTGGCCCACAGACCCTGCTGACCCTCCTGCCTTGGCCTTCCTCTCTGAGGCCAGAGAGATCCTCCCCGGTATCAGCCACTGGTTCTCTCCCGAGGCTTGAGCTTTGGGTACAGGCCCTGCAGCACTTTGCCCGTTCCTAGGCTTATCCATCATTTTCTGTGTACACATGCCCTCCATGGGAAGAGTCTCCCTACAGTATTCGTTGGCTCCTTGAAATAAATCCCATTTTCTGGATCCATTTTTCTTGTTCCTCACTTCCTGCCTGGATAACTATCCTCAGGATCTCACCAGGGATGTAGCCTTTCCTGGGGTAGCCTCACTGGGAATGTTTGCCCACTCCTGCACAAAACCTGATGCTCTAGACCCCCTCTGAATTTTCCCATAGAAACAGACTCCTGAGAACCATCCCTTACACAGCCAGGCAAGGCGGCGCATGCCTGTAGTTCCAGCCCTCAGGAGGCAGGCGGATCGCTGGGAGTTCGAGGCCAGCCTGGTCTACAAAGTGAGTCTAAGACAGCCAAGACTACACAAAGAAACCCTGTCTCAAAAAAAAAAAAAAAAAGAAAGAAAGAAAGAAAGGAAAGAAAGAAAGAAAATTATCCCTTACAATGCGTCATCTGTCAGTTTATAAGAAAATGTCAGGAACTATGAGCTTGCTGGCATCAGAAAACTAACCCTTTTGATGTCACTGTTAAGCCTCAGTACCTGAGTAAATGAGTGTCTGGAAAACAGTTTCTCCTCCTCTTCTTCTTCTTCCTCCTCCGGCTTCCACCCCCTCTTCCCACCCTCCTCCTTCTTTTTTTTTTTTTTTTTTTGAGACAGGGTTTCTCTGTGTAGCCTTGGCTGTCCTGGACTCACTTTGTAGACCAGGCTGGCCTCGAAGTCACAGAGATCCACTGCCTCTGCCTCCCGAGTGCTGGGATTACAGGCATGTGCCACCAAGCACAGCAGTTTCTTCTTTATCAAATAAAGGTAGACTGGCAACCACCAGAGCCTGAGCCATCTGACACCGAGGTAAATTCAGAAAGTGACACCATGCACTCAATCCCTTTCCCCCCTTGCCTGTACTCCCTCACAACAGAAATTGTCTCTTGGCCCTCTTTGTACCTGAGTCCTATGCCAGGGTTGGGAGTGAGCCAGGGGGCACAGAAAGAGTCCAGCCTGGTGATGGTGGTCCATGTCTTTAATCCCACACTTAGGGGGCAGAGGCAGGTGGATCTCTGTGAGTTCCAGGACAGCCAAGGCTACACAGAGAAACTGTGTCTCGAAAACAACAGAAAATTAAAGATTCCTCCTCCCTAGCACTGACCCCCAACTTCAGACTTCAGCCCCACCCATCCCTTTGTCCCAGTGAGACAACAGCCACGGCCTTATCTAAAAGCTCAATTTTATTTTATTGGTTCTGACAGAGAGGACTCACCCAACGGCTTGTCTCGCACTAAGTCCTTCCCTACCCTGAGGCATCTCCTCACTACTATCTACTTCCCATCTCTCTAGAGCCTGATTCTACCCCCTAAACGGCTCTATTCCTAGCCAGCTGGAGCCCCAAGGTCAGACCCTCAGCAGTGGGGGCGAGTACTGAGCACCAGGCAAAGGGAGCTGAGGCCAGCGCCCGCCTTCTCCAGTTCTGAGCAGGACACAGGTACCAGGGTGACGTCAGAGAGCTTCTGCAGAGCCTGCGGGGAGGGCACCAAAGCTGTTTCCATACCAGAGCCACGCCCCTCCCTGTAGCCAGTGCCTAATGCTCCCACCCAGGTTTCTGAAGAAAGCCCCCCTCCCTTCTCCCACGGGGTTGGTTGGTGGGGCCTTTGCCCCTCCCTCACCTCCTGGCTGTTGGGCAGGTCCCCACCTCCACGGTGCAGGAGGAAAGGAGTGGTGCCAGGCAACCCTGGGCGCAGAAAGAGACAGTCGGCAGCTGCGTCATCTGGGAGGGTCAGAGAGGCGTAGGGGTGATCGGTCAGCGCCGCCATTGCCTGGAGAGAGAAAGAGGGTGTTGAGTTCTCCACAGCTGAGTCGGCCTGACCTACTACAAAGTAACGACTTAGGACAAGGGTTACACTGGTGAGATAATGCCAGCAAGTACATACCGCCTGCTGTGTCAGACACAGTCTGTCTCAGGCACGCGCTAGCTACGGTTTACTTTTGCAACCCTTCCCCCCGCCCCCGACTCCTGTTTCTTCTGTACCCCATGTTTACTAGAGTGTCTGTTTGTGTCAGATGACCGTCTTAGTGAAGAGGAGGACTGTGGGCAATTCCCAGAGCTAGCCCTAGCTTCCCTGAGGTCTCAGCCCCAGCCACGCCCACTTGGTTGGCCACGCCCTCACCATCCGCTCGGCCCCGCCTCACCCTGACTGCCTTTTGGGCAGCGTCGCTGCTTCCAGCCACCACGGTGCGAGGTCCCCCCATGCCGCAGAGGCCACGCAGGTGCGAGGTGCCCGTGACTGGCACCGTGGAGACAGCGAAGTCCTAGGGAGAGCAGGAGGATTTAGAAGGGTGCGTAAGGAGCCCAGGTCAAGCCTTCTGGCACACTGGCAGCGCTCCCTCCCCAAGCTACTCTGGTTCCTCACCCGGAAAGTGTCTGCCACGATCTCAGCTCCTCGGTGATTGGTCCACTTGGAGAGGCCTACGAAAAACTCCCGGCCTGAACTCCGGGAGGATACGAAGGTTTGAAGGCCAGAGTGAGTTTGGAGTCAAGACTTGAGATGGCCTAGTCTCCCAAACTCCGCTTCCCTGCGCCAAGCCCCCAGAGGTGCTGGCCATCCGAGGCCTCACCAGTGAAGAGGACATCGGTGCCGTCCAACGTCGCGTTCTCATCCCCCAACTCCACAATTCGGAGTCCCAAGTCCTGGAGGGCTTTGCGGACTCCATCAATCTTGGAGAAGAGAGAGCGGGGCTGAGGCATCCTCACTCTCTATTTCCTGCCAACCCCAGACATCCAGCCTTCTCCCCTCGACCTCCCTCCACCTCCGCCCGGCCAATTCTGTCCTTCCAACACACCCGCACCCTGGCGCTCACCTCTGGCCTACGCGCTGGGCTCCAGGGCCTCGTGATCAGGGCTGTGTCTCCTTGGATCACGGCTGTGTCACCAAGCAGTGGTCCCAGCGGCAGTGATTCCTCAGGAGGCAGTTCAAGCAGCTGGAGCCCTAGTCGCTGCCTCAGTTTACCTCCTAGTACTCCATGCTCCCTTTGAGCTTTAGCCAGGTCCAGAGCCGGAAGGCCAGCCCCTGCACCTTCCCCGGATGCCAAGCTCTCGGGGACACCCCGGATCAGGGCGTGGGAACAACGACCCAGCCCCTCCCCCGGCGTCCCCATCCCATCCACACAGATGCCCCTTCCAGCCAAGCTGATTTCCTTTTTCTCTTTACTTCACTTGTCTAAGAGAAGAAACAGAAAAAAAGGGGGGAGGGCAGGGTAGCGGAGAAAGACATGCAAAGAAAAGGGAGGAGTGTTAAAAGCTCCTAGGCCTTTTTCCTACCATCTCCAGGCGCCCCTCCCACTCTGCCCACCCCCTCCTGCCCCCCTTGCACTGTGGACCTCGCTCAGCCTCCTTTCACCACGGATCTGCTTTAAGAGGCGCCCAAGGAACGAGACTTGGATCCTTAATCTCCCAAACACCTGTTGCCCCTGCTCAGGGGCTCCGCTAGGTCCCTGGCCCGCGCCCCTCCTGGCAGCCGCTAGGATGCGCTCACTCCCCAAAAATGCGGCGGCCCCGCCCCCTTAACCCTCAGCTGCTCGCAGCAGGAGGGACCCGAAGTCCTGCCAGGGACCCGCAGAGGTTATGTATGAGACAGGAAAAGAAAGCTGGGTAGTGAATAAGAGCCGGGGTGTGGAAGTCCTGAATGCTCGAAGGAGAAGCGGGAAGACGCGCAAAAGGGAGGAATTAAGGAGTTAAGCATGCTCTCTCCCCACTCCAGATCGTCATTCTGCCCTTCGAGCGACCCAGTATAAACCAGACCTAGTCCCGGAGGACTGGGAGAGGTCTTAACAGAATCCGGACGGCGGGGAAACAGGAGGAGGTGGGTGGTGGAACCCCTCCTGGCTTCAGAACTCGGTGTACATCTTCCACTAAAGTCTACCCCGCCCAGCTCCTCACCCAAGTTGCAGGTTATTCGCACACTCCGTCTGGTGCATGCACGGACGCAACCCCCAAACTCCAGCCTCTCCGTACGGTTCAGGGGAGGGCCCCCTCTTCAGACTCACCAGCGGCCACCTCCACTCCGGCAGCGTTGTGATCTTGGCCTTGGCCCCACCCCCAGAGGACAGAGTTAATGAAGATGAAGCCTGAGTCTTCAAGCAGGAAAGACTGGGAGCTCGGGCTTTTGAGGGGTTCCCTGGGTAGGCGAGCTCACGTACCGCGATGGGGCGGGGGCGCGATGGTCTGGCGGCTCCGGGGCATTGTCTAAGCGGGACGGGGCGGGACCTTCCAAGACCACGCCCATTCCGCCCTGCTAGGCCGCGCCCATTCCCCTAGGACTGCGTGCCCCCCTCCCCCTGCCCGAATTCCGGCACCGCCCCAAAAGCGTTGCCCAGGCCCACCGAGATCCTGCTAGCCCTGGCTGCGGGCTTGCAAACGCAATGTGGAGCACAAAACAGCCCTCTAATTGACAGATGCAAAACATGGCAGCCCCTGTACAAAACACTCCCCTCCTTAATTCCTGGCACATGCACTGAGCTTAGTAAGATCACTGACCCTTCCCTCATTTCGTGTCCTCTACACTTGAAGCGTCTTTGTGTAAAAACAACACTACATTTTTATTCTGTATTTTATTACTGAAATACGTTGTCCTACCAGCCCCATAATAAAAATCTTACCCTAGTCCCCTTTCCTTCCCCTCCCATATCTCCTCCCAGCCCTACCCAAGTGGCCCGGATTTCTGCCCATTGGCTATTTTGGAGTGTGTCCACTGGGTAGCACCGTGGAAGCCCCGGAGCCTCTGCGGAGGGCACAGAGGGGGTGAAGGTGCTCATTTGAGGGCTCTGGCCACCTGCTCATAGGCCAGCTCTATCTCCTCGTCATCTGGACAGGTGGAGGCGAATTCTTCGCGAGCATAAGCGTTGCTCAGGTACCGATGCACTCCACGGAGCGCCTCCGGGATGGTGAATCCTCTGTACTTTTTACACACCACCTGGAGGATGGAGAGAGGCCAGCGTGTCAGCCCCCAGGGAAGTCATGCCTGCTTTGCTATTGGACTTTCTCTTCCTCCAGGGTCTGCCAGGTAAAACTGAACCTTGTCCAGGCTGCCAGACCACCTGGCTTAGCTTCTTATAGATTTGTTGTTGTTGTTGTTGCTGTTGTTTTGAGACAGGGTCTCTCTATGTGACCCAGGCTGGATAGTCTCCAGAACCTTCTGCCTTAGTCTGAGAACTGGTGATAAAGGCATGGACTCCTGCACCTAGTCTTTAAAAACTGTTTTTAGGTTTTGTTCGTGGGTTTTTTTTGGTTTTGTTTGTTTGGGTTTTTTGTTGCTGTTGTTGGGGTTTTTTTTTGGTTTTTTGAGACAGGGTTTCTCTGTGCAGCCCTTGCTATCCTGGAACTTGCTCTGTAGACCAGACTGACCTCAAACTGTCTCTATCTCCCAAGTGCTGGAATTTAAGGCATGTGCCACCATGCCTGGCTAGATTTATTTTTATTTTATGTGGATGGGTGTTTTGCATGTGTGACTGTGTACTACGTGTTTGCAGTGTCTATAAAGGCCAGAAGAGGGCATCAGATGTTCTGGAATGAGTTACAGACGGTTGTGAGTTGCTATGTGGGAGCTAGGAACTAAACTTGAGTCCTCAAAAAGAGCAGCAGGTGCTCTTAACCACGGAGCCATCTATCAACCGCTCCACGAGTCTTCTTACTGATTCTTTGCCCCTCACCCCATCCCCACCCCCACCCCTACCCTCACCTGCATCCCCACCCCCATCCCTACCCTCACCTGCATCCCCACCCCCATCCCCACCCCCTATCTCCACCCACCCCACCCCCATCCCCACCTTCTACCCCTTACCCCTGAGTTCCTCTGTATAACTCTGACTGTCCTGGATGCAGACCAGCTGGTCCTCCCCTTCTGAAACCTCATCACTAATAGCCAGCTCCTTCCCAGACTAACCATTCTGCAGTTTAAATTTTTGAAAAGAAGAAAAGCCAGACATGGTGATTTACGCCTTCAATCCCGGCTCTGGGAAACAGAGGCAGGAGGATCTCTGAATTTGAGGACAGCTTGGTTAACCTAGCAAGTTCCAGGACAGTCAGAACTAAATCGAAAGACTTTGTCTTAAGAAACCTAAATAGGGGCTGGAGAGATGGCTTAAAGGTTAAGAGCACTGACTACTCTTCCAAAGGTCCTGAGTTCAATTCCCAGCAACCACATGGTGGCTCACAACCATCTATAATGAGATCTGATGCTCTCTTTTGGCCTACAAGTATACATAAAAATAAATAAATAAATCTTTTTCTTAAAGCCAAAAGACAAAATAGCTGGAAGTGACGCCACACCTTTAATCACTCTGGGAGGCAGAGACAGTTGGATGGATCAATCTGAGTTCGAGGCCAGCCTAGTTTACAATGGGAGTCCAAGACCGCCAAAGCTACACAGAGAAACCTTGCCTTGAAAAACAAAAACAAACAAGCAAACAAACCAACATAAATAAAAAATAAAAATAAAAAAAAAAAAAGAAATGGCACAGTGGTGAAGAGCAGCAGCCACTGTTCTCGCACAGCTTTGGTTCGCAGCACCCGCATTGGGCAGCTCCAGTTCCAGGGACCTAACTCTCTCCTCTTCCTCCACTCACGTGTAAGTTTTTCGTTTGGCTTTCAGTCAAGTATCTTCAGTTTCAGCTTGTTGTGGGCCAGAACTAATTGAACATCGCTTGGTTGTTTTCTCTCTTGGGGGGCTGGTGGTATTTGAAACAGAGTCCTACTCTGTAGCTAAGGCTGGCCTCCAACTCTCTCTGACCGTCCTACCTCAGCCTGGGGATGCTGAGGACGACAGGTGTGGCCACTTTGCCAGCTCTTTCACTGCCTGGGCTGCTCCTTTTCAGTTGATGGCGGTGACAGTGGGTCTGTGTTTCACTAAGTTACACTGTAGCTTTAAGGAACTCCTGTCTTCCTTGAGAGGAAATGGGAACCTCAGGGGTGTATAGAGTTAGTGTAAACTTGAGAGAATCCTGCTTTCTCTGTTCTGTGGATTTGGCAGTGATACAGTGGCAGGAAAAGCTTTCTTGGAAGTAACCCTGGGCACAAACAGGCAGGCACACTCTAGCACATGACACACACACACACACACAGAGGCACACACAGCAAAGCTGGAATACCACTCTTGATCAGATGCCGTCTACCATGGCTTGTCCCATAGGATGCAATTCTGGTACTTGGTCAACAACTGCTAAGGGACAGCTGGGGCCCTGGGCTGCTGAGATTGCTCAATCGGGTGAAGGCATCTGCCCCCAACCGGCTGCCCTAAGCTCAGTCTTTGGGAATCTACATGGTGAAGGGAAGAAGAACCAACTCCCTCAGGTTTTCTTGTGACTGCCATACCCCATTTGTGGCCACCCCCTTACAATAAACAAAACTTCTTCACCTGAGAGGCTCACCCCAGCCTCCCACAGTGACCACCCTCCCACAGCCTCCCACAGTGACCACCCACCCCAGCCTCCCACAGTGACCACCCACCCCACCCTCCCACAGTGACCACCCACCCCACCCTCCCACAGTGACCACCCACCCCACCCTCCCACAGTGACCACCCACCTGTACTATATGAAGCTTTGGCAACAGGTTGCAGTCAGCTAGCGTGAGCTCATTGCCATCCAGAAACTTCCTCTGGGAGATGCCCTCGTCTTCAGCGCTGGTTTCATCCACTTCTTCCGGGAGTGGGGATATCAAATAGTTGTCTAGAACCTTCAGGGCTTTCAGGAGCCCCTTCTCCAGATCTGTGTGAGACAGGAGGCGATTATTATTTTAAGAGATTTATTTAGTTATTATGTATACAGTGCTCTGCTTACATGTACTCCTGCAAGCCAGAAGAGGGCACCATATCACATTATAGATGGTTGTGAGCCACCATGTGGTTGCTGGGAATTGAACTCGGGGGACTTTTGGAAGAGCAGGTGGTGCTCTTAACCACTGAGCCATCTCTCCAGCCCCCGTGATTACAACTTTAAACACTGAGGTGACAACCTGCCCACGTGGAGCCATCAAGGTGCGTGGACATAGCTCAGAGGTAAAGCACCGGCCTAGTGCGTGAGACCCTGGATTTGGTTTTAAAAATCGACTACACTGTGTATGATATTGTGAAATTGTCTGTGACGTGTGTATACAGGTGTCTGCGTGTATGTGGAGGTCAGAGGTCAATACAATGTCCATTGTCATCCTCAATGGCTCTCCATCTTTTTCTTTTATGATTGATTTATATATATTTTGTTTATCATGTGTACATATGAGAGCCTGTGGGAGTATGTATGCACTTGGTGCATGAGGGAGCCTGAGGGGGCCAGAAAAAGGTTCAGACCCCCAGGAATTAAGAGTTACGGGTAGTTGTGAGCTTCATGTGGGTGCTGGGAACCAAACCCAAGTCCTCCGTAAGAGCTTTTAACCAGTGAACCAAAAGCCGGGCGTGGAGGCACATGCCTGTAATCCCAGCACTCAGGAGGCAGAGGCAGGCAGATCTCTGTAAGTTCGAGGCCAGCCTGGTCTACAAGCCAATCCAGGACAGCCAAGGCTACACAGAGAAACCCTGTCTTGAAAAACCAAAAATAAATGAGTAAATAAATAAATAACCAGTGGGCCATCTTTCCAGCCCCCACTTTATTGTTTGAGACAAGGTCTGTCCTTGAACCTGGAGCTTTACCTATTAGACTAGACTGTCTGGCGAGCCTCAGACCTGTCCAGGCCTCCTTCTCCCTCTACTCCCCATCAGTCACTTCCCACCATGCCTAGACTCTGACAAGGGTACCGAACACCCAACTCAAGCGCTCATACTTGCATGGCGAGCACTTTATTGACAGAGCCACCTCCCATGCCCCTGGCTTGCTATTTGTTCCCCCCCAGTGCTGGAAATGCAGCCTAGGGCTTCATGCACTAGTCAAGCCCTGTACCCTGAGTCACACCCTCAGCCTCCGGGTCAATCCACAGAGAAGTCTCAGCACTTCTCAGGCAAGCCCAGGAAACGGAAATCCTCCCATGCTGTAGATCCAGAGGCAGATTTAGAAAGATGCGGAGACCTTCTCAGAATCCATCCGCATCACCACCAAAATAAATATGCAAAAGCCCATGAGCCTGCTGATGCCGCAGTATCACGGTCATGTGGGGGCACACATGAGGGTGGACTTTAAGAATAAATTCTAGAGGGTGGAGAGACGGCTTGGCGAGGACCAGCACGTGATGTGTGAGCATGAGAGTCTGGCTTCATGCTAGCAACCACTTAAAAAGTCGGGGCTCCGAGCCGGGCGTGGTGGCGCACGTCTTTAATCCCAGGACTCGGGAGACAGAGGCAGGCGGATCGCTGTGAGTTCGAGGCCAGCCTGGTCTACAAAGCTAGTCCAGGACAGCCAAGGCTATACAGAGAAACCCTGTCTCGAAAAACAAAACAGAAAACAGAAAAGCAGATCTCAGGGCTGGGGAGACGCCACAGTGGCTAACAGCACGGGCTGTTTCCCAGAGGACGTGGGGCTTGATTCCCAGCACCAGCATCTGTCACTCCAGTCCCAGGGAATCTGTCACCACTCTCCTCGGGCCTTCTCCACCATGGCACACACACGGTGCACAGATACACACTCAGACAAACACTCATATTCGTAAAGACAAAAATCTCCAAAAACAACACACACAAAACCCCAAACCCCAAAAAATCTTGGCAGTGAGACAGCAGGGAGGTTACAGGGGTAAAGCAGCCGTGAAGGACCAGAGGAGGTCACACCTGCTCCATCTCCCTGACAGCCAAACTCGCAGTGGCGCCTGGTGCCTCTCAACCCTGGGGTTTTCTCTTCTAGGACCCAAGCCCCTGACCCATAGGACTCACTGTCATTGAGTGCTGGGTTTGAGTTCTTGATGTAGGCAGAAAACTTGGCAAATATGTCCAGCCCCGAGGTGTTGGATTCAGGGTTCAGAGCGGCCAGCTTTGGGTACCTGGAAAGCAGAGAGGGAGAGATAAGACAGAATCCTTTCTGAAGGACTCAGCTCCCAGCTCCCCCTCTGCCCCCCCCCCCGCCCACACACTCCTCTTTCCAAGTCCCCCGTACCTGGGAGGGCACAGCACAGCTTCCAGGAACTCCTCGATCTTGTTGGTATCTGTGTGCACTTCGGTGCCATACAGCAGGAATGGGAGCTGTCCACCTGGGCAAAGCTTCTGTACGGTCTCTGTCCGTCTGCAGAAGGGGCCGGGCATCACGAGAGGAAAAGGGCATCAGAAGCAGACGCAGACGGAGGAGAAATAGATTTGTCATAGATGAGAAAACAGGTTTAAGGTAAAAGGGCGCAGGTGGGTGGGCACTCACACACATGCGCTTGCGCACACATGCATGTGTGCGCACGCGTCTACACAAGGGATGCTTAGAGGAACAGAAGTGGGCCCACCTCTTGGTGTCCACGGTGGTAACGTTGAAGGTGACTCCCTTGAGCCAGAGCACCATGAACAGTCTCTGAGAGAAGGGGCAGTTCCCAATCTTGGCCCCATCACTGCCAGCCTGAAAAATAACCCCACCCAGCGTTAGGCCTGGTGTACCCCATCCTTACCCGCCAGGTTCTCTGAATCTACTGCTAGCTCTGACACACACTGCTATGCTCTCTAAGCTACACCCCCCAAAGAGCTGAATTATTTTCCCCTTTGGGCCTAGATCAGCAAGGGGCGGCTTGTGGCATCCCAGTGATTGACAGGTGGGAGGAGGCGGGGCAAGTTAAGTCTTGGCAAGCTCTGAGAGTCTGAATCCCAACCCCTGGTGAGGTTGGGATCTGACTGTTGGATCTCGACTTCTGGGTTCTCCAGTGCAGCAAAGACTGGGTTTGGGTTCGGAAAGGCTTGGAAACCAGGGTCCCTAGTCATTAAACCTCTAATTCAAGCTGTTTCTGGAAGCTGGGGTGGGGGGCACTCAAGAGGATACAAACCTCGCCTTAGAGATATGGAGGGCCTAACAAAGGGGGCAAATCTCTAATTGGCTGCGGGTGACCTCATCCCCCAAGGGACACCTCCCCCATAGGCTGAGGGTGATTCATCTCTGTGTCTTCAGGCCTCAGCAGCTTCCTTCCGGGCAAGGAAGTGGGGGCAGGGAGCTATAGGCACACAGAGGCCTAGGCAGCCGGGGGCCACCCTTAACAGCTCCCCAACCCTTCCCGCTCACGACTGGTCCTCCTAGCTCAGCACTCTGGTTCTCAAGGTCCTCCTCACGACTCTCCACATCATCACCTCACCCGCGAGTAAAAATAGCCCCTGGAGGCGAGTGTGAAGTAGGGGCCACACCTAAGGGGCGGACCCGGGCTCCAGTTGACTTCCCTGGGCCAAGAAAGTGGGAACGGCTGCCAGGGAAACGCAGCAAAAAAGGAGGGAGCAAGACAGGACACACCGACAAAATAAACAAATGGGGGGCAGTAGTGAAAAAGGAGGTGAAGGAGGGGAGGAGAGAGCTCGCACGGGGAGACAGACTGGCCAGGAGCGGAAGGGAGGGGCAGGGAGAGGATGGGACGGCCGCTGCTGCAGGAGACTGCCCAGCGGTTCCTGCACCCAAAAGCCCAGAACCATTTCTCCTTGACCACACCCACAGAGCGGGGCGGGGGACGGGGGGGGGGGAGGAGAGAGGAGGGGGTTCTTCCACACCCTTCAGCCCGGCATTTTCACCTAACCCAAGGAGGGGTCTTCCGTCCCGTTTGGAGCTCTCTTCCTCTCTCTTTGTTAGTCACTATTGCTAAACTTTAATCTCTTTCCTGCCCCGGCCCCTCTAGCCTTCCTCAGCTGGGGGGACAGTCGTCTCAGACCGCTGTGCTGCCTTCCTGAAGGCTCTTTCCTTCCACCCTGCCACGTTCCCGTCGTTCAATCCTTCCAGATTCATCTCTCTGTCATAGCGCCCTCTCAAACATCGCCACTGTCCCAGCCTTGTTCCTTGGTCGTCAGAACCCCCTTGATCCCCGCATCGTACCCCGTTCACTCTCTCACGCCTGAAAACCCCGCTTTCTCCACCCGCTTCTCCTTTAGGCTGCTGGAAACCTCTTCTGCAAACTTTTTTTCTGGGCGAGTCTAGCACTCTCATTACAAGTCCCCCCCCCCCACCTCCCACCCAGCCAGCCAGCCAGCCCAGGGGGGTGGGGTCAGCGAGGAAGGGGTTGGAGAGCCAGTGCTGGGGCTGAGGAGAGGGAAGGATTGGCTTGCAGAAATTCTGAGGCCGGCCAGAGACAGAGAAGGCCTTCTTACCTTCACGAACAATTCAACCTGAGGTTGTTCGTCAGCCATGGTTGCGTCGGGGACCAGGAAGCAGCCGTCGCTGGGGGAACTGGGAGGGGCCGGGGCCAGCGAAGGCGGGTCTCTGTCCTCCAGGCTCCGGGCTGTGTCCCTTCAGCGCGACCCAGGTCCGATCAGACCCTTTCGCTCCCTCCAACAGGGCTCCCCCACCGGCCCGGTGCACCCCACACCCAGCTTCTCCACCTCGGGTCCCTCCCGTTCAGCTCAGGGAGCAGCTGACTCACCGGCCGGCCCCGCCCTGAGTCTGGGGAGGGGACAGGAGAGGGAGGGACTCGAGGATCGTGGGAGTGGGTCCAGGACAGAGGCCATAGGTCTCTGCGATCGCAGGGATAAGGTGTTAGGAGGGAAGTCCGGGGGCTCCCTTGATTCCCTGACCTCTCCTAAACGCAGCACCCCTTTCGTGCCTCAGTTTCCTCGCTTTATTGACGAGAAGGGTGACCACTCTCCCTCAAGGAGACGGCACTAGCGAACTGCTCACGAAGGTGCAGAAATGGAGTTTTTGAGGATGGAAGGGTTCTGAGTTCTTTTCGGTTCCAGTCAGTCTTCTGGTTTGCTAGGACTCAGGGTTAGGCTCTGTGCGCCTGCGTGTGGAAGAGGAAATGGAGGGGAGATATAAGACTGGGGGTACGGAGTGGTGGACGGATTGGCATGGCCGGCGAGAGACCAAGAGGGAAACAGGAAGCCGAAGCCAGGCTTCATGGCAGGAGGCGGTCCTTTGGAAGCCTGTCAAAGCTAGCCTTATCCCCACCCGGGCCCCTTACCCTCCTCCCACTGGTGAAGGTTGCCTTGGAGATGGGGTTATCCTGGCACCCGGATAGCACTGGGGCTCGTCCTGGGGTGGGTGTGGTAGCGGCTGGTTCTGTCCTGAGAAGAAAGCAAAGGTCAGACAGATCAGGGGCAGACATGTCAGTAAATAAGGAGACAGGAAAAAGTAACTCTTCCCCTGGGAGGCTTGATTTTGGAGGCGCTAACTTTACTACCCATTAAAAAAATCTAAAATGTCTGCCAATATCCCAGTCTACGTTCTGAGTTTCCTTACTGCCCACTGTCTGACCACCTCTTTTATTTTCTAGTAGCTCTCCAAACAAACAAAGATTTGCAGTTCAAGCAGGGCCTGGTAGTGCACACCTTTAATCCCAGCACTTGGGAGGCAGAGGCAGGCGGGTCTCTGTGAGTTTGAGGCCAGCCTGGTCTACAAAGCGAGTCCAGGACAGCCAAGGCTACACAGAGAAACCCTGTCTCAAAAAATAAAAATTAAAAAGAGAGAGAGAAAGAGAGAAAGAAAAAACAAAGCAAAACAAAACAAAAACAAAAAATATTTCCAATTCAAAAATATATACTGGACATGGAAAGATCTAGAAGCAAAACTGGGTTGGAAACTGAAAGAGAGACTCGGAGGGCTGACATGAAGTGGTGCCTGTGTTTCTGGAAACCAGTGGCAATGGTTTCCTCTTCTGTTTCCTGCCAGTGGGGAAGGCTTAGCTCTTTTCCTCCCCAGACCGCCAAGAATGAATATACTTGGGAGGTATTTGGCCTTTGAACTCCAGCATCCCAGAAAGATGTGGACTGAGGCCCTGGACGAGTGTGCCCTCCCACCGTGCTGACCCACACCGAGCCCTTCCTACCCACGACAAAGGTGGTAGGGGTCAGTGAAGCCTCCTTTCCAGAGGCCTCCCCTTTCCAGCTGCCCGGTGACCCCCAGGGTACCTGCCCCTAGAGACACCTCTCAGGGAGCCGCTTTCCACTCAAACAGGTTTGGCCGCCTCTCCCCTGCAGGGCTCTGTAGCCACCGCTGCCCTGATCCTCAGTATCGATTGTGGCTGCCTGGATTGCTACCTACAGATCGTCTTTATTTCCAGGCTGCCCTCTCCCGGGACCCTGCAGTGGTGCCTCCCGGGTCTGCAGCCAGCACTGCGGGTGCCCCATCTCGTCTCTGTGCCCTGCTCTCTTACCAGCTCTCCTGGCTTCTCCTCCTGTGCCCAATCCCGTCCCCTAATCTCTTCACACCCCAGACTGGAAGGTGTGTGTCCCTCCCTGCCGCTCCCCAGAGCTGTCACCAACAACCTCTTCCAGGTTTCCATAGCTACGGTGCTCTACAGTTTGCCGAGGGTAACCATTAACCCAGCCCTTAGCTCGGCTCCCCACCTTTCCCTGTGGAGGCAGATTTTCCAGTCACTGGTCAGCAGGCCCGGGTCACCTCACACCATCTCTCAACCTCGGGCAGAATCTTCTTAGTATAGCTAGGACAGTTTTTAAATTATGTGTTTATGTTTTTAAATTGTGTGCGTGCACGCATCTGCCTGTGTGTGTGTGTAAACAGCACAGGTGTGGAGGTCAGAGAACAATCTGGAAGTCCTTCTTTCATGTGAGTCCTGGGGATGGAACTTAAGGTACTTTTTACCCGCCAAGCCAGCTCTGAAGATTTGGTTTGGTTTTGTAAAGTCTCTCCTTGTTTCCCGTGCGGGCCTACCATCAGTTAACAATACCCCGTGTGCTTAGGGGCGAGTGGTCGCTGCTGCGGGCACATGGGTTCTAATTACGTCCACTTTCAGAATGCAGTGCCGTTCAGATACTTGCACTTCCTCTTCCAGGGTCGCGAAATAATCAGGCCTTGGTCACCCCCTACATTCAGGAAACCGGCCAAGTCGGGCTCAAATAAGCTTTGTTTCTGACTTCCTCTTATTTTATTTAAAGGACTCGCGTAGCGCTTACTTTGTTTGCTAGGCACCGGTTCTGAGATCTTTATAAATATTAACTTAGTGGGTACAAATATTAACCGAGTTGTTGCTGTTGGCACCAGTTGAATTAACGTCGCCTCTGTCCACTCTGAGGGAGGAGGGGAAAATGCTGGTGGCGCTTTAAGTCGCCCTCCCCGCCGGCGCGACCCTCTGCCCCGGGTCCGGCTCAGCCGGCGACTGCCGGGCGGGCTCCGCCCAGTGTCAATCAAAGCTCAGAAACCCCGGCCTCGCGAGGCGCGGCTGCTTAGCAACGGCAGAGGGCGGGAATTTTGAACACTCTTGCACCGCCCCCAATGCAAACAGACCAATCAGCACTTAGGCTCTTCACCGCCTCCTCGCTGGTCTACGCCCCATCTTCCTATTGGGTAGCTAAGCAGGCCACCCACCCAATAGCGGCTAAGAGGGCGGGGCGAGCGCTCCCCGCCCCCGCCCCGCCCCGCCCGCAGGCTGGCTCGCCCTGCCCACAGCCTCGCGGCCGTTGGTCCGTCAAGTAGACTGTAGCAACCGAGGTGTGACGAAAAAGGCGGGAAAATGCGGCGAGCTGGCGGCACGGGCGGGGTGGGTGGCAGCGGCTGAGACCTGACGTGACAGCCCGCTCCCAGAAGCCTGGCTTGGAGTGACAGAAAGGAGGGCGGGGCAGTAGCACCGAGGACCCGCCGAGCGCCTGCTGACACGTCCGCCCTCTCCCCCCAACCCCCCTCCCCCGCCCTCATCCCCCCCACCCCCTACCCCCCCCATCGCCCCAACCCCCCACCTCCCCCGCCCTCACCCCCCACACACACACCCCCACCCCGCCCTCAGGGTCCAGAGCCCATGGCTTTCAGGGAGACCCCAGCCCGGACGCCGCTGGGACCGGGACCCGGGATCCCCTCAGCCAGCTTCCCCAGCCCACAGGCTCCCATGGCGGGGCCTGCAGGGATCGAGGAGGAGGAGGACGAGGACCAGGCGGCCGAGGTGTCCGAGCAGCAGGGGCCAGGAGGACTGGGAAGGGCGGAGCGGATCCCGAGGTTTGGCTAAAGGATCATTAATCAGGGCTGGCCTCTCCACGCTCGGATACTGATCTCCTTTCCTTCCTCACGGGACAGATTCATCTGTGCGTGCTGTGGAGCTCGGGACACCTGGGCATTGCTTACTATGACACTAGTGACTCCACCGTCCACTTCATGCCAGATGCCCCGGACCACGAGAGTCTGAAGCTTCTACAGAGAGGTGGGGACAGGACCCTTGATTGCTCCATCTGGGGTAGGGAGTGCGGTCACTCATACGCCCTCAGGTGGCTCAGCCTACATGTTTTTAGGATTTATCATCGTCATCATCTTGGTTTTTGGAGACAGGGTTTCTCTGTATAGCCTAGGCCGGAACTCACTCTGTAGACCAGGCTGGCCTTGAACTCGAAAAGATCTGCCTGCCTCTGCCTCCCGAGTGCTGGGATCAAAGACCAACAACGCCCAGCCTGTTTTGTTTTGTTTGTTGAGATAAGGTCTCTCTGTGTAGCCCTGGCTGTCCTGGCCTAGCTTTGTAGACCAGGCTGGCGTTGAACTCACAGAGACCCATCTGCCTCTGCCTCCCCAGTGCTGGGATTAAGCCACTACGCCCAGCAAATTCTTATATTTTGGTTTTGGCCTTTTGAGTCTCACTATGTAGCTCTGGCTGTCCTGGAACTCGCTCTGTAGACCAGGCTGGCCTTGAACTCAAAGAGATTCTCTTGCCTCTCAAGTGCCAAGATCAAAGGCATGTGCCACCATGCCTGGCTAAGAAGATAAGTTCTGGAGGGGAACAAACAGTGGCAAGAAGAGAGCTGCCACTTCCCTTTTAGTGGAAGTGTAGACTCCTTTCACTCAGTCGGTCCCTTCTCTTTTCAAGTTCTGGATGAGCTCCACCCGCAGTCTGTCATTACAAGTGCCAAGCAGGATGAGGCTATGGCTGGCTTCCTAGGGAGGCTTGGTAAGGAGGACAGCGTGGGGTAGCGGGAGGCTAGGACTGCCTGGGAGGGAGAAGGGAAACAACAGGATGGAAATGTACAGAACCCCGGCTTCTGCCTCCACAGCGTCCCAGGACCACAGAGAGCCAAGGAGACCTGAAATCGTATTTTTACCCAGCGTGGATTTTGGTAACTCCTTCCCTTTATGTTTCCGTCCCCCATCCTAGTGGCTCCGTCCTTTTTCTTAAAGGAGACCCAATTATCAGAGACAGAGACCTCCCTTTGTGTCTTTTTTTTTTTTCCGTGACTGGGTTTCTCTGTGTAGCCCTGGCTGTCCTAGACTCATTCTGTAGACCAGGCTGGCCTCCAACTCAGAGATTCACCTGTCTTTGCTCCTGAGTGCTGGGATTAAATGCGTTGCCCAGCTGTCATAAAAAATTTGTTTTACAATCCCAGATGAGTTTCTTCTGAGTCACTTGTATTTCTCAGGTTGTGCTTATAGCCAGATGTCTATATTACATTAAAAATATACAGTCAGCTGGGTGTGGTGGTGCGAGCCCTTAGTCCCAGCAGATTGGGAGGCAGAGGCAGGTGGATCTTTGCATTCAAGGACAACCTGGTCTACAAGTGAGTCAGGATAGCCAGAACTACAAGAGAAACCCTGTCTCAAAAACCAAAAACTAACCAACCAAACAAACAAAAAGAATAGATTTTTGGTTCTTCTTTGGTGCTAGCTTCCTTAACCGCCTCTGTGCACTGGGACAGGCTGTCTGGTTGCTTTTGTTGTTGTGAAATGGGGTGAGAAAATGGAGCTGTAAGAACTTTTGCTCCTTACCCTCCCCAAACAGGTCCAGAGATAAGCAAACAACGCCTGCTTTCTGGTAACTACTCCTTCATCCCAGAGTCCATGACGGCCACTGAGAAAATCCTGCACCTCTCCTCCGTCATCCCCTTTGACTGTGTCCTCACGGTGAGCTGGGTCCTCGGGGTCAGGGCCGCTGGGGGAAAGGCATGAGCTCCCGCCCCTGGGCACAGTTCTGGACTGCAGAGCTCTAGCCCTGCAAAATCAGTTCCCTTAGTGTGGGTGGGGCCGGTCACTGCTGACCCCTCCCAGGTGCGGGCGCTTGGAGGGCTGCTCAAGTTCCTGAGTCGGAGAAGAGTCGGGGTGGAGCTGGAAGACGACAGTGTCAGCGTGCCGATCCTGGGATTTAAGAAGTTTGTGCTGTACGTGGTTCACCCAGAAGCAAGCCAGGGTCAGGGATGGAGCACAGTGGGCATGGGAGGACCAGAAGGGAGAAGAGAGCGGAGCTCAGCACTGGCCCCTGCCTCAGCCCTTGCCTTGCCTTGTTCTCTGTTCTCAGGACTCATCTGGTGAGCATAGATCAAGACACTTACAGGTGAGGTGGGGACAGAAACAGAAGGGCTGAGCTAATGCTCTCGTAATCCTGAGGAGGCGTGGCTTCTCTAATCCTGGGGCTAAGATCTCTCCTTGAAGGAAAGGAAAGGGTGATTGCTGCTGGACAGTGAAGGGAAAAAGGGGACTGAAGCAGAGACTTCCGGCACTCTCCTTCCCTTCCTTTCTGCAGTGTTGGGGTGAACGGAGCCGCTGGTGCCTGCCTGGCAAGCGACAACTTCAGCCCACCCTTTTCTTTCCTTCCCCCACCCCGTTTCTCTCTCTTTTTAAAAACAGGGTCTCTCTAAACTGGGTGTTGTGGTGCACGCCTGTAATCCCAGCACCCAGGAGGCAGAGGCAGGTGGATCTCTGTGAGTTTGAGGCCAGCTGGTTTACAGCCTTGAACTCATAGTAATCCACCTGCCTCTGCCTCTCAGAGTGCTGGGATTATAGGCGTGTGCCATGATGCCCTGCTCTCAACCACCCTTTGTTATAAAAAAGAAAACATTATTACAGTGCAGATGGGAATATGGTTCAGTGAGTAAAAGCTCTCGCTTCTCAAGTTTGAGGATGTGAGTTTGGATTGGATTCCAAGCCTTTGCATAAAAAGCCACTCAGGTGGTTTGCAGTCTCGGTGCTGGAGGGAGTGGAGACAGGCTTGCTGGCTGCCAGCTTAGCCAAAGAAAATGGAGAGTAGCCAGGCATGGTGTTGCACGCCTTTAATCCCAGCACTCGGGAGGCAGGAGCAGGTGGGTCTCTGTGAGTTCGAGGGCAGCCTGGTCTATAAAGTGAGTCCAAGACATCCAAGGCTACACAGAGAAACCCCGCCTCAAAAACAAAACAAAACAAAAAAACAACCAAAACAACAACAACAAAGACCCTCCAAAAAACAAACAAAAGAAAACATCAGGTTCAATGAGAGACCCTGTTTCGTCTCAAAAGTGAACAAAACAGAGAGATAGAGGACACGGCTTCTACACATACACACCGGAGCATGTGCACCTGCACACAGATATGTGCACACAGGCAAGTGTGGAGGCTCACCTTTAATCCCAGCACTGGGAGGCAGAGGCCGGGGGATTTCTACATTTGAGGCCAGCCTCATCTATATAGTGAGTTCCAGAGTAGCCAGGGCTACACAGAGAGAGCCTGTCTTTAAAAAAAAAAAAAATCTGTGCACACATGCATATACCGTGTGCAGGACGTACTGAGGTTCATATAGACTCCTCCATCTCTCTGTGACAGTGTTCTACAGATTTTCAAGAGTGAGTCTCACCCCTCGGTGTACAAAGTCGCCAGCGGGCTGAAGGAGGGGCTCAGCCTCTTTGGTAGGTGCACCCCATTGTTCACCCCACACTGTAAAAACCTGCTAGAAAAGCAGTTGGCTCCATGGTTGTATGAAGGCTGCCTCTTCTTGCTTCATGCTGTTGCCAGACTTTTCCACAGCAGCCCAAGTTTCTCCATCTTTGTGCCCTCAGCTTAAGCTTCATTTTATACTTGAGCGCCCTTTAGTGTAATTTGTCAGCTGTGACCTTCCAACGCTATGCTCAATCTCTAGTGTGAATGTGTGCACTAATTGGGCGCCTGGTACCTGTCCACGGAGGAGAGTTATATAGCTGCCTTGTGAAGTTTTTCTTACTAGGGACATGGCCCCAAGTGTCCAGTATTTCACTGGGCACCGCTTCAGTATCACACGTTGTGATGGCTACGCCCATTTATATATTTTCCTGCCTGAGCATCCATCCCCTCTCCCAGCTCCACGTGACAATCCAGGCCTTAACTCATGGCCAGGCACCAATTTTGGCTGCTTTTGTTTCCTGTATCTTGGCCTCCAGACCAACCTGCTTGTAACAAGTTCACTCCCTGTGCACGCCCCACAGGAATCCTCAACAGATGCCGCTGTCGGTGGGGGCAGAAGCTGCTCAGGTGAGTGGGTCTCAGATACACACTGCGCGCTGAGGCCTATTGATGCCGCCTCAGCCATGACAAGCCTGGTGCTATGTGGTGCCATCTAGAGCCCAGGGTGGCAGCTGGCGTCACCTTCATCTTAGGTTGTCAGCGCAGCTGCACACATACCCATGGATGATACACAGGCCAATACATGCAGTGGGAACTTGACCACAAACTACTGATGCAACACAAAGTAACTTAATACCACTTCAGAAGCTACGGCCTGGCTCAAGGTGTGAGGCCCTGGGTTCTATCCCCAGTCTAGGAAAAAAAATCTAACAAAACAGGCATGCTAACTATAGGCACCTCAAAACCAAACTACTGACAATAAAATGCTTGTGATAGAAACATGAAGGACCGAGTTCAGATCTCCAAAACATAAATAAAGAGCCAGAGCTGGGGACAGAGACACAAGAATCCTAGGCTCACTGGCCAGCCAGTCTAGCCCAGTAGGTGAGACCAGTTTAGTAAGAGAACCTGTCTCCAAAATAAAGTGGCAGCCTAGCAAGGCAGCGCAGCAGGCCACCGGACTCAGCTCTCCCAGACCCCATGACAGATGCTCTCTGACACTCACTTGCTGTGGTAGCATGGAGCCACACACATACACATAAGCACACAAAAAATACATGTAGCTTCCCTCCTGAAAAGTAAGGTGAAGCCCAGTCGAAGGCACCCAATACCAACCAAGTTCTAGCTTTCACATGTGGGTATGTGCATGCACACACCCCGACCCATAGGTGCACATGCACACACACCAGCTTACATATACACATAAACACACACACACTGACCCACGTACAAACATGCACACACACTGAACCATGTGTGTATACACACACACATACAAATGCACACACACTGACCCACATATGCACATGCACACACACATACAAATGCACACACACTAGCCCACATATACATATGCACACACACACTCTGACCCACATACAAACGTGCACACACACACAAATGCACATACACTGACCCATATGTGCACATGTACACACACACTGACCCACATGTGCACGTGCATACACACTCACCCATATGTGCACATACATATACTGACCCACATGTGCATGTGCACACACACATACTGACCCACATGTACTCACATGCACACACTGACCCACATATACACATGTACACACACCCACATGCAGCATGTACACACACACTCACCCACATATACACATGCACTAGCATACACACAGACATGTACACACAAACAAACAGCTATTCAGACAGAGCATGGTGGCACATGCCCCTGTAATTCCAGCTTTGGGGGGCTGAGGTAGTAGAACCGATCATGAATTGGAGGCCAGGGCTGCAGGCACGAGTCAGCACTAGGAGCACTGGCTGCTCTTGCAGAGACCTCGGTGTGGTTCCCGGCCCTGACTAGGAGGTTCACAACTTTTGTAACTCCAGTTCCAAAGGATCTGACACACCTCAGGGGACTACACACATAATACAGGCAAAACACCCATATACATTAACGCGGTATTTAAAAAGAAAAGAAAATGTTCTTTTAGTTGGCAGCCGGCCTGTGCTACATTAGACTCCCCCTCAGCAGCAGACAACAGAAAGGAGCCGAGGCAGGCGGGTCCTGGTGAGTTTGGGCCACTCTGATCTACATAGTAAGTTCCTGACAGCCAGAGCTACACAGTGAGACCACATTGTTCCCATCCCCCGCATCCATGGGGTGGGGCAGTCGCATGTGTTACCACTTGTAGTTTCCACAGGCCCTGCAAGCTCAGGGTACCCAGACATCTGCCACCTTTTCCCAGTTACCGACATTACTGGCCACCCTGGATTGATGCTTCTCCCTCGTCCCTCCATAGTCCATCAGCCCGGCTCCTGAAGCCTCTTCAGCCGCCCGTCCTCTGTCTCTGCACTGACCCTGTTCTGGCCGTCAGGGTTTTAATGGGGAGCACTTACCTCTAATGTCTCTGCCTCTAATAGCTTCTTTCTCCTCATCAGCCATTCATTCCAAACCACACGCTTCCCTGACAAAGCTCTGACGGGGCACTCCACTTCTTAAAAAGTCTTAACCAGGGGCTGCCATGGTGGCACACATGCCAGTAATCCCAGCACTTGGAGGCAGAGGCAGGTGGATCAAGAGGCCAGCCTGGTCTACAGAGTGAGTCCAGGACAGCCAAGGCTACACAGAGAAACCCTGTCTTGAAAAAACAAAACAACAAAAACCAAGTATGAGGCACTGTTGTGCTGGGCTTAAATAAAACCCAACCAACACTAGGAGCTGATTCGGATGCAAACACACAAGGGTCTCCTTTATTGATTGTTCAGCTAAAGCTGGACCCACACTATCACTGACGCAGTGGATCAGCTATGAGTCCTGAGTAAAGTAGGAAAGAAATTTAGTTTCCAGCACCCACGCCAGGCTGCCCACAGCTGCATGGAACTCCAGTCTCAGACCCTCTTCCGGCCTTCAAAGGCAATTAACTTGCACTTCCATTGCATATACTCACAGAAATTTAAACATACATGCAATTTTGTGTTGTTTTTTCTTTTTTTCTTTTTTCCTTTTTGGTTTTTCAAGACAGGGTTTCTCTGTGTAGTCTTGGCTGTCCTATACTCGCTTTGTAGTCCAGGCTGGCCTCGAACTCACAGCGATCCGCCTGCCTCTGCCTCCCGAGTGCTGGGATTAAAGGCGTGCGCCACCACGCCCGGCTTGGGTTGTTTTTTTCAAGACAGGGATTCTCTATGTAGCCCTGGCTGTCCTGGGACTTGATGTATAAACCAGGCTGGCCTCAAACTCAGAGATCTGCTGTTGTCACCGCCTCTCCCCCACACCCCCAAGATAGGGTTTCTCTGTGTAGCCTTCACTGTTCTGGACTCACTTTGTATACCAGGCTGGCCTCGAACTCTCAGCGATCCGCCTGCCTCTGCCTCTCGAGTGCTGGGATTAAAGGTGTGCGCCACCACGCCCGGCTTTATTTTGGTTTCTTCTGCCTCTACCTTTCTTCTTCTCCACCCCTTGTGCCTCTGACCGCCCCCCCCCCCCATACCAGGAAGGAGAGAAAAAACGCTTAGTGGGGAGAGGGCATGGGACTCCTTACTACTTCTGGCTGGTTAGGGTCCTCCGGTTCTCTGGGGCAGTACCTCAGTTGTCAGGATACCCAGCAGGCCATCAAACCAGAACAGCAGAAGGAGGAAGCAGCAGCAGGGAACAGCAGCCTCTTCCTTCTCACTCAGACTTTCCTGGCTCTCTCCAGAGCCCCACCACCACTACCACGAGTCCTCAGAATTAAACTGTCTGTAGCTGGCAAAGATCACGAGCCTGACAGGCCAACAGACAATCATTGTTGTCAGCTGTGGACAAACGAAAGCAGCCCCACTCACCTGGGATTAAAACAAAAACATGTTGCCAGGCATGGTGGTGCATGCCTTTAATCCCAGTACTCCGGAGGTAGAGGCAGGAGGATTGCTATGAGTTCAAGGCCAGCCTGGTCTACAAAGGGAGTCCAGGACAGCCAGGGCTACACAGAGAGACCCTGTCTCAGAAAACAAACAAACAAACAAAAACCAAAAAAAAAAAAAAAAACCCCCCCACACACAAACCAAAAAAACTCCGTTATGTAAACATGTGCCACCACGCCTGGCTTTAACTGAGTTTTTAAAGAGACCAAAACTCCCACTGCAATCCACCTGCCTCTGCCTCCTGTGTGCTGGGATTATAATGCCATGCACTGCCAGGATAATACATGTAAAAATTTTTTTAAAGAGGAGGGAAAAATGAGGACTGGGTATGGCGCTCTGCTGGTGGGGTGCACCCAGCATCCGTGCGGCTCTGGGTTCCCTCCCAGCATCCGTGCGGCTCTGGGTTCCCTCCCAGCATCCGTGCGGCTCTGGGTTCCCTCCCAGTATCCACGCGGCTCTGGGTTCCCTCTCAGTGTCCGTGCGGCTCTGGGTTCCCTCCCAGCAGCACATGAGGCAAAAGGCAGAAGCAAATGACTAGAAGCTCAAGCTTGTCCTCAGAACAGAGCAACTGTGTACCAGACGGGAGAGGGCATGCTGCACATTTCCACAGGGGTCTGGGAGGCAGGAGATCACAGCAGGCATGATGAGGTTCCCACAGGAGGCGATCCAGTGGCGCACAGCTGACAGGATCCCAGCAGCCTGGACAGCTGAGTTTGACATGCAAATCCACTTCTCATTAGCAGCATGGCTTTAGACAAGTCACTGCCAACAGTCCTTGCTTTCTCAGCTGTAAAATCAGGGTGGCTGCCATGGCTGTGCGCAGCGGTGGTCACTGATGTCATTACTGGACACGAGTCTGGTAAATCTGTAGCAAGTCTTAGTGAGACTCCTGCTCAGATGGTCACTGCCTGGGCTGCGCTGCTGTGGAGAACTGGGATGGCTAACAGCCACCCTTGAACTGAGGTGGACCGTGGCTTTCCCTCTCATTTGGGGTGTTCTGAGTAGCAGAACTGGCTGTGGGCTAAGTGGGAGGCATGCATCCTCAGGTCCGGGTCAGCCGTGGCAACACAACCTGTCTGAACCACGTGAAACCCTGTCTCAAAAAAGCAGGCAGGGTTGTGGCTCAGTGGTGGTGAGCGAGCCTCGCCCCAACCCTAAATACTGCCAAAGCATGGAAGAGTGGGAGAGCCAGAGGGTGAGGACCAGTCTCAGGCATCACACAGGAAGAGCAGGAAAAGATGGCGTGTGCTGTTTCCCTACGGTGCTGTCACAGCTGCACACAGATAGCAAACTCACACTGACTCACCCTCTCTCACTCAGCTGCCAAGAGCTACAGTGTTGGCACACAGATACCACAACACACTGCTCCCCTCTAAAATATTGACAGGCTCTGTCACATATCCACATGGAGTGACACATGGTCTCATCCATCAAAACCACGACGCACACACAGTGATATCCGGCAGTTTTCAGTAGGGACATATGACCATGCTCACACACACAAGGCTCTGCACTTGCCAGTCAGTTCGTTCCTGCTGCAGGTCTGTCTTAACAACTCCCCACAGACTTCCAGCAAACTGGAGAGAAGACATGATTTCTAACCTTCGCGTCCGTCCCGCCCTCCAGGCTGTGGTTTACTCGTCCGACCCGGGAGCTAAGGGAGCTCAATTCCCGTCTGGATGTCATTCAGTTTTTCCTGATGCCTCAGAACCTGGACATGGCCCAGATGCTGCACCGGCTCCTGAGCCACATCAAGAATGTGCCTGTGAGCCCCGGGGGAGAGGTCGCCCGGCTTGGGGATGAGGCTGATGGCTGGTGGGAAACTGCGCTTCTTATTTTTATTTTTATTTTTATTTTTATTTTTTATTTTTTTTTTTGGTTTTTTCGAGACAGGGTTTCTCTGTGTAGCCTTGGCTGTCCTAGACTCGCTTTGTAGTCCAGGCTGGCCTCGAACTCACAGCGATCCGCCTGCCTCTGCCTCCCGAGTGCTAGGATTAAAGGCGTGCGCCACCACGCCCGGCGTCTTATTTTTATTTTTATTACAATTTAGTTTATTGTTTGTTTGGGAATAGGATCCATATGATCCTGTATGGCCTGGAACTCAGAGGTCTACCTGCCTCTGCCTCCCAAGTGCTGGGATTAAAGTTGTACACGGCCACACCTGGCTGTTTAGTGGCTATTGAGACAGGGTCTCATTGTGTAACCCTGGCTGTCCTGGAACTTGCTATGTAGACCAGTCTGTTTTTGTTTTTGTTTTTCTACCAGTCTGGTTTTGAACTCAGAGATCTGCCTGCCTCCGGAGTGCTAAAAGGCATGAGCCACCACACCTAGCCTAAAGTTTATTTTCTTTTTAATTATATCATGTATAGCTAGGCCTATGAGTTTTAGGCCATCCTGGCCTACACAGTAAGTTCCAGTTCAGTCAGAGGTACATAATGGGACCTTACCTCAAACAAAACAAGCAAAACCTAGGCGTGTCTGCATGGCGCATATGCCTGTGAACATGGGTGGCTGCACAGGATGGTGGCTCCCTAAAGCTGCGGTTACCGTGGTTCTGAGCTCCTGGTGTGGGTGCTGGGAACCAAGCCGGGTCCTCTGGGAGAGCATCTCTCCAGCCTGGACCCCGGGCCTCTTGAGGGGCACCATATGGCAAACGGCAAACCATGGCTGCCCTGTGTCTGCTTGTAGCTGATCCTGAAGCGCATGAAGTTGTCCCACACCAAGGTCGGTGACTGGCAGGTTCTCTACAAGGTAAGGCCTCTTTTTTTCTTTTTTTCTTTTGAGTCACGATGCAACCAAGGCTGGCCTCACTCTCAGGGTCCCCCTGCCCGTTCCCCTGGGGTCTGGGAGGACAGGCCTCCTTTGATCCAAAAGCTCAAGTTAAACTTTCACACCCTGTGTCCAGACCTCCTTCCCTCTGAACACCCGGCCACACTTTAGCTGCTGATGTTTCTTTTAAACTTTGTGTTGCCGGAAATATTAAAAATATTTGCAGCAAAGAGTGTAATTTTTCCCCTTGTTGCCAACCATTCAGCTTCACTACCCTGACTCATAGCAATCTCTTTTCATCTCCAGCCATGATATTGCTTCACCCACAAATATTTCATTGCGATATTAAAAAGTTGGCCGTGATAATCCCTGCTCACTGAGAGCCACTAGGCCCCGCCTCCTGAGCTGCCCTGCTCATCTTTCTCACTTGCCGTTTTCTTTTTTTTAATTTACTTTTGTTTTTTTAAGACAGGGTTTCTCTTATATCCCTGGCTGTCCTAGTACTAACTCTGTAGATCAGGCTGCCTTAAACTCACAGAGATCCCAGCACTCGGGAAGCAGAGGCAGGCGGATGGCTGTGAGTTCGAGGCCAGCCTGGTCTACAAAGTGAGTCCAGGACAGGCAAGGCTACACAGAGAAACCTTATCTCAAAAACCAAACAAACAAAAATTTAAGATTTACTTGATGTGTAGAAGTGTTTGCCCGCATGCAACTGTGTGTGTGCACTAGGGATGAACCGAGGACTTCACATGTGCTTGCTGAGTGCTCTCTCACCCAGCTAGACCCCCAGCCCACGTGGCAGTCTATCAGTTTTTAAAAATATTTGCTTGGTTTGGTTTTTATAAGACAGGGTTTCTCTGCATAGACTCGGCTGTTCAACTCACAGAGATCCACCCGCCTCTGCCTCCTCTTGGAGTACTGGGATTACAGGCATGCGCCACTGCAGTGCTTGTTGAACCATTTATTATCTGGTTTGACGCAGGCCTCACTATGCAGCAGAGGCTGTCCTGGACCTTGCTGTGTAGGCTGGCTTCACACTGTAGCAATCCTTCTGTCTCTGCCTCCTGAGCACTGACGTTTGATTCTTTGCTTGGTTGTTTTTGAGACAAGTTCTCAAAATATAGCACAAGCTAGCCTCAAATGCTCTATGTCATCCAAATTGATCTTGAACTTGTGATCGATCCATTTGCCTCAATTTTCAAAGTGCTGGGATTACAGACTTGGGACATCACACCTAAGTGAGCCTTTGTCCCCGCAAACCCAAAGAAGTTCAGAGCTGGCCTGGGCTACAGAGTGAGTTAGGGAGCTGTGTGTGTAAACTTAGTGCATCTCGGAGTAAACAGGGGTGGGGCTGAAGCTCAGCAGGGGTGCACGCTGAGGCCCTGCGGTCAGAGGGAGCAAGGCCTGTGGGCTGCACGCCTGGGTCCAGCCGCAGCCCGTTCATTTGCTGGGAGAGGTGAGGCCTTCACCAGCTCATGTGTGAACTGGAGGAGGCGGAGCTGCCTGCCCCACAGGGCTGTTCAGCAGGGGGTGAGCGAGTGTGTGTGGAAGTAAAGCACCGCCTAGCCCATGAGGGCGCATTGCTGTGTCCCCTGCTCTGTCCCCTGCTCTGCCCCTCTGCTCTGCCCCCCTGCTCTGCTCCCGCTCTCCCCTTTGAATCGTAGTTCAAGAACCAGCTCATTTTCTTTTCTCTGAAAAGGTTTCCCAAACTGTTTCAGGCCCTGCCAGTCTTGTTTTCTGAACTTCTTGTACTTTGTCAGTTGTTCAACTGGCTTTGTCTGCTTCTCTGGGATCACTGTGTCTGTCACTTGTCTAAGCCCTTCCCAGGGTGACACTCCTGGGGACTCAGTTCTCAGGGAGCCCCCTCTCTGCAGGCCTGTGCTGTTGCTGCTTCTTCTCACTTGCTTCTTTCCTGGCTTACTTACTTACTGTATGTTTGCACTTGCATGTTCCATGACTGAGTACAGCCTGTGGGACTGTCCTTCCTTCCACTGTACAGAGTACAGCCTGTGGGACTGTCCTTCCACTGTACAGAGTACAGCCTGTGGGACTGTCCTTCCACTGTACAGAGTACAGCCTGTGGGACTGTCCTTCCTTCCACTGTACAGAGTACAGCCTGTGGGACTGTCCTTCCACTGTACAGAGTACAGCCTGTGGGACTGTCCTTCCACTGTACAGGTTCTGGAGCTGAGCTCAGGGTGTCAGGCTTGGCGGCTCTCACCTTTACTTGCTGAGCCATATCCCTAGCCCCCCCTTTTGTTGACGATTTCTTCATTTATGTATATAAGCAGTCTATTGCACGTATGCCTGCATGACAGAGAGATCATCCGACAGAAGAGGGCATCAGATCACACCATTGAAGGTTGTGGTGCCTGGGACTTGAACTCAGGACCTCTGGAGGAGCAGGCAGTGTTCTTAACTGCTGAGCCGTCTCTCAGTCCCTCCTTATCTCTTTTCTTCTTGACTTTTATTACTATTTCTCTCTTGTCCTTCTGTTACAGAAGCTGAATCTAATAACTTTCTCTCCATGGGTTTGTTTGTTTTGTTTTTCATGACAGCTTTCCTTTCCTTTCCTTTTCTTTTCTTGACAGGGTTTCTCTGTGTAGCCCTGGCTGTCCTGGACTCACTTTGTAGACCAGGCTGGCCCTGAACTCACAGTGATCCGTCTGCCTCTGCCTCCTGAGTGCTGGGATTAAAGGTGTGCGCCACCATGCCTGGCTTGTATTTTCTTAATATGTGTCTTTGCCTTGGATAACATCCCAGTGTTCCTCACTGGTCTTTGTTCCTCTCAGTCTGTCCTTGTCCCCTCCCTTGGCCCCCTGCATGGGGTCACCTTCCTTGGTCATCCCTCCTGCAGACTGTGTACAGCGCCCTGGGCCTGAGGGATGCCTGCCGCTCCCTGCCCCAGTCCATCCAGCTTTTTCAGGACATTTCCCGAGAGTTCTCTGATGACCTGCACCACATCGCCAGCCTCATTGGGAAAGTAGTGAGTGAGAGACAAGACAGACCCGAGGAAGAGGGAGCTGAGTGCAGTCGGGTGGAGGGTCGCCAGGGTCTGCACTGTGGAGAACGCGGTGGGGGGGGGGGCCTGGGAGGTGCTGGGATCAACTGGGTGGTGAGAGGGAGTGTCTGAGGTGAAAGAGTCAGGGCCCAAGGGAGCCGAGGGACAGAACAGAGAAGGGTGTTGGGAGCTAAGAACCAGACTTCTAATCTGTCTCCTCAGGTGGACTTTGAGGGAAGTCTTGCTGAAAATCGCTTCACAGTCCTCCCCAACATAGACCCTGAAATAGATGCGAGTGAGTGCTGGGCATGGGGTGGCTCTGGCGGGCTTGTCGCCAGCATGGGTCCATTCTTGGCACAGAGGCACAGATATCATGACTGGGAATCAGCTTTGCCACCTGAGCAAAAATCTCCCTTTTTTGTTGTTGTTTTTGAGACAGTGTCCCGTAGCACAGGCTAGCCTCAAACCCAGGATGTAACCAAGGACGGTCTCCTGGCCTCTCACCTCCACCTCTGGAGTGCTTGGGTTACAGGGACGCCCCACGGGCCCAGCTAGTCAGGGATTTTTTTTATAAAGTTTCATGTGGTCAAGGTTGGCATTGAACTGCTAACCCTCCTGGACCGCGTTTTTTACGTGGATGTGATTTTCGACACACCTAGAAAAGCGGAGGCTCATGGGCCTTCCCAGCTTCCTCACGGAAGTCGCGCAGAGGGAGCTGGAGAACCTGGACTCTCGCATCCCCTCGTGCAGTGTCATCTACATCCCTCTGGTGAGCACAGGCTGCAGGGGAGCCTCTGCGAGTCCGCTAGGGGGGCACATGCCCGCCTCTGAGCTGGAGGGGAGGGCCGCTGTGCACTTGCCTCAGGTGGAGTGGGGAGGGAAGGAGGGAGGGAGGGAGGGAGGGAGGGAGGGACACCCAGCCAGCCAAGCTCAGTCAGTCCTGGCAACCAGTGGGTGACATGACATCATAGCCAATTGCCCTTAGACCCAGGGATGTGAACACCCTAGGTGGCTTTTGTGCTCTGACAGCGGTGTCTGGTGTCTGGTGTCTGGTGTTCAGCAGGTCACCCCCACTCGTCTCTTCTCTCCCCAGATCGGCTTCCTTCTTTCCATCCCCCGGTTGCCTTTTATGGTGGAGGCCAGTGACTTTGAGATTGAGGGGCTAGACTTCATGGTGAGAGGCTGACCTCTGGGTGGGGGAGGAGTGTGATGAGGAAGTGAGAGAAGCTGGGGAAGCTCTCAGCCATCAGCACTGACCGAGACGCAGGCTCATCGCTGTGGCTTAAGAAGCTTTCCCAGCCCTGAGACAGAAGAGGAGTCAGGGGTGCTGGAAGGTGGAGAGGAGAGGGGAACTGAGATGAACCGCCCTGGGCATGGCGGCACACAACTTACATAGCCTTGGCTGTCCTGGACTCACTCTGTAGACCAGGCTGGCCTCAAACTCGGATCAGCCTGCCTCTGTCTCCCGAGTGCTGGGGTTACAGCCGTGTATCACCACACCCGGCTGGTGGTATACAACTTTAATCTCAGCACTCGGGAGACAGAAGCAGGCTGATCTCTGAGTTCAAATTCAGCCAGGACTTCCTAGTAAAGTCCTGCCCCAAAACAAAACAAAGCGAAACGCAAGAGACAAGAATCCCAGAGCTTGGCATCTTTGCCTCAGTTTCTCTCAGAGGACAAGCTTCACTATCGCAGCACTCGCACCAAGGAGCTGGACACACTGCTGGGGGACCTGCACTGCGAGATCCGGGGTGAGCAGCCATGCTGTCTTCAGGTCTTTCCACAGGCCTCTCTCCTTCATGGTCCCTGGAAACTTGACCCTCGCTCCTTTCCCAGACCAGGAGATCCTGCTGATGCACCAGCTGCAGTGCCAGGTGCTGGCACGGGCTTCCGTCCTGACTCGGGTCTTGGACCTCGCCTCCCGCCTGGATGTCCTCCTGGCCCTGGCCAGTGCTGCAGGGGACTATGGGTATTCCAGACCCCGCTACTCTCCCCGGATCCATGGAGTGCGAATCAAGAACGGCAGGTGAGAGCAGAGAGGGGCAGAGGCGGAGACGCAGTGGGGCTCATGCACCTGGATGCACAGACCATGCAGTGTCCCCCCACCCACCACAGGCACCCTCTCATGGAGCTGTGCGCACGAACCTTCGTGCCCAACTCCACAGACTGTGGCGGGGACCAAGGGAGGATCAAAGTCATCACTGGACCCAACTCCTCAGGGAAAAGCATATACCTCAAGCAGGTGAGGAGCCACGCACCTGGGTGTCCAGCTGTCCCTCGTCCCCTCTGCCAGCCAGGCTGAGTCCTCTGTGCCACACAGCACACATCCCTGTTCTCGGAGGGAGAGCAGCTCTTTAGGAAAGGCCTGTCCTCCGCCACAGTCCCTCGACCACCCTCCAGTTAGCACCGTGCCATGCCACCCTCCAGTCCGCCTTGCCCACGCCCTGACTGTGCAGTTAATGCTGAGGTCGGGCTCGGGGACACGGGTCCATGTCTCTGTCCCTCTCTTTACTCTGTCACTCCTGTCTTTAATTGAGACCTGTGGCACCAGCCATGTCCTGTCTCCCTGCCTGCCCAGGTAGGCTTGATCACCTTCATGGCCCTGGTGGGCAGCTTTGTGCCTGCAGAGGAGGCCGAGATTGGCGCCATCGATGCCATCTTCACCCGGATCCACAGCTGCGAATCCATCTCCCTGGGCCTCTCCACCTTCATGATTGACCTCAACCAGGTTCAAAGGAGCCGGGGGGAGGGACACAGCTGTGGGAGCACACCTCCTCAGCTACATGTCAGGGGCAGGGAGCACGGCCAGAGTCTGGAGGAAGCAACATAAACGTTTCTTGAGACTCCTCCCTGTGACTCTTTCACTGCTGACAAGTGAAGGCTGAGAATGAGCGTCTATTACAAAGTTTGCTGTTTAGGGGGAAGACACATGCAAGGAGCTTGTCATGGTGACACATCATAGCTCTGACTGCTAAGAAGACCCCTTGTTCCCTCACGCCTGGCAGGTGGCAAAAGCAGCAAATAACGCCACAGAGCAGTCGCTGGTCCTCATCGATGAATTCGGGAAGGGAACCAACACGGTGAGGAGGAGGTGGTGATGAGGAGGAGGTGAGGAGGAAGAGGAGGTGAGGAGGAGGAGGTGAGGAGGAAGAGGAGGTGAGGAGGAGGAGGTGAGGAGGAAGAGGAGGAGGTGAGGAGGTGAGGAGGAGGAGGAGGTGAGGAGGAGGTGAGGAGGAAGAGGAGGAGGTGAGGAGGAGGAGAGGAGGAGGTGAGGAGGAGGTGAGGAGGAGGTGAGGAGGAGGAGGAGGTGAAGAGGAAGAGGAGGAGGTGAGGAGGAGGAGGAGGTGAGGAGGAGGTGAGGAGGAAGAGGAGGAGGTGAGGAGGAGGAGAGGAGGAGGTGAGGAGGAGGTGAGGAGGAGGTGAGGAGGAGGAGGTGAGGAGGAAGAGGAGGAGGTGAGGAGGAGGAGGAGGTGAGGAGGAAGAGGAGGAGGTGAGGAGGAGGAGGAGGTGAGGAGGAGGTGAGGAGGAAGAGGAGGAGGTGAGGAGGAGGTGAGGAGGAAGAGGAGGAGGTGAGGAGGAAGAGGAGGAGGTGAGGAGGAGGAGGAGGTGAGGAGGAAGAGGAGGAGGTGAGGAGGAGGTGAGGAGGAAGAGGAGGAGGTGAGGAGGAGGTGAGGAGGAGGAGGAGAGGAGGAGGTGAGGAGGAGGTGAGGAGGAGGTGAGGAGGAAGAGGAGGAGGTGAGGAGGAGGTGAGGAGGAAGAGGAGGAGGTGAGGAGGAGGAGGAGGTGAGGAGGAGGTGAGGAGGAAGAGGAGGAGGTGAGGAGGAGGAGAGGAGGAGGTGAGGAGGAGGAGGAGAGGAGGAGGTGAGGAGGAGGAGGAGGTGAGGAGGAGGTGAGGAGGAGGAGGAGAGGAGGAGGTGAGGAGGAGGAGGAGGTGAGGAGGAGGTGAGGAGGAAGAGGAGGAGGTGAGGAGGAAGAGGAGGAGGTGAGGAGGAGGTGAGGAGGAAGAGGAGGAGGTGAGGAGGAGGTGAGGAGGAGGAGGAGAGGAGGAGGAGGAGAGGAGGAGGAGGTGAGGAGGAGGAGGAGGAGGTGAGGAGGAGGAGGAGGTGAGGAGGAGGTGAGGAGGAAGAGGAGGAGGTGAGGAGGAGGAGGAGGTGAGGAGGAGGTGAGGAGGTGAGGAGGAGGTGAGGAGGAAGAGGAGGAGGTGAGGAGGAAGAGGAGGAGGTGAGGAGGAAGAGGAGGAGGTGAGGAGGAGGTGAGGAGGAGGAGGAGAGGAGGAGGAGGAGAGGAGGAGGTGAGGAGGAGGAGGAGGAGGTGAGGAGGAGGAGGAGAGGAGGAGGTGAGGAGGAGGAGGAGGTGAGGAGGAGGTGAGGAGGAGGAGGAGAGGAGGAGGTGAGGAGGAGGAGGAGGTGAGGAGGAGGTGAGGAGGAAGAGGAGGAGGTGAGGAGGAGGAGGAGAGGAGGAGGTGAGGAGGAGGAGGAGGTGAGGAGGAGGTGAGGAGGAAGAGGAGGAGGTGAGGAGGAGGAGGAGAGGAGGAGGAGGAGAGGAGGAGGTGAGGAGGAGGAGGAGGAGGAGAGGAGGAGGAGGAGAGGAGGAGGTGAGGAGGAGGAGGAGAGGAGGAGGAGGAGAGGAGGAGGTGAGGAGGAAGAGGAGGAGGAGAGGAGGAGGAGGAGAGGAGGAGGTGAGGAGGAGGAGGAGGTGAGGAGGAGGTGAGGAGGAGGAGGAGAGGAGGAGGAGGAGAGGAGGAGGTGAGGAGGAGGAGGAGGAGGAGAGGAGGAGGAGGAGAGGAGGAGGTGAGGAGGAGGAGGAGAGGAGGAGGAGGAGAGGAGGAGGTGAGGAGGAAGAGGAGGAGGAGAGGAGGAGGAGAGGAGGAGGTGAGGAGGAGGAGGAGGTGAGGAGGAGGTGAGGAGGAGGAGGAGAGGAGGAGGTGAGGAGGAGGAGGAGGTGAGGAGGAGGTGAGGAGGAGGAGGAGGAGGTGAGGAGGAGGAGGAGGTGAGGAGGAGGTGAGGAGGAGGAGGAGAGGAGGAGGTGAGGAGGAGGAGGAGGTGAGGAGGAGGTGAGGAGGAAGAGGAGGAGGTGAGGAGGAGGAGGAGAGGAGGAGGTGAGGAGGAGGAGGAGGTGAGGAGGAGGTGAGGAGGAAGAGGAGGAGGTGAGGAGGAGGAGGAGAGGAGGAGGTGAGGAGGAGGAGGAGAGGAGGAGGTGAGGAGGAGGAGGAGGTGAGGAGGAGGTGAGGAGGAGGAGGAGAGGAGGAGGTGAGGAGGAGGAGGTGAGGAGGAGGTGAGGAGGAAGAGGAGGAGGTGAGGAGGAAGAGGAGGAGGTGAGGAGGAGGTGAGGAGGAAGAGGAGGAGGTGAGGAGGAGGAGGAGGTGAGGAGGAGGTGAGGAGGAAGAGGAGGAGGTGAGGAGGAGGAGGAGGTGAGGAGGAGGAGGAGGTGAGGAGGAGGAGGAGGAGGAGGTGAGGAGGAGGAGGTGAGGAGGAGGAGGTGAGGAGGAGGAGGTGAGGAGGAGGAGGAGGTGAGGAGGAGGAGGTGAGGAGGAGGAGGAGGAGGTGAGGAGGAGGAGGAGGAAGAGGAGGAGGAGGTGAGGAGGAGGAGGAGGAGGAAGAGGAGGAGGAGGAGGTGAGGAGGAGGAGGAGGAAGAGGAGGAGGAGGTGAGGAGGTGAGGAAGAGGAGGAGGTGAGGAGGAAGAGGCAGGGGGAGCCTGGGAGGGGGCAGAAGGACGAGGGACACCCTGGCTCTGCTCCCTCCCTCTGCCCCTTGGCAGGTGGATGGTCTGGCGCTCCTGGCTGCTGTACTTCGTCACTGGCTAGCAATGGGACCCAGCTGTCCCCACGTCTTTGTGGCCACCAACTTCCTGAGCCTTGTTCAGCTGCAGCTGCTGCCACCAGGACCCCTGGTGCAGTATTTGGTGAGAAGTCACTGTAGCCCGTGGCCTCTCCCTCTCCTCGGTCCCTGGTGGTTGAAGACACTCTGCCATTGTTTGCTCTCTCTCTAGAGCATGGAGACCTGTGAGGATGGCAACGATCTTGTCTTCTTCTACCAGCTCTGCCACGGTGTCGCCAGAGCCAGCTACGCCTCGCACACGGCGGCCCAGGCCGGCCTTCCTGACCAACTCATTGCTCGTGGCAAAGAGGTGATGAGCGCCAGCGCCACCACTGCCACCTCAGCGCTCTCCACCCCCACAATGCACTCTCACCTCAGGGCTCCCCCTGAGTGCACCTGCTCCTCTCTTTTTAAGATCATTTTATGCATTTGAGTGATTCCCCTGAATTTATTGCATGCACCGCATGTGTGCCTGATGCCTGAGGAGGGCAGGAGAGGCACCAATCTCAGGGAATGGGAGTTACAGATGGTTGTGAGCTGCCACGTGGGTGCTGGGAACTGAACCAGGGCCTCTGTGAGTGCAGTAAGTGCTGTTAACCACTGAGCCCTCTCTGCATCCTCACATCTGCTCTTTTGGCCCACAGGCTTTCTGACCATTTCCCGGCTTCCCTACGGCCCTCACGCGCCCCTCCTGCCGCCTTCTTTGCTAGGTCTCAGAGTTGGTCCGCAGCGGCAAACCCATCAAGCCCGTGACCGAGCTTTTACGGAGGAACCAAATGGAGAAGTGAGTGTGGCCCAGTGTCTTCCCCCAATGCCTCCTGCCTCCTGCCTCCTGCCGTCTTCGCTCTCACCTGGCCTCATCCAGCCTTCCTGCGGCCCTGCGGCCTTCCCCTCACCAAGCCAGGCGTGGTGCCACATGCCTGTGTTCACGGGCAGCCTGGCCGCATAGCAAGACAACACACACACTAGCCACGCTGCTCTTCAGGGCTGCGCTCCCCTGCGCACAGACCCTCCCCTCGGCCTGGGAGCTGGTGACCCAGGAGTCACAAGGCCCTCTCCCCCCTGCAGCTGCCAGGCACTGGTGGGCAAGTTCCTGAAACTGGATTTGGAAGACCCCACCCTGGACCTGGATGCTTTCATGACTCAGGAAGTGCTGCCTGCAGCCACCACCATCCTTTGAGAGGCCTTGCTCCACCCTCCCAGGCACCTGAGGCCGGGGCCACCACAGCTGCTTCCTTCTCTTGTTTCGATGTAGACTTCTCAGTCTGCACAACATTTTGTTTTGTATCTTGTTTCGATGTAGACTTCTCAGTCTGCACAACATTTTGTTTTGTATTAGGAATAAAGTTTATTCCTAAACTTTATCAAGATGTTTCCTTAGGTCACCCAACAGGACAAAAGAGCTGGGGTGCGGAGCAGTCAGAGATACAGTGACACTTGGGCTGGGGGTGCTCAGTGCTTAGAGCCCTGGCTGCTCTGGCAAAGGTTTGGTCCACCACACAGTGGCTCGTATCTGCAACTCCAACTCCAAGGGACCTGAGCCTTCTCATCTTCATGGGCTCTGGGACACATGTACACACACACACACACACACACACATCACACACAGGGATACATGGACACTCTGGGACACATGTACACACACACACACACACACACACAGGGATACATGGACACTCTGGGACACATGTACACATACACACACACACACAGGGACACTCTGGGACACTTATACACACACACTGGGACACATGTACACACATAAATATATCAACAAAGTCAGTCAGCTATGGTGGTGCACACCTTTAATCCCAACACTGGGAAGACAAAGGCACGTGGATCTCTGAGTTTGAGGGCAGCCTAGTCTTTGGTTTTATTTATTTATTTATTTTTTGTTTTGTTTTTGTTTTTTGGCTTTTAGAGACAAGGTTTCTCTGTGCGTATCCCCGCCTGTACTGGACTGGCGTTGTAGACCAGGCTGGTCTCAAACTCACATCAATCCACTGGCCTCTGAGATTAAAGGCGTGGGCCAACACACTCGCCTCCAGTCAGGTCTTTATAGTGAGTTCCAGGCTGGCTCAAAAAAATAAATAAAAATGTAACAAAATCCAGATTCTGGGGGCTGGAGAGATGGCTCAGTGGTTAAGAGCACTGACTGTTCTTCCAGAGGTCCCGAGTTCAATTCCCAGCAACCACATGGTGGCTCACAACCATCTATAATGTGATCTGATGCCCTCTTCTGGTGTGCAGGTGTACATGCAGGCACAGCTCTGTATATATAATAAATAAATACATCTTAAAAAGAAAAAAATCCAGACTCTGCCCTTGGAACTCAACAAGAAAAGCTATCCCAGACAGGCTGTATGGAGCCTGAAGGGTGACACGCCGTTCATGGCAGCCCATCTCCTGCCTTAAGTAGGACTGTCCTGGACTCAGAGGCAGAAAGACAAGGCAGATGGGCAGATGGGTTGGGGAGGGACCAGGCCTGGCTCCACCCTTCCCACTTCAGAGCCATGGAAAGCCCAGGTCCTGGTGGGCCACCCCTGGTGCAGGCGCCCTACACGGTTCTGCTGCTACCACTGGGGACAAGCCTCCGGGACCCAGGGGCCCAGGGCTTCTTCCTCTGGGTGAGTAAAGACCTACGCGGTCTTGGTGCACGCCTCCCATCTGCCCTGGGTATATTTCCTCTCAACTCTGAGGACCCACAGGCTTCCCCAGTGTCTCCTTGCCATCCGAGTCCTCAGGGGACAGCCTGAGCTCACACTAAGCGACCAGATAGTGAGCTTTTAGGGGAGATGGCCACAGCTAGGGGTCCTGCTAGCAGTGAGAGCTTCCGCCGCCCCGTTTCTTGTCTAAGCCAGCTGCAGACGATGCAGGCCCTGGAGAGGGAACAGGATGCTCTGTGGTTGGGCCTGGAGCTGCTGGAGTGTGGCCAAGCCTGGTTTGCAGAGCGTCTGAGGGGAGCACAGCAACAGCAGCTGCGTCTGGGGGCCCTTGGTGAGGTAGGAGACCGCCTTCTGTGCATGGGCCGGGGGGAGTTCTGTAAAGGAGCATGTGGACCTCTCGGAGTCAGCTCTGGACAGGGGAGGGTTAACGCGCAGGGGTCATGAACTGGAACAGCATTGGAATGACAGAAGAATGCCACCAGTGTTCATGGTTGACAGAATGCCACCAGTGTTCATGGTTGGCTGGAAGGCTGGTCTGCATTCCATTCAGAGGGACTCCATTTGATCCCTCCACAGAGTGGGGAGTGGCCTGGGCGTGTGGCAGGAGTGGGGGTGGGGTGGGGGCGGAGGGGTCTGGGTTTCCCAGCCCCTGGAAGGGTGAGGGTATCTACGTGATTAGAGTGGTGAAGAGGTGGGGGGCCGACCTCTGGCCAGAGCACTGGGGCCCTCCACCCCCCCCCCAGGACTTCCTTCTGGACTCCCAAGCAGAGGCTGACATCCCCCAGCTAACCCAGATCCACAAGGTGAACGCTTGTTTGCGCAGCCTGCTTCAGAAGGTCAGTTTATTGTTTCTAATTTCCAGGCTTCAGGGAGCGGGGCTTACGCAGTCACACCAACCCAGCCTCCCCCACATCCACTCGCAAGGCTGGTTCCTGCCCAGCCCAGGACAGGGGGGAAATGTCAGGGAAAGAGACCCTGTAGCAGTGGGTAAACTGAGGGGTGAGACCAACCAGACCCGGAGGGCGGGAACCAGTCAGGTTCTCTCTTCTCTAGGGGCTGCCAAAGCAGCAGAAAGGAGTTGCCCAGTACGTGGGAGAGGCGGCTCTGCCAGGCTCCTCGCAGGGGCAGAAGGGCCCCACCCGAGTGTGAGCCCCGCTCCCTCCCTGCACTGCTGAGTTAGGGTGGAGCTGGGATCAGGAACTGCCTACCATCCCCTCCCCGGTTCACCCTGACCCTGCAGGCTGTGGGTCAAAGGGGTTCAGCCACCTTGGTTTACAGTGCACCCGCTACTCCTGAAAGTGCACTGCCTCTTTCTGATGTGCCTGGCCCTCACCCCCCCCCACGCCAAGTGCAAACCCCATCTTTCTTCAGTGTTTCTGGGGAGAAGGCGTGATCACGGAAACCCTCCTTCAGCTTTAAAGCAAAACTAAGCTAAAGAAGCTGTGGAGACTGTGCATGTCCCGTGTCCCTGCCCGCTCCCCTTGTAGAATAAACAGCAACTTTCCTTTATAAATAAATAAATAAGTAAATAAAGCAAGCCTTTGGTTTGGTTCTTATTCGGGTTAGGAAAGCACCCGTGGGGATCCATCGCCCTCTCTCCGCCTCAGGTTTGCCTCACTGATGTTGTTCTTGAGACAGGGGCTCACAGCTGAGGCTGGCCTTCAACACAGTCTTCCTGCCTCAGGCTCCCTGATACAGGGACAACAGGCTTGTACCACCAGGCCAGGCTCATCACTTTAGAAAGAGAAGGGACAAGTGTGATAGAAGAAAAATTTCCACACTAATTAGGAGGGGCAGGGCGGGCGCTGATGTCATGTGACCGCGGCCGACTGAGAATGGGGTTGGAGTCCTGACCCTGTGGGGGCTGCTGGGCTACCAGGGAGCACAGCCCAGCAGGAGCAGCACCCCTCCCACTGTCCCCCACCAGGCTTTGCCGACCACCCCTCCCCCAGCCCTGCCCTGAGTCACCACAGTGGAAGGAAGCAAGGCCGGGTTGGCTGGAGGGAGCACAGGGGCTGCAGAGTGGGCAGGGGCCTCCAGCTGCTCCTGCGGAGGAGGGAGAAGTTAGGGTGTGCCATGCTCCCCCCTGCCAGGGCGGGATGTAGACGCCCCTCACCTGTGAGGCCTGGGCCAGCACCAGGAGCCGGAGGAAGGCATGTGTTGGGGGCAGCAGGCTAGCCCCTTGGCTCACTGCAGTAACAGTCACCACCACCACACTGTTAGGAGCTGCAGAATCTGGGACCTCCAGCCACAGGCGTCCCCAGGCCGACTCATTGCGTCCCAGGCTAGCCCTGCGGAGTCGACAGCCTTGGATCAGACAGAAGGCTCCTGGTAGGCCGCAGCCAAGGGGCGGAGCCAAGGTAGGCAGGATTGAGGACTGAGGGTCAAGAGGTTGGGGCAAGTCCTTGAGCCCCAGCCCCTGCAGAACTGACCAGGGAGAGCCAGAACCCCAGCAGACAGAAAACTCACCTGGAGAGGTTGGAGGTGAGAGAGAAGCTAGGGTTCACAGATGTCCTAAGATCAAGATCTTGGGGGCCAGAGAAGCTGGCGATGTGAAGGCCAAGAGGGGCCTTGCTGCCTGGAGCCAAGAAACCTGGCGGGCCACTGAGCTGCAGGGAGGGGCGCGTCAGAACTGCTGGCTCTCGCCTCCCCGGGCCGGGCCGGCCCACACTTCTCCTCACCTCCAGAAGCACAGGGGCCACGCTGCAAGGCTGGGGGGCAGTCCTCCACAGGCGCTGTCCCGCTCCGTCCTGGCCAACCAGCGCCAGGGAGAAGGGTGCAGAGACAGCCAGCAGCCCGGGAGGCAGAGGGGCAGCAAGGAGACCTCGGTCAGGGGGTCCCACAGGCTGCAAGGGTACCCGGCCCAGATGTGTGCCCTCCGGCACCCTTCGAAGGACAGCATGGGAAAAATGTGGCCGGCCGCCCGCAAGGTTCGGTCTGGAGACTAGCCCTGTCACTTCGACCAGCAGCTGGGTCTGCAGACCTGAGGTGGAAGGAAGGACAATGGTCTGCATGGAATTGGAGGAGGACTAGGCGGTGGGTAGTGAGCAGTCATGTCATGAACTGGGCAGGGTCACGTGAGTGTGCCATGTCATGTGACATCCATGGAGCTGGAATCTTCCATTGGTGCTCTTTACTCATTAAATAAGACGTACACGTAACTAGCACACTTGTCACGTGTGTCATTTATACACGTATACACACACACACACACACACACACACACACACACACGTGTGTGTGTGTCAAACTGAGGGAGCAGAGGTGAGAGACTGGTACTACCTGCAACCGGCTGACTCAGGGGGTACAGGCCAGGGTGGGGTCCGTCCTCCACGGGGATCCCGAAATGGAAGAGGAAGTCCATGGCGGCCTGGGCTGGGAAGGGAGGCACCCAGATGCCTTGAGAGGGCACGGCCACCATGCTGTGCCCCAGGAACTGTCTCTCCTTACCTTGCACTCTCACCCGGGGGGTTCCCTCAGCGGCTACCTGGATCTCCCAAGACCCTGTCTGAGGGGGGTCAGTCAAGGTCACCGTCCAGAACTGGCCGAAGCGACGAGTGTGACCCAAAGGACCTAAGCCCTCCTCTGGGCCCTGGGTCGCCCCTGGGGTGGGGACGAGAGACAGTCACCTGAAGTAACTCTTCTCTCCCTGCACAGGCCCCTGTCCTCCCCCATGTAATGGTACCTGCAGGGCTCTTGACCCAGAAGCTACTGATGTCCCCGTGCATCCGGACGGTGACCTGTTGGAGCAGACGATCCACAGCAAACACACACGGCTCCCCAGGGGTGAGGACAGGAGGGTCCAGCGGGAGAGTCACCTGGGGACATGAGAAGGACCACAGGAGGGGGGGAGGGAAGCGTGGAGTGAGGTGGGGAGAGGGAGGGGGGAGGGAGAAGGGCGTCCCCGGGCCAGGCCAGTGCTGCTGTGCCTGGTGAGTCAGAAGGTGAGAGGTGAGAGTGAAGCCATCGGGTCCTCTGGGAGAGTAGCCAGTGCTCTCCACCTCTGAGCCACCGTGCCAGCTCCCAACCTGTCATTTCTTGTTCCCCCTTTAAAGATGATGAATGGCTGGGTGTGGTGGCTCATACTTTTAAACCAAGCACTTGGGAGGCAGAGGCAGGCAGGCTGCTGTGATTAATGGCTGGCCTTGTCTACAAAGGGAGTTCTAGGCCAGCCTGGTCTACAGAGCGAGTTCTAGGCCAGCCTTGTCTACAGAGGGAGTTCTAGGACAGCCTTGTCTACAGAGCGAGTTCTAGGCCAGCCTGGTGTACAGAGCGAGTTCTAGGCCAGCCTGGTCTACAGAGCGAGTTCTAGGCCAGCCTGGTCTACAGAGCGAGTTCTAGGCCAGCCTGGTCTACAGAGTGAGTTCTAGGACAGCCTGGGCTGTCCTACAGTGAGCTACAAAGTGAGACTTTGACTCATTAAAAAAAAGAAGAAGAAGAAAAAAGGGGGTGGAAGGTGAGAAGGCATGGCTCTCGCGGGAGGAGAAACCCTGACCTGTCAGACCCCTCCTTTAAGCCGCAGCACACAGCATTTCAGACCTCAGCTCTGGCTAAGGGCACGGACGCCTCCGCCTCTATTCACTCACCAGACCAGCCATGCTGTCCCCAACAATGGCCGCCACGTCCCGGATGTGCTGGTCTTTGGTGAAGATCACCTCCCCTCCCGATGCCAGGGCGACTGCTTCGTACGGTTCAAAACGCAAAGGTGACAAGACCTCTCGCCGCACTCGACCCTGAGCCCGCGATGGGTCTTCAGTTACTAGAAATGTCACCTGTGGGCAAATGACAGCCCACTGCTTGGGGTATCCAAGCAGCCTGTGCTGTAAGTGAGGGCTCCTCCACGCCACCTTCCCAGAGCTGTCTGCCCGCTTGGCAGGTGTGGTGGTGGCTGTTGTGGGGGCTGCTGTTGTGGGGGCTGCTGCTGTGGGGGCAGCTGCTGTTGGGGTGGCTGGTGTGGTAGCTGTTATGGTGGTGGCTGGTGTGGTGGGTGGGGCCTCCCGGCCACACAGCCCCAGGAGAACAGTCCCCATGATTCAGAGGGGTTTGGATAATTCACTTCCCAGGTCTGTTTTTAATTCTGGTTTTGGTTTTTCGAGACAGGGTCTCTCTGTGTAGCCTTGGCTGTCCTGGACTCGCTTTGTAGACCAGGCTGGCCTTGAACTCACAGAAATCTGCCTGCCTCTGCCTCCCGAGTGCTGGGATTAAAGGCGTGCACCACCATACCTAGCTAACAGAAGAGGTCCCATGCCCTTTGCAAAGCTTTATGTTACCAGGAAACGTTTTTCCCCCCAAAGTTGTACCGTATCTTTAAATATGCATAAAATAAATGGCCCAGGCCCAGACTCTAGAAGTCGGAACCAGCACTTGCTACCTTCCTGCCTCTCTTGGCTTCTGCCAGCCCTGGTGCCTAGAGATCCCACAGCCCAGGTCTTTGAATGGCTTACTGGGCCTGTTCACTAGGAACAGTTCAGTACTGGCAAGGACACGGCCTCCCACTGGGGAGCGCCACACCTAAGACGTCTCTCCACTGGGCCTCCCACCCGCTGTGCTCACCCTGCAGCGCCTCTCGCGAGCCAGGGACTCCACCCGGTTGGTAAGAAAGGCATCCTTGGGGGAGGCGTCAGTGAAGACAAAGATGTCTGAGAGGGGAGGTGTATGCAGCAGCGCCAGCTGGCAAGGAAGAGGAGGCTAACGTTAAACCGGTGTCAGCAGGGCCAGGGAGGGCAGAGAGCGAGGAAAGCTGCTGGCCCAGGGTGTGGGAGAGGACAAGGGAGCGGGTGTCCAGCTCGGGCTCCTCCTGGTGGCAGGGCCTGGGAGGGCAGGGGAAGGGGAAGGGGCGTGGCGGGGAAGGGGCGTGGCCGGGAAGGCACCAGACCTCCACCGCTGACAGGCACATCTCCGGCTCGTCTCCACCCCCCAAGGCATGGATCTCGTTGAGTTTCTGCCAGAAGCTGTCGGGGTCACTGGTGGTAAAGACAGGGCCGAACCCTGGGCAGGGGAGAGGAGGCCAGATGAGGAGGAGGGTAAAGAGAGGGCTGTGCGCCTCCCAGTGTGGGCACCAGTACCCAACCCAGGTCCCCTGCAGGAGTACCAAGTGCTCTTAACTGCTAAAGCTTAGAAGAGCTGCTGACTCAGGGGGTAAGTCAGACACTGGCGCCTTTGACACTTTGTGGGGTCTTCCTTTTCCCACTCTTTATCCCCGCCCCCTTCAGCCCCTATCACTAGATAGGAGAGCGAGAAAGACAGAGAGGGAGAGAGACAGACAGACAGACAGGCAGACAGATCTCCCTGTCTAACTTTTTGTTCCTTGTTTCTCCTTTGAGCAGGACAGCTAACAATCCACAACCAATCCCCCAACCACCAACTTCACCTGGTAGCGTCTCTAGCATTTATCTACCCTCTGAAAAGTCCCCAGAATTCCAAACATCACACAATAGTAGAAACTATCTGCAGCTGGCAAAACTAAGCCCCTGCCAGAGCAGGAGGCAAATCATAGTCAGCTGCTGTGAAGCCGCCCCGTGTCCCACACCTGGGGTTAAACAAAAACGGATTCTTATATTTCTGTGGGGTTTTTGTTTGGTCTTTCTTTCTTCTTTTTTGTTTTGTTTGTTTGTTTTTCAAAACAGGGTTTCTCTCTGTAGCCCTGGCTGTCCTGGACTCGCTTTGTAGACCAGGCTGGCCTCGAACTCACAGCAATCCACCTGCCTCTTCCTCCCCAGTGCTGGGATTATAGGCCTGTGCCACTGCACTCAGTTTATTTCTATGTTTTTTTTTTGTTTTTGTTTGTTTTAAGAAACCAAAACTTCAGAATTCTCACTACAAGACACTATAAAACAAACCAGGCTCAAGGCTTTTCCTGAAAGTCTAGGATGATAAACCAGGGATGGGCTGTTCTACGGATAAGGAAGCAAAGAAGGATCAGGCCAGGCCAAGGGTGCGGTAAGGCTAGTAGGCCCAGGCCAGCTACACTGGGAAAGGAGCAGACTTAGCAATCTCTAAGCTCCCCATAGAACACAGCCTACATCTTCATCCTACAGTGGCAGCATGGGGAGCCAGAGCCGGCTCAGCGGGTAAGAATGCGGCCCCTGCTGCCTGCTGCCACCTAACCCTAAACCTGCTGCTGCTGCTGCTGCCACCTAACCCTAACCCTGCTGCTGCTGCTGCCACCTAACCCTAACCCTGCTGCCTGCTGCTGCTGCCACCTAACCCTAACCCTGCTGCTGCTGCTGCCACCTAACCCTAACCCTGCTGCCTGCTGCTGCCACCTAACCCTAACCCTGCTGCTGCTGCTGCCACCTAACCCTAACCCTGCTGCCACCTAACCCTAACCCTGCTGCTGCCACCTAACCCTAACCCTGCTGCTGCTGCCACCTAACCCTAACCCTGCTGCTGCTGCTGCCACCTAACCCTAACCCTGCTGCTGCTGCCACCTAACCCTAACCCTGCTGCTGCTGCCACCTAACCCTAACCCTGCTGCTGCTGCCACCTAACCCTAACCCTGCTGCCTGCTGCTGCTGCCACCTAACCCTAACCCTGCTGCTGCTGCTGCCACCTAACCCTAACCCTGCTGCTGCTGCTGCCACCTAACCCTAACCCTGCTGCTGCTGCTGCCACCTAACCCTAACCCTGCTGCTGCTGCTGCCACCTAACCCTAACCCTGCTGCCTGCTGCTGCCACCTAACCCTAACCCTGCTGCTGCTGCTGCCACCTAACCCTAACCCTGCTGCCACCTAACCCTAACCCTGCTGCTGCCACCTAACCCTAACCCTGCTGCCTGCTGCTGCCACCTAACCCTAACCCTGCTGCTGCTGCTGCCACCTAACCCTAACCCTGCTGCTGCTGCCACCTAACCCTAACCCTGCTGCTGCTGCCACCTAACCCTAACCCTGCTGCTGCTGCCACCTAACCCTAACCCTGCTGCCTGCTGCTGCTGCCACCTAACCCTAACCCTGCTGCTGCTGCTGCCACCTAACCCTAACCCTGCTGCTGCTGCTGCCACCTAACCCTAACCCTGCTGCTGCTGCTGCCACCTAACCCTAACCCTGCTGCTGCTGCCACCTAACCCTAACCCTGCTGCTGCTGCCACCTAACCCTAACCCTGCTGCCTGCTGCTGCTGCCACCTAACCCTAACCCTGCTGCCTGCTGCTGCTGCCACCTAACCCTAACCCTGCTGCTGCTGCTGCCACCTAACCCTAACCCTGCTGCTGCCGCCACCTAACCCTAACCCTGCTGCTGCTGCTGCCACCTAACCCTAACCCTGCTGCTGCTGCTGCCACCTAACCCTAACCCTGCTGCCTGCTGCTGCTGCCACCTAACCCTAACCCTGCTGCCTGCTGCTGCTGCCACCTAACCCTAACCCTGCTGCTGCTGCCACCTAACCCTAACCCTGCTGCCTGCTGCTGCTGCCACCTAACCCTAACCCTGCTGCTGCTGTCACCTAACCCTAACCCTGCTGCCTGCTGCTGCTGCCACCTAACCCTGCTGCCTGCTGCTGCCACCTAACCCTAACCCTGGTGCCTGCTGCCACCTAACCCTAACCCTGCTGCCACCTAACCCTAACCCTGCTGCTGCTGCTGCTGCCGCCGCCTCCGGGGACCAGTCCCAGCACTCACGCCTGTAACTTCAGTTCCTGAGGATCTGACACCCCTTTCCAGTCCTCCATAGGGATACGGAGTACAGACCAGCATGAAGGCAAAACAGTCACCCACATTTCATAAGCAGCCCCCCCCCCACAAATTCATATTAGCACAGAAGTCTAAGGAAGCCAGAGGCCTGTGCCTGAGCAGGCCCTGGACTTGTCAAAGTGCTGCCCACCGTTTTAGAGACAGCAGAAGCAGCTACTGAGCGTCTCCGTGGACACAGGTGCCCAGCCGACTCACTCATGACAACATGGCCTTCTCCTTTCTCCAGATTCCGCCCGGGGCCCTCCTTCCCTCCACCATCTCTGTAGACCACCCATACCCGGGTCGTGGAAGGGCACCAGGACGTAGAGAGTGGGCTCCGTGGGGCTGCCTTGCCGCTGCTCTACGATGTGGCGAGCCTGGATCTTGGCCGCATTGATCTCCTCACCCATACTGCCCGTGGTGTCCAGGACAAAGCTCAGGCTGGAAGCCGGGGTGATGTCCAGCAGCCTGTGCACCAAGTCGGAGACACAGTGAGGGGTACCCACCTGTGTCCCCAGTGCCCGGTTCCTCACTCCCGTGGAACACTGACCCATCAGCGAACCCATCTCCACGAGGCCACCCACCTGGAGAAACCCCTGTCCCCCAGGCGGCTCCGCAGGAGGCTGAAGGCCTCGATGGAGGCCAGGAGGGCCAGCTCGCCAGCCTGGAGGTGCAGCATGTGGTGCGGGGAGAAGCCTGGGGACGTGCTGTCCTTGTTGATGCCGCCCCGTGGTGGCTGGGAGCTGCTCTGGTCAAAATGGCCACCGTGGCTACATTTCCCTGGAGATCGGGCATGGGGGCACGATGGAGGGAGAGTCTCTCTCTGTAGCCAGTCCCCAGGCAGCAGAGCCACTGGTCTCCTCAGAGAGCCTTTACCCACCCACCCGTTCCTACCCCAGCGCCTCTCCTAAGGGGCTGCAACCGGGATCCGGGAGCAACTTTCTTCTCCTCCTCCTCCTCCTAGGGAGCTCCTGTCTGGTACCTGGAGGCTTGGGAGGATGCATTCCGAAGTAGCCGGAGGTGAGTAGTGTGAAGTCAGGCATGTTTCCGGGGCAGCTCAGCCCCTCACAGTCAGAGCAGGTAGGATCACCCACTGTGGACAGAGAGAGCAGGGCTGGAGTCCAAGCCTCGAGGGCTGCTGGGGTTTATCCCCGGTCACCTAACATCTTCCTGTCAGCTGGAAAGAGAAAAGGCCACAGGCGCTGGCCAGGCTTTCTGCACTAAATCTCAGGGTCAGCGTTTGAATGTTTGAGACTGGGGGTGATGGGTACTCAGAAGTGTGGGTACCAATCCCATGGGGATTCTGCAGTCTGAACCACAGGCAGACAGGCTGTGACCCCGTGGTGGACAGGAGGCAGCTCCCACCGAGTTGGGGGGAGAAGACCACAGAGCTGGCATGGGTAGGCAGAACAAAGCACGTAGACGGTGGGTACGAGGCCACGAGGCTGCTTCTGGATGCTCTGCCTGTGTAAAGCCGAGGAAGCTACTGAACAGTTCTGGCTCTTAGCTAGACTAAAGAGCCTCGCAGTCCTTGCAGGGATAAAGCAACGTCACATCCTGTGAGGCTCCAGAAGGCGTCAGGGTGACAGGTACACTGAGAACGGGCTCCCTACAGGGTCATGGCCATACCTTGTGCCAGGCTCCAGAACTCCAGCCGTGGCCAGAGGAGGTGAGGGTGAGGCTGCCGCTCCCCCAGTTCCACCCAGTTACTGTGACTGTAGAAATCCTGGTCACCGGGACAGAGGGAAGGCGCTAATCAGATCAGCATTGCTACCCAGACCTGCAGCTACGTGTCCCCACCCAGGAAGCAGTCCACCACTCCGCCCCTGGTTTCTGTGCCCTGCTTCTGCCCAGAAAAGAGCTTTGTCCAAACTGACAGATCTCAGCCTTTTCTGTCTTGGAGTATAAGCCAACGACTTTCTAGTGGTCCCTAGGATAAGCCATCACCACCCCCCAGGTCCCCCACCCCCGACACACACACACACACACACACACACACACACACACACACACACACACACACACACCTACCTCTGTCCCCCTCTCCCCTCCCCTTCTCAGGACACAGCTCAGGCAGGGCTTGCCCCACCCACCCAGAGCAAGGCAGGCAGGTTAAAAGCACTCTAAGTCACCTGCAGGGCGTGAAGAGCAGCCCCTAGGCGCTGGCGAGCCAATGTATGCTCCAGGGCTCTGGCGGCCACTAGGGTCTCCCGCAGCGCCCCCACCAGGTGAGCACGCCCCTGGACCAGCCGTTCGGCATCAAAGTGGAGGTCAGGGTTGCTCCTAGACGCTGGAAGGAAATCTTGGGCTGCATTGGCACGGGACACCTCTCCCAAAGCTGCTCTGAACCGCCGGGAAGGGGAGCCAGGTCCAAAGTAGGCAGCGAAGATGTCATCGGCGAGGAGGGTCCGGCCCTAGCAAGAGTGTGAGGGAAAGGAACAGATCCTACCCCTGCCCAAATTACCTTAGCGATTGGCACTCAAGGTTGGGTGTGAAGAGAGCACAGGGTGAAGAGGCCCACAAGGGAACGTCAGAGTTGGACTGTGTAGCCCAGGCTGGTCTTAAACTAACTTCAATTTTCCTTACTCAAGTGCCGGGATTACAGGTGTGTGTCAGGAGATCTGGCTAGCTATAGACCTTTCCAAGGCTGGGGGAACTCAGAATTTGAGGTCCAGGTGGTGTCGTTGCAGATAGAGGAGGAGAGTAAACAGGTGAAAGTTGGGTGAGCCTCCTCTTGACCGCGGGGGGGGGGGAGGGGGGGGCTCTGAGAAATCCCAGGGAACTGTAGGACCTAAGGGTGTGGGGAGGCCCCTGGGATGCTCACCCTGTAGTCCTCCAGACGAAGGCGTGGTCGGCTCGGGGGTGGCTGCTCTAGGAAGAGCTGGAGGGTGACATTGAGTGCAGCCTCCTCGGTCAGGTCCTGGTGGGTGACGGAGCCTGGGGCAGCCAGGAGGCTCCAGATGTTGGGGAAGAAGGCGGATGTGGGGGGCAACAGCAGCTGAAGCAGAAGCAGTATTGGGGGGCTCAGGTGGGACAGGGACACCTCCACAGAGAGCATGGCTGAGGTATGGACCTAGGGAACAGAAGGATCTCAAGGAGAAGGAAGCCACCGGTTCCAGGGTAGGCCTGGCCGTCTGCACGCGCCTGCTCTGTCCACTTCCTGCTTTGCCTCAGGTGTCTCTCCTCCAGCCTGGCTCCCCACCCTGAAACTGCAGCCTACTCAACCCCAGGGCTGATCAGGCCAACAGACCTCACACCTGGCCCCAGAGGTGTTCGGAGGGTCCCCTCAGGGCTCTTCTGCCACACCAGGCTGAGCCCCAGCCCTGCCCCACAGACAGGAGTCTCTCAGGCCTCTCCTACCTGGCTGCTGCGTCTCCTGGGCAGTGCTGGAGCGGGCATGGCGTCACAGGGCACTTAGGTCAGAGTTATAATTAACTGGGCCTCAGTACAGTGAGAGAGAGGCCCTTAGCGAGGGCTTGAGGACGGGCAGCCCCTGGCCCTCTTCCATTCATGCCAACCCCGAGCCACAAGATAGTGAAAGCCAGGGCGGGCACAGGGCGGGCCTCCGTAGCCACAGCGCAGTGCAGCGAGGTGAGCTGAGGAGGAGGGGAGCTGGCAGCACAGAAGCATGACTCAGGCCTGGCACCATGCCAGGCAGACCCAGCCAGAACGCATCCCTCTGCCCAGCAGGACCCGGGCCTCTAGGGACTCACAGGCCAGGCCCCGCACCCATGCTGCCCACACCACACAGACACGAGCAATTTTTGGCAAAATATTTTATTGCTGCCATCCTGTTGGACCACGGGGCTGAGGACGGGAGCTGCAGAGTCACAGCATCTTCTGGAATAAAGCGATGGCTTCATCCACCTTCCTAAGCTCAGCTTCTGTCTGCTGCAACTGCAGGTGCAAAAGGTGTGTGCGGTGAGGACCCGTGCCCGAGGAGACGGCATATACCCCACAGCAGAAGGCCAAGCTGCTGAGCCGGTAGGGCCACAGGGAGGTCAGAGTGTATGGTTGGCAGGCCCCCTCTGAAGCCCACCCTGCACTTCCATCAAGTCCCTCCACAGGCTGCCGGCCACACAGCACCCTCTTCCTCACGAGGTGACCGCTCAGGGCCTGAGAGGGAGCACCGGCCGTAGCAGGTCCCTGGGCCTGCTCGGAAGACCCTGGAGGTCAGCCCTGGAGCACAGGCACTACACTTCAGGTTCCTGACTGTCACAGGGGGTGGCTGAGACCCAGGGTGTGATCGTAGGCGATGCTGGGCTGCCCCCACACCACACACCTTTGCTTCATCCGCCTCCTGGACCTCAAGGGGCACCTTTGCTGAGTAGCCGGAGGCGGCACGGCGCTCCTTCAGCCGCTCAGCCTGGCGCTGTGTCTCACTTCGCTTGGCCTGCAGCTTGCCCAGCTCCCGGGCTGGGTCCACTAGACCCTGCAGCTGAAGGTGGATGGAGCAGCGGTCTGAAGCCACAGCCACAGCGCAGCCCTGTGGCACAGGAGCCCCCAGGGCCAGGACAGCCACCACACCCGCACTGGCCAGAGCCTGCACATAGCCTGACACTGCCGATGCCAAGGCACCTGTGGCCTCATCAGCTACTTCCACAAAACCTGCCGAGGAGGGAGAACAGTTAAGCCGGCTACAGCCAGACCCTGGGCTCCCGAAGGGGCTGAGGACAGTGGATAGGTGGGATGGGGCCTGAGGCTCACAGTCGGGCCTGGTCCGGGTCAGGTTGTAGTCGGCACGCAGGGAGCGCACAGCTCGGGTGATGCTCAGCGCCAGCTCAAAAGCAGCTTCAGCCTCAGAATCCTTCCAGGAGCACTGTGAGGCAGGGTGGGGGTTAGGGGAGCACTGTGAGGCAGGGTGGGGGTTAGGGGAGCACCATGAGGCAGGGTGGGGGTAAGGGGTGGGGGTTGGGTGGGCAGCAACATGCCCTCCGGGCCACACCTCATACCTCTGAGGGCTCCGGGTAGGGGGTGACACAGAGGCTAGCAGGAGCTTTTGGTGTCCGGCGGGGCAGCCTCTGGAACAGCTCCTCTGTGACAAAGGGCATGAAGGGTGAGAGCAGGCGCAGGCCGACATCCAGGCAGGTGTAGAGGGTCTGCCGAGCACACACTGCTGCCACCTGGTCCACTCCATTTAGCACGGGCTTTAGGCACTCCTAGAGACGGGGAGGCAGAAGGGGCAGCGTCAACCACTCCAATGGCCACAGGTGACCTCAGAGCCAGAGCTACAGTGCCTAAGCCCTGCCCAGCGCTCACCAAGTAGACATCACAGAGCTCATAGAGCCAAAAGCTGTACTGGGCGGTAGTGATGGCCGGGAAATCGTAGGCCCGGAAGCCTTCATTGCTGAGCCTCACGGCTTCGGTCAGCCGGCTGCGGATCCAGCGGTCCACCAGGCTCTCACGCCCTTCAGGCTTGTGGGGAGAAAAATGTCAGACAGCAGACCGCCACATGCACAGGCAGGGCAGCAGATCCCACGGGGAGCCTGCAGTCCTGACGGGCCGCATGTGGCGGAGGCTTGTCTAGTGTCTGAGGAAAAGCAGAGGCCCAGCCCCCAGGCGAGAGCCTCGGGCCTAGCAGTCATCAACCACCTATCTGTCCCAGACTACAAGGAGGATCCTCGGGCACAGCAGCTACACTGCGTGACACTGGAGGGTGGCGGTGGAGCCTGTGTGGGTGTGGGATCAACGGCTGCCACCTACCAGACCCTCACCTTGGAAGTTGGTGAGGGCACAAAGCCCTTCCCGAGGCCGCGCAGGGCAAACTTGGTGGCATTCCAGAGCTTGTTGCAGAAGTGACGATACCCCAGGATCCTGTTTACATCCAGGTTGATGTCCCGACCTGGGGGGGGGGGTATGACCAGTGTGACTGCACCCCATCTCCCACTGAGAGCCGTCCACGCCAAGCCCAAGGTGGGGCCGAGCACGGGTCTCAGGGAAGGAAGCGGGTCCCTGCGGGAGGGTGGGGGCCGTACCTTGGGATGTGTAGGCACAGAGTCCAAAGCGCAGGGCGTCGGTGCCACACTCAGGAATTCCTGATGGAAAGTCGGCCCTCTATGGAGGACAAAGGGGGAAGAGCGGTCAGCTCTGGCCACTTGCTGCAGCCGCACCCCGGGGTGCGCCCCGGCCCGTACCTGCCCTTCTTTGGCTTTCTCCACCTCGGAGGGATCCAGGTTGCTGTTCAGTAGTTGGTCATGGAGGCCCTAGGGAGGCGACGGGAGACATCAGGCTGGGCCAGCCACAGCTGCACAGCTGCTCCTAGCCGCCTGCTGTGCGCCCCACCTGCAGGGAGACTCCATGGATGACATCCAGGGGGTCGATGACATTGCCAAGAGACTTGCTCATCTTCCTGCCGTGAGCGTCACGCACGATCGCATGCAGGTAGACCTGGGGGCACACAGCGCGAGCAAGAGTGAGGCGAGGTATGGCCGTCCATCCTGATGCCCCCCTTCAGAGTCAGCCCAGCTGGAATCAAGGCTCCAAGAGGCCCTCCCAGCTCCAAGCCTTCATGTGACAGAGACGTGCCCCCCTCCCTCCGGGAAGAGGAGGCCCTGGGCCACACCCCCAGTGAGGAGACACAGGCTGGGGAGGCGTCTCAGCTGTCCTCACCTCTCTGAAGGGCAGCCTCCCTGTGAGTTTCAGGCCGAGCATGACCATGCGGGCCACCCAGAAGAAGAGGATGTCATGGCCCGTCTCCAGCAGGGACCCAGGGTAGAACACACTGAGGTCTTCTGACTGGGGAGAGATGAGGGTGTGAAGGCCAGCCAGGCATTCCCTGTCGAGGCTCCGCCCTCGTCTCTCCAGGAACACACCTGAGTGGGCCAACCGAAGATGGAGAAGGGGAAGAGGCCGGAAGAGAACCAGGTGTCTAATACATCTTCATCTGCAAGAAGCCAAGGTTAGAGGTTACAGGGGTGGGAGCACAGGATCAGAACGCCAAGTGTTGCCACCTCCGTGCCCACTCCCTGCCTTGCTGAAGGCTGATCTTGTCAAGGGACACTCCGAACTCCCGTGCTGCCTTCTCTCGGGCCTCTGCTTCGGTGCGTCCACTCACCCAGTAGCGGCCGTCAGGGTCCTAGCAGAGAGGGCTATCAGGGAGGCTTCCTTTACTTTGCCCAGAGCCCCGCTAACCCACAGCCTGCCAGCCTCACCTCGCCAGGGGGCACAGCTGGGTCATGGACGGTGATAAAGTAGGCAGGGATTCGGTGGCCCCACCACAGCTGCCGAGAGATGCACCAGTCTCTACAAACAGCAAGGGGTCAGTCAGGGTTCTCTGTGTGCCCCTCAGCTGGCCATCCCCCCCACCCAGGGGCCACACACACCGGATGTTGTCCATCCAAGAATGCCAAGTCCGTTGATGGGCCTCAGGCAGGATACGGAGGTCCCCCCGGGTCACTGCGGCACTGGCAGCCTGAGCCATCTCCCCACAGCGCACATACCACTGCGGCCTTAGCAGGGGCTCCACCACATCCTTGGAGCGGCTGGAGGAGGATGGGGGGCATGGGCAGGAGGCCAGGTGCTGAGGCCCAGAGAAGCCCCCACCCTTTGTGTGCACCCGGCCCAGGCTCACTTGCACAGCGGCACCACCATGGGGTTGTCCTTGACGCCACGGAACAGTCCCTGCTCCTTCAGCGCCGCCAGCACTGCCTTCCTGGCCTGGAACCTGGGCAGGCCCTGGAGGGGAAAGGCCTCATCACAGCCGTGTCCACAGAGCTCTCACCTCCCAGCCAGGCGCCCACAGCGCAGACATCTCACCAGGAAAGGTGCGGGCACACTGACGAGGGCTCCCTTTGAGTCCATGATGCTAATGGCCTCCAGGCCGTGCCGCTGGCCCACTTCGTAGTCGTTCTGGTCGTGGGCAGGGGTGATCTTCACCGCGCCTGCGGCACACAGGGGGCGCCGGTCCCGTGGGCTGCTGGGGTTCCCCCTCCCTTGTGCTGAAGGGGCCGCCTGCTAACAGTTCCCTGCGTCCACCCCCGTCCTGTACTGGACTGAGGTAATCTCTCAGTCTCTTCTCCCAGCAGGACAAGGCCCCCGCTCACCTGTGCCAAACTCCATGTCCACAAAGTCATCGAAGACAATGGGAAGGCTCCGCGACACAAACGGGTGAGTGACATACTTTCCCTTTAGGTGCTGGCATGGAGGACATCAGACGTGACACGAGGCTGTGCATGGGACCCTCACCCAGGCACAGCCTCCCACCCCGAGCCAGCACCCATCCCAGCTCCAATGTCAGGGCCAGGAAAGGCTCCCAGGTGATGGTCACACCTCAGGGCCTGTCCCACATGCCCCTCCCCTGCGCCACCTGGTATCTGGGATCCTTGGGGTGCACAGCTACAGCGACGTCTCCCAGCATTGTCTCAATCCGAGTTGTTGCCACCACCACCTCCTCGTCGCTGTCTGGGTTGACAGAGGTTCTGTATGACTCCCCCCTGCGGGTGCCGGCCTCCCCACCCAGCCCATCCTGGTCTCCTCAGCTCCCACCTGAGCCTTGGACCTTGTAGGCAAAGGACACGAGGACTCCAAACTCCACCTTCTCCTTGTAGCCAGGCACAGAGAGCAGCGTGCGGCCTGTCAGCTCCTTCTTATCCACCTGCAAGGTGGGGATTAGAGCCGTGGGCCCCGGCCCAGGCTGGGGCAGACCAGAGAGAGGGCGGGCTGTGGGCAGAGAAGTACCTCAATGTCGGAAATGGCAGAGTTGAGGGTGCAGGACCAGTTGACCAGGCGGGTGCTGCGGTAGATGACACCCTCCTCATGGAGCCTAACAAAGGCCTCTGTCACAGCTGTTGACAATTTCTAGGGTGAGGGAAACGGAAGTCAGAGAACTGGTGCCGGGAGGTCACGGCAGATACCCGAGGCAGTGGGGCCCGCTAGGCCTATCCTAGAGCCCTACACCCAGCACAGACCCCTTTGGGAGCGCCCCTTTTCTGAGAGAGGCTGGTGGTGCTGGGCTGGCATGAGCTCCCTGCTGGGGTCTGGGCCTCACCTAGCCTAGTGCTCCTGCGCCCACGGCGGGGAACCAAGCCGGGACATGGGCTGGAGCTGATGCTTACAGCCTAGGCCTTGGCAGAGGGTAGCCCACCCACCGAGCAGCCCTGCCCTGCCCGAGGCTCCGCCTGCATACAGGGTCCATGGTGAAGCAGGCTCGATCCCAGTCCAAGGAGCTGCCAAGTTTCTTCAGCTGGTGGTAAATCCTGTCGCCCTTCCTAGAGGTGGGCAGAGTCCAGGATAAGCCTCCGCCACGGTGGCTGCTGGGCCTGCGGGGGTCACTCACCCCTCAAACGGAGCCTGGCCTTCAGCCCACCCGAGGACGGTCTGAGGCGGCAGCCAGGGCCGCCACGCCCGCCGTGCGCACGCTGCGTACTCACTCCTCCTTCCACTTCCAGACCTCCTGAAGAAAGGCCTCCCGGCCCAGCTGGTGCCGGCTCATGCCCCGCTCTCTCCAGAGCTTCTTTTCCACCACCACCTGGGTGGCAATGCCCGCATGGTCACAGCCTGGGTTCCACAGGGTGGTCTCCCCGCGCATACGGTGCCTGTGGGAGGGAGGCATGAGGGCCAGACGGTGAGCCAGGCTAGTGGAGGCCCAGGCCAGAGGGGCCCACGGTGCCTAAGAAACAGGGCGATCCGAAAGCCTCTCGTCCTAGAGCCAGGCAGGGAGAGAGGAGTTGGAGGACCGGCAGGACAGCCAGTCAGCTGAGTCCCCACAGACCCAGGCAGGCTGCTCAGGGTCTTGCTCCTAAGCCCATGTTCTTAAGAATCCAGCGACAGCACAGGGAGGAGGGGCGTGCCCTTCAGCGGTGTTAGTGGCGCACGCCGTCACTGGTTCACAATAGCAGCAGCAGGAGGGAGGCAGCACACAGGTGCTGGGGAGGGCAAAGGACGCCACACCCTGGCATGGCAGTGTTATGAGCCAGGAATGGCGGCCATGTCTTTAATCCCAGCACTCTTGAGGCAGAAGCAAGTGGATCTCTATGAATTCTAGGCCAGCCTGGTCTACATCGTAAGTTCCAGACCATGGGAGCTATAAAGTGAGACCCTGTCTAAAAAAAAAAAAAAAAACAACTGCTGACCATGGTAGCATCTTCTGACTTAAAACCACAAAAGCCAAACAAAGCAACAACAAAACTGTGAGAAAAAGAATAGAAAATAACAGTCTTGAAAGTAAAAAAGGTAAAAGCAACACTGCTGTGGTCAAGGCTTGGTAGCACACACCTATAATCTTACCTCTGAGTATGCTCAAGAGAGAGTGGAAGAGCTTAAGGCTAGCGTGGGCTGCACAGCAGCTCCAGGCCACACCGAGGACCCTGTCTCAATGTTCCCACCCACAGAAAAGGCTGGAGACACAACAAAGACTGAAAAGCTGAGTTAAAAAGTGATTTAGGAAAGGACACGAAGAGCTTCTATAAAACGGTGTGGGTGTACACATTCTACCATACTGAAGGGCTGGAGAGCTGGCTCAGTGGTTGAGAGCACTGACTGCTCTTCCAGAGGACCCGGGCTCAAATCCAAGCAACCACATGGCAGCTCACACCTGCCTGTAACAACCTTACACAGACATACATGCAGACAAAACACCAATCACCAACACACATAAAAAAATAAGATAAAAGTATACTGAGTTCGGTGCACATAAGCAGGTGTGCGCACACATGGAGGCCAGAGGCTAACTCAGGTGTCAGGCCCCTTGCCCACCAGTGTATCAAGCTTAGGTGGCACAAGCTTCGCACAGCGCTTTTGAGACAACAGACGTGCACTAGGCGGCCAGCGTTACCCGGGTCCTCATGTTTCTGCTGCAGGTCTTTACCCACGGAGCCAGCTCCCCGTGACCAGACCAGGATAAGATACAATAAAATGAATATTATATTCATGTTTGCTTATCACACTACATTCAGATTTTCTTTTCTTTTTTTGGTGTTTTTTCGAGACAGGGTTTCTCTCTGTGGCCCAGGCTGGCCTCGAACTCACAGAGACCCGCCTTCCTCTGCCTCCTGAGTGTTGGGATTAAAGGCGTGCGCCACTACCACCCACCTACGTTCAGATTTTCTGTGGAAAGGGATCGCAGCAAGTTCATGTTCTTACAGACAGCAAGAAGTCATCCTTGCATATGCCTCAGAAAACATTAACAAACTTTATGAACTTTAAAGTGCTTTGAGGAGCCAGGTAGCAGGGGCACACGCCTTTAATCCCAGCACTTGGGAGGCAGAGGCAGGAGGACTGCTGTGAGTTCTAGGCCAGCCTGGTCTACAGAGTGAGTCCAGGACAGACAAGGCTACACAGAGAAACCCAGTCTGGAAAAGAAAAAAAAAAAAAGGCCAACAATTTTTACTTGGAGTGTTCTGCTGACAGGACCGTGACCCATGCGCATGCCTGCAGAGGAAACGGGGCTAAGGACAGTTGATGAGTCACCACATGGGTTCTAGGAACCAGTCGCAGGGACCCTACAAGAGTGGCCACTGCTCTGAACCCTGAGCCATCTCTCCATTGATTAACGACTTCTGATGACTATTAGAAAAGAAAGAGGGTTGGGGGGGTGGTTATCAAGAGCACTGGCACCCCTCCAGACGACCAACCCCGTCAGGTGGCTCACAACCACTGTAACTGTAGCTCCAGGGCAATCAACGGCCATGGCCCCGCCGGCACCTGCACACACACAAACTTAAATAACAACCACCTCCCCGCCTAGCACCTGGGAAGCCAGATCTCTGTGAGTTCAAGGCCAGCCTGGTCTACAGAACGATTTCCAAGAAGCAGAGCTAGACCTCATAGTAAGACCCTGTCCTGAAAACACCACCAACACCAAAACTTCCATTGCCCGGTAGTGTGTCCTAGAAAGAGCAGTAACTCTACAGCTCTGCGGGCACAAGCAGCCAGCCAGGGAAGACTGGAAAGAGTCTGTGAACAAGCAACGCCTCGACCGTGGGAAGGAGGCGTCTGGCTGGAAATGCCAACAAGAGTCTACTTAAGCTTTTTTTTTTTTTTTTCCGAGACAGGGTCTCTCTGTGTAGCCTTGGCTGTCCTGGACTCGCTCTGTAGACCAGGCTGGCCTCGAACTCACAGCGATCCACCTGCCTCTGCCTCCCGAGTGCTGGGATTAAAGGCGTGCGCCACCATGCCCGGCTCCGCTTAAGCTTTTAAACGCAAAGCAACATGGCTGCAGACCTAGGTGCAGCCGTGAGGTAGGCTCTGAGCTTAGCACATTCAAGGCACGGGCCACAGCACTGCAGCAACAGGGGTAACAGGAAGGTTCTCCTCAGAAGACGACGGTTAGGAGGAACAAAGAGGGTCACCTGACTAGGAAGGACTGCTGGGCGCTCAGGGGGAGCAAGCAGGAAGGACTCCACTCTGAGGGCCCAGCATGGTGAGCCTAGTCATCAGAGAGAAGGGAGCGGAGCGAGGTAGAGGGCACCAGAGGTGCAGACAGGAGCTCACCATCGAGTCAGGGAGTCCTGGATGGCGTTGGTGAGCGCGTGGCCCAGGTGCAGGGAGCCTGTCACGTTGGGGGGTGGGATGCACATCATGAAGACGCCTCGGGGATTTGGTGCTGACACGCTAGGACGCTGGTGGCGGAGGAGGAGGGGCATCTGTAAAGCCTTACGGCACCTCACATGGCCCCTTCCAATGCCCCAAAGTCCTGCCCTTCTCCACCTCAGCCCCCTCCCACCCCGTCACCCCGCCTCTGGGCCTGGCAGCAGTCACTCACCCCATACTCTGGCTTGAAGAAGCCCTGCCGCTCCCACCATGGGTACCAGGCAGCCTCCACATACCGAGGGCTGTAGGAGTCGGGCATGGCGCCACTCACATCTGGGAGGAAGAAGAGGCTCAGGTTAGGGTTCTTAGAAGGGATAGACCGCCTGCCCTTCCCGCCACAGGACAGGCCAAGCTCCTTCTGCAAAATCTCAGCAGGCAGGGCAGAGGCCCGACACAGCCAGGACCGCAGGGAGGGCAGCCAGCGGGGGGTCCTTCCCCAGCCAGCACCTTTCTTCTCCCCGGGTGGGGTAGGGACGTCATAGGTAATAACCCCAGGGTCTCGTCTCTCCTTCTTCTCTGGTTTTGGTTTCTTCTGTTTGGAAGAAAAGAGACACAGACCCAAACATCAGCCACCTCAACGAAGCTCCCAGCCCGCCCTGGCCACCCTGCCCCGCCCCCCCCCACTGCTCCGCCCCCGGCTGCCCACCTCCCCGGGTGGGGGCTGCTGCTGCTGGATCTTCTGCTTCTGCTGGAATTTCTCCAGCTTCTCCCGTTTCTTTGCTTCTTTCTTGAGCTGAGCAGCTGTCTTTTGTGGTGCAGCGACCTCAGGGCCTGGAGAGAGGCAAGAAATCCAGACTCAAGGCTGCTGGGGACCCTCTGTGAACAGCGCTAAATCTGTCCAGGGCCTCATCACCTCCCACAGGCTCACCACCCGAGCGGCCCTGGTCCCCTGCCACTTCCCGTCCTCTCACCGGGTTGCTGAGTGACAGTCCTGGCCCCCGGGAACAGGACCACTTCTCCCAGCACAGCCCGGAATTCCGGTTGCCGGACACAAGTGTTAAACCAGCGAGTCACATTGCCCCAGATCCGGCGGACAGGAGGGTCCAGGACCTGAGAGAAACCAAACCAAGTATCTTAGTCGCCCCAGGTGAAGCCTAGGGGTGCGCGCCTGTCCTCCCCCAGCCCAGTGAGCGACTCACGTATCGGAAGGGCAGCAGCAAGGCCGTCACAGCAGCCAAGTCGGCCAGGGTGGGGGCGTCCCCAGCCAGGTAGGTGTGCAGCCGGAGCCACTCCTCCAAGGGGCTCAAGGCCTTGCCTAGGGCACCGATGGCAGCCTAACAGGAAAGGACGGGACACGAGAAGGCTCACACTTTTCTGCTCGGGGCTCTCGGCCTTCCTGAAGCTGCAGCCCTTTAATGCAGGGCCTCACATTGTAGTGACCTCAACCATACCATTATTTTCGCTGCTACGTAATAGCTTAACTTTGCTACTGTAATGAACTGTACATCTTGTGTTTCCCAAGGTTTTCCTAGGCCACCCTGTGAAAGGGTCATTCTTCCCACCAAAGGCGTGGAGACGCACGGGTTGAGAGCCCCTGCTCTACCCTGACTCGCGCCATTTGGTCTCCACACTCCCACAATCCCCAGCTCTCGGGTTACTCCCTTCCTCATTCAAAGGGTCACTATAAAAACACTTGTGCCAGCCGAGCACTGTGCGCCTTTAATCCCGGGTCTCAGAAGGCAAAGGCAGGGGGTGAGTTTACAGCCAGCTGAGTCTGAGCCGGGCGTGGTGGCACACATTTTTGATCCCAGCACTCACTCAGGAGGCAGAGGCAGGTGGATTGCTGTGAATTTGAGGCCAGTCTGGTCTACACAGCAAGTCCAGGATAGTCAAGGCTGTACAGTCAAAAAAACAAAACAAAACAAAAAGACCCTGTCTCTCAAAGCAACAACAAAGCTATGCCTGACTGGGGATGTGCAGTTCAGTGGGAGAGTGTTTAGCGTGCGGGAACCCCGAAACATATGCATTCTAAGACTGGGTCAGAGGTTAAGAGCACTGGCTGCTCTTACAGAGGCCCAGAGGCCCAGAGGCACCCACACAGTGACACACAACTATAAATCCAGTAACTTCTGGATACACACACACACACACACACACACACACACAGAGCCTCCTTGGGCACTAGGCACACATGGAGGCAAAACACTCATACACATTAAAATTAAAGTCAAATATGGGACATACCAGGCCCTGAAGTTAAGGGACTATATGAAACAACGCTGCCAGGCCTGGGCATCAACAAACACAACCTACTGAGAAGACAATGAACAAGGGCACATGACCCTGCAGGGAAGAGGGTCTGTACTAACGCATCAGCCCACCAGGATGTGAGGAAGCGGGGCCTACGCTACTCACTCGCTCACTCACTCGCTCGCTCGCTCGCTCGCTGACAACAGTAAGCCTCCGCCACGCACTCCCTACAGGGTTGGGGTGGAGCGTCCTGTTAAGTAAGGCACACAAACTCTACAGAAACAATCCGGCGCCTTATGTCCTCTCCCTCCCCCTTTCCTTTATCTCCCCTCAACCACTTCTACCATCGTCGTCCCAGTCTTTCTACATCACAACACTGCTCCCATCGGACGCTCACTCCGTGTGCAGTGCTGGCTGGCGTCTTGTTAGCCTCACACAACAACCTAGTGTCATTTGGGGAGACGGGCACCTCAAGTGAGAAAACAGGCCTGTAGGCAAGTCTGTGAGGGCAGGAGGGCCAGAGCCTTGCAGGTGACACCACCCCTGGCAAAGTGGCCCTGGATGGCCTAAGGCTGAACAAGCTGTGGAGAGGAAGCCAGTATCCAGCTCCTGGGCTGCCTTCCTTTACTGACCGGGCAGAACCTGCGAGCTGTAAGCTGAAATCAATAATTTCCTTCCCAAGTTGCTTTTGGTCACGTTGTTTTACTATGGCAACAAAACCCAAAGGCCCTCAGGACCTTCAGCGTTTCCAAGTCACTGAGCCAGAGCCCCAGAGTGAGACCTTGCTTAAACACACACACACACACTCCAAAAACAAAAGTGAAAACACCGAAAAAGCCCGCACCTGTCCACCCGCCTGTCAGGAGGAAGGGATTCTCGCATCACCTTGCATTCTCGGACATATTAGGCTAAGGCTCTAGACTTCAAAGTCTTCCCAAAGTTACTACCCAGGGTGTCAAACAGGGACTCGGACTTCTGACAACCTACTTCCTGCCTTGGGATCCTTCCCAATCCAGGTTTGCTGGCTTACTCACACTCGTCCCTCCATCCAGCCCCTTCCTTCTCACCTGGGGATCCTGCCCAGGACTCCGAAGTCCCAGGGCGGGCAGCGTCGCCCCGCAGGCAGCTGGTACGAGCTCCGTATCCGCATAGCTGACCCACTGTTGGACGAGGACAGCTGCCCTGCTGCCCCCGGGTCCCCCCAGGCCCGCTGGCCACAGCAGCTGGGCTACAGCCGGGGCGCCCCACACCCACAGGCCGCCAGGCCCCTGCTCCAGGGCGGGCAGGCGAGGTGGCGGGAAAGGAGTCCGGCTGCTCGGGGGAGGCTGCAGGCAGATGCGGGGATGGGGGCCTCCCCACCCGGGACCGTCGCCGGCCTCCCCGTAGCGGGCAGCGATGAGGGCTCGGAGGCTGGGGAAGGCGTCGGGGTGAGGAGAGACGTAGAGGATGGACATGGCTGGGGTCCGGACGCGGTGGAGTGACCTGAGGGGACACGGGGCAGGTGGCGGCGGGGACGTAACCAGGTGCTGCAAGGCAGGCAGGCGGCCGGTAGCGGCGAGCAGGCCCTGGAGGAGGGGAAGGAGGAGGCGGGACCCCGCTCGCCCGCCCGCCCCGGGTCCAGAGAGCCGAGTTCGCGCCGCGTGTACGTACCGAAGGTGGCGATCACACCGGGCCGGGTCTTCTCCTCAGCCGGCCACGGCCGCAGCCCCACAGGGCCGCCAAGGAGGAGGTGGCGGGCGGCGGAGGCAGCTGTCCCGCGGCCGGGCGAGCGGCACCCACGTGTCCGCCTTTGTGACAGCGCGCGTTTCCGGGCCCGGGTCCTCGCCGGGGCGGCCCGGCCCCGCCCGTGCGTGCGCGGTCCCGTGGATCGGGCCTCCGTGCGCGGAACACCGCGGCGGGACAGACCCGGGAAGGGAACGCACCCACGGACACGAACCCGGAGCTGGGTCAGGCGGCGCCGCGGGCAGCCCTGGGGTCCTCGGGTCAGGCGCCGCCGCGGGAAGCCTCGCGGTCCTCGGGTCAGGCGGCGCCGCGGGCAGCCCCGGGGTCCTCGGGTCGGGGCGCGCGCCTCCTGCAGGGCAGCTGCAGGATCTGGGAGCGCTTCTAGCTGGGACTGGCTGCAGGGAATAAAGTTTGAGGGGGGCCGGGGGCCAGGGGGCGGAGGGGGGGGGGACACCTGTAGGCAGGTCTCTGTGAGTTCGAGGCCAGGGCAGCCAGGGCTATTAAAACAAAAAAACAAAAAACCTCTGTCTCCAAGAGCCAAAAAGAAAAAAGTTAATTCCAAAGAGCCAACCAGACTCCGTGACAGGCTTCGGTTTGTGCTTTGCCTGACCGAGGGCTGCGGTCTCATCCGGTTCTGCATCAGCTGTGCAGGACTCCGCTTCTCTCGTGCACAGAGGGAGAGACCGCCCCAGACAGCCCTTTTTGTTTTTCTTTCATTTTCCCGGGCGCATCATCTTTTGTGTTTGACTGTGGGTGTGTCCTTTTTGTTCTGGTCGGTCTGTTGTGTAAATTCCTGCTCTAACCTTCCTCCCTGACACGGGTCAGCCGCACTCCACCGCACTGAGGTGGCCGTACGCCAGGGCTATGGACCTGCATGTTGGCTCAGTTTATTAACAATTAAACTTTATTATACAACCCAACTAGCATATACAAGAAGGAAAAAAAAGGTTAAAGGGACAGAAGATTAAAACCTCCTGGAATCCGTTTGGCAGGACGGGTCCTTAGGTGTCTCAGTCCCACGAGCTGGTCCGGTCCTTTCCTCTCTCTCCGCGCCTTCTTCTTCTTCCTCTCTACCTCTTGTTTTTCTCTCTCCCCCACCTTCCCAGTCATATGCAAAGGGCGGTCCCTTCTCCCTTCGAGGGTCAATTAGGAAAACAATAGCCACGGTGGGGTTCCTAGGTAGGCTTCCTGAATTCCAAGCCCAGGAAGGCTCCAAACAGTCTCTCACAAGGTATTCATGGTGTGCCCCAAGGATAAAGCCCGTCAAGACTGCTTCCACCTGAGACAAAGCTTAATCTTTCCTATACCTCACCATTCTCTCTAAAAAATTAAGAACTATATACACATATATACATATATACATATACACATACTCATCAGGAATTAAGAACATAACAAAGTCCTTTTATACTTGTTAACCTAAGGGAAAGTATACCACTATCCTATCAAAGAGAGTCCTTTTCTTTCATGAGAAATTGTAATTATTAATCTACTAAAGCTTCTAGTAATACTGTGGCTATCTAGTCTTCAATCCCATCAGAGACCCAAGAAGGAAAATCTATCTAATAAAGGAAGTGCTGGCAGGCAACTTCCAAGTTGCAGAGTACAGAGAGAGCAGACTGCCTGGATAGTCACCGAATTCTCTCCTTCATTGGGGCAATCAGTCTTCAGCCTTTCGGCCCAAAACATCCAACGAACTGCTTTTTGAAGCAGGAAATCCGACGGTCTGGTCCATCTATTCTCTTTAAAGCTGGACAGTCATCTTTCCAGCATCATTGTTGATCGTTGCAGACAGTCAGCCTGTCATCAGCCTTAGAGATAAGAGCAGTAGCAGAGCAGTTTTTCCGTCTAGTGACCATTCTGTCACCAGCGTCTCTTGAAGCCCCCATCTTCAATGATGTAAATGGAGAGGCGGCCAGGAGCGGATGTCTCTCTCTGTCAGGAAAGCCCTCATCATTAAATGTCATATTCTGTGGATCTCTGAAGAGTTTGAAGAGCAAATCTATCTATTCTTATAGTTATCAATCTATTCCTTTGAAGACATAGACAAGCTATTAAACAAACCTGTTCTATAACAAAGTGAGTATCTAATAGGATTTCTACGTAACTAAATACTAACTTTTATCCCCGATGATTCCAAACAGTTTTTTATAAGACATTAGTGGTACAAATAATACATCAAATAAACATTGAACAAAAAGAATGTAAATTTCTAACATACAATATACAATATTTTGTCAACATATAACATACAATACATAAGGCAAAAATGAATGGAATATACAATTTAAGTTCATATCAATGTGAAGCAAAAGTTGAAGTCTTAAATTTCCGTCAATCAAAAGTCTTAAATTTCCATCAATCTACAATACCAATGTAGAATTTTTTAAGTTAGTAGATTCAATAATCTACCTTTTATTCTACAATCCTGTATCCTCCCTTCCTTTTTTTGGGATCGATCCTTTTGGCTAGCCGATTTATTGTTAATATGTATGTAATTTCTGGAAGAAGTAGTAGTGCCAGAGGCAGAAGTTTGATCTTCATAATGTCCTGTTTTTTGTTCTGAAAGTAAGTAGACTTTATAAATCATTAGTACAGGTATGTTAGTACATATATAATTTTTAAGGGAACATCATTTGAGGCATTTTGTTTGAGGTGTCAGAGGCATGTTTTTGGGGTTAAATCACCCATGTTGTCTGTTGTCTTTAGCATTGTCCTGCTTTTTGTAAATACAGGGCTCTACCTGTATATACACCAATAGGACAGAAGAGGGCATTAGTTTTTTTAAGCTGTAAGGAACAATGTCAAGCTGTTAAGAACCAGGTAGCTCTTAAGATTTACTTGTTATATGGTCAGATCTAATTTTTATAAGTTTAGTTGGTAGCCATATATTTTTACTCCCTGTGGAAACATACGTATACCCACGACCCCATTTTAAAACTACTGTAGGTTTTTATTTTATATTTTTTAAGTCCTTGAAGAATATTGGTTGTCCCAATTTCTTAGTTTTTTTTATTATCCAATGTCTCTTCGCAGCTGACGTCCCTTCATCATTTACATTAAGAAAATTTAGAGTCAACAAAGCATTATTTAATCGATCCCTGGGTGTCTTTACCCTTTCCTTTTGTTTAATAAGCATTTTTTTTAAGGTACGATTAGCTCTTTTCACAACTGCTTGTCCTGTGGGATTGTGAGGTATACCAGTAACATGTTTTATATTATAATACATAAAAAGTTTTTCATCTTAAGGGACACATATGCAGGAGTATTGTCAGTCTTAATTTGTGCAGGTATTTCCATAAATGTCATTATTTTTAGTAAATGAGTAATCACACAGTCAGCCTTTTCAGAACTTAAGGCAGTTGTCCATTGAAAACCTGAATAGGTATCAATGGTATGATGCACATATCTCATTTTTTCAAATTTTGTAAAATGAAACATGTCCATCTGCCAAATTTTATTCCTTTTGTTACCTCTAGGGTTAATTCCAGCAGGTAATGGTAGTTGACTATATAAGGAACATGTAGGACATTTATTAATTATTTTTCTAGTTTGTTGCCAAGTGATAGAAAATCTTTTCTTCAACCCCTTACCATTGACATGATGTTTTTTGTGAAATTTGGAGGCTTTGAATACATTATCTATTAATAATTTGTCAATCTTTTTATTTCTTTGTGCCAATGGACCTGGTAAACTTGTATGGGATCGAATATGAGTAATATACAAGGGATAATTTTTGTTTCTGATGACCTGTTGTAGCTTTATAAATAAAGTAGTCAATTTTGTGTTATCAGGAGTAAATTCAGCAGTTTTTATATGTAAAACAACCTTTTCAGCATATTGAGAGTCAGTAATTATATTAAGAGGTTCAGGAAAATCTAACAAAACCATAAGGATAGTATATAATTCTGATTTTTGAACTGATGTAAATGGGCTTTTAATCACCTTGGTCATTTTTTTAGACTTATAACCAGTCATACCTGATTTATTTGTATCAGTGAAAAAGGTGGGTGTCCCTGAGATTGGTGACCTCTTTACAATACTTGGAAGGATCCAATTAGTTCTTTTTATAAACTGTATACGTTTGTTTTTTGGGTATCTATTGTTAATGTTTCCCAAATAATTACTACAAGCTTTTTGTCAATCTTTATTAATTACCCATAGTGACATAATCTCAGAATCAGTAAGAGGCACTACAATTTCCGCCGGGTCCATCCCTGACAGTTGACGCAACCTTATTTTTTCCTTTGTAATCAATTTAGAAATTTTCTCTATATATGTTTTTAATTTTTTGTTTTGTTTATTTGGCAGGAATATCCATTCTATAATCCGGTCTTCCCTTTGTATGAGAAGTCCAGTAGGAGAATGTTTTGAAGGCAAAATAACCAAAATGTAACCAAGTTCAGGATCAATTCTATCCACATATGCCTTTTGAAGTTTTTGTTCCACCAGAATTAACTCCTTTTCTGCTTCAGCAGTTAAACACCTAGGACTGTTTAAATCCGAATCCCCTTGTAAAATCTGAAACAAGTTACTTAACTCATAGGTAGCTAACCCGATTGTAGGCCTTAACCAGGTAATATCGCCCAATAATCTCTGAAAGTCATTAAGAGTTTGTAATTGATCTCTACGGATCTGCACCTTTTGTGGTCGAATTTTTTGTTCAGTTATTTTATAGCCTAAATAGGTAATTGAATCTCCTCTTTGTATTTTTTTCACCGCAATCTGTAATCCCCAGCAAGGCAGAATTCTTTGTGCTTCCTGAAACATTTTTTTTACAATACTAGGATCAGAATCAGCTAGCAGAATATCATCCATGTAATGATATATGATAGATTGAGGAAACAGCTTACGAAGTATTTCTAAAGGTTGTTGTACAAAATACTGGCATAAAGTTGGGCTATTTAACATTCCCTGTGGAAGTACCTTCCAATGATATCTCTTCATTGGAGAATTACTGTTCAGAGTAGGTACTGAGAAAGCAAACCTTTCCCTGTCCTTCTCGTGTAGAGGTATGGTAAAAAAACAATCTTTTAAATCAATTGTAATTATATGCCAAGACCGAGGTAATAAGGAAGGCAAAGGAATTCCAGGTTGAAGCGAACCCATGGGTTGAATCACCTTGTTTATGGCCCTCAAATCTGTTATCATTCTCTAACCACCTGATTTTTTTTTTACCACAAACACAGGGGAATTCCAGGGACTGGAAGATTCTTCGATGTGTTGAGCCTCCAGCTGTTCTTGCACTAAACCGTGAAGCGCCTGTAACTTTTTTTTTGTTAAGGGCCACTGCTCCTGCCATACAGGTCTGTTTGAAATCCATTTTAGGGGCAAGGCGGTTGGTATCTCAGCAGTGGCCCCTTTTATAAATTTTGACACTCTAAATCTGAAGAATTTTGAGGTTGGACAATGGGCATAGTTGGTGGTTGCCTCTGATCACTTACATTAATCTCTTCCCTAGAAGCGCATACCAATTCACCCATTGTTTCAACCTTCTTTATCTCAGTATTTGCAGGAATAGTAATCTGAGTACCCCATTGTTGTAAAAGGTCTCTTCCCCATAGATTTATAGGAATGTCAGCCACATAGGGTTTCAGCCTCCCTATCTGTCCATCTGGTCCCACACACTCAAGCCACTGTACACTTTGTTTTATTTGAGATAACTTGCCAATTCCTACAATTTCTGTATAAACCTTCTTAAGTGGCCAAGTTTGGTTCCAAGACTTCTGGCAAATGATGGAGACGTCAGCTCCACTGTCTACCAAGCCTTCTATTTTAATACCATTCAATTGTATAATTAATTTAGGTCTCTGATCATTAATTACTGTTTGCCAGAACACACGGGTCCCTGTGCTCCCGAACGCACCAGTCCTTTCCACTGGAGCGGCTTTGCCCTTAATGTAAGGAAACAGTAGGTGTTGAGCAATCCTATCCCCGGCATCAATTTTCATCTCCTTTTTCACACATACCAAGATTTTTATTTCCCCTTTAGAATCTCCATCTATAATACCAGGATGCACAATAAAACCTTGAGAAGTCAGCCCGCTTCTTCCCAGAACCAATCCTACTGTGCCTGAAGGCAAAGGTCCAAAAACACCAGTATTTAATTTGTAACATTCAACCTGAGGAGTTAGGGTAAGAGACATATTTGAAGCCAGATCCAAGGCTGCACTGCCTTCAGTAGCATGCATTAGATCGCTAACACTCAGTTCCCGTTTTCCTGCGGGTTTGTCACTTCCTGACTGGCCAAAGGAATTTGGCTGGCATTGTTTACGGGGGCCCGAGCCGATGGCCCCCTCCTGCCGTTTCCCGTCGGCAAGATATTGCCTTGCGCATCTCGCTTAGATTGACAATCCCGAGCCCAGTGTTTCCCTTTTCCACAGCGACTACAGTACCCTGGGAGTCTTGGTACCTCATTATCATCATAACCAGAACCCCCCTGTTCTCTTCTATGAGTTACGTTTTCTCCTGGGTTAGTGCGCCTTCTATTTCTACAGTTTCTTTGCACATGACCGATTTGACTGCAATTAAAGCACCGAGTATTATGATATCTGGGCTCTCTGACTAAAGCTTGTCCCACAATATTATTCTGATATTCCTGAGAGTTGATATTAACTGTCTCCTTTACCCAGTTATCTAATGGAGCGCCTCTTTCCTTTAACGGTCTAAGCACCTTCTTACATTCAGCATTTGCATTTTCATAAGCCATGATAAGTTTTAATGCCTTTTTGTTATCAGAATCTGGCATCGCCTTATCCATAGCAGATCCTAATCTCTGCAAAAATTTTGTAAAGGGCTCCAGAGGTCCTTGGAACACCTTAGTAAAAGAAATAGTTGTTTTCCCAGGTTCCTCTACCAGCTCCCAAGCTCTCAAGGCTGTCTTACGACATTGTTCAATCACTCTATCGTCAGCTTGAATTTGTTCTCTCATGTTAGTATATGGTCCATCACCAAGTAACTGATCTCTATTAATATTTATTCCCTGTGCGATATTTTCTTGTTCTATTTTTATAGCCTCTGTTCGCCACCATGATAACCACTGTAACTGTTGTGCTGCTTCCAATACCGCTGAAACTAAATTTTTCCAATCTTGGGGAACAAGTCTATTCTGATAGGCCCAGCTGTTTAACGTTTGTTTAACGAAGTTAGAATGCATACCATATCTGACGACGGATTCCTTAAAATGTTTTAAATCCATCATGTCTACAGGACACCAGGCTATTTCGTCATGACCCTCAGCACCATTTGGCTCGATTACATGTCTTACAGTGACTGGAAAAGCTGAAGGTGCCTGGGTGACTGTGGAAGTATCCTCCACTGGTACATTTACTTTCAAAGACCTTTTGGTCGGTCTGGCTTCCTTTGCCTCTGGTTTTTGACCTTCTCCACCCTTTTTAACCAAAGGTGCCTTCTGCTTTTCCAGCCCTTCCACTTTTCTCTGTATTTTGCCTATTTGTTCAGTCAAGTCAGTAATTCTTTCCAAAAGGATAGAGCTTATTGACTCTTCCTGATTTTTCTGGCTTTCCGGTCTCTCTATTTTCTGTCCTTCATCACTACCAAATGCCAAAAATTCTATCCGTTTTCCCATCCCTTCATTTTCATACCTCAGCCTTTCTATCTGTCCAGTCAAGTCTGCAATCTTTTCCAAAAGGATAGAACTTACTGACCCTTCCGGCTTTTCTATGCCATTAGCCTGTCTTCTAATCCTTCTAAGCATGAAATATTGTAATAAAAGGACAATGAGAAAACAAAGAATTCCCTCTAAGTATAATGCAGGAAAGAGTTTTGCAACAGCAGTTGCAATTTTGCCAATACCCTGAAACAACATTTCTATCCCGTGGAATACTGAATCTTCCCTCATATCATTAGGGATTGTGGAACCCATCGGGCCCCACGTTGGGCGCCAGATGTTGGCTCAGTTTATTAACAATTAAACTTTATTATACAACCCAACTAGCATATACAAGAAGGAAAAAAAAGGTTAAAGGGACAGAAGATTAAAACCTCCTGGAATCCGTTTGGCAGGACGGGTCCTTAGGTGTCTCAGTCCCACGAGCTGGTCTGGTCCTTTCCTCTCTCTCCGCGCCTTCTTCTTCTTCCTCTCTACCTCTTGTTTTTCTCTCTCCCCCACCTTCCCAGTCATATGCAAAGGGCGGTCCCTTCTCCCTTCGAGGGTCAATTAGGAAAACAATAGCCACGGTGGGGTTCCTAGGTAGGCTTCCTGAATTCCAAGCCCAGGAAGGCTCCAAACAGTCTCTCACAAGGTATTCATGGTGTGCCCCAAGGATAAAGCCCGTCAAGACTGCTTCCACCTGAGACAAAGCTTAATCTTTCCTATACCTGCACCTCCCCCTAACCCTCCTCACTGCTTTGAACCAGGTCGGGGTCTAAAGACATAACCGTAAGACCTCGGAGCCTGCTGCAAAGGATCGCATACCGTAACCCTCACCACGCCAGCGGCTGTGAAAGTGGACGGCACGTGAACCTGGAGACATAACTCCCTCAGCAAGCCCCGCAAGCCCCCGGGACGAGAGACAACACAACTGAACCGCCCGCGGGAACAGCTCCCAGACACCACACCCCAAGGACAATGGAGAGCACCCCAGCACCCCAGCACCCCAGCGACCCACTGAAGCTGTGTCTACAATTCTCCTGATGCATAACCGTGCTGAGCCTGCTAACCCACACCAACCCTCACTCTCACCTCCAGCATCAGGTCCAAAGGAACCTGGCTCCCTAATCTGCAGGTACATTTGCATGGCTGGACTCTCTCCCCCGGCAGATGCTGTCTGCCAAGGACAGGACATAAATGAGACTCAAAGAAACAGATGTGGGGGTGCCGGGACTTCTGTGCATCCTGGGACTCGTGTACCTACTGGGCATATCTGGTGGGCTCCGCCCATCACCATGGACTTCATTACGATGTCCTGAGGCTCCAACAGGCATGGTCCCTTTGCCACTACCAAGTTCTCTGAGGTCAGGAAGAAAGCAAATTGGAGAATAGCGATGCAAGGTTTCTGTTTACCATTCAGCTCACTAGCCAGACCTCGGGCTCCACAGGGCAAGGATGTCCCCTGGGCCCAAATAAAAAACTATCAAGGCCGGGCGTGGTGGCGCACGCCTTCAAGCCCAGCACTCGGGAGTTAGAGGCAGGCGGATCGCTGTGAGTTCAAGGCCAGCCTGGTCTACAAAGTGAGTCTAGGACAGCAAGGCTAACACAAAGAAAGAACCTGTCTTTAAAAACCAAAAACCAAAACAAAACAAAAAACCCAAAACTATCTAGAACAGCTCAAATCCAGCCCCCATCTAAAACTACCCCACAGAGGTGTTGCCCGCACGGCCTGCGCCGCTCAGCCGGCTCACTGTCAGCCTCCCGGCCTACGGGGCTATTGGAAGCCACATTCTAGGTCCTAAACTCATCTAGGCCAGACCTCGCCAAAGCCTACTGGTTATGCTTAGACACTCAACACCCCCCCCCCCCATTATGAGGGAATTGCAATTTCAGGAAATGATTCCATAACCTCTGATACTTTAATATGCCAGTGGCAGCAACTGGGAAAAGGGAAATTTAGCCTACAACTGGTAACAGACTTTGTGCTTGGCATAAAATTCCCGGGGGATGTTCTCACTTTGTCTGTCTGTCTGTTTCTTCAACACAGGGTTTCTCTATGTTATCTTGACTGTCCTAGACTTGCTGTGTAGACCAGGCTGGCCTTCAAATTCAACTCACAGCAATCTGCCTACCTTTGCCTCCTGAGTGCTGGGATTAAAGGTGTGCACCACCATACTCGCTGGTCCCACTTTTTTCCCCCCCACTTTTGTAACACAGCTCAGATCCTGACAGGAACTGGCTACTTGATCCCACCAGAGAATGCTTGGTGGGTATGTACCACTGGCCTAACCCTGTGTGTACATACTCAAGTCTTGAACCACACTAAAGATTTTTATGTCTTGGAGCAGTTAGTCCCTAGGGTGGCCTACTATCCAGAACAAGAGGCCTTTTACTGACTGGAGCCATCACAGCTCTACTGTTCCCCAGTAGGCATAGGAGCCTCAGCCCTAGTCCCTCAAGATAAGGTCAGCCACAGATGTGGATCTGGAGCCCACCCTCAGGACCCCCTTTCAGCCCCTGTAAGACACAAGAGGCTTAGACCACTATTCCGCCAGTGACGAGGCCTGTGCGCAGCCCTAGGAGAAGAGTGTTGCTTCTGTGTGGACCACTCTAGGGTTGTCAAGGAATCTATGGCATTGGTCAGAAAACGGCTGCACGAGAGGAGGCTGGAGAGACAACATCAGAGCTGCTGTGAATCACTCTAGTTGGCCCCCTCGGCTGACCACCCTTGTTTCCGCCTTGGCAGGCCCCTCGGTATTATTGTTATCATTGGCCTTTAATTGCGGTCCCTGCATAATCAATGCTTTGGTCAAATTTGTAAAGGCACAAATCTCAATGGTGCAGCTAATGATTCTAAGACAACAATATCAACCCACAGCCGGGCGGTAGTGGCGCACGCCTTTAACCCAGCACTCGGGAGGCAGGCAGATCTCTGAGTTTGAGGCCAGCCTGGTCTACCAAGTGAGTCCGGGACAGCCAGGGCTACACAGAGAAACTGTCTTGCAGGGGGAGGGTGTGTGAAGAGAATATATACACATATATGTGTGTGTGTATGTATGTATGTATGTGTGTATGTATATATGTGTGTGTATGTATGTATGTATGTGTGTATGTATGTATGTATGTATGTGTGTGTATGTATGTATGTGTGTGTATGTATGTATGTGTGTGTATGTATGTATGTGTGTGTGTATGTATGTATGTGTGTATGTGTGTATGTATGTATGTGTGTATGTATGTATGTATGTGTGTATGTATGTGTGTATGTGTGTATGTATGTATGTATGTATGTATGTGTGTATGTGTATATGTATGTATGTACCCTTAGCCTTACCTCAAGGATTTGAGATGGGATCCTACTCAAGAGGGAATAAGAGGACTTATTTCCAATGAACCAACTAGAGCCGGGCGGTGGTGGCGCACGTCTTTAATCCCAGCACTTGGGAGGCTGATGCAGGTGGATCGCTGTGAGTTCGAGGCCAGCCTGGTCTACAAAGCGAGTCCAGGACAGCCAGGGCTACACAGAGAAACCCTGATTTGAAAAACATAACAACAAAACCCATGAGCCAACCAGACTCCATGATAGGCTTCTTTTTGTGCTTTGCCTGACCAGGCCTCAGTTTTGATTTCTTGGAACATGAAACTCCTGTTCTAAGAAAAACCACAAGGAAAGGGCAGCCAATCAGCATCGGCCCCGACATCTGGCTCAGGTCAGATACACTCAATAACAGCTTTGGAAAGTCTCCCAACCCCCAAGCCCCCCTCCCCACCCCCACTAATCCTGATTAACCTAGCACCCCCCCCCCACTAGCTGCCCATCAATCAAAATAAAGGTCACCTAACCCTTCCTGAAATACTTGTATTTAAATTGGGCCTGCCAGCCCTCTTCTGGGTCACCATTTTGCCCGAATGGTGATCCATGCATGCTGGATTTCTGCAGAATAAATGCTTTTTGCTGTTGCGTACTATTTGAGTCTGTGGTGCTTTCTTCAGCGATTCTTGGACCCTTACAAAGTGTGTGATACCCAGCGTGACTGCCCCGTACAGTCTGTGTCACTTGTGTGTGTTTCTCTCCTGGGTGTGCTGAGGGGATCTGGCAGTGTCAGGCTTTAGTAGCAGAGCACACTGCCAGTGCCATGTGCTACATGAGGGGACAGGAGCCTGTACCCTTGGAGAGGTCAGCCTGGTGGAGAGAGAAATCAGGCAGAAAAATGCCAGGCAATAAGCTCATGGCATGAGCAGAAACTGGGCAGAAAAATCTTTCCAGCTGCAGCTGGGAATGGTGGGGACTAGCTGAGAAACCATTAGACTTGTAAGGTACCTGGCAAGTCCTTAAAGAGGGTGGTGGCGCACGCCTTTGATCCCAGCACAAGGAAGGCAAAGGCAGGTGGATCTCTGTGGGTTCCAAGCCAGCCTCATCTACAAAGCAAGTCCAGGAGGACAGCCAACACTACACAGAGAAACCCTGTCTCGAAACAACAAAAACAAATATAAAAGAAAAAAATAGAAGCCTTAACTGAGATTACCTCAATACCGATTATGGTTACTGTCATTCGGATTTATTTTTATTTATTTATTTATTTTGGTTTTTCGAGACAGGGTTTCTCTGTGTAGCCTTGGCTGTCCTGGACTCACTTTGTAGACCAGGCTGGCCTCGAACTCACAGTGATCCACCTGCCTCTGCCTCTCGAGTGCTGGGATTAAAGACGTGTGCTACCATGCCCCGCCTCATTTTTTAACTCTGCTTAAGACTAATGCCTCCGTGAGCCCCCTCCACCCCCCTAATCTCATGCTTTGGCAGTTTTATGCCACACAAACATACTAGGGAGGGATCAGATAGCTGGGAGAGGAGACTGCTCACCAGCAAGTTTTCGAAAGCCCATAAAGGTCTCAATATACCCAATGCCAGGTGTACCCCAGACAACTTGGTTTTCCTTTCCAACAAGCACACCCCATCATGCTTTAAGGATGTTGATACTTTGGGGGATATCGCTGCTCCTACTCCTGAAAGTTTGAAGAGGGTTTTATAAAAGGCCATTACAGTAGCAAGGAGTGGAGATCTAGCTACCTTGCAGACCGTGATGCTTTTTCTGAGTATTTATTGAGGACCCTTGACGTGAGTGCTGGCCTACAGGAGTGATGGGCAAGGTCTCGCACGGCCTTGCTGAGCACCCCACTGCTGCCCTTTGATTCTCTCCGCAGCTTGTACGCACAGCCTAGCCCATGCTAGCCCATCACTCTGTGGGTCTACAGGAAGAGTAAAGGAAGGGGCAATTGAGATCAGCAGCAAACACATCCGTGTTGCTGCGCCCTTTGCCTCTAGCACCTGCCCCTGCTGGCTGCAGTGCCCACAAATACTTCTGTGATAACGCCAACAAACAAAAATGACGTCTGTAGGCAAACTTTTAAAAAGAATCTATTTTATTTTGGATTCTTAGGCCTTTCTCCCTTGTCCATCCTAATCCCAACCCCAAACACCAGGTAGGAGAAAGGTTAGGGGGAAAGGGGGCGCAGTTCTCTTTAGCTACCTCCTGCTGTAGGGTCGCTGGGTTCCTTGGGCACTATATAATGCAGCTTGTCTGTGTATTCAAATGCTGACTTATGTCCTGGCAGAGACGCGAGTACAGGCCGGACTTTGATATTTTATGAAACATCACTGTTCTCAGTGTCTTGTAAATATTTTTTTGAGCAGGGCATGCTGGTGTACACCTTTAATCCTAGTACTCAGGAGGCAGAGGCAGGTGGATGGCTGTGAGTTTGAGGCCAGCCTGGTCTACACAGCGAGTCCAGAACAGGCAAGGATACACAGAGAAACCCTGTCTTGGAAAAACAAAACAAACACAAACATTTTCTCCGCCTGATCGGTGTAAGAGGTGAATGGCAAGGCAGGAGAGGACAGGTGGCACTAACAGCCAGGGACGTGAGAAGCAGAGGTGAGAGATTTGCCAGCTGGACTCGGAGGAAGAAACAGAAAAGCCTCATCGCAGAACTTAGAACAAATGAATCATTCAGTTCTGCGAGCTGGTTGGGTTTAAGTCTAACCCATGACACCTACCTAAGCATTCACACGTAATCAAAGTCCCTGTGTCATTACATAGGCGGCTGGCCGGCTGAGACCGTCCGGCGGTACTTTTCTTTATTACATTTTTATTGTGTGCCCTTGAGTACACGTGGCAAAAATGGGTTGTTTCCACCAAGTGGATCCCAGGGAGCCTTAATTCACCCAATTTCGAGCTTTAGGGCAGAAGCACACTGCGCTGCTAAGCTGAGCTGCGTCTTGACTGCAGATGCGGGAGGAAGTGGAGTGCTGGAGCAGTGAGGTCAGCAGCCCTCCCCCCCCACACACACACACAGAGCACAGACCACGAGGCAGGAGCTCAGTTTGCACCATAAGTTTTATTCCCGATGCGGGACAGATTCTTTCCATGCCCCAAACGTATCAAATGTCGCCCTGGAAAGGCCCAGGTGCTCCCACCATCTCCAGGGAGGGTGAAAGAAAGGTCTGGACTGGGAGCCATCCACAACTCTCTGCTCTTCCTGGGTTCCTTCCCCCTCCAACTGAGGAACCATCGCTCTCATCCATCCAGTTAAAAAGAAAAGTTACTATTAACCAAACACACCGTAAGCATCAGCAGGGTGCCCTGGTCCCCAGCTGGACATCACCTACAGGCCACCCATGGGAGGGGCTGGGGGGGGGACACGCTATCACTGCTTCTGCTGAAGAGCCTCCTTCCTGGCCGCGTCCTGCAGCAGCTGTGTGTCCACCTCGTCAGCTGGCAGCTGCACGTAGCGGACCACGGAGCCCCTGATGAAGCAGTTCTTGACTGACAGCATGTGAGGGTACTTCTCAGGGTCGGTGACGCTGATGTCCGTGAGTTTGATGTTGAGGTACTAAGACAGAGGAGCGCCAACGTCAACCTAGGCTGGAGAGGACACAACAACGCACCCTGTCCATCCCATCGCCTTCCCTTTACCACATCTCACCTGGTCCACAGAGTGGAGGGTTCCACAGATGCTGTCAGGGGCAAAGAGGGAAGAGCCAGATTAATCTACACAGAAGTCAGCACGGAGGGAAGAGCCCAGCTGGGGAGTGTGGGGAGACTCAGGCCCAGAAGCCAGCGGGCAGCGCCAACACGGCCTCTCGGAATAGCTCACCACTCAGCCGAGCCTCCCGCACACCACAGCAACAGCCGACACTCTGCTCAGTATTTCTATTTCCTTTTTTATGACAGGTTCTCACTCGTTGGCCAGGCTGCCTCAAACTTGTGGCAATCCTCCTGCCTCCACTTCTGGAGTTCATGGTCATCTCCTCCTTCCCACCCACGGACTCTGTGCAGCCCTGGCTGTGCTGGAGCTAGCTCTGTAGACCAGGCTGGCCTCACGGAGATCCCATCTGCCACTGCCTCGAGTGCTGGGATTGCAGGGTTAAAGGTGTGCACGGCCATCACCACCCAGCCAGTCACCTTTTAAAAGTAATATAATACAGGGCTTAAGAGAGGTCCTCGGAGCTACCAAAATGGTCAACAAATAAACTAGAATGCCCACCCAGATCTGCACAACGCCCAGGAGCAGCAGCCGTTGTTTCTGATACAGAGCGTGTTACTTGTGTGCATGTCCTACAGAGGCCAGAAGAGAGCACGAGACCCTGGAGCTGGAGTCGTAGGCGGATGTATGCAGCCCAACACACACACTGTGAACCACCTGACGCTGCTGCTGTCCGCTCAACTCTAGTTCTCTGGAAGAGCAGCAAGCTCCTTAAACCACTGAGCTGCCTCTCCAGCTCCACCAAGTGCCATTTTAACATACACTGCTTTGGAGCCAGAGACCTATGCGTAGTGGGAGTTCTGGTTCCCTTAAAAACTCAGTATGAGCCGGACGCCTTTAATCCCAGCAGTCAGGAGGCAGAGGCAGGTGGATCACTGTGAGTTCGGGGTCAGCCTGGTCTACAAAGTGAGTCCAGGACAGCTAAGGCTACACAGAGAAACCCTGTCTCAAGAACACAAACAAAAACTCAGTTATGGAGGTGGGGGCCGGAGAGATAGCTCAGCAGTTAAGAGCACTGTCTGCTCTTCCAGAGGTCCTGAGTTTAATTCCCAGCAGCTACATGGTGGCTCACAGCCATCTATAATGAGATCTGATGCCCTCTTCTGGTATGCAGGTGTACATGCAGATAGAGCACTCACATACATAAAAATAAGTATTTATAAAACAAATAAAATCTTAACAAAACAAAACAAACTCAGTTATCTATGTAAACATGTTTTGTTTTAGTCCCACGTGTGGGGTGTGGGTTGGCTTCAGACTGTCCACAGCAGCAGACTATTAGCCTCGTGTGAACCTCGAAAGGGCTGTGGATAGTTAACTCTGGGGACTCTGAGAGGCTATACATGCAGAGCTCAGGGAGGGGTAGGGCTGGAAAGAAGGCAGCTGCTGCTCCCCCTGCAGTCTGATGAGAAGCTGGAGAGTTCCTGACTATGAAGATCTAACCTGGTCCCAGGAGCCCATGACCCTAGCCAGAAGGAAGTAGCCTGAGAGAGCTACGCCCCTTCTCCCCACTAACCTGCTTTCTCTCCTACTTGATACTGGGGTGTTGGAAAGAATAAGGGTGAAGGGGCAGAGATGTATAAGAACCCAGATAAAATAGATTAAAAAGGGGCTGGAGAGATGGCTCAGAGGTTAAAAGCACTGTCTGTTCTTCCAGAGGTCCTGAGTTCAATTCCCAGCAACCACGTGGTGGCTCACAGCCCTCTATAATGAGGTCTTGTGGACAGTCACACATGCAGGCACAACATTGTATACATAATAAAATAAATAAATTTTTAAAAAAAATTTAGAATAGATAAAACATGAAGGTGGCTACTGTTCCTTTTGCTACACGTGTCCTTAGTGACACTGACAGTTATGCCTCTTTCTTCCCAGCGTCAAGCCCCATGATGAGCAGGGCTATCAAGACCAGGGCTCCCGTGCCATGTCACCCACTTCCCACCTTATTTTCTATTTGCCAACTGTTTTAACAATTTTAACAATCTCAAATGCTGAGTTTTACTTCTTCACTCCACATTCTATGAATTCCCACTGCCCTGCTGAACACCGTGTGACTTGCGTTTTCGTTAGACTACACACATAAGGAAGGTCTCGGCTACGCGCACCTCACTGGCCATAACCATCCTGCTTGTCCACACCATGATCTGTCTTACAATCAAGGTGCTTTTTTTCCACCCCACAAGACAGGGTTTTTCTATGTAGCTCCAGCTGTCCTGGCTTTGTAGACAAGGCTGGCCTCGAACTCATGGCCTGCCTCTGCCTCACAAGTGTTGGGATTAAAGGCGTGTGCCACTACACCCGGCTTCTTTCCTTCTCTTTTTAAAAGATTTATTACATATACAATGCTCTGCTTTCATGTACACCTGCACACCAGAGGAGGGGACCAGATCTCATTATAGATGGCTGTGAACCACCATGTGGTTGTGGGAATTGAACTCAGGACCTCTGGAAGAGCAGTCAGTGCTCTTAACCTCTTAGCCATCTCTCCAGCCTTGTTTACATTTTCTTTAACAAAATGGACATCATGACTCGTACATGATACCTAACTGCTTTCCCTACCACGGCATCTCATCCTATGCTACCAGCTTTCAATAAGAAAGTACTCCCAAGCCGGGCGTGGTGGCACATGCCTTTAATCCCAGCACTCGGGAGGCAGAGGCAGGCGGATCGCTATGAGTTCGAGGCCAGCCTGGTCTACAAAGTGAGTCCAGGATGGCCAAGGCTACCCAGAGAAACCCTGTCTTGAAAAACCAAAAAAAAAAAAAAAAAAAAAAAAAAAAAAAAAAGTACTCCCTACTGCATTGTAACATTTTGATAGCTTAATACTAGATATTTAAATTGTTTAAACTTTTGGCTATTACAAACATCTAGGTATGTTTTTTCTAAGAGTTCAAAAAGACAAAGTTTATTTAGCATGCTTTAGAGTGCACAGTGTGAGCCTGCCTGAACATATTTAACAGATCACTTATTTTATTTTATTGGCTTTTCAAGAACAAGTCTAACAGCCCTGGCTGTCCTAGACTCACTTTGTAGACCAGGCTGGCCTGAAACTCACAGAGATTCACCTGCCTCTGCCTCGCTGAGTGCTGGGAAAACAGGCTTGTACCACCACGCCCAGCTCAGATTCTTTAAAAAAAAAAAATTAAGATTTATTATGTATACAGTGTTCTGCCTGCATGTACACCTGCACACCAGAAGAGGGCACCAGATCTCATTATAGATGGTTGTGAGCCACCATGTGGTTGCTGGGAATTGAACTCAGGACCCCTGGAAGAGCAGGCAGTGCTCCCAGCCATCTCTCCAGCCCCCTCAGACATATTCATCCATATTCTCTCTCATTTTCTCTCTCTCTCTCTCATTCTCTCTCTCTCTCTCTCGCCTGCAGCTGGTCTGGAACTCACTATAACGTCTGTGTTCTCTAACTCATCTCTAATACACAGTGATTGTATTTTCCAAGACACCACACAACCTTAAGATTGTGTGTGTATGTACATATATGTGTGTATACTTACACGTACACACATATAACATATATACGTACACAAACATTACCGTGTGGACCTATGTAGGCCAGGCTGGCCTTGATCTCACAAGGCTCTGCCTACCTCTGCTTCCTGAGTGTTGGGCTTACACGCATGTGCCACAGTGCTAGGCTTAATCTTAAACTAATCCTTACATTTAGGGCACAAGCTAGTTCTTCTGGGTTTTGCCCACCTGCTCTCAAATAACTGCCAAATAAACAAACAAACACACACGGTTCGGGGGCCCCGGCAGCCCCCGCCTTGCTGGGGTAAGCACCTACCACCTACCTCAGGTCGTTCTTCAGTTCCACGACCACATCCTTGCCCACAAGGGACTTGAAAAAGGAGTAGAAGAGCTATTGGAAAAGAGAGAGGGGGCAACCATCACACGAAAGGCGGCGTGGAGGAGGAACCCCGCGCCAGTCCTTTGAAGCACTGGTCTTTGTGGTCCCACCGACTCTGGTCGTTCTCAAAACCTCACAACTGGCAGCGAGTGATCTCACGGAGATTCTGCAGTTCACCGGGCCACGGACGGCGACTGCCCCGGCCCTCACCCGCGACGCCAGAACCCACGCTCTGCACCGACCACCTCCCATAGGGAAAACCTGTTCACTGTCCCCGCTAAATGCCGACCGCTTCCCACCCGCACCCTCAAAAGATGCTCATCTTCAGCACGGAAATGCGAGGCTAGCTTTCCGTTCTCCCGTGGTGCCCCTGGGCTTTCTCTTGGATTTGCTGCAAGTTTCCCCCAAAAAACCATTTGTTCCCAGGAGTCTCCTCAAACTGAGGTGTGGGCAGTGAGGCTGCCGGGGGGACCCCGAAGCGACCAACCGCAGCGCGCCACCCGGCCCCGCACAGTTCGAACCGCCCGCGGCGGGCGGCGGCGCGCCCTTTTGACGTCACGGTACCCACCATGGTGCTGGCGCCACGCGCTGGGGACTGGACCGCGCGGGGAAGGGCCGGGGGCCGCGGGCCGGAGCCTGGCGGGAGACCGGGCGCGAGCCGGCCCGCGCGTGGGGCGGGACAGGATCACGCAGGCGCACGGGGCAGCCGCCAAAGCCGCCGGGCCGAGAGCGTGCGGCCGAGCCGTGTACGGCCGAGCGGAGAAGACCGCCGATCCCGGAGGGGGCGGGTCTTCCGGTCTCCCACTTCCTCCCGAGCAGCCGCTTCCCATGGCGCATGCGTCGGCCGCGCTGCCCATTCGATGCAGTCCCCTTCCCTCCTGATAATTTGTTCGTTTCGACGGTCCTCTGCGCCCTGTGGTTTGCTCGTGCCCTACATCTCCTATTGAGGATTTTTGGAAAGATTGAGAAAATTATAATTTGTGTATTCTTTGATGAGTGAAATACAAAAAGTTGCTAAGAGCCGGGCATCGTCGGTGCCCTCCTGGAATCCTGCAGAGAGTTGAGACTGGAGGATTACGGTTTAGAGGCCAGCTGGAGCTACCCTAGCAAGACCCTGTGTCGGCGAGAGTAAAATACACAACACCCAGTTCTTATGGCGTGCGTGTGTGCGAGAGAGAGAGGGAGAGAGAGAGCAGCATGAAGTCAAATCCTGATTGTCGAAGGTTCCCAATAAATAAATTTATCTCTTTAGCCTTTTGTGGTAGTGGGGGTGCAGGGTTTCCTAGGGCTTGCACCCAGAACTTAACACAGTCTAAGCGAATTCAACGCACAGCAGCGTCCCCAGCTCTAGCAATCTTTTGTTTGTTTTTGAGACAGGGTTTCTCTGTGTAGCCTTGGTTGTCCTGGACTCCCTTCGTAGACCAGGCTGGCCTCAGATTCACAGAGATGTGAATTCACAGGTTTGCCCCACCAACTCGGATTTTTTTTTTTAAACTTTTGCATAACACTTGTCTGTAAAGGACTAAACAGGCTGTAGCTCTGTGGTTTTTTTTTTTTAAGCTTATTTATTTACTTACTTTTAAAGTTTTTTTTTTTCCTGTATTTGCCTGCATGTCTGTGCTACATGAGTGCCTGGTAAGAAGAGGGCTTCAAGCCAGTGTGGCAGCGCACGTCTTTAATCCCAGCATTTCAGAGGTGGAGGCAGGCGTATCTCTGTGAGTTCAAGGCCAGCCTGGTCTACAGAACGAGTTCAAGACAGGGTTACACAGAGAAAACCCTGTCTCAAAAAACCAAACCAGAAGAAAGGAGGAGGAGGCGGCTTCAAATGCCCTGGGTGTGGAGTTAAAGTTGTGAGCCACCTGGTGAGTGCTGGGGATCAAGTCTGGATCCTCTGGAAGGGGAACAAATGCTCTTAACTGCTGACCCATCTCTGCATCTCTGAAATATTTTCAAATAGCTCACCTCCAAATACTACTTTGAATGCTCTGGGAACAGCTTTACCAGTCTTGAAACATTCCAGTTGTGAAGGAGCTCACAGGGGCTGACTGATAGAAGAGACATCACAAGGGCTGGAGAGATGGCTCAGGAGTTAAAGAGCACTGACTACTCCTCCAGAGGTCCTGAGTTCAATTCCCAGCAACCACATGGTGGCTCACAACCATCTATGAGATCTGGTGCCCTCTTCTGGCCAGCAGGTGTATATGCAGATACACAAAATTAATTAATTTTATTTATTTATTTATTTATTTTTTTGGTTGTCCTGGACTCACTCTGTAGACCAGGCTGGCCTCGAACTCACAGCGATCCACCTGCCTCTGCCTCCCGAGTGCTGGGATTAAAGGCGTGCGCCACCACGCCCGGCTGAGCACATTTTTTTAAAGACAGGGTTTCTCTGTGTAACAACCCTGGTTGTCCTGGATTCACTTTGTAGACCAGGCTGGCCTCGAACTCAGAGATCTGCCTGCCAAAGACTAAAGCGTTTGCCACCACACCCGGCTCAGCAGAATCCTTAACACTTGAACCTAAAACAGCCTGGCACTGATTAGAAGCAGTCACTACAGTCACAACTGTTCATGTAGGCCCAGGGTGCTGAGAGTAGACATGTTTTTCCGGGCGGGTGTAATGATCTGGGATTCATCATGCAGGCTGAGACGGCAAAAACAGAAGTACAAGGCACACCTAGGCTGCGTACGTCCCTGGCTCAAAACCAAAAAAAAAAAAAAAAAAAAAAGGCAAAATTATTTTGTTGTAAATGCTGAACTTACACAAATCCAAGTACTTTGCCCTTAACAGGTTAAACATCCACAATGAACTCACAAACAGAAAATGCCTCTGTCCTCTGTGACCTCTCTCTCTCTCTCTCTCTCTCTCTCTCTCTCTCTCTCTCTCTCTCTCGCTTTTGGCTTTTGGAGACAGGGTTTCTCTGTGTAGCCTTGGCTGTCCTGGACTCACTTTGTAGACCAGGCTGGCCTCGAACTCACAGTGATCCGCCTGCCTCTGCCTCCCAAGTGCTGGGATTAAAGGCGTGGGCCACCACGCTCAGCTTCCTCTCTTAATTTTCAAGGAGCACCGACAGCTTAAAGACACCAGGTTAGGGGGAAGGCCAGGTCACTCGGATATAGCAGTTCTAGGCTGAACTGAACTTTGAGAAACCCTCCCTCCAAAAATCAAAAGCTGGGCATAGAGTGTGCCTGTAACCTCAGAAATCAAGTGGCAGAGACAGGAGGATTGCTGCAAGGTAAGGGGTAAGTAGTAAGTGTCAAGTCAGCTAGACTTATACAGTAAGGCCTCAACTAAATTAACAATAACGGAAGTCATTTTCTTTGGGAACTAATTTACTGAGAGGTAAGTAACCATCCACACGGGAAAGCAGTTGGGGGGTGTGTAGCTAATAAATAACAGACATTCTAACTCTTCAAATGGAACACAGAGGGGCCTGGCTTTCCTAAAGGACCATTTCAGGATCAGAGGTGAGAGGGTGGGAGCACGGAAAGACCGAATCCGAGACTTCTCCATCGGAAATCCCGAAGGACACTGACAAGTCCGACCAGTTCAAGAATCCTAATGGCGTTTGAAGGTGAGTAGCACCCACCTAGAGGCACCCTAGCCCCCTGAAGTTCCAGAAAAAGACTAATCTACTTCCTCAATGGTAGGGCCTGTGGCAGCCCTGCTGGGTGTGTACCCTGGCGCGCAGGTGGGTCCGGTGCACCCTCCCTGATACAGCTTCGTGATGATGGGGTTGCACATGTTTTCCAGTTCTTTCCGTTTATGATCAAACTCAGCTTTCTCCGCCAGCTGGTTGGCCTCCAGCCAGGAAAGGGCCTCGTTGCACTTCTCCAGTATTTTCTTTTTATCAGACTCGCTTAACTTGTCCTTCAGACCTTCGTCACTCACCGCGCTCTTCATGTTAAAAGCGTAAGATTCTAAGGCATTTTTGGCCGCGATTTTCTCCCTCTGGCCCTCGTCCTCGGCCTTGTACCTCTCGGCCTCCTGCACCATGCGCTCGATCTCCTCCTTGCTCAGGCGGCCCTTGTCGTTGGTGATGGTGATCTTGTTGGCCTTGCCGGTGCTCTTGTCCATGGCTGTGACGTTGAGAATTCCATTGGCGTCGATGTCAAAGGTCACCTCGATCTGCGGCACGCCCCTGGGTGCAGGAGGTATCCCAGTGAGGTCGAAGCGGCCCAGCAGGTTGTTGTCGCGAGTCATGGCCCTCTCGCCCTCGTACACCTGGATCAGCACGCCGGGCTGGTTGTCCGAGTAGGTGGTGAAGATCTGCGTCTGCTTGGTGGGGATGGTGGAGTTGCGCTTGATCAGAACGGTCATCACGCCGCCCGCCGTCTCCAGGCCCAGAGACAGGGGAGCTACGTCCAACAAAAGCAAGTCCTGTACTTTCTCCGACTTGTCACCCATTAAAATAGCTGCCTGGACTGCAGCTCCGTAGGCCACCGCCTCGTCGGGATTGATGCTCTTGTTGAGATCCCGTCCATTAAAGTAGTCCTGCAGCAGCTTCTGCACCTTGGGGATGCGCGTGGAGCCGCCCACCAGGACAATGTCATGGATTTTAGCCTTGTCCATCTTGGCGTCCCGAAGAGACTTCTCCACGGGCTCCAGCGTGCCTCTAAATAGGTCTGCGCACAGCTCCTCGAAGCGCGCGCGCGTGATGGACGTGTAGAAGTCGATGCCCTCGAAGAGCGAGTCGATCTCCAGGTTGGCCTGCGTGCTGGACGACAGGGTGCGCTTGGCGCGCTCGCACGCCGTGCGCAGGCGCCGCACCGCGCGCTTGTTCTGGCTGATGTCCTTCTTGTGCTTCCGCTTGAACTCCTCCACGAAGTGGCTCACCAGCCGGTTGTCGAAGTCCTCGCCGCCCAGGTGCGTGTCGCCCGCCGTGGCCTTCACCTCGAAGATGCCGTCGTCGATGGTCAGGATGGACACGTCGAACGTGCCGCCCCCCAGGTCGAAGATGAGCACGTGCCGCTCTCCGTGACTCCCTTTATCCAAGCCGTAGGCGATGGCGGCCGCCGTGGGCTCGTTGATGATGCGCAGCACGTTGAGTCCCGCGATGACACCTGCATCTTTGGTGGCCTGCCGCTGGGAGTCGTTGAAGTAGGCAGGCACGGTGATCACGGCGTTGGTGACATTGTGGCCTAGAAAGGCCTCTGCAGTCTCCTTCATCTTTGTCAGCACCATGGACGAGATCTCCTCGGGGTAGAAGGCTTTCTGTTCTCCCTTGTAGGACACCAGCACCTTGGGCTTGCCGCCCTCATTGATGACTTGAAACGGCCAAAGCTTCATGTCCGACTGCACAACAGGATCGTTGAACTTCCTGCCGATCAGACGCTTCGCGTCGAACACGGTGTTCTGCGGGTTCATGGCCACCTGGTTCTTGGCGGCGTCGCCGATGAGCCGCTCGGTGTCGGTGAAGGCCACGTAGCTGGGGGTCGTGCGGTTGCCTTGGTCGTTGGCGATGATCTCCACCTTGCCGTGCTGGAACACGCCCACGCACGAGTAGGTGGTGCCCAGGTCGATGCCAATCGCCGTTCCTTTGTTAGCAGCCATAGTTTTCCGAGGCCTGTGAAGAAATGAGGTTTAAAATCATTATTTTGGAGCCGGGCGTGGTGGCGCACGCCTTTAATCCCAGCACTCGGGAGGCAGAGGCAGGCGGATCGCTGTGAGTTCGAGGCCAGCCTGGTCTACAAAGTGAGTCCAGGACAGCCAAGGCTACACAGAGAGACTCTGTCTCGAAAAACCAAACAAACAAACAAAAAAAAAAAACAAAAAAAAAAAACCCTGTCTCAAAAAACCAAAAAAAAAAAAAAAATCATTCATTTGGGTAGTGATTAAAAAAAAATTCAAGTTGTTTATCGATATAGGTTTTTCTCTTTCAAGATTTATTTTATTATTTTTAATTTTAAGAATTTTACATTTTAGCTCAGAGCTTGTAAATGTTGCTGTTGTTTTGGGGTAAGGTGTGTGTGCATGTGTGTATGTGTGTGTGTGTGTGTGTGTATGAACATGTGGATTCAAGGGGTCAAGCCTGGGCATCATTCACCTGCCAATCACCTTGTTGAGATGGGACCCTTTTCCTCAGCCTGCAAGCCAGGCCACTTAGGTTAGGCTGGCTGGCTGTCCGGTGAGGCCAGCGATCCGTCACTCTTGTGATGCATGCCGCCATGCTCACTTTGTTCTGTCATGCTCGCTGGGCCAACATTTTACCCACTGAGCTATCTCCCACCTCTCAGTAGGTTGTTTTGGGTTGTTTTTTTTTTCCCCAGACAGGGTTTCTCTGTGTAGCCTTGTCTGTACTGGACTCACTTTGTAGACCAGGCTGGCCTCGAACTCACAGCGATTCACCTGCCTCTGCCTCCCGAGTGTTGGGATTAAAGGGGTGCGGCACCACGCCAGCTTTTTTTTTTTTTTTTGCCAAGAAGTTGTCCTGGAAGCCACCATGTATCCCAGGCTAGCCCCAAACATGCAGCTATTCTCTTCTCTCAGCCTTCCAACTGCTGACCTCACAAGCACAAGTCACTACGTCAGGCTCTCTCTTTTCTTTTTTCTTTTTTTTTTCTTTTTGGTTTTTTTTCGAGACAGGGTTTCTCTGTGTAGCCTTGGCCATCCTGGACTCACTTTGTAGACCAGGCTGGCCTTGAACTCACAGCGATCCGCCTGCCTCTGCCTCCCGAGTGCTGGGATTAAAGGCGTGCGCCACCACGCCCGGCTTCTCTTTTCTTTTTAAAAAAGATTTATTTATTGTGCACACAGTGCTCTGCCTGAATGTGTGCCTACACACAAGAGGGCATTAGCTCTCATTACAGATGGTTGGGAGCCACCATGTAGTTGCTGGGAATTGAACTCAAAACCTCTGGAAGAGCAGCCAGTGCTCTTAACCTCTGAGCCATCTCTCCCGCCCCAGGCTGGTTTTCTTTACAACTCAGCTGCATCCTACATTCCCATGCTTTCTCTTGTCTTGTAGGAAATAGGGAACAAACTGGAGAAAGTTGTTAGAATATCTCAACTTTAAAGGTGTCTGGTGCTGATAGTTTGGGGTTTGTATCTCTGAAAAAAAGAACAAATAAACATTGCCAAAATGCCTGTCCTGCTTACCTTTCACTGTCCCTTATTCTTTGACGTTATCTTTGGGGTTGGTTCTGGGCTTTGTCTCTGTGTACAGGGGTGGAGCCCAGGGTCTTGGGGATGCTAGGAAGGGCTGCATCAGCGAGCTGCACCCCAGTGGGCGTGTTCTCTCTGTACTTTTGTCTCAGAGCACAGACCCTAAGACCCTTGGGCAGCCCCCACGGCTCTCAAATGTCTGTTTCAGACCATCTACGGCTTCTTCAGTGTTTCATGTCAACAGGCTGGTCAGACAGCAGGACACAGGAGGCACACTCAGGCCACTTTCCACTGCCAACCTCGCTCCCTATTTGGCTAAGTAGACTTGGCTAAAATCTCTAAGTCAATAATGAGCCTTTGCCCATATTCATTTTGAAACAGACTCAGAACAGGAATAGTTGGGAGTGGGGCCCACGCTAACCGTGCTGCACTCACCATGCTGTGCCTTTTCACCATGAGTGGAGTGTGTCCTGGACTTTTGTGTCTGTGGAGGCATCTCACTGTCCTAGGCTATTGGAGCCTATACAGCGGGAATTACATAGCATTTGTCCATTTGCGGCCGGCCTTATTCCACTCAGCATAACTGTCCTTAATTATCATCCACAAGCTTGCATATTTTAGTACTTCCAACACTGAACAACGTCCTTTCCTCACAGGGCATCTCTTCCCTGGACGCTGGGTGACATCTGGGTGACATCAGCTTCTTGGCTACCGTGAATACTGCTCCCTCACATTGACTCTCATACACATCCAGACCTGGCTTTCATGGCGGAGTAGAGAACAGTGCTCTCAGCTTTGGGGTACACCTTGGAGTACCAAGGGAGGGAGGATCTTATAGGGCCTAAGTCAACTGTACTGTTCCTGTGACAGTGACAGTGGTGTACGGTATAGTGGTGTGTTGTACTGTGGGACCACACCTGTCTCCTAATGTTGTGCTCTGAAATCCTTAAGGAGATAATAGGGGGCCTAAGATATAGCAGTTAAGAGAGCTTCCTGTGGGGCTGGAGAGATGGCTCAGTGGTTAAGAACACTGGATGCTCTTCCAGAGGACCAGGGTTCAATTCCCAGCACCAGCATGACAGCTCCAGGGGACAAGAGACAGGGTCTCACTGTGTAGCCTTGACTGTCCTGGACTCACTTTGTAGACTAGGCAGGCCTCGAACTCAAAGTGATCTGCCTGTCTCTGCCTCCCGAGGCGTGTGCCACTACTGCCTGGCACAAACCTGGCACTAGCCTCCATCCAGATGTGGTTGGCTACCTTAGCGACCTATGGTTGAGTAATTTAGTTCACTCTGAGGATGGCTGCTGGGGAAATCTCCAAGCTCTGCCCCTCCACCCACTCTTCCTTTTTTTAAAGACTTGGTCTCCTGCCAGGCAGACAGCATTCAGGGAGGCAGAGGCAGCTGGTCTACAAAGTGAGTCCAGATGTACAGCTAAAGCTACACAGTGAAACTCTGTCTCGAAACAAACAAAGCAAACAAGACAGGGGGCTCACTATGTAGCTCAGGCAATCCCCTGCCTCCGTTCCTGAGAGTTAGGATTACAGGCTTGAGCCACCAATCGGCCCCAATCAACTTTTCGGAGAAGGCAGGACACTTTTCCATTTGAGGATAAAGTCCGTCACTGCTGTGGTTCTCCTCCGCCCCTCCCCACCTCCCGTGACAATCCTGTCTCTGCATCCCTACACCCAGTTTCTATACTCCCCTCCCCCACCCTCTCTCTCTCTCTTTCGGTTTTTTTTTTTCCCAAACAGGAATTCTCTGTGTAGCCTTGGCTGTCCCGGACGCGTTTTGTAGACCAGGCTGTCCTAGACCTCACGGGGTCCGCCGACCTCTGCCTCCCGAGTACTGGAACTTAAGGCTTGTGCCACCACGCCCGACTCTCTATCCTACTCTTGATTTTAACTCTGTCTTCTGGTACCAAAAACATATTTTAAAAGGTTTTAAGGTGTCTGCTCCCAACTGCGAGCTCTGACTAATCCCAGACACACCCCTTTCCTAGTTGTCAACGCCCACCCCCAGAATTAAAACAACTGGGGTCTGTGTGTCGACGGCCACATACTACCACAGTCCTCAGGACGCCGAGGCCGACGGATGGCAGGTGCCAAGAGACCCTGTCTGTAAATAACACCTTAAAAAACACCTTGGCCCTACAAATAAGTCCCAACGGGGACCCCCAGCCTTCTCCGCGTTACCCTCAGAGCCTTCACAGCTCACCTGGAATCTCTTCGCCTTCGCTCCAGTTTGGAAACTTGAGGTTGCTGAGCCCCTTTGAGTGGGGAGCTCCAGGAACATCCAAACTGTACAGCTGGGGTTCCCCCCACCCCCCACCCCGACCCTCCCGGCGACTTTGAGCCAGTTCTGGGACAGAGCCAGTGATTCTTAAATTAGTCCATGAGGTCAGAGGCAGCATGGCCATTGTAACGCGACCGCAGGGGATCACGTCACCAGACACGCCCCTAGGCCTCTGCGGGGGTCACCCGAGCGGCAGAGGGGGAGTTACAGCCCCATAAACGGACCTCTGCCGGTCCGCGAAGCACCCACGACATTGCCCAAATCACAGTGAACTGTCCACAACATCGAGATGGCAGTGACCTTTCCGGTCAATTCCACACGGGCAGCGATAATGCGTCGCCTTGGAAACAGTGGCAACAGCTCAGCAAGCCGCCCTCCCCCTCAGGAATCCGTCCTCTCCAGCGAACCCATGAACTGTCTGGAGAGTTCTGGACACGGGAGGCGCCTTCCACACCGATTACTCAGAGGAGGCGGGGAGGCTCCGCTAGACCCGAAACTGCTGGAAGATTCCCGGTCCCCACGGCCTCCTCCGGATCGCTGATTGGCCCAGGGGAGGGCGGGCGGGGCCGGAGAACCTTCCATAAAGGCGCAGGGCTGAGCGCAGGCACCAGACGCGGTCAGCGACCCACACACGAGTGTCCAGAGCCCATCGGAGCGAAGAGAGGCTCCCGTCCGACCGAAGAGAAGACAGGGAAAAGCGGAGAGACGCGTTCCCGACCCTCGGCCAGCACCAGCCTTCCTCCCCGAGCATCCGCGCCGCGGAGCGCAGCCCTGCAGAAGAAGCTGAGCGCCCACTGCCCGCAGCAGAGAGCGACGACATGGCCAAGAACACGGCGATCGGCATCGACCTGGGCACCACCTACTCGTGCGTGGGCGTGTTCCAGCACGGCAAGGTGGAGATCATCGCCAACGACCAGGGCAACCGCACGACCCCCAGCTACGTGGCCTTCACCGACACCGAGCGGCTCATTGGCGACGCCGCCAAGAACCAGGTGGCCATGAACCCGCAGAACACCGTGTTCGACGCGAAGCGTCTGATCGGCCGCAAGTTCGGCGACCCGGTGGTGCAGGCGGACATGAAGCACTGGCCCTTCCGGGTGGTGAACGACGGCGACAAGCCCAAGGTGCAGGTGAGCTACAAGGGCGAGAGCCGCGCGTTCTACCCCGAGGAGATCTCGTCCATGGTGCTGACGAAGATGAAGGAGATCGCCGAGGCGTACCTGGGCCACCCGGTGACCAACGCGGTGATCACCGTGCCCGCCTACTTCAACGACTCCCAGCGGCAGGCCACCAAGGACGCGGGCGTGATCGCGGGACTCAACGTGCTGCGCATCATCAACGAGCCCACGGCGGCCGCCATCGCCTACGGGCTGGACCGCTCTGGCAAGGGGGAGCGCAACGTGCTCATCTTCGACCTGGGGGGCGGCACGTTCGACGTGTCCATCCTGACCATCGACGACGGCATCTTCGAGGTGAAGGCCACGGCGGGCGACACGCACCTGGGCGGCGAGGACTTCGACAACCGGCTGGTGAGCCACTTCGTGGAGGAGTTCAAGCGGAAGCACAAGAAGGACATCAGCCAGAACAAGCGCGCGGTGCGGCGCCTGCGCACGGCGTGCGAGCGCGCCAAGCGCACCCTGTCGTCCAGCACGCAGGCCAGCCTGGAGATCGACTCGCTCTTCGAGGGCATCGACTTCTACACGTCCATCACGCGCGCGCGCTTCGAGGAGCTGTGCTCCGACCTGTTCCGCGGCACGCTGGAGCCCGTGGAGAAGGCGCTGCGCGACGCCAAGATGGACAAGGCGCAGATCCACGACCTGGTGCTGGTGGGCGGCTCCACGCGCATCCCCAAGGTGCAGAAGCTGCTGCAGGACTTTTTCAACGGGCGCGAGCTGAACAAGAGCATCAACCCGGACGAGGCGGTGGCCTACGGGGCGGCGGTGCAGGCGGCCATCCTGATGGGGGACAAGTCGGAGAACGTGCAGGACCTGCTGCTGCTGGACGTGGCGCCGCTGTCGCTGGGCCTGGAGACGGCGGGCGGCGTGATGACGGCGCTCATCAAGCGCAACTCCACCATCCCCACCAAGCAGACGCAGACCTTCACCACCTACTCGGACAACCAGCCCGGCGTGCTGATCCAGGTGTACGAGGGCGAGAGGGCCATGACGCGCGACAACAACCTGCTGGGCCGCTTCGAGCTGAGCGGCATCCCGCCGGCGCCCAGGGGCGTGCCGCAGATCGAGGTGACCTTTGACATCGACGCCAACGGCATCCTGAACGTCACGGCCACCGACAAGAGCACCGGCAAGGCCAACAAGATCACCATCACCAACGACAAGGGCCGCCTGAGCAAGGAGGAGATCGAGCGCATGGTGCAGGAGGCCGAGAGGTACAAGGCCGAGGATGAGGCGCAGCGCGACAGGGTGGCGGCCAAGAACGCGCTCGAGTCCTACGCCTTCAACATGAAGAGCTCCGTGGAGGACGAGGGCCTGCGGGGCAAGCTCAGCGAGGCGGACAGGAAGACGGTGCTGGACAAGTGCCAGGAGGTCATCTCCTGGCTGGACGCCAACACGCTGGCCGACAAGGAGGAGTTCGTGCACAAGCGGGAGGAGCTGGAGCGGGTGTGCAGCCCCATCATCAGCGGGCTGTACCGGGGAGCGGGGGCTCCCGGGGCCGGGGGCTTCGGGGCCCAGGCGCCCAAGGGAGGCTCCGGCTCGGGTCCCACCATCGAGGAGGTGGATTAGAAGTCCCTCCTTGCTCTCCCAGAGTCCCCTGGGACACAGACTGGTGGCGCTTGAGGACTGGGATGCACCGGGTTTTGTCAGGTTTAGTCCCTGGATCCTGAGTTCATTCTGCAGTTTAGACCTCGCCTTAGGGAAACTATCCTTTATCTGTTTTGTAGTAACTGGTGTTCTTTACAAATTAGTGTCTCCCCAGCCCCTCATTCAGCACTGCCACCCTTGTGTGTGATTTGTTTGGCAAAACTGTAAATTTGAAAGGGCTTTTTAGTCACTTAATAGTATGTTTATCTAATTTTGGCTTTCAATAAGGAAAAGTCAGAGCAGCTTTGTGTGTGTGTGTGTGTGTGTCTTAAAAGGAAATATGTTGCTAGCCATGGCTCACACCTTGTGTCTGTGGGCTCCAGGCAGATCTATATGATGATTTCCAGGCCAGTCAGGGCTGTGTAGAGATTCTATATTAGAAGACAAAGTGAATGCAATATGTTAGGAGAACACCTGGAGATGGTTTGGGCTTCTTTTGTCTTGGGACTCTGCCCTTGGGGACACTGCTGGGGCACACTCTGCGGTTCCTTCACAGGGCCAGGCACCCTGCTGCTCCTCCTTGTGTCTACACCCTCCTGGCCTTGTTTCCCAGCTGTTGAACAGGGAGGTGAATTTCTACTGCCGGCCTTTGTCCATTTTATTTTTTATACATCCACACTGAACTCAGGCCATTTTTTTTTACTGGTCACTTGAAAATAAACTTCAAAATCACTCACCATGCCTTACGCGCCTGTTGTATTTTGAGTCAGAGGAGTAGCTGCATGTTTCATCTCTCACAGTTTCAACTACAATTGACTGACATTTTACGTCAAGACAGGGGCTTGGAGACCAGAGCAGACCTTGCGTTGTGATCTGTTTGAGGAAAATGAAAGAAGTCAGAGCAAATAAAAGGCCTCTGTGGCTGAGGCCTGGCCCAGTGCAGGGTTTTCTGGGGTAAATTCTCATGGAAGTGGGAGAGGGTAGTGGGGTAATGGAGGCTTGGGGCTGGGGGTCCAGAAGATTCAGGCACCTGGCGGGGTGGCAAGGATGCGGAGATAAGGATGACCTCAGAAGAGATGGTGGGAGCGCACTTAGTGTACACACTACAGTAATAAAAAGGGGGCAGGGAAAAGTCATAAAGGGGGGTGGGTGATGTGAGACCTGGCACAGCAGATTAAGGGCACATCCCTAGCTCTCATCTTTTACTTAATACATTTTTACCCCTCTATGCATGCACACACCAGGGCACACAGGCAGGGGTGAGGGGACCTCGTCTTGGGCATGCACACACCGGGGCACACAGGCAGGGGTGAGGGGACCTCGTGTGGGGCATGCACACACCGGGGCACACAGGCAGCGGTGAGGGGACCTCGTATGGGGCATGCACACACCAGGGCACACAGGCAGCGGTGAGGGGACCTCGTGTGGGGCATGCACACAGGGGCACACAGGCAGGGGTGAGGGGACCTCCTGTGGGGCATGCACTCACCAGGGCACACAGGCAGGGGTGAGGGGACCTCGTGCGGGGCATGCACACACCAGGGCACACAGGCAGCGGTGAGGGGACCTCGTGTGGGGCATGCACACAGGGGCACACAGGCAGGGGTGAGGGGACCTTGTGCGGGGCATGCACACACCAGGGCACACAGGCAGGGGTGAGGGGACTTTGTGCGGGGCATGCACACACCGGGGCACACAGGCAGGGGTGAGGGGACCTCGTGCGGGGCATGCACACAGGGGCACACAGGCAGGGGTGAGGGGACCTCTTGCGGGGCATGCACACACCAGGGCACACAGGCAGGGGTGAGGGGACCTCCTGCGGGGCATGCACACAGGGGCACACAGGCAGGGGTGAGGGGACCTCCTGCGGGGCATGCACACACCAGGGCACACAGGCAGGGGTGAGGGGACCTCCTGCGGGGCATGCACTCACCAGGGCACACAGGCAGGGGTGAGGGGACCTCCTGCGGGGCATGCACTCACCAGGGCACACAGGCAGGGGTGAGGGGACCTCGTGTGGGGCATGCACACACCAGGGCACACAGGCAGGGGTGAGGGGACCTCGTGTAGGGCATGCACACACCAGGGCACACAGGCAGGGGTGAGGGGACCTCCTGCGGGGCATGCACACACCGGGGCACACAGGCAGGGGTGAGGGGACCTCCTGCGGGGCATGCACTCACCAGGGCACACAGGCAGGGGTGAGGGGACCTCCTGCGGGGCATGCACTCACCAGGGCACACAGGCAGGGGTGAGGGGACCTCGTCTTGGGCATGCACACACCAGGGCACACAGGCAGGGGTGAGGGGACCTCCTGCGGGGCATGCACTCACCAGGGCACACAGGCAGGGGTGAGGGGACCTCCTGTGGGGCATGCACTCACCAGGGCACACAGGCAGGGGTGAGGGGACCTCGTCTTGGGCATGCACACACCAGGGCACACAGGCAGGGGTGAGGGGACCTCGTGCGGGGCATGCACTCACCAGGGCACACAGGCAGGGGTGAGGGGACCTCGTCTTGGGCATGCACACACCAGGGCACACAGGCAGGGGTGAGGGGACCTCCTGCGGGGCATGCACACACCGGGGCACACAGGCAGGGGTGAGGGGACCTCCTGCGGGGCATGCACTCACCAGGGCACACAGGCAGGGGTGAGGGGACCTCGTGTGGGGCATGCACTCACCAGGGCACACAGGCAGGGGTGAGGGGACCTCCTGCGGGGCATGCACTCACCAGGGCACACAGGCAGGGGTGAGGGGACCTCGTCTTGGGCATGCACACACCAGGGCACACAGGCAGGGGTGAGGGGACCTCGTGTGGGGCATGCACACACCGGGGCACACAGGCAGGGGTGAGGGGACCTCGTATGGGGCATGCACACACCAGGGCACACAGGCAGGGGTGAGGGGACCTCGTGCGGGGCATGCACACACCGGGGCACACAGGCAGGGTTGAGGGGACCTCGTCCGGGGCATGCACACACCAGGGCACACAGGCAGGGGTGAGGGGACCTCCTGCGGGGCATGCACTCACCGGGGCACACAGGCAGGGGTGAGGGGACCTCGTGTGGGGCATGCACACAGGGGCACACAGGCAGGGGTGAGGGGACCTCGTGTGGGGCATGCACACAGGGGCACACAGGCAGGGGTGAGGGGACCTCCTGCGGGGCATGCACTCACGGGGCACACAGGCAGGGGTGAGGGGACCTCGTGTGGGGCATGCACACAGGGGCACACAGGCAGGGGTAAGGGGACCTCGTGTGGGGCATGCACACAGGGGCACACAGGCAGGGGTGAGGGGACCTCGTGTGGGGCATGCACACACCGGGGCACACAGGCAGGGGTGAGGGGACCTCGTGTGGGGCATGCACACACCAGGGCACACAGGCAGGGGTGAGGGGACCTCGTGTGGGGCATGCACACACCAGGGACACAGGCAGAGGTGAGATGACCTTGTATGAGGCATGCACACAGCAGGGCACACTGCGGGGGTCAGAGAACACTGTGAAAGGAAGTTCTCTCTTTTCACCCTCTGGGTAGGTCCTGGGGAAGAGACTCAGTTCTGCAGGCTTGGCAGCAAGCCCTGGACCTGCAGAAGCATCTCACTATCCCTTGTGGTCCGCTTCTGACGTTTTGAGGTTGAGACTGCTCTAATCAGCTAGGCCGCACCAGATTAAGGCCACTCAGATTACATTTAAGATTTTGTTTTACTTATTTATTTATTTTTGAGACAGGGTTTCTCTGTGTAGCCTTGGCTGTCCTGGACTTGATTTCTAAACCAGCCTGTCCTGAACTCACAGAGATCCACCTGCCTCTGCCTTCCTGAGTGCTGGGGATTATAGGCGTGCACTTTCTGTAGCCCAGGTTGACATAGTCACTTCTGGACCCGAATTTGGGAGTCTTCCTGCCTCAGCCTCGCAAGTGTTGCATTACAGGGATGGATTAGTATACCGTGCCTACTTTATAACTTTTTGTTTGGTTAGTTGGTTTCTTGCTTTAATGTGGTAAGGGATTTGAGGCCAGCTCTACCACTGATCACTGCAATTTTATTTTACTTTATTTCTTGAGCAGGGAACCAAGCCTAGAGCTTGCAGAGGCTGAGCAACTGTCTCACTGATATAGGTCGGAAGGCCAGGTTCCTAGGCTTCTTTGTTGGCTGTTTTGTTTTGTGAGATGGGTTCTCCTATGGCCTAGGCTGGACCACCTTGCTGCCCCCTCCTCTGAATTCTTTTAAAGTGGGAGTGGCAAGGATGGAGACGTCCCTGGAGCGCCTTGTTTACTGACCAGCCCTGGTTCTGTCCTCAGCACCAGAGAGGGAAGAATGGAGCAGTTAGGCTAATACTTTGGTTAATATTTATTTCTGGAAGGATTCTGGAACAGAAACCACACATTTGGTGTTAAAAAAAAAATGTATGTCTGTGTGTGTCTGTGTGTGTGTGTGTGTGTGTGTGTGTGTGTCTGTGTGTGTGTGTCTGTATGTGTGTGTGTCTGTGTGTGTGTGTGTGTATGTGTGTGTGTCTGTGTGTGTGTGTCTATGTGTGTCTGTGTGTGTGTGTGTCTATGTGTGTCTGTGTGTGTGTCTGTGTGTGTGTGTGTATGTGTGTGTGTCTGTGTGTGTCTGTGTGTCTATGTGTGTCTCTGTGTGTGTCTGTGTGTGTGTGTCTGTGTGTGTATGTCTGTGTGTGTGTCTGTGTGTGTGTCTGTGTGTGTGTGTCTGTATGTGTGTGTCTGTGTGTGTGTGTGTGTATGTGTGTGTGTCTGTGTGTGTGTGTGTGTGTCTGTGTGTGTGTCTGTGTGTGTGTGTGTCTGTGTGTGTGTCTGTGTGTGTGTGTGTCTGTGTGTGTGTCTGTGTGTGTGTCTGTGTGTGTGTCTGTGTGTGTGTGTGTGTGTGTCTGTGTGTGTGTCTGTGTGTGTGTCTGTGTGTGTGTGTGTGCCGACAATATAATGCCTCCGTATTAGAAGGACCTGTGCAACACTAGCGCACAGTAACAGAGTGGATGCTGTGCTGGGGCCTTTTGTGTGTGGCTTTGCTAATCCTTACTGTGCTGGGTAGTTTGAGGGAACTTGACACAGGCTGGAGTAGTCTGAAAGAGAGAGTTCCTCCATTGGATCTGGCTGGAGGGCATTTTCTTAATTAGGTGGATGAGGGCCCAGCCCATTGTGGGTGGTGCTGTCAAGGGCTGGCTGTCCTGGGTCCTACAAGAAAGCAGGCTGAGCAAGGCACGGGGAACAAGCCAGTGAGCAGCAGCCTCCATGGCCTCCGTGTCAGCTTCTGCCTCCAGGCTCCTGCCCTGTTTGAGTTCCTGCCCTGACTTCCTTTGATGTCGGCTATGGTGTTGGAGTGTAAGCCAAATAAACCCTTTTCTTCCCAACCTGCTTTTGTCATGGTGTTTCATCGCATTGGACCCTCCTAGGGCAGTCACCTTCTCTAAACAGCTCCCAACGCCCTCTGAGGAACAGCCAGTGGAGTGGGTGCAGAGGGGAGGGGGGCCAGGTGGGAGGGGCAGCTACTCAGAGCCTCAGGTACTTTCATCTCTGGGGACTGTTTTCTCACCTCTTGCCACACAATTTTTTTTGTCTCAGTATCATAAAGATCACAAATTTTCCATTGTTTCTGTCTGATGGGTTAGAGCTGGGTGTGGTACATGCCTGTATGGTCCAGGAAAGCGGAGGCAGGAGGATCCCTGTTCAAGCCTAGCTTGGGCTGGGCTGGAGAGATGGCTCAGAGGTTAAGGGCACTGGCTGCTATTCTGAAGGTCCTGAGTTCAAATCTCAGCATGGTGGCTCAGAACCATCTATGATGTGATCTGATGCCCTCTTCTGGCCTGCAGGTGTACATGCAGACAGAACATGCTTATAATCCCAGCACTTGCAAGGCTAAGGCAGGAGGATAGCTGGGAGTTTAAGGCTCACGTGGCCTGCAGCATAAAAGACCCTGTCTAAAAAAATAAGCAAAACCAGAAGCAACTTTAAGGAACAAGGGAAGGGGCCACAGAGACAGCTTAGCACCCAGAAGACCCAGGTTCAATTCCCAGCACCCAAACGGTGGCTTACTAACATCTGGCCTCTGCAGGGACCAGGTTCACCGGTTTTACAGAGACACACATGCAGAGCATTCATACACATACATTTTAACTGAAAATCCCTTATTGCTCTATTTTACCAAGAAAGACTCAGGAGCCAGATAGATGCTGTGCTGGAAAAAAAGAAAAACATACTAGCTCAGAGAGGCAGAGAAAGCACCCGCTGAATGTCCTACTCAGCTCACGTGCAGATGGAAAAGGTCCAAAAGGTTCACTAGCTTAGCTGACAGCCCAAGAGGAAAAGGCCAAAAACCCCAAGGCCAAAGGTTTGCTAGTTCACAGCCCAAAAAGCCAAAAGGCAAGGAGCTAAGGAGCTCAAGAGCTAGAGGGCTAAGAGCCACGCTAAACCCCCAAGCTAAAGAAGTGCCAAAGATGGGCTGGAGAGATGGCTCAGTGGTTAAGAGCACTGACTGCTCTTCCAGAGGTCCTGAGTTCAATTCCCAGCTACCACGTTGTGGCTCACAGCCATCTATAATGAGATCTGGTGCCCTCTTCTGGCCTGCAGGCAAACACTGTATATATGATAAATAAATTTAAAAAAAAAATAAAAAAGCCTGGCATGGTGGTGCTTGCCTTTAATCCCAGCACTCGGGAGGCAGAGGCAGGCGGATCGCTGTGAGTTCGAGGCCAGCCTGGTCTACAAAGCGAGTCCAGGACAGTCAAGGCTACACAGAGAGACCCTGTCTCGAAAAACCAAAAAAAAAAAAAAAAAAAAAAAAAAGAAAGAAAGAAAGAAAGAAAAATCAAATAAACAAATAAACAGACAGAAGCACCAAAGACCCCTTCTACTTCTCCACTCTGCCTTAATTACCTCTCAACTCAAAGTCCTTCTCTTTTATTTTTTTTAAATATTCACTTATTTATTTGAGTGTTCTATTTGCATGTATGACATAAGAGGGCATCAAATCCCACTATAGATGGTTGTGAGCCACCATGCGGTTCCTGGGAGTTGAACTCAGGACCTCTGGAAGAGCAGATGGTGCTCTTAGCCACTGAGCCATCTCTCCAGCCCACCTCCTACTCTTTAATCCCTGTCATCTGGTTTCTTGCTCCACCTCTTGACCTAGGATTAAATCCTGTGTACAGATAGCTCTCTGATTAAAGGTGTATGTACCACTGGCTGAATCACGCCTTAATCACCTGTTTACAATGAACAGAAAGTTCTTGAATTAAAGGTGTGTTAGGGTTCAACCGTAAGAAACAGGGATTTACAGTTCAATCTCAGGGGTCACACTGAAATCATATATCCTGAAACACATATAAAATAAAAACTTTAAATTAGAGCGGGAGAGATGGCTCAGAGGTTAAGAGCATTGTCTTCTCTTACAAAGGTCTTGAGTTCAATTTCCAGCAACCATATGGTGGCTCACAACATCTATAATGAGATCTGGTGCCCTCTTCTGGGGCAGGAGGATTGCCAAGAATGGGGTGCTATAGAGTAACTTCCAGACAAGCCTAGGCTACAGAGTAATACTCTGCTAGGAAAAAAAAAATCCCAGGTGTAGTGGCACATGCCTTTATTCCCAGCACTTGAGATGCAGAGGCAGATTGCTGTGAGCTCGAGGCCAGTCTGGTCTACAAAGCCAGTCTAGGACAGCCAAGGCTACACAGAGAAACCCTGGGGAGGTTGGGGGGGGGGGAGACCAGCAAGGAGCAGGGGGTGGGGGTGGTGCACACCTGTAATCCCAGCACTCAGGGGACAGAGGCAGGTGGAGTTGGAGGCCAGCCTGTTTTGCATAATGAGTTCCAGGACAGCCAGGGATACACAAAGAAACCCTGTCTCCAAATACCAAAAGAATAAAAAAACTGCAAGGGAAAAGGGGGTGGGGGAGGCGGGGCCCCACCTTTCCTGTCTGGCTTTGGCATCTGGCCTCTCAGTGCTGACTGTGGGGGAGGAACTGTTCGGCCTGGAAGGACTTGCGTGCTCTGTCATTATTCTCAGGAACGGCTCAACAAACAAACTGTTCCCCTGGGCCCCCACTCCCAGCCCTGCTCTGAACCTTCAAGCCTAGCCAGACTCTTTGTCGGATATCCAGAAGATTCCGTGCATTGCCCCTGCCCACCTCTCTCTCCTGTTTCCTGCAGACAAAGAGAAGGTGGAAGTGTGGTCCCACAGAGGCTTAGGGGCAGGGCCGTGGGAGGGTGGGGCGGGAGGGGACTTCCCTGGTGGTCACTTAATCACCTGGGCCTGAAGCTGACGGAGTTCTGACCTTCAACCCGCTGCCTTGGTGTGAGTCCACACTGTCACCGAGTGGAGAGGCAGTCTCAGGAAACAGCTGCATAACAGCAAGAAGGCAGATGTAGAAAGAGGATGTGCTCTGGACTTTCAGCTACTGCCTTCTCCCAGCCTTAATCTTTCATGGGGTTCTAAAAAAAAAAAAAAAAGAGTCTCCTGTGCAACGTGGTTAATATGCACCTTATCATGGTTGTTCGGGCCGGGGACCAGGGCCGGCAGTGTTTATGCTATTGATTAAATTGACACATGTCTGCCACTCCTCTGAGAGAAGTCCACACCCACGCTCTCAGGTGTGTCTCCCTTTACTCTCAAGCGCCTCTCTGTCCTAACCCTTGCTCTCAAAATCTATGTTTAAAATGTCTTTTAAGGGGCTGAAGATATGGCTTAGCGCTTAAGGACACTGACTGCTATTCCAAAAGACTGAGGTTCAAATCCCAGCATCCACATGGCAGCTCACAACTGTCTGTAACCCCAAGATCTGACACTCTTACATAGACATATGTGCAGGCAAAACACCGATGCACATAAAATAAAGATAAACAAAAAATGTCTTTTAATAAGCTCCAACTCAGCCAGGTGGTGACAGTGTCACTTTAATCCCAGCACTCAAGATGCAGAGGCGGGTGGACCTCTGAGTTCAAGGCCAGCCAGGTCTACAGTTCCAGGGCAGCCAGACAAACCAAAGCAAACAAACAACCTCCAACTTGGGGCTGGAGAGGTGACGGCTCCATAGTGAAGCAGTCCGGTGCTAACTGCTGTTCAGAGGACTTACATTTGGTTCCAAGGACCCATGTTTGGAGACATAAAACCACATATGACTCCGGTTCCAGGGGACCCCATGCGTGAGTAGCTGGACCTCAGTGTGTGGGGCTGCCAGGGAAAAAAGGGAAAAACTCCCGAGCACACACACTAACAGATATGGAAGCGTTAGTCAATTAACTCTTGATGCCACCGTGCTTGAAATAGATATTTGTTTTGTTTGTCAGAGTTTTGGGGGTGTCTATTTCCTGAGACAGGGCCTCTGATACTCCAGGCTGTCTTCAAGCCCCTTGTGTGGCCATGGGAAGCCTCAGATTCCTCATCCTCCTGCCTCTACCTCCCCATTGATGATGTCAGAGGCGTGTGATACCAGGTCTGGTTTCTGTGGCTGGCAGCAGGGGTTTAACCCTGGGTGATGTGCGTACCAGGCAAGCACAGCACTGGCTGAGCTACAGGCCCAGCGGATCTGCTTCTTGGGGCAGCGTTTCTTCACGTGGCACAAGTTGGTCACGGTCTCAGAGCATCCTCCTGCCTCAGCCTCCCCGTGCTGGACTTACAGCAGCCCACCATCACACCGCCTGAAGTAGATGTCATTAATTCTACTTTGGAGACGATCATATAGAAACTGGGTAATTTAGCCATTGTTAAAAAACGAGACAACCCACCCTTGACCACGGGGTAGGTTCCAGGCACAAACACAGGTCTTGACCCACCCAGAGTGTTTTTCCATTTTACTGGAAATCTCCGGAGCTCTCCTGTCACTAAAGCCTTAGCAGTTGGCTTAAGAATGCCGGCCTCAGCAGGGTGCAGTGCTTACACCTGTTACACCAGCCCTGGAGAAGCCGAGGCAGGAGAACCAGTGTGACTTCCAGCCAGCGTGGAGTGTGTGGTGGGATTGTCTCAAAAATAAACAAAAAGCCTCCGAGACTCACATCACTTCTTCATTTCCACTTCCTCTGGATGGCTTAGAATTCTATCATCTTTCCAAAACAACAGGACTGAGGAGAAAACAGGACTGTTTTGAGAAACTGTAATAAAGAGAGAAAAAAGATGCTGGCGCCTCAGGCTGAGGAAGGTCCTCCCCTCGAGTGTTCTTGGCCTGCTCTCCTGCCCCTGGCGCGCCCCACCCCTTAAAAGTCCTTCACAGCCCTTCTGCCTCAGAGCCCTGAAGTCTGTGACTTCCAAATATGGAGCTCAGTAAAAACCTAATTCCAATATGACCCAAAGTTCTCTTAGTATGTGTGTGTGTGTGCGCGTGTGTGTGTATGTGCATGTGTGTGTGTGAGCATGTGTGTGTATGTGCGTGTGTGTGTGTGTGCCTGTATGTGTTCTACACATGTATGTGTGTGCATGTGTGCCTCTGTGTGTGTGCTCGAGCCCATATGTGTGTGTGTGCATGTGTGTGCGGGTGTGCAAGCACACACTCGCGCTGAGAATGAAATCCAGAGACCGACAGCAGCTTGGGGCTACTTCAGACCCTTCAGCCTCCTCCTAGCATAAGCCTTATCACCCTGTTTCTGTCTCAGAACCTACACAGAAGTCCCCGGGCTAAAAGGACAAAATTTCAAATATCTTCTCCTGGAGAAATGGATGTGGGCTGAGGGCATGGTGGCTGCTTCTGTTAATCCTAGGACTTGAGTGGGGGAAACAAGAGGCTCATTCTGAGTTCAAGGCCAGGCTTCCTGGCTTGTCCTCCCAGACCCATCCTTTGCTACAAAATGAGACCCTGACTCAAGGTTTTTTCTATTGTTGTTGTTGTTTTAGAGTATGCTGATTAACAGGACTAACCGCAGGGCTATTAGTGGCCCCTGGTGGTGGCGGCAGGCCTCCGAGGGGTGTCTGGAAGAGACCACACAGCTAACATGGAGGGATCCCCAGCCACTGCACAGAGTGATGGAAAAATCCCTGAAGCTTAACCAGTTTGACTAAGTCAGGTGACTCATCAGAACTGCATTCATTAGGTCTGAGCAGGCTGCAGCCGGCTCACCCTCCCCACACAAACAGAGGCTCTCTGCAGCAGCATTGGCAACACGGTGGCTGAGATCCACAAACTCCAGCACAATTAAGTGCCGCTGGCCACAGCTCCCTCCAGAAACTGCCTCCTCCACTTTACACTCAGGGACCCGGGGGCAGCCTGTAGTACACTTGTGCACGTCTGGATTACAGCACTTGAGAGTCAGTCTGCAGGAGCAAGAGTTCAAGGCCAATTAGGGCTACAGAGATACCATCAAACAAACAAACAAACTAATAAACAAAAAACAAAAGAAAGAAAAACAACAACAAAATGTGTATAACACTAGTCTCTCCCTGCTGTGGATTGTTACCTCAGAACTAAAGCTCTAATGCACCCTCATTTTTTTTTCTTTTGGAAAACAAACTCTAATGTAGCCCAGGCTGGCCTCAAACGTTTCCTGCTCCTCCTGCTCCCCCTGCCTGCACCTCCAAAGCGTAGGGATTAGGCAACGGCCGCTGCCTCCTACACGGGAGGAGGAAGAGGGACAGGGAGAAAGAAAAGGAGGTTGCGTTTATAATCAAAACGTGAGCGTTATCCCGCCTCCTTGGGGAAACTTTCTAAGTCCCCCATCCTGGAGAGGTTTGTGGACCTTAACCTCCCTCCCTGGTCTGAGTCCCACAAGCCTCTCACCGCCCAGCACCGCCAGGAACTGGCTCTTCCTAGCTTCATCCTTAAGTCCCCCTAGGGTGCGTCGTCATGGCAACAGTGTCAACCGCCCGGCCCTCCCACTAACACTGCACTTTCCGGAATCCAACTTGGGGTCTTTATTTCCTACAAGGCAGGAGGAAGAAAAAGAGGTTCGCTGACGACTGGATGCATTTATAATCAAATCGGGAGCTAGATGAGGCCCCGAAAGTGATGTGTTCCACACAGAGCTAACCGGGGAGGTTATTAGCCGGGTCCCAACGCCTCTGCCTTAGGGTCTCACCCAACAGTTCACTCTAAGTGCACTCAGAGGGCGGAACGACCCACCTCTCCATCTAAGAGAGGAACTGCTGAGGGGCGGAGGGGCGGCAGGCACGGACGGAGCAGCCAATGGACTCCAAATTAACCCTAACCTTACTTTAGACATCAGGGCCAGGAACTGAGCAGAAAATAGAGCGCTGCCTGGCAAGGCGCTGTGGGAATGAAAAGCCAAGCTGGCATTCTACACGTTCTTTTACAATTTAATGTGTTGCGACAGGCTCTCCCTCTGTAACCCAGTCTGGTCTTGGACTCGCTGCCGTCCCCCTGCCTCAGCCACCACACCCCGCCAACTTCTATGGAAAGTTTTTTTGGTTAGTAATGCCAGGCTGAAGCCGGAGGCAAAGGGAGCGGCTGCAGCCTGGCACGCTCGGTTGAGCCCTGCCCTCCTCTTCCTGGCACACTTTCCTTACTTGGGTCACAGGTATTGCAACCGTGAGAAGCAAGTGTTTACACATTGATTTTTCTTTTGAGAACTCCGCAAGGCGATCTACTGCATACTTGTGCGTTAACCGTGACGTAAAAACAGCGAGGCAAATAGACTATAATGTACGATCTCACCTCTTTCCCTTTCTAAACCTAAGATGGGAAAAAACGGAGAGTCAAGCATTCCTCAGGCGGCCCCACGCGGTCACTCACCGCCAGCACCCAATCACAGTCTTTGGCCAAGCGTTATCCCGCCTCCTTCGGGAAACTTTCTAAGTCCCCATCCTGTAGAGAATTGTGGACCTTAAACTCCCTCCTTGGTCTGAATCCCAGAAGCCCAACATCTCCTGGAGCTGACCTTTCCCAGATTCACCCTAATGTCCCCCTACGGTGCGTCGCCATGGCAACAGTGTCAAACGCCCGGCCCGCGGCCCTCCCCCTCAGGAATCCGTCCTCTCCAGCGAACCCATGAACTGTCTGGAGAGTTCTGGACACGGGAGGCGCCTTCCACACCGATTACTCAGAGGAGGCGGGGAAGCTCCGCTAGACCCGAAACTGCTGGAAGATTCCCGGTCCCCACGGCCTCCTCCGCATCGCTGATTGGCCTAGGGGAGGGCGGGCGGGGCCGGAGAACCTTCCATAAAGGCGCAGGGCTGAGCGCAGGGCACCAGACGCGGTCAGCGACCCACACACGAGTGTCCAGAGCCCATCGGAGCGAAGAGAGGCTCCCGTCCGACCGAAGAGAAGACAGGGAAAAGCGGAGAGACGCGTTCCCGACCCTCGGCCAGCACCAGCCTTCCTCCCCGAGCATCCGCGCCGCGGAGCGCAGCCCTGCAGAAGAAGCTGAGCGCCCACCGCCCGCAGCAGAGAGCGACGACATGGCCAAGAACACGGCGATCGGCATCGACCTGGGCACCACCTACTCGTGCGTGGGCGTGTTCCAGCACGGCAAGGTGGAGATCATCGCCAACGACCAGGGCAACCGCACGACCCCCAGCTACGTGGCCTTCACCGACACCGAGCGGCTCATCGGCGACGCCGCCAAGAACCAGGTGGCCATGAACCCGCAGAACACCGTGTTCGACGCGAAGCGTCTGATCGGCCGCAAGTTCGGCGACCCGGTGGTGCAGGCGGACATGAAGCACTGGCCCTTCCGGGTGGTGAACGACGGCGACAAGCCCAAGGTGCAGGTGAGCTACAAGGGCGAGAGCCGCGCGTTCTACCCTGAGGAGATCTCGTCCATGGTGCTGACGAAGATGAAGGAGATCGCCGAGGCGTACCTGGGCCACCCGGTGACCAACGCGGTGATCACCGTGCCCGCCTACTTCAACGACTCCCAGCGGCAGGCCACCAAGGACGCGGGCGTGATCGCGGGACTCAACGTGCTGCGCATCATCAACGAGCCCACGGCGGCCGCCATCGCCTACGGGCTGGACCGCTCTGGCAAGGGGGAGCGCAACGTGCTCATCTTCGACCTGGGGGGCGGCACGTTCGACGTGTCCATCCTGACCATCGACGACGGCATCTTCGAGGTGAAGGCCACGGCGGGCGACACGCACCTGGGCGGCGAGGACTTCGACAACCGGCTGGTGAGCCACTTCGTGGAGGAGTTCAAGAGGAAGCACAGGAAGGACATCAGCCAGAACAAGCGCGCGGTGCGGCGCCTGCGCACGGCGTGCGAGCGCGCCAAGCGCACCCTGTCGTCCAGCACGCAGGCCAGCCTGGAGATCGACTCGCTCTTCGAGGGCATCGACTTCTACACGTCCATCACGCGCGCGCGCTTCGAGGAGCTGTGCTCCGACCTGTTCCGCGGCACGCTGGAGCCCGTGGAGAAGGCGCTGCGCGACGCCAAGATGGACAAGGCGCAGATCCACGACCTGGTGCTGGTGGGCGGCTCCACGCGCATCCCCAAGGTGCAGAAGCTGCTGCAGGACTTCTTCAACGGGCGCGAGCTGAACAAGAGCATCAACCCGGACGAGGCGGTGGCCTACGGGGCGGCGGTGCAGGCGGCCATCCTGATGGGGGACAAGTCGGAGAACGTGCAGGACCTGCTGCTGCTGGACGTGGCGCCGCTGTCGCTGGGCCTGGAGACGGCGGGCGGCGTGATGACGGCGCTCATCAAGCGCAACTCCACCATCCCCACCAAGCAGACGCAGACCTTCACCACTTACTCGGACAACCAGCCCGGCGTGCTGATCCAGGTGTACGAGGGCGAGAGGGCCATGACGCGCGACAACAACCTGCTGGGCCGCTTCGAGCTGAGCGGCATCCCGCCGGCACCCAGGGGCGTGCCGCAGATCGAGGTGACCTTTGACATCGACGCCAACGGCATCCTGAACGTCACGGCCACCGACAAGAGCACCGGCAAGGCCAACAAGATCACCATCACCAACGACAAGGGCCGCCTGAGCAAGGAGGAGATCGAGCGCATGGTGCAGGAGGCCGAGAGGTACAAGGCCGAGGATGAGGCGCAGCGCGACAGGGTGGCGGCCAAGAACGCGCTCGAGTCCTACGCCTTCAACATGAAGAGCTCCGTGGAGGACGAGGGCCTGCGGGGCAAGCTCAGCGAGGCGGACAGGAAGACGGTGCTGGACAAGTGCCAGGAGGTCATCTCCTGGCTGGACGCCAACACGCTGGCCGACAAGGAGGAGTTCGTGCACAAGCGGGAGGAGCTGGAGCGGGTGTGCAGCCCCATCATCAGCGGGCTGTACCGGGGAGCGGGGACTCCCGGGGCCGGGGGCTTCGGGGCCCAGGCGCCCAAGGGAGGCTCCGGTTCGGGTCCCACCATCGAGGAGGTGGATTAGAAGTCCCTCCTTGCTCTCCTAGAGTCCCCTGGGACACAGACTGGTGGCGCTTGAGAACTGGGATGCACTGGGTTTTGTCAAGTTTAGTTTCCTACTCCTGAGTTCATTTTCAAGTTACAGTCTTTCACAAGGTAATTGAATTCCTTTTGTTAGAATTTGTATCTTTGTGTTCTTTATATCCAAATTAAGGTTGCGGGTTTCTCTGTGTACAGTGCAAGGGGATTTCTACCTAGTGATGGGTAAAGTCTAAAGGATTTTTGAGCTTTTGTGTTCAGAGGCCTTGGAGTCCACTGGACTTGTTGCAGGGACCTTGAGAGTGTCAGTCTGGTCTCACCACAGAGCAGCCGGGAGGAGGAACGATAGTCTCTTCCCCTTAACTACAGTCGTCTTGGAGACAAACTGTCGTTCAGAAATTTCTTTGCACTATGTATTACCTGACTTTAGTCTTCTATGCTGAAAACATTAGTTATCTGCTTGTCCATATTTATAGTTTTGTGATATAAGCCATATGTTCTTTGCGATTAGTCTAAGAACTGTAGAGAAGGCATTTTCCTGCCAGCAAAAAAGTCAACACTGCCACCCTGTGTAGAATTTTTTTCTTTGCAGCACTACAAAGTTTAAAAATAAAATTTTTTATAACTTAAAATTTCAGAAATAAAATGTTACAACTGTTTTTTATGAGTTTGGATGTTGGGAAGGATACCGGCTTCTGGGTTTGTGTGGGTTCTGGGGTTTTTGGTTTTTCTGATGACCAGAAAAGGAATTTAGGAATTGTTGTTAGAATTTAAGTCTGGGTTTTCAATGTGTTAGAAGACCAACCTTGCAGGTCCTCACTTTGATGAGGGTAGAGCTCATCAGTGGGAAAAATATGGTGGCGTTGTCAGTGGAGGAGGGCAGCATGGGCTGTGACGTCAGCTCTCCCCCACCCTCCCAGGGCCTGAATCCAGCAGTTCCCAGCTGTGGGTCATGACTCCTCTTGGAGTCTGATGACCTTTCAAAGGGGTTGCTCAAGAAGGTGGAAAACAGCTGTTTATATTATGTTTCTTTTTGTTTTGTTGTTTTTGTTTTTGGAGACATTGTTTCTCTATGTAATATCCCTGGCTGTCCTAGACTCACTCTGTAGACCAGGCTGGCCTAGAACTCGTATCTACCTGTCTGCCTCTGCCTCCCGTGTGCTGGGGTTAAAGGATTGCACCATCACTGCCTGGCTATAATTACAGTTATGAAGTAGCAACAAAAATAAAATTATGGTCGCAGTCATCACAGTGTGAGGAGTTGTATTAAGGGGTCGCAGCCTTAGGAAGGTCCAGAGTCTGCTCCAGAGCGCCCTGCAAGCTCCACCAGGCCTTCATCCCTGGGCTACACAGCCCTCTCTTCACGTTTTCCTGAGACAAGCGCCTCACTATGTAGCACCTGCGAGCCTCAAACTCTGGTCCATCTGGGTCTCCCACACCTGGCTCCTTAGTGGTTGTTAAGATCTCTTACAGAGTTGTCTGGGCAATCCTTACACTTCCTGGCCCTGAACTTGCCATTTTTAATACCCACTCCTGAGAGCTGCGATCAAACACTTGTGCCATCAGGCACCAGGTCTGGCGCTCTCCCTCCCTCCCTCCCCCCCCCCCTCTCTCAGTGTGTGTGGGTGAAGGGGGGTGTCTTCCTATTAATACTGGGATTGTGGACAGTGTGATCACACTCACTCACTCTCTTGGTGATATGACAGACAGGTGAATAACCAGGCAGGAAGCAGGGGAAATAAATGGGATCATTTAGAGCCTTTTGATCCATGGATCTCCATTCTCCCGGGGGAATGCCGTCTTCTTCTCAAAGCTGTGGAGTGTAGCCAATGACAGAGAGCTAGTTTAGCATGTGTGAGGCCCTGGATTTAATCCCCAGCTCCACTGAGAGGTGTCAACTGCCTGCAGCCCCAGCGGGGAGTCCTGGGGTAAGGAAGCCTTCAGTGACAGTTTAATAGGCCGAGGAGTAATTCCTGCAGCCAGGGCAGTCTTGTTCCTGGGTTTCACATCAGAGAAGTGGTTTATTACTAAAGCTGCCTCAGCCTGTTAGACGTCGTTGCTGGCCTGTATGAGCACGCACCTGGAAGTGAAATTTCTCCTCCTGCGTGACTCCCAGGAGGAGCCTGGGCCTCTAGGAACTGAGAAAGACCCAATAAATAAATACTATAGGAGTCTTAGATACTTCTTCTTAAATTTCTATTATGGGTTTGTTTTTTTTTTTTTTTTTTTTTTTTTTTTTGGTTTTTCGAGACAGGGTCTCTCTGTGTAGCCTTGGCTGCCCTGGACTCACTTTGTAGACCAGGCTGGCCTCGAACTCACAGCGATCCATTTGCCTCTGCCTCCCGAGTGCTGGGATTAAAGGCGTGCACCACCATGCCCGGCTTCTATTATGTTTTAAGGCAGGGTCTCACTGTGTAGCCCAGGCTGGCCACAACCTCACAGAGACTGTCAGCTTCTGGATTAAAGGTGTGTGCTACTCTGTACACACACACACACACACACACACACACACACACACCATGTATTTATTATACATTGTTAAGTGTTCAAACAGACCTAATTTAAAAAACGAGTAAAACAAAAATATCAGCACAGCTTAGAAGGGAGGGACAAACTATCTAAGACCAAAGACAGCGGCACAGTGGAGTAGCTGAACAGCCTCCATCACGGCTCCTGACTGCAGAGAGACCTGCTTTGTATAGGTTTCTCGCGGGTACTTCTTAAATGCTGTGGGTTTTTTCCAGAGTTCAGCAGCACGTGCGTTCAAAGGGCTTTGGGTGTTGGGTTCTCCTAGCAGGCTCTGCCCAGAGAGCAAGATGGTTCTGACATCATACAGCGCAGATCGCTTGTCCTTGAGGATGTGCAGGCACATGCTGCCCTGGGTGTCCACACTGGGGTGGTGGCAGCGTGTGAGGAAATCCACCTGCCTCTGCCTCCCAAGTGCTGGGATTAAAGGCGAGCGCCACCACTGCCCGACAATGCTCCAGCTTTTATTTTTATTTTTATTTTTTATTTATTTATTTATTTTTTTGGTTTTTCGAGACAGGGTTTCTCTGTGTAGCCTTGGCCATCCTGATCTCACTTTGTAGACCAGGCTGGCCTCGAACTCTCAGCGATCCGCCTGCCTCTGCCTCCCGAGTGCTGGGATTAAAGGCGTGCGCCACCACACCCGGCTCCAGCTTTTATTTTTAAGTTTACGTTTATGGCCGGGTGTGGTGGTGCACACCTTTAATCCCAGCACTTGGGAGGCAGAGGCAGGCGGATCGCCGTGAGTTCGAGGCCAGCCTGGTCTACAAAGCGAGTCCAGGACAGCCAGGGCTACACAGAGAAACCCTGTCTCGAAAAACCAAAAAAAAAAAAAAAAAAAAAAAGTTTACGTTTATGGTTGTTTTGCCTGCATGTATGTATGTATGTATGCGGATCACATATAATTGGACCTTCAAAACAGGTGTGAGCCACCATGTGGGTGCTGGGGATTGAACCCGGGTCCTCTGGAAGAGCAGCCAGTGTTTGAAACCACTGAGCTGTCTTTCTAGCCCCAGCAGCTCAAATTTCATTTTCAGTGTTCCTGAAAAAGGAAACTAACTTTGAGCCAAACGGCGTAACACACCTTTAATCCCAGCACTCGGGAAGCAGAGGCAGGCAGCTCTCTTGAGTTGGAGGCCAGCCTGGTTTACAGAGCAAGTTCCAGAACAGCCAGGGAGAAACCCTGTCTCGACCTTCCCCTGGTTTTAAAAAAAAATGCTTTTTAATGATAAAGGTGTCCGTCCGGGCGTGGTGGTGGAGCATGCCTGTAAATCGAGGCATGGTTGGAAGCCATTTTAAACTACACGGTGAGCTCCAGATGAGCCAGGAATAGAGTTGGGTGTTGAGGGCGAAAAGTTCATTACTCAATAAAGTTTTGTTTTGTTTTAATTAACAAAACAAAACAAAACAAGAAAAAGGAATGGAGCACAGAGGCTGAGATGCAAATTCAGATTTTTCTGGCTGGCGGAAGAGACCTGCATCCTTTGGTATAAACCGAACCCCTGCAGCCACAAGCCTGCCTAAGGTTAGAGACCGCACCTACCCTGCAGGCTCTGCAGGGTCCTTATCCCAACGTAGCCGTCCAGGCCGCCTGTTTCCTTTTTTTTTTTTTTGTTTCGTTTTTGTTTCCCTTTTCTTCGGTTTGGTAGTTTATCAAAATTCACGCGTCACCCACGCTTCTCCGCGCAGAAGAAGGAGAGGCACAATCCCACTTCCCCCCCCCCCCGTTTGCCAGCGCCATCAGGCAGGTGAGGAGACACCTATGCCAGTCAGGACCCCCGGGGTAGCGCGGCTATAAAAGGCGGAGGCGGAGCTGCGGGAGCCCTCTTTGTGCGTTCTCCCGCGCGTGTGGTGCCGCGGTTCGTGGCTTCGGAGTCTGGAGGACACGGCCGTGCCGGCCTCGCGCAGCAGGTACCCCGGGGCCCTGCGGGGTGGAGGGGGACGGCGCGGCGATGCGGGGCCGGGCAGGATGACCCACACTTACAGACTAGAGTTTCTGACGTCTCCGTGACGCCAACGCTTCCGCTGACCCAGCCCGGGGCGCGGGGGGCCCGGCCGGAGCCCCTCGGACCCGCGCTCACCCGCTGCTCTCCCCCCCCCCCCAGGTTCCGTCCTGATGGCCGCCGCCAGGACCCAGCCGCACAAGGTAAGCGAGCGGCGGGCGGGCCAGGTCGGGCGGGTTCCGGGGAGCGGACGGTAATGATGACCCCTGGTGATTCTGAGTGTCTCGCTGACGCCGTCACCGCAGCGCGCTGACCATCCCGGAGTCCACCGTCCGCGGTGGCGTGGGTGCCGGGCTTCCCCGGCCCGGGCTTCCTAATGGTTTCCTTCCGTGTCTCCCTGCTAGCGGCCTGTGGACACGCGCGGGGCTCCTGTGCAGGATGGAAGGTCAGTATTGGGCGCCAAAAGCCGCTTTAAGTTCCTCTGACGAGGGCTCATGGGTACTAACGCGTTTTTCCTGTTGACTGTTGCGCTTTGGGGACGGGGTTTTTCCATATGGCTCTGCCTGGTCCTCAACGGGCATCAGATGCATGGTCCGCCGCAGCTTGCTTGAGTCTTAAGATGGACCCCGACCATAGGGCTGTTTCCGTTGTTCACAACTGGTTTTGCTATGGCTATCTGCTACATGAAAGGGTCGTCCGCAGCTCTGCGTCATGCGTGCTGGTCACGGGGTGTTGTTTTTGAGACGGGATCTCAATTCGGGATGGTTCTGTCCTGCCTCCACCCCCAGAGCCTGAGGGTGTAAATGTGGCCCACTACAGCCCGTTTTGTCTCCGACTCACGTTCCCTGCGCTGACTGCCCTCGCTGCTGCCTCTGATTCGGGTCTCCCTAAGTTGGGAGTGATGATTTCACAGACTAGAGTCTCTGACGCTGTTCCTGATGTCAGCTATGAATCTGACTCAGTTAGGGGACCTGACTTCTTACGCTGCGCCCTGTCCCCTCCCTGGGAACACAGCCTGTTCCTTTTGTCGTTGACTGTCACATCTTCACTCTAGAATGAGCTCTGAGGACTACATGGGCCTCTGTCCCCTCACCTGACTGAGGGCGTGAAGAGCCAGCCTACGGTGGAAGTGGACCTCATGGTGTGATTGTACCTGCCCAGTGAGCCTTGGTGTCTAGTGAGAGCAAGCTCCTGTCTGTGGTGAGTGGAGTTAATCCACTTTTCCTGTAATAAAACGTGACTAACCTGGAGGAGATCAGGGAACTGGGGGGGGGGGCATTGCTGTGATCCTGGTGTTCCTGTGCCCACTTGTTTAACCTGTGACCACCAGTGCCTATTGGTCAGGAGACCGCCCCATAGACATGCCTAACACCCAGGCTTGAGCTCCACGGTGCCTCCAGAGGGCAATAGTGACTTCACTGGACTAGCCTGAAGTTTTCTGAATTTTAAAAGCACCTCCCACCAGTGTTATGACTGCTGGTCCTGCATGGTTCTAAAACAGTCTTTTTCTGAATTTTCAGGGTTTTCTTGCTACAGGAGCTGAGGCTGGATGGCTTTTCACTGTGTTGTCACAGCTGTCAGCCAGCCTGCTCCACCTGGACATGGCTGCAGTGCACCAGAGCGCTTGAACACACAGGCAGTGTGACAGGCTTGGCCCTCCCCTAAAATATTTACACAGCACTGTAGCTTGGAAGTGCCTCGTTTTCTCTGGAAATTTAATAAAGTACTTCAAAAACCTTTATGTTGACTGTTGTCTGTGTGGGGTGGTGGGAAGATTTACAGAGGTGCCTTTGGGTACGGTGCTGTTTTTCTTATTAAATATGCATTGCTGTATTGCCTGCATCTACCTCTGTGAGGGTGTCAGATACTTGGGGTTGCAGTTGTAGGCTGGGAGAGCTCAACTGCTGAGCCGGCTCCAGCTCCTGTGCTGTTTTAGGGCACAGCAGTGATTCAGTAGAAGTTCCATATAAGAACAGTACATGGCGCCTTTAATCACAGGCCAGCCTGGTCTACACTGCAAGTCCAGGACAGCCAAGGCTGGGGTCAGGCTGACCTCAGTTGAGGGTCAAGAGCTCCTAGTTGCACCTGCTAGGAGTAAGTTTGCCTCCCTTCCCCCACTAAGGGTAGAGCACCGCAAGGCTGGGCATTTGGGGCCTGCTTGTAAGGTATCTTCCCCGGGTGTGCCTGCTGGGAAGTGGGCCTGAGAATCCAGTGGCTGGTTTAAAGGTTCCTCAGGGAGGGTGCCAGAAGCTAACCACAGCATGGCTCAGACCTGCAACCCGGCCCTTGAGCTGGAGGCCAAAGGGTCTGATATCAAGGTGGCCCACTGTACAGCAGGGGGAGCCCCAGCAGTCTGAGCTATTTAAAGGCCACACACCTATTGAGTTAAAGAGCAAGAGTGGGTGTGGTCACTGGGATATATATATACACATCTGTGATGGTGTTGGACATGCAGCCACGGGTCCCCGGCCTCCCAGCTCACCTGGAGAGTGTCTCAGGGAGCTGACTTTAAGGACAGCCTGAACCACAGAGTGTACAGTTGTTTCAAAAATCTGGGGGGCTGGAGAGATGGCTCAGTGGTTAAGAGCGCCACCTGCTCTTCCAAAGGTTAAATTCCCAGCAAATGTGTGGGGCTGGGTGTGGTGACACACACCATTAATCCCAGCACTCGGGGAGGCAGAGGCAGGAGGATCACTGTGAGTTCGAGGCCAGCCTGGTCTACAAAGCGAGTCCAGGACAGCCAAGGCTACACAGAGAAACCCTGTCTCGAAAAACAAAAAAAAAAGTTGGTGTTGGGCTTGGTGGCCAGCATCAGGTCAGACAGGCATGGTGATGTACATTTGTGAAGTGGAGGCAGGGGGCGCTCAGGGTGCTCCTCAGCTACATGCTTTGAAGGCAGCATGGAACACAAGATACCCTATCTCAGAAAACAACAAAAAGCAGGCCCCACGTACTTCTGGACGTGGCAGCCACTGCACCCATGAATTAACAGAAGCTGTGCTTGGCAGCACAAGACTTGGCCTGAAGTGAGGGGAGCTCAGGAGGCCCCAGTGTTCCCTGGAGAGCTGCTGGCAATTAGTGGCCACTGGGGGGAATTTATGTATATTTTTTGTTTATGTTTTTTGAGACAGGGTTTCTCTGTGTAGCCTTGGCTGTCCAGGACTCACTTTGTAGACCAGGCTGGCCTCAAACTCACATCAATTCTGCCTCTGCCTCCAAGTGCTGGGACCACACCTGGCTTCTTTTTTAAAAAATTGAAATTCAGTTTTCTGTGTATGGGTGTTGTGCTGCCATGTATGTCCGTGCACCGCTCTTCTGACCCCCGAGGGCACCGGACATATATGTGCAGGTGTACATGCAGGCAAAACACCCGTTTGCATAAAATAAATCTAAAAGCGTTTTGGGTTTTTGTTTTAAGGTTTTTCGAGAAAAGGTTTCTCTGTGTAACAATCCTGACTGTCCTGGACTCTGTTTTGTAGACCAGGCTGGCCTTGAAGTCACAGTGATCCACCTGCCTCTGTCTCCGGAGTGCTGGGATTAAAGGCGTGTGCCACCACGCTCCGCCCTAAAACCATTTTTTGTTGTTGTTGTTTTGGGGGGGTTGTTTTTGTTTATTGTAAGTTTTAGACCAGGCTACTTAGGCACAGGTGAGTATGGACAAAGGGCGGTAGACCATGGAACACTTAGCACTGTGTCCCTCCCCCAATGGGAAAGTTGTTTTTCCCAACCTTCATTTTCTTTAATCACTTGATTTGCTTTTTCTCCTTAAAATTGCCCCATCTCTAACTAAGATTGGGGAACCTGGTAAGGTGATGGGGTGAGCATAAGCACAGTAAAGGCTGGTGGTGTGGCTCTGCCACCAGGCCTCCCCTCCTGCCCCGGGACCCCCTGGTACACGTCATCTGCTGACCTCCGCGCACCCATACACACCAAAAAATTTTAAATCACTCAACTTTAAAAGAATGTTTTAGCCAGCTGAGGAGGCGCACGCAGTCAGAACTGTATAGTGGGATTCTGTCTCAAAAAACAAAAGTCAAGAAAAATGTTTTTATATGCATGGATGACTTGCCTGCAGGTAGACACATGCATGCAAACTCCATAGAAGCCAGAAGAGGGCGTCAGATACCACGGAACTGGATTCATAGATGCAAGTAGGTGCGTTAAAGCTGGGTCATCAGAACAACAGCCAGGGCATGCTCCGGCGCTCGCAATCTCAATCTCAATCTCAATCTCAATCTCAATCTCAATCTCAATCTCAATCTCAATCTCAATCTCTCTCTCTCTCTCTCTCTCTCTCTCTCTCTCTCTCTCTCCCTCCCTCCCTCCCTCTCCCTCCCCCTCCCTCCCTCTCTCCCTCTCTCTCAAGACAGCACTCTGTAAATTGGGTGTAGTCTCACTTTTTTTTGTTGTTTTTTGTTTTTTGAGACAGGGTTTCTCTGTGTAGCCTTGGCTGTCCTGGACTTGCTTTGTAGACCAGGCTGGCCTCCAACTCACAGTGATCCGCCTGCCTCTGCCTCTCGAGTGCTGGGATTAAAGGCGTGCGCCACCACCGCCCGGCTGGCTCACTTTTCTTTTTTCTTTTTCTTTTTTCTTTCTTTTTTTTTTTTTTTTTGTTGTTGTTTTTCAATACAGGGTTTCTCTGTGTAGCCTTGGCTGGCCTGGACCCGCTTTGTAGGCCAGGCTGGCCTCGAACTCACAGCCATCCACCTGCCTCTGCCTCCCGAGTGCTGGGATTAAAGGCGTGCGCCACCACCGCCCGGCTGGCTCACTTTTAACAAACATATTTTATTACGAACTTATTAACCAAGAGTACCTCACTTATAACCTGACTAACCTGAACAATAGGAAAAGGAGATTAAAGAATACAATGGTGAAACTGTAAGGATATCAGTTCCGAGGAGCGATTTTCCTGGTGTAATCAGCGGGATTTCTTCTGCTGGAACCTGGAGTAAACAGAACCCAGAACCTCAGCAGGAGCCGGAGCCCTGAAGTCTTCCCTTGAGCGGTTCTCTCTAGGAGCGTCTCTAAGTGGAGCCATGAGCAGCTAAAACTATCCCAAGTCTCCAAAGGCCCCACCTCCTGTTTTTGGCTCACACTTATACCTCCTCTCAGAATTTGTTCAAGGATGTTTTTCAGCTGGTTAACAGCCAATCTCCCCCACATGGTGGGCCGACTTCTAAGGGGATAAACATCACCTGCTCTCTCACAAGTCTTTTTCTCATCTGTTTGTGATCTAAACAAACAGACAAAAAAAAATGTTTATCTCTCCTTCAGCTGGGCTAAACGAACTGGAAGTTTCAGGTAAAGAAAAGCTTAGGTCCAGCCGTATGGTACACACCCTTAATCCCAAACAATGGAAGTAAAGTTAATTTGTAGAAGGAAGCACCCATGTTTGAAAGTCTAATTTAGTGGCAGTAAAAAAAAGTGATGAATCAGAGAAGATTTGACAGAATAGGATACGCCCAACTCTCATGAGGGCAGAGAGGGAAGCTACTTAAGAGGAGTACAGGACAGTCAAGGCTACACAGAGAAACCCTGTCTCAAAAAAGCAAAACAAAACAAAAAGGCAACGCAGACAGAGAGGGGAGGCAGGTTTACCCGTAAAGTTTTGGTTTTGTTTTGTTTTTTTAAGATTTCTTTAAGAGACAATTGAGCTGGGTGTTGTGGTGCACGCCTTTAATCCCAGGACTCAGGAGGCAGAGGCAGGCGGATCGTTGTGAGTTTGAGGCCAGACTGGTCTACAAAGTGAGTCCAAGATACCAAGACTACGCAGAGAAACACGTCTTGGGGGTGGGTGGGGGTGGGAACAAGAAACAATTGAAAGAGGCGAATAGAAATTCCATTTACAAGTACGTCCTCTGCCCTTCCCTGAGTGTTGACATCTCTTCCTAAATGGTCAATCATTCTTGCAAAGGGTCAATCATTAATTTATCCAAAGGTCTCTTCTGCATCCCTTCCTTCCAAGGTCCAAACTGTCCCAACTCCGGGGTGGTCAGACCTTTCTGGAGCCAGTTCAGGTTTAAGACCTAAGATTCAACCACCGCCAGGGTGAGCGCAGTCCCTCGGGGCTTGGGATGGAGCTCGGTGGGTGGAGTCCTCGCCTGGCATGCACAAAGCCCTGGGCCAGCGCTGTATTAACCCAAGGGCACGCCTGCAGTCTCAGCACTTGGGTGGTACAGGGGCAGGATCAGAGTTCAAGGTTATCTTCAGCCTCATAGTTCTGTGCTCTGTAAACTCTTGTCAGAAACACAATAACAACAACAACAACAGCAACACAACCAAAAACAAACAGCTGGGCCTGGTGGCGCACGCCCTTGATCCAGCGCTCAGGAGGCAGGGGCAGGCCGATCTCTGTGAGTTCAAGGGCAGCCTGGTCTGCAAAGGGAGTTCCAGCACAGCCAGAGCTACACAGCTGTTCTGTAGAGAAATCCTATCTCAAAAACAAAACAAAACACAAACAAACAAAAGATTTGTACTCCAATACACCACCTTCAAGCACCCATTAGTAAGTATCTCCCTGCGCACCAGAAGTTGGGCAACCGCACAAGCTCCGGTCCGTCCACACCGCCGTCCCCTCAGGGGTAATCTGCCGGAGCAGACACTGAGCTTCCCCAGCCTTCATCCCTGGAGTTCTCACACTGCCCAGTGTCTCCACATGGTGCCTCCACAGGGCTGGAAACCGTGTGCCATCATCGCCAGCCTAGATAGTAATTGCCTTTACATACAGTTAAAATCTTCAAAATCAGGCTGGAGAGATAGCTCAGTGGTTAAGAGCACTGACTGCTCTTCCAGGGGTCCTGAGTTCAATTCCCAGCAACCACATGGTGGCTCACAGCCATCTGTAATGAGATCTGACGCCCTCTTCTGGCCTGCAGGTGTACATGCAGGCAGAGCACTATACATAATAAATTAATTATTTTTTTTAAATCTTCAAAATCACTTAATGAATATAACAGTTTTACATGCTTACCTCAAGCACATTTGGTGCTCATCTTCCTGTGAGTAATCAAAGACTGTGCAGAACGTCTGACTCCATAAACCACACACATGGGACTTTGGCTGCCTGGAGCAAAAGAACAGTTCAGTCAGCTAGCAGCCAGAACACCCACTGCCTGCACCGGACCCTGAAGGCATGTCCCCAGCCTGGGCTGTTTGAAACAGTTTCCACCACCACCACCACCACCCCCCTTTTTTTTTTCAAGACATGGTCTCTCTGTGTAGCCTTGGCTGTCCTGGACTCACTTTGTAGACCAGGCTGGCCTCGAACTCACAGTGATCCGCCTGCCTCTGCCTCCCGAGTGCTGGGATTAAAGGCGTGCGCCACCACGCCCGGCCTAGTTTGCACCACTTTTTAAAAAAATATTTTATTTATTATTATGTATACAGTGCTCTGCCTGCATGTACATCTGCAGGCCAGAAGAGGGCATCAGATCACATTATAGATGGCTGTGAGCCACCATGCGGTTGCTGGGAGTTGAACTCAGGACCTCTGGAAGAGCAGACAGCGCTCTTATCCACTGAGCCATCTCTCCAGCCCTGCACCACTTTTTAAAACGTTATGTGCGTGGGTGTTTGGGCTGCATCTATGTCTGGCACCGTGCCTGCGGAGCCCAGGAGAAGGTGACGGATCCTCTGGGGTTACAGATGGCTGTGAACTGCCATGTGGGCGCTAGCAATCAAAGCCTTGGAAGAGCGGCTCACGGGGCCATCTCTCCAACCCCCTGTACCAGAGTTGTTGCGTTTGCAAGCTGCAGGAGGGGGCATCTCCCTGGGTGACCCAGCAAGGGGCTGCTCTGATGCTATCAGGGAGGCGAGGCTGGGTCTCAGGCGCTTCAGGCTTTTGGTGAGTGGGCTGGGAGAAACGCCTGTGTTGCCTCCCTTGGGGCTTCATCGGAGCTGATCCCCGCTTCTCTCCGGTGGGCAAGATGGCTTAGCGGTTGAGGCCCTTGCTGCCAAGCCTGACAACTTGTTTGATTCCCTGGGGTCTGCGTGGTGGGAGAAGAGAATTGACTCCTCAGGTGGTCCTCTGGCCATCTCACACACACACGCACACACACACACACACACACACACACACGCACGCATGCACGCGCACGCACGCACGCACACACACACACGCATGCACACACACGCACGCACGCGCACACACACACACACACGCATGCACGCGCACGCGCACGCACGCACACACACGCGCACGCGCACGCGCACGCACGCACGCACATACACACACACATGCACGCGCACACACGCACACACACATACAAGATAAACAGAGCTGGGTGGTGGTAGTACGGGTCCTTAATCCCAGCACTTGGGAGGCAGAGGCAGGTGGATCGCTGTGAGTTCGAGGCCAGCCTGGTCTACAAAGCAAGTCCAGGACAGCCAGGACTAAACAGAGAAACCCTGTCTCAAAAAATTAAATTAAAATTAAAAAAAAAGAAAGCAGAGACAATAGAGTAGCCATGGGGGCAGGGAATAAGTAGGGCAGCTATAGGAGGAGGGAGAGAGAGGTGAGGCTGAAGGAGGCTAGAGCCAGCGAGGAGCCAAGGAAGGGGCATTGCAGACCCTGGAGGGCGGGGAGTTCCAGCGCACTGCCAAGTCCAGAGCTAAGGCTGTCAGGCACTCCGGACACGGGCTGTACCACCCACCGGCTCCCTCAGGATCTGCGGATAGCTAGCCCTGCTGAGAAGCTGCGGTGCCAGCCCCAGCCGAGCACTGAGGAAGATTCCAGGCCGTTAGGTTCGCTGCACTAGCGCTGCCGCAGGACGAAGGGTGTCTGCCGAGGCCTGCTGCTGCGCGACGGTGCCATTAGAGGGCGCCACGCACTGCTCCGCCTGCCCTCTGTTCGTTAGGCTCTCGGTGTCCGAGCCCAGCGCCAGGAGACAGCTCGCCAACTCAAGATTTTCATCTGTGCGGAGCCAAAGGGCCAGACCCAGCGGCACCAGGGGACAAGCCTCCTGCAGGCCGCAATGACCCCTAGATAAGGGTATAGGAACAGAAAAAGAGCCCAGAGAAGCTGAGGTGGGGCCAAAACGAACACCCCAAACTAAGACCCTTAGAGAGGCCCATGCTGTGCAGTTTTAGTCTGAACATGACTTAAAATTCCCCAAAAGACAGACAGCACGAAACGGGGCCCATATACCTCTATGGTGCAAAGAGGACATGGGACTGTGATGGCTGTGCTTGTGGTTGTCAACCTGACCACATCTCGTTGTTTCTTTTTGTTGTTGTTGTTGTTGTTTTGTTTTGTTTTGTTTTTTGTTTTTTGTTTCTCGAGACAGGGTTTCTCTGTGTAGCCTTGGCTGTCCTGGACTCACTTTGTAGACCAGCCTGGCCTCGAACTCACAGTGATCCGCCTGCCTCTGCCTCCCGAGTGCTGAGATTAAAGGCGTGTGCCACCACACCCGGCTTCACATCTCGTATTAGCTAAAATGCACATGGTTTTTCAATTTCCCACACCTGAAGGCACCGAAGCCCCTCCAGGAAGCTTGGAAAGCACCGGAAGTCCCTGGTATGAAGTGTTAGGAGGCAAACACGTTGGATCGCCCCGGTTCACCACATGTGAGAGGCGGTAAACTTGGTGACTGTGTATATTTTTTTTGGCTGGGCGGTGCTAGTGCACATCTTTAATCCCAGCATTCAGGAGGCAGAGACAGGTTGTTGTTGTTGAGACAGGGTCTCTCTGTGTAGCCCTGGCTGTCCTGGACTCCCTTTGTAGTCCAGGCTGGCCTCGAACTCACAGCGATCCGCCTGCCTCTGTCTCCCGAGTGCTGGGATTAAAGGCGTGCGCTATCACGCCTGATCATTGGACTGTCTGAGCCACAGCCTGCAAGTCATTCGCGTAGATCCTCATTACGTATATATTACATACGTGCATACATACGTGCATACATACATATATGCATACATTTTATAATTCCTTAAATTCTGTTCCTCTAGAGAACCCTGACTAGGCCAGGCGTGGTGGCGCTTTGGTCTACAAAGCGAGTCCAAGACAGCCAGGACTATATTCGTGGCTACTCTGGTCTACAGAGTGAGTCCAGGACAGCCAAGATTACACAGAGAAACCCTGTCTCAAGAAACCAAAAAGAAAAAAACATTTGGCACTGGTGTGAGCTGTTCCTTTCTGGGTACTGACCAGCTCTGATTGAGCAAACTTCCTACAGGATCTTGTTTGAGTATACTGTTTGTTGTCCAGATGAATTAATCCCTGATTATGGAATTTCTTGATTTGATTCAAATCGTTTCAAAAGTTAAAGTTAGTTTATGGCTGCAATAAATACCTTTGTGGACCTCCAGATGTCTTGAAGCAGGTTTGTGGCTTCAGATAAGCCTCCACGCCAGATGGCACCAGGAATCCTGGTATTTACTGTAAATATAGGCAAATTAGCTTAAACGTCCCATGAATCCAAGTTGGAATGAAGCTACCTACAGATGTCTGAATTTACTGTTTACTCAGATAAAATTATTGTCCTGAATTCATTATGAACTAAGAGCTAGTTGGGCTGGAGAGATGGCTCAGAGGTTAAGAGCATTGCCTGCTCTTCCAAAGGTCCTGAGTTCAATTCCCAGCAACCACATGGTGGCCCTCAACCATTTACAATGAGATCTGGTGCCCTCTTCTGTCATGCAGGCAAAACACTGTATACTTAATAAATAAATAAATAAATAAATAAATGAACTAAGAGCTAGCTGGATAATGTATAGTTAGGTTGTCCTAATTGATAAGTTGTATACTCTTGTAACTTTTGGGCCTTGTCACTCTGAACTCACTGTGAACTTATGTAATGGATACTTAGATAAGCAATGTTTAGATTTAAAACATGTAACCTGTTGTATTTTAGAATTCATCTGCTTTTGTGATTAATGGACTGTGAGGTAATACCCTTTTCTCAGAAGTGTGAGTATTGGTCAACTACAATAAATGGTGTTGAGATTGGGACGCTTCTGAAGTGAAGATGCCTGACCTCACCCACCTTTTCTCTTGAACGTAGGTGTGGAGTAGTTAAGGGTTGTCATTATCTCCACAGTGACTCTGAGTCCAGCCTGGGCTATGTGAGAGTCCAGTCTGGGCTACGTGAGACCCGGTGTTCCCCAGCTCCCTTTTAAAATCAAACTATTCCGGGCCGGGTGTGATGGCACACGCCGTTAATCCCAGCATTTGAGAGGCAGAGGCAGGTGGATCTCTGTGAGTTCCAGGCCAGCCTGGTCTACAAAGCGAGTCCAGGACAGCCAGGGCTAACACAGAGAAACCCTGTCTCCAAACAAACAAAGCAAAACAAACAAAAAATAAATAAATAAAATCAAACCATTCCAAGAGGACTACAGACAGCCATTGGCCATGTGGGAAGGAATTGGAGTCTCCAGCCCTGTCAGGAAGCACAGTCCATGGGAAAACCCGCTAACACCCCTCCCAGACCTCACAACAAACGCCCCTACCTCCTCGATGTGAGCCTAACAGGCAAATGTGAGCCCCACTTCCTCTTCCTGCGGCTCTGGGCGTCTCTGCTCTCTCGCTTTGGCTGGGTTGGCAGTTCTCTGTGTTTCCCTCTTGGCAGGTCTCCATTCAGCCAGTTGTCCCAGGTCACCTTCCTGTTCCTGGCTGGACCGTTGCTCTGTGTTGCTGGACTCACATCCGGTGTATGATGGAGACATCCATAGTGAAACTTCAGCTCTGAGGGAAGCCTGGGTCCTCAGCAGTACCATTTGTCTTGTTCTGTAGCTGGGCAGGGGCTGGGGGTGGGGGCAGACAGGCTTTGTCACATGACCTCATCTCTTACCTGCCTGTCATGCCCTGGTCTGAGGGCACCAGCGAGCCTGTGGGTGTAGTTTTCTTTTTTCTTTTTCTTTTTAAAGACTTATTTACTTATTATTATGTGTACAGTGCTTTGCCTGCATGTACATCTTCAAACCAGAGTAGGGCATCAGATCACATCATAGATGGTTGTGAGCCACCATGTGGTTGCTGGGAATTGAACTCAGGACCTCTGGAAAAGCAGTCAGTGCTCTTAACCTCTGAGCCATCTCTCCAGCCCAGTTTTTTTGTTTGTCTGTTTGTTTTTATTATGTTTATGGTATTCTGCCTGCATGTACACCTGCACACCAGAAGAGGGCACCAGATCTCATTATAGACGGTTGTGAGTCATCGTGTGGTTGCTGGGAATTGAACTCAGGACCTTTAGAAGAGCAGACAGTGCTCTTAACCTCTGAGCCGTCTCTCCAGCCCGGGTGTAGTTTTTGCACCATTTCATCTGGGTTGTGAAGAGACCCTGGTGCCATGACATTAAGGCTGTTCTGGATGCTGTCTGTGGGACTGTAACTCCACACAGCCCTGTAGAAGACACCTTTGAACAAGCCGCTGGTGATGTGCTCCAGGTGAACTTGAGGTGCTAAGTCCTGGCCTTGTGATGGGGGTGGGGGGAGGGGGGAAAGGAGGCAGGGGGGGTGGTGGTGACGGACTAAGCCAGGTATGGGCTCCACGTTCATCTTCATGTTTTCTATGTCTGACACTGTTTTTAAACGTTCATCTTTTTATGCACACCACACAAGTGCAGGCCTGAGGAGGCAGAAGAGGGTGTCAGATCCCCTGCACCTGGGTTTACAGGTGCGTGGGTGATGGGACCGGACCCCAGGTCCTCCGCGAGAGCAGCTGTGGCTCATGGAGCTGTCTCTTCAGCCCCTTGTTTGTTTTTTTTACACAGTCTCTGCGCCCAGGTTGGCCTGAGCCTCGCTGTGAGTCAAGGCACACTGTCCTCACATTCCTGGCCCTTCGCGTGAAGAGTGCTGGGTCTTCAGGCAGAGGCCTCCTTGCTCTCTTTAAAACAATGCTCTGGCCCCTGAGTCTCAAAGGAATGCGGTCTTGGAAAACAACTGTCTGATCTGAGCGAGGGCACAGCACCCTGGGGAGCCTGTCTCAGGGGTGCTGGCTCAATAACAGATGGCTTCACAGCTAAGAAACACACTACAGCCAGGTATGGTGGCCCCTGGCATGGTGGCCCCTGGCATGGTGACCCCTGGCATGGTGGCCCCTGGCATGTTAGCATGCAATCCCTGCACTTGGGAGACTAGGAGGCTTGTCTGTATTCAAGGCTAGCCTAGGCTACATGACAAGTTCTATGCCAGACTTAAGTACAGGAGGCTTTTTCCTTTTCTTTTCTTTTTTTCTTTTTCTTTTTTCCGAGACAGGGTTTCTCTGTGTAGCCCTGGCTGTCCTGGACTCACTCTGTAGACCAGGCTGGCCTCGAACTCACAGCAATCCACCAGCCTCTGCCTCCCAAGTGCTGGGATTAAAGGCGTGCGCCATCATGCCCAGCTAGGAGACTTTTTTTTCCCCAGAGCTGAGGACCAAACCCAGGGCCTTGGGCTTGCTAGGCAATCACTCCACCACTGAGCTAAATCCCCAGCCCCTAGGAGACCTTTCCTTAAAGAATGATTTGATGCCTCTGAACTCACTTGTACACACCCATTGCATGTGTGCATGTGTGTGCGCACACACACACACACATACTCTCTCTGTCTCTCTTTCTCTCTTGAGACAGGGGTGTAGCTTAGAGGTTAGCATGTGGGAGGTCCTGGGCTCAACCCCAGCACTAGGGGTTTGTGGGGGGATAGGAAAATTAATAGAAAGTCTAGGATAAAAAAAACACCCAGGGCAATAGCACACAAGACCCCAGACCCAGCTGAGGAGGTATCAGTAGCTGAAGGCTGCTAGGGTATGGTCAGGTCAGGCCTAAAACTGTGTGTGTGTGTGTGTGTGTGTGTGTGTGTGTGTGTGTGTGTGTGTGTGTGTGTCTGTGGGTGTGTATATCTGTGTGGGTGTGTATATCTGTGTGGGTGTGTATCTGTGCAAGTATGTGTGTCTGTGTGTGTGTATATCTCTGTGTGTGTGTATCTGTGTAAGTGTGTGTGTCTGTGGGTGTGTATATCTGTGTGGGTGTGTATCTGTGCAAGTATGTGTGTCTGTGTGAGTGTGTGTCTATGTGTGTGTGTGTGTCTGTGTGTGTGTATATCTCTGTGTGTGTGTATCTGTGTAAGTGTGTGTGTCTGTGGGTGTGTATATCTGTGTGGGTGTGTATCTGTGTAAGTCTGTGTGTCTGTGTGTGTGTGTGTCTGTGGGTGTGTATATCTGTGTGGGTGTGTATCTGTGTAAGCATGTGTGTCTGTGTGAGTGTGTGTCTATGTGTGTGTGTGTGTCTGTGGGTGTGTATATCTGTGTGGGTGTGTATCTGTGTAAGTGTGTGTGTCTGTGTGAGTGTGTGTCTGTGTGAGTGTGTGTGTGTGTGTGTGTGTGTGTGTGTCTGTGGGTGTGTATATCTGTGTGGGTGTGTATCTGTGTAAGTGTGTGTGTCTGTGTGTGTGTGTCTATGTGTGTGTGTGTGTCTGTGGGTGTGTATATCTGTGTATCTGTGTAAGTATGTGTGTCTGTGTGAGTGTGTGTCTATGTGTGTGTGTGTGTGTGTCTGTGGGTGTGTATATCTGTGTGGGTGTGTATCTGTGTAAGTGTGTGTGTCTGTGTGAGTGTGTGTCTGTGTGTGTGTGTGTCTGTGGGTGTGTATATCTGTGTGGGTGTGTATCTGTGTAAGTGTGTGTGTCTGTGTGAGTGTGTGTCTATGTGTGTGTGTGTGTCTGTGGGTGTGTATATCTGTGTGGGTGTGTATCTGTGTAAGTGTGTGTCTGTGTGAGTGTGTGTCTATATGTGTGTGTATGTGTCTGTGGGTGTGTATATCTGTGTGGGTGTGTATCTGTGTAAGTATGTGTCTGTGTGAGTGTGTCTATGTGTGTGTGTGTGTATCTGTGGTGTGTGTGTCTATGTGTCTATGTGTCTGTGTGTGTGTATATCTGTGTGGGTGTGTATCTGTGTAAGTGTGTGTGTCTGTGTGAGTGTGTATCTATGTGGGTATGTCTGTGTGGGTGTGTATCTGTGTGTGTGTGTGAGTGTGTGTTCATATGGGTACTTGTGGAAGCCAGAAGACAAGTTAGTAGTCAGCTGTCATCTCCCATCATGTAGGTCCTGGGATTGAGCTCAGGTCCCAGTCGTGGAGGCAAAAGTGCCCTCGCCAGCTAGGCTGCCTCATCCTCCCCGGGAGGTGCTGCCCCGTAGGCTCTCCTTGTTCAAGAGGGTGACCGTGCAGACGCAGGTGTGGAGGGTGACCGTGCAGACACAGGTGTGGAGGGTGACCGTGCAGACGCAGGTGTGGAGGGTGACTGTGCAGACGCAGGTGTGGAGGATGACCGTGCAGACACAGGTGTGGAGGGTGACCGTGCAGACGCAGGTGTGGAGGATGGCCCCCACAGACGCAGGTGTCTGGGCAGCACTGATGGGACACACTGGCTTATAAGAAAGGGGCAGGTGGAGAGATGTTTCGGTGGCTGTGCACACTCGCTGCTCTTCATGAGGCCCCGGGTCCCACTCCAAGCACCCGCATGGTGACTCACCACTGTCACTTCATTCTCTGGTGAGGGCACCAGACATGCACGTGGTCCACAAACCAGACAAAACAGCTGCACACATTAAATAAATACATAAGATGGGCTGGAGAGATGGCTCAGTGGTTAAGAGCACTGTCTGCTCTTCCAGAGGTCCTGAGTTCAATTCCCAGCAACCACATGGTGGCTCACAACCATCTATAATGTGATCTGATGCCTTCTTCTGACCTGCAGGTGTACATGCAGCCAGAGCACTGTATATGTAATAATAAATAAATTTTTAAAAATACATAAGAGGGAGAAGTGAAGTAGAAGGAAGATGTGGGGGACCGGGAAGGCTACAAAGAGAAACCTTGTCTCAGAAAACAAAAAACCACCCACACAGACACAATGAACAGAGCAGCTGGAAGGCTACCCTGAACTCCACATTAGTGACCTAGAAAGGAAATCATCCTCAAACAGCGAGCAGAGCATGGTGACCTCAAGGTCCTTGGGGTCCTGCCAATTCCCGGTGTGTTGGCAGCTGCCCTGGCATTTCAGGTTTATCATAACACTGCCACAGGCAAGAGACGGGTAGCACCTCTCAGCAGGCCACGATTGTCTATGCCGCTGTTGTGGGTTTTGGTTTAGCGGAGGCCAGTCTCCAGCTGGCCCATGAGGGCCCCTGCCTCCCCCAGTGCTGCCTTTTGATTGCTCTGTTATTTTCCAAGGAATGAGGAAATGAATTATTCCAAGTTGGTCCAAAGTACATGCTGACTCTTAAAGTTTGTCCGATGTCATTGTCCCTTGTCAGGTGACCCTCAAGTGGAAATGATCGTATTCTATTGCCTATCATAAAAACATTAAAATCTAAAAATATACCCAAGGTTAGAGATGTTTTCCAACACTCCCCAGTTAAAGCTCGGGGGTGGGGGGGGTGGGGGGGGTGACAGAGCTCCAGAGGGCCTTGTGATGGTAGATCCTGGGCGGTGTGAGCCATCTTCCAGGACCATCCAGGGAAGAAACCCTACTCAGCTGGTTTGATTTTTTTATTTTTATTTTTTTCTGAGAGAACCAAATATCTATAAAAAGAAGACTGTAAACATCTCTCTGTGTGTTGAGGTTGAATCCAGAGCCTTGAGTGTGGCACTGAGTCACACCCCAGCCCTTTTTATGATGGACAGTATATGGATATGGAACGCTAAACAGTACAAACACGTAGTCCCTGAAGGCTTGGGACTGCCCACCCAGCTATTCGAGAGGCCTGTGGTATTGCAAACGAATGGCCAGCCTGGTCTACAGAGCATGGCCAAAGCTTGGGAAACTTACTTAGATCCTGTCTCTAAATAAATAAATAAGTCCTGAGGCGCTCCCCTCTAATCTTCAGAACAGGGCAGGGGCCGGCCGGGGTGGGGAAGGGAGCTGTGGTACTCCCTAGGGGTAGGAGTGTCTGAGCAGCAGTTTAATGGGCAGTGGCTTCTGCATAAGGATCTGAGACTTGAAGCCTGAGGCTAGGTTTCAGGTTCAGATCCTATCTAAAATGTTTTCTCAACCCCAGGTTCCTTTGCAAGCGCTGGTCGTGGGATGGGAGAGAGGCAAGCTTGGGCCCTGAGGTGAGATTGCCTGAACTTCCCCGCCAAGGGGCATGCCGAGGAAGGGGCTGTCCTTGAGCTTTGGTGATGCTCCTGGCCCTGTCTTCTGAGCAATGGGATTACAGACAGGCACAGCCTTGGCTGACTCACTTCTACTACCTCTTTTTAATTAGTTTACATTTATTTATTTTGTGTGTGGGAAATGTACATGCATGCCATAAGAACACCTTGCCAGGGCTGGAGAGTTGGCTCAGAGGTTAAGAGCACTGGCTGTTCTTCCCAGGGTCCTGAGTTCAATTCCCAGCAACCACGTGTTGGCTCACAACCATCTGTAATGTGATCTGTTTCTCTCTTTTGGCCTGCAGGTGTACATGCAGACAGAACACTGTAAACACAATAAATAAATGTAAAAAAAAACAAAAACAAAACAAAGTATTATTTTTGGTTTTTCGAGACAGGGTTTCTCTGTGTAGCCTTGGCTGTCCTGGACTCACTTTGTAGACCAGGCTGGCCTCGAACTCACAGAGATCTGCCTGCTTCTGCCTCCCGAGTGCTGGGATTAAAGGCGTGCACCACCACCAAACAAAACAAAACAAAACCAAAAAACGCCATGCCAGAGCCTGTTCTCCCTTGTCACCTCGTGGGCCCAGAGCTCCTAATTCAGGTTATCAGCCTTGATAGCAAGGACCAGCTGAGCCCGGCTGCCACCTTTTCTACTGTTGGAATCCTCCCCGCCTGTGATCTCAGCACTCACACCGCTGAGCAGGAAGACTGCCTGAGTTCCCGCCACCGAACAAGGCCTGGGCCAAAAGCAAAAGACAAGCCGCCGTACTCTGCGCAGGTTTTGGCGGTAATGGGCATCGGGCTGGTGTGGTCGCTGTGCCCGTTCCTCCTCGCCTCACGTGTCTGTTTACTCATGTAGGTGAGTGGCGGCCACCCCAGGTCCTGGGCCCGCCTCATGCGTGGTAAGCAAGCACTACAGAGCTGTCAATCATCTCTCCTCAGGCCCTCCCTCTGCTTCTGCAGCAAGCCCGTGTGTCCTGTGGAGCAACATTGTGGTTTACTGACTAGGGCAGCTGGTTACGTCAACTCACTCACAACTGCTCATTTAAGGGCGAGGGAGCCCACACCCTGTGGGGCCTGTGCTGACCACGCACCAGGGAACAAACAGCCCAGCCGAGGGAAGGTGCACACTCTCTCTCTTTCCTTTTTCTTTTTTGGGGGTTTTTCCAGTCATGATTTCTCTGTGTAGACTTTGCTGTCCTGGACTCACTTTGTAGACCAGGCTGGCCTGGAACTCACAGCGATCCACCTGCCTCTGCCTCCCCAGTGCTGGGATTAAAGGTGTGTGCCACCACACCCGGCCTTTTTTTTTTTTTTTGCTTTTTGTTCATTTTTAAAGATTTATTAATTTTTTTATCTAGTATTCTGGCTTAGGTGTTTCTGCAGGCCAGAAGAGATTTCATTATAGATGGTCATGAGCCGCCATGTGGTTGCTGGGAATTGAACTCAGGACATTTGGAAGAGCAGCCAGTGCTCTTAACCTCTGAGCCATTTCTCCAGCCCTCTTTCTCTTTCTTAAAGTGTTTTTTTTTTTAAAAAGATTTATTTCAGTTTATGTATGAGTGTTTTGCCTGAATGTATGTATATGCCAGGTGCCCACAGAGATGAGACGGGAGCATCAGACCCCCTGGGACTGAAGTCATAGATGGTTGTGAGCCACCTTGTGGGTGCTGGGCGGCAAACACACAGGTCTTCTACCACAGGGCAGCGTCCTTAACACTGAGACACCTCTCCAGTCTGGGAAAGCTTTTCTTTCTTTCTCTTCAAGACATGGTTTCTCCGTGTAGTTCTGGCTGTCCTGGACTCACTCTGTAGACGGCACTGGCCTCAAACTCACAGAGATCCACCTGCCTCTGCCTCCTGAGTGCTGGGATTAAAGGCGTGCGCCACCACACCTGGCTGAGAAAGCCCCTATTTTACTGAAGAATTGCAGGTAATAAATGAGGAAGAACTAAGAAAAAAGTTAAAATCATCCATTTGATTTGCCGCTCCATGAGATAAGGGTAGCAGACAACACATCCCAGGATGGAACCGTTGCTTGGAAGGCTCGTTGGTGAAACTTACAAAAGATGGCTGTGTCACCTCCGCCCTGTGCTGAGTGTCCACTCAGAGGGAGAAGAAGGTAGGGGACGGGTGGGGGAACAGTAGGCAGCATGCCAAAGACATGGGGGACCCTCCCACAGAGGGATCCGAATCCAGCCAACCCTTCGGAGGTTTCACAGCTGGGAAAACACGGAGGTGTTAACATGACACCAAGAACACGGAGAGAAAAGTCCACAGAGGGCCACCCCACAGGACAGCCTGCCGCATCTGCCTAGATGGCACCAACCCAAGCAACCAACTAAGCAAACAGAGGGGTTAAGTTACCGCAGATGAAAAGAGCTGCAGAGATGCCGGGTGTGGTGGCGCACGCCTTTAATCCCAGCACTCGGGAGGCAGAGGCAGGCGGATCGCTGTGAGTTCGAGGCCAGGCTGGTCTACAAAGTGAGTCCAGGACAGCCAGGGCTACACAGAGAGACCCTGTCTCTAAAACCCAAACCATAACAACAACAACAAAACCAAAAAGTAAACAGGACTTTCGCTAATAACAAAATGATTTAAAGACAACATGCCTATAGTTTTTTAGAAAACCTAAACATTTGTGTTTGTGTGTCAGTGCGTGTGTATCTGCACCCATGTGCATGCACCGAGCTGAGACCTCGTGTGTGCTGAGGTGCCAGTAGCCCTGAGGACAGACACATCACAGACTCTGGACAGGACGCACAGAATCCCGCACACCTGATGTAGCGGAAGCAGCGCTAACCCCGGTAGTCGCCCTCTCACATCTACAGTACAACGCGCACCTTCCTCTCAACGATCACCCCCCCACACCAGGGTCTGAACCCAGAGTCTTAGGCATTCCAGGCGCCAGCTGTACTGTGGAGCAACGCCTTCAGGCCAGCAGGGGAGGAACTGCAGGAGCCCAACACCCTGCGCATCCTCTTTCCACATGGAGAAGCTCAGCTCTCCCTGCACCTTTGGTTTCTGCCTGAGGGGAAGGCGCTACTTCCCCACAGAGCCTCCTCCCAGGCTGGGCTGACCTGGCCGCGCACCTGGCTTTACACAACCTGTTCCCTATTTCACGTGCCACCCCATCCTAGAAATACCAAGTATCCCAAACAGCTCCTCCTTGGCATTTGTGGAAAGTGCCAGCAAGGACTGTCAACGGTGCGATTTGATTTACCAGGTTCTGTTTCCCAAGCAGTAACTTGCCCCCCCCCTCCTCTCCTAACCTCAGTCCGGTTCACCGTGTCTGTGAGGCAATCCAGAGGGTGTGAGTGGACAGAAACACAGACTCCACAAATGATTTTTCTTCTTCATTAAAAGTTTTAAGTTACAAATATTTCACTTCATAAATAATCAAGGGTGTGTGTGTGTGTGTGTCCCAAAGCACATTCTGCCCTGGGGGCTCCCAGCAATCTCTTCAGACCCCCCTCCACCCCCTAGGAGGACACCCCGCCTTCCCAGCTCCCTGAGTTTATATTTGTTCAACTCTCCAGGGGGGCCCATCCCCCACCGTTCCTGCCCCAGAAAGGACCGGCTCCATAGTCCTGGGAGAGAGCGGGACAGGGGCTATCTCCAGCATTCTAGGGGGGGAAAAAGTGCTCCTGGTGAGGGAGGGACTTCCTGTCTGGGTGAGGAAGCTGGGAGTTAAGTCATAACGGAGTGACTTCCCTGTCACAGAAGTTGCTTCTGCAAATGCCAGCTGTGTTTCAGGCGCCCTCTGCAAAAGTCAGCGTCCAGGACCCTGCGTCCCCAGGCTCAGAGCAAGCCGTAGACGCTGATTTTGACCATGGAGATGCTCTCGGTGTAGTGGCTCAGGCCTTTCTCGTACAGGACGAACAGCTGCGGCGGCTGCTTCTCTCCGTCCGTGCTGTTTTCCAGGGCTGTCAGGGACGAGTAGCCGCTGGGCCCTGGCCACACCTGGACTCGCTCTTTCTGCCAGGATGTACCGTTGCTGAAGCTCCAGCGCAGGGTCAGGTTCACCCCTGGGAGAGCAGGAGTTGGAGGTGGTGGAGGAGGAGGAGGAGGAGGAGGGGGAGGAGGGAGGAGGGAGGGGGAGGGGGGAGGAGGGAGAGGAGGGGAGGAAGAAGAGGAGGAGGAGAAAAAGGAAGAGGAGGAGGAAGAGGAAGAGAAGGAGTCGGAAGAGGAATAAGAGGAAGGGAAGGAGGAAGAGGAGAGAGAGGAGGAGGAGGGAGAGGAGGCTCCCCGCTCCCCGCACCCAGCCCACCCTCCGGCACTCACGGAACTCTGGGTGGGCTGGGTTGGAGAAGAAGACGATGCCGGAGCTGGTGGCTAAGGCTCCCGCGGCTACCACGGGGTCCACGAGCTCAGAGTCGAAGGTCACATCCCGGGGCCTGAGGGTGTCGCAGGCGTCGTAGCTGCGGAGGACGATCCTGCAGCGGCAGTGGTAGTTGTTCTGGTTCCGGGCGTTGATGATGACGGAGCCATCCGGAAGCTCGTAGGGCTAAAGGGGAGGGAGGAGGAGCTTGGAGAGCCCGGGGAGGCTGGGAGGCCAGGGCCGGGTGTCTGCGTGGTGAGGTGGCACTATGGCGTAGTCCCCGCGCACTCCTGACCTGGCACTCGTCGGGGTTGAAATCGTACTCGTGCTTGGGCTGGCCGAATGGAATGCCGCTCACGCCAGTGCCGTAGTGCCAGGAGGCACCGTGGTCATCGCTGAGGAGACAAAAGACGCCATCGCGCTCCAGCGTCCCGTGTCCACACACGATGAGCCGGCCCTTGTGAGGCTCCCGCTGTTTCTGTGAAGGGAGGATGTTGGGGGGGTCACAGAGCGCTGGCACCCCCACGGGTGAGCACACGCAGCCTCCCTTTTGTTCGCCCACAGACACTGCCCCAGTTAAGAAGGCGGCTTTTTTCATGCCAGGCCTGTGATGCCAGCCACTCAGGAGGCTGAGGCCTGAGACGGTTGCCTGCGCCACAGAGTCATGTCAAGGCTGGCCTGGGGGAAACTTAGTGAGAGCCTGTCTCAAAATAAAAAGTAAAAGGGGGCGAGGAACATAGCTCAGCTCAGTGGTGGAGTTCTTGCCTAGCATGCACAAGACCCTAGGCTAATGACATCCCCCCCCAAAAAACCCTCACCCTCTCTAAATTAGGGGTATTTATTTATCATCGATAGGGTGCCATGTGCTCCCCAAGTGCAAAGCCTGACTCAACTCCTGACTTTCCTAATTCTACTGCCTGATGCTAGAATTACAGGCAAGCTTCCCCACTCCCTCCCCAGACAGGGTTTCTCTGTGTGGCTGGCTGTCCTGAACTCACAGAGATCCTCCTGCCTCTGCCTCCCGAGTGCTGGGAGTAAAGGCGTGCCTGCGCCACCACGAGGTTATTTGTTTTTAAATAAATTTATGGTTAGCATGCAAATTTGGTTAGCACAGTGAACCGGATTTCACTGTGGCATTTTACACACACACACACACACACACACACACACACACACACACACACACACACACACGTCACCCTTGACTTTACACACTCCCCGCCACCCTTCCCTCGAAGTTCCCCTAGGACACACAGAATTCACCACTGGGCATGCGCACAAGTGCCCACCCACCCTTGGGAGCTCACCGACCCTGCTGGGCACTATGCTGTGGGTATGTGTCTGCCCAATGGCCGCCCAATGCTACCCTGTACCAGCTAAGGTCGGGCACATGCTGACAGCCTCCCCGTGTGAGATGCCAACGGCAGGGTTCCAGCCCCAAGGCGCACAACCCTCTCCTTCCAAGGCGTCCCACCCCGCATCTTGCCCACGTCCTTTCCCCAGGGTGAGACCTGAATGCCAGAGCCGGGTCCAGGGGCAAACATCTCCGTGCCGATCTCCTCGGAGAGATTGCGGGGTGGGCTCCACGAATTGCCGTCATCCTTACTGCATACCAGCATGGTGGAGGCCACCTGGCAGTCGACCTTGTGAGCGCAGAGTGTGTAGATAAGGAACACCGCTCCTGTGTCCACATCGCTCACCACAGCCCCGAGGTTCAGCCCGTCCGAGGTCTCCCCGTCATCTACAATGAAGGCTGTGGAGGACCACGTGCTACCTGGGGGGGGGGGGGAGGGAGAGAGAGAGCACAGTGAAATCGTGCCGTTTCTTATTTACTTCCTGCCTCTCCCCAGGGACCAGAACTCCGTTTCTTCCTTCTCTCACATTATTTCCTGCCCACACCACCTAGCAACATAATTCTCATTTCTCAACACCTTGGTGGTGGCAGTTTGTTTTCCGGGCACTTTCCCTGTCGCGTCTCCCTAACTCGTTAAGGGGCTCAGGACCCCAAGGTTGTACCTTGTGGGCGGTTGGGTTGGCGAAGGGAACCCCGACCCCACCCCCAGCTCCAGTCTCCCATACAACCCAGCACCCGATCCCCTCCCCCACCGCCCCTGCCCCCACCCCCGGGGCACCGCTCTACCCTGGTCCGTGGACCTCCTCATGGCGATGAATTTGGCCCCCTCGTCGGATGAGGATTTCTTCCTGGCCTCAGCGAACGCCAGGAGCGTGCCCCGCGGGGTGGCCGTGATGAGCGGGATGCGGAAAGTGTCCACCGAGCCGATCTGCCTCCCGCTCACCCACAGCAGCTGCTCCAGGGTCACCAGCGGCTGCACCTGCGCGCAAGGGCACCTCAGAGCAGGCGAGCTCGGCGGGCTCAGCCAGGGTTCCCAGTAAAGGGGAGCCCGAGGACGGGCGAGGACCCCCATAACGAGCCGGGGGGTGGGAGGGAGCAAGGAAGGAAAGGGGTCCCCCGCGGACGAGGAGGACGGGGGGGGGGGTTGCCCAGCCGGGCAGCGGCCACCTCTGCAGGTGCAGCATGGCTCACCTGGCTGAAGTCCTCCGCCCTCGCCTCCGATCCCAGCACGGACACCAGGAGCAGGAGGAAGGCTGCTGCGAGCCCCGGGCCCGGACGGCCCGCCCAGCGGCTCAGCGGTCCCCCGAGTCTGCTCGGCTCTGCCCCCACCATTGCTTCCCGCGGTCCCCGTCCACGAGCTGGTCACCGGTGGCCAGCGGTCAGCTGACCTCGGGCCTTTAAGTGCGCACACGTCACTCCGACCCCTCCCCAGCGGGCCACAGCCCGCGCTGCCGCGACTCCAATTAGTCCTTCCAGCTGTCCCCAGGTCAGCGCGTGACGCGGGAGGCGGCCTCAGTCTGTGTGGGACTTTTCATTGGCTCCGATACCGGGGACGCGACGAAGGGGTGGGGCGTGTTTTAAAGCGACCGGCGGCGAGGAAAGGCACTAACTCCTTGTGGAAGACACCTTAGCCTGGCGCCCCGGTGGTGGTGGTGACGCTCGCCTTTAATCCCAGCACTCGGGTTCGAGGCCGGCCTGGTCTACCCAGAGAAACCCTGTCTTGAAAAACCAAAACCAAAACCAAAACCAACCAACAAAGGATACATTAGGGACAGCATGTGACTCAGTTGGTAGACTGACTTCCTAGTTCGTTCGAAGCGCTGAGGTTCAGTCCTCGACACCAAGTGTAATGACGCACATTTGCAGCCCCAAGATTCAGGAGATGGAGGCAGGAGGATCTGAAATCCAATGTATGGAGACTCAAGGCCAGACTGGGCTAGGAGACACACACACACACACACACACACACACATACACCACACACACACACCACACATACACACCACACATACACACACACCACACACACACACACACACCACACACACACCACACACATACACACCACACATATACACACACCACACACATACACACCACACACACACACACACACAGCACAGAGCACAGACAAGCTCACACCAGCCTCTCACAGCTGTCTTGTCAGGTGGGGCATACAGGCCGTCCTTCTTAGCTAGCCTTGGACAGCGCAGTCACACCCAGTCAGTTTCTGGGTGGCTTGGGGTTCTGCTCAGTGGTAGTGCTTGCCTGGGGACCTGCCTGGGGACCGTGTGAAGGGTCACGGCCTCTGGATCCGGAACCTGTAACTATCAAGCTGCGGTGGGGGCATCCGCACAGTTTGCTGGTGCTGGTTATGCCCTGGAGGTCATAGAGGGCCAAGCGGGCCCCCGCAGGGAGGTCTGTCCTGCCATGCAGAGCTGTGCCAGGGCTTGACATGTCCCTCGCCTCCCCAGCTGGGCTTCCCAGGGGGTAACATGTCACCTGACGCTGAAGGCACGGTGGTGAAGAACACTCCCTGCTTTTTGTTTTGTTTTGTTTTGTTTTTTCGAGACAAGGTTTCTCTTGTAGTCCTGGCCTCGCTTTGTAGACCAGGCTGGCCTTGAACTCACAGAGATCCTCCTGTCTCTGCCTCCCGAGTACTGGGATTAAAGGTAAAACATCCCCAAGGCTTCTCGCAACAGTGGGTGACTCCAGTTCTGGTGGCTGTGGTGCCCTCTTGTGGCCTCTGTGGGCACTGCATGCACATGGCGCGCTCCTACACAGACACACAATTGTCATCTGGAAGGGTTTGGGAGGCCCCACTCCTAGCTGAGGGGCTCTCGGCAGCTGAGGGCGGCTCTGGGAGGGAAAGTCACTTTTCTTTAGGAGTGTGGTTACTGGTAGGTTCCCCATCTCCCAGTGAATGACTCCAATACTCCTCAGCACACAAGTAGCACTGATTAGAATCACCAGGCGCTGTTATGGCGCACGCCTGTAATCCCAGCGCTTGGGAGGCAGAGGCAGGCGGATCGCTGTGAGTTCCAGGCCAGCCTGGTCTACAAAGAGAGTTCCAGTTGAGCAGGGGGCTACACAGAGAAACCCTGTCTCAAACAAACAAACAAGGAGCGACTTGAATTCCCAATCCTCCTGCCTCCACCTCCCAGGGGCTGGGATTACAGGCCCTGCTGGAGACAGAATCCAGGGTCTCCTCCTCACTCCCTGAACTAGTTTCCTTTTCCTGGGTATCGAACCCTGTGATAGTAATTTGGGTCTTAATAAAAGAGAAGTGAGCTTGAACCGAAAATAAAGCCATACTTATTAAGAATATAAAATATTAATCTTTAATAACATCTGTTAACTACAAAATTGTGATTCTTTTTTTTTTTCCCTGAGACAGGGTTTCTCTGTGTAGCCTTGGCTGTCCTGGACTCACTTTGTAGACCAGGCTGGCCTCGAACTCACAGTGATCCGCTTGCGTCTGCTTCCCAAGTGCTGGGATTAAAGGCGTGCGCCACCACACCCAGCTGAAATTGTGATTCTTAAGGCATCTAGGGCTAAGCTTCTGCACAGGAGGGCTGCGGTCCTGGCCGGGATCCGTCTCTCACTTCTTCCTCTTCTTTTCCCCAGCGGGTGCCTGGTTTTTCTTGCCCAAGATCTTCAGAAGAGCCTTGGGCATGTAGTAAGGCCGCTCCTGGGAACCGTCGTTTCTCTCCAGGTCTTCCACTGGGCAGCAAAGCAGATCGATCAGGGGCGGATCCTGATAAGCGGCTCCTCATTGCACCCCAGAAATCTGGGATGTGTAGGCCAAACAGCCTGGTTTCCTGTTCGCGCCACTTAAGGTAGCTTTATAGAATCTACCCAGCTGGCTGTATAACCCGTTTCCTCGTGGGAAGAGGAATAAAATAACCGCGTATTTCACAGGGTGACGATGGGGTAAGGAGTAACCGCATGGCGCCTGTAACCCTGGCATTAGGAGGCGGGGACGGGAGAGCGCAGAAGGCAAGGCCGGCCTGAGCGCCACACAGCAAAGCTCTGACTTGGGAATGCCTGCACTTGCCCAGGGCTGGGAGGCAAGCCCCGAAGAAGACTGTTTTTGAGTTGGATGGAGCCTGGTCCATATAGTGAGTAGGAGCCAGCCAGGAGTGCATAGAGAGGAGGCCCTACGTAAATAAATGGAACTTAACCAACCAACAGAACTCATAAAACAACAAGAAAACATTCATGACAATTGCTTGGTGTACGGCTGTGAGGGTAACACAGCGGTGGGACACTGACGCTGCTCGGCAGGCACAAGGCTCCGGCTTCTGGATCACCATCGTCACCAGGACAAATAAAACACCACCATAGGGCTGGAGAGATGGCTCAGAGGTTAAGAGCACTTGACTGCTCTTTCAGAGGTCCTCAGTTCAATTCCCAGCAACCACATGGTGGCTCACAGCCATCTATAATGTGATCTGATGCCCTCTTCTGGCCTGCAGGTGTACATGCAGGCAGAGCACTATATACATAATAATGAATAAATAAATCTTTAAAAAAAATAATTAAAAAAAAAACACCACCATAGTTGCAGCACGTGGGGGCTGAGGCAGGAGCGTCACGAGTTTGGGCTAGCCTTTGCTATAGTGTGAGCCTGTCTCACCTTCCTACATGCCCCCTCCCCCTAAAAAAAAAAGTAAATAAAAACACACACAAGCCCCTAACTATGGCTTTGCGGGGAGGGGGCGGGGGGATGCACTCACGGAAGCAGAGGAAGAGCGTGTCCACACACATGCCGAAAACGCTGAAGAAACCGCTGGCGATGACGTAGGCCCCCATGATGGAGGTCTGCAGGAAAGGAGACCGTTAGGGCCCTGTGCGCCTTAGGGGGTTTGGGCGGGGCCGAGCGAGGTGTCACTCACCATGATGGGCAGCCAATAGTAGTTGAGGTTGGGGTTCTCAAAGTCTTTCCCCAGCCCCTTGATGCGACCGGAGAAGAAGAAGAAGGACAGGACGCCTGTGGGGCAGTCCGGGGGGGGGGGTGTCAATGCTGTTCCTTTAAGGACCCCTCCTCGCTGCACCCCAGGGGGTACCTGACCTACCGACACCTCCGACCACCAGCAGCTTCCCAAAGAAGAGCAGCAGGTCTGTGACTTTATCCAGGACGACCACCCTGCATGGAAGTCAGGGAGGACAGGGGTGAGGGACCGAGGGACCGGGCAGGGCCGGGAGCGGTGTGAGACCGATCTATTCCCGTTTCAAGATAGTGTCTGCCCGGGACCGAGCAAGGGACTTTTCCCACGAGCCCGCCCGCTTTGGGTAGGGGACCTCCCGACTGGGGCGCGGCGGCTTGGCCCACCTGACGATGTTTCTCATGAGCAGCATGAAGGCGTTTTTGGCCGAGACGCAGAAATTCTTCCCATAGATGGCGATCTAGGAGGATCGGGAAAGGTCAGAGCCGCGGCCGGGCGAGCTTGCCCCCCGCGCCCCCGCGCGCGCGCGCATGCGGAGCGCCCGGGCCGAGCGGCACCTGAGCACCACGGTGCTTGAGGCAGTGCTCACCATGATGTACGCGTTGCGGTTGAGAAACTTAATAAACTTCTCCAGACACCAGAGGCAGCACTTGAAGCAGCAGAGGATGCAGCGGGCCAAGGGGTTTTGGGCTCCTGGGGACAAGAGAAGCCGGTGCTTGGCCGTTGGCTTCTGCCTGCTTGACCCTCTTCCCGGCTCCAGCGGCTGGGCGTGCCCCCCCCACTCCCCCACCCCCCCACCCCGCCTCCATCCCCTCACCTCTCAGCTTGTGGTCAATGTATTCCAGAACCACGCGGGCTATCTGCACCAGGGTTAAGATGAGGGCTCCAAACGCCAGTGAGCCGGTGTGGTAACTGCGGGGGGTGGGGTGGGGGACGGTTGAGTAAGTTGAGGCACACCGGCATCCCCCCCCCCACCCCTAGGACTGACATCTCCCTCGGGGCCGCCCACGGCTTACCGGAGCGTGCGGATGAAAGCGGAGCTAAGGGGGAAGGTCGGGATGTCTTGAGGCTTGTGAAAGGCCCAGTAGAAGGAAGCGAAGGCCCCAGCGAGGACGCACTGGCCCAGGGCCAGCACCCAGTTAACAGTCCAGAAGAGCCCCAGAACCCCGTAGATTTGCAGGTTGAAGAGAGAACGCTGGGCTAGGCCCGTGGACGAGTAGCCCTGGAAGACGCACATGAGCCCTGGGCACGAGAAGTTCTTGGATGAGACCTGGAGGTGACAAAGGAGGGACACAGATAGGGCAGGTTCACGACCAGGAGCTGCAGGCAGATCCTTGACTCCCTCCACCCCCCCTCACTCCCCCCCCCCACCCCTGCTGCTAGTGGCCTCCAGACTCAGGCCACCTCAGTCCTGCCATAGTGTGACTAACCAGCTTCCTGGTTTCCAGACTGGCACAAGAGCTATCCAGACCGCCCTGGGCAAGCCCAGTGCGTGGGTGTTTTCAACCTGCAGTGCCCCTTGCTGTCCCAGCAGCCCTGTCCTGAGAGGCCTACGCAACTGCAGCCCAGACACTGTGGGCGCTTAATGACATCAAAGTGATGGTGTGTTGGGTGTGTGCACGCGAGCGTGTGTGTGTGTGTGTGTGTGTGTGTGTGTGTGTGTGTGTGTGTACGTGTGAGATGCATGTGTATGATGTGTGTGCGCACACAGGAGTATATGTGTGGTGTTCACGTGAGGTGCATGTGTATGTGGTGTGTGTGTGTGTGTGCATGTGTGAGATGCATGTGTATGATGTGTGTGTGCGCACACAGGAGTATATGTGTGGTGTTCACGTGAGGTGCATGTGTATGTGGTGTGTGTGTGTGTGTATGTGGTGTGTGTGTGTGTGTATGTGTGTATGTGGTGTGTGTGTGTGTGTGTGTGTGTATGTGGTGTGTGTGTGTGTATGTGTGTATGTGGTGTGTGTGTGTGTGTGTGTATGTGGTGTGTGTGTGTGTGTGTGTGTGTGTGTGTGCACATGTTTTGCCAGGACTGTGCACCAGTCTATACACATCCTACAAATCCCACACACAAAGCTGACTTCCTCCTCCTCCTCCTCCTCCTCCTCCTCCTCCTCCTCTTCCTCCTCCTCCTCCTCCTCCTCCTCCTTTCCCGTCCCTCCTCCCAACCCTCCAACACACACACACCCTTTTGCCCTGTTCCTAGTGGGGAACCTGGGGACGTCAGAAACAAAACACAACTTTTTACGGCTGACCTAGTCCTCAGCCTCTACTTTTTTTAATTTTTTGCTTGTTTGTTTGGTTTTGTTTTTTGAGACAGGGTTTCTCTGTGTAGCCTTGGCTGTCCTGGACTCGCTTTGTGGACCAGGCTGGCCTCGAACTCACAGAGATCCACCTGCCTCTGCTTCTCAAGCGATGAGATTACAGGCGTGCGCCTCTGCCCCAGGCTCTTGGGCTCTGCTTTTTAAGTCATCAGTTGAGGGCTGAGGCAGTTGGTAGCCTGCCTGCCCAGCAGGCACAAAGCCACAACACAAAGCCCTGCATAGGGGCTGGAGAGACGGCTCAGCGGCTAAGAGCACTGGCTGCTCTTCCAGAGGTCCTGAGTTCAAGTCCCAGCACCCACATGGCGGCTCACAAGCATCTGTAATTCCAGTTCGAGGGGATCTGACACCTTCACACCGACATAGATACAGGCTCAACACCAATGCACATAAATAAATCACTAAAAATAATGCATGGTTGGGCACACCTGTAATCACAGCACGCTGGAGGTAGAGACAGGAGCATCAGAAGTTCAAGGTTAAGCCCTGCCACATTGCAAGTTCTAGGCCAGCCTGGACTACATGAGACCCTGTGTGTAAACAAACAGACAAACTAACAAATGCTGTTTGAGATCCACCTTAGCATACGAACACATGAAGCGGCTTGATAGTCAGAATTTGTTTTCAAACTATTGAGCTATGTGGTATTTTACCCCTGTAAATCCCAACACTTAAGAAGGCTGGAGCAGGGGATCACCATGTATTTGGGCCAGCATGGGCTCCAGAGAGTTTTAGGACAGCCAAGAGAGAAAGAAAGAAAGCCAGGCATGGTGGCGCATGCCACCCAGCACTTGGGAGGCAGAGGCAGACAGATGGCTGTGAGTTTGAGGCCAGCCTGGTCTACATAGTGAGTCCAGGATAGACCCTGTCTCGAAACAAACAAAAAAAAAGAAAGAAAGAAAGAAAAGAAAGAGGAAGAGAGAAAGGGGGTACTACAATTGAGATGTAATGTGAATACATTATATATACATATATATGTATATACACATACATACATACATACATACAGAGAGAGAGAGAGAGAGAGAGAGAGAGCGCTATGTCAGGCCTCAGTGGTTGAGGGCACTGGCTGCTCTTGAGAATTGGGGATCCATCCCCAGGACCCAAATGGTTACACCATCTGTGACTCCAGTTCCGGGGGATCCGATGCCCTCTTGGCGTCTTTGGACAGTGTGTACAATGTGGATCATAGAAGACTTTTTTAACTACCCGAAAGCTGGATGTAGCCGAGTGATGGGACTCACTAGGACTCATGGGAACTCCAGAACAAAAGTCACAGGTGACAGCAGGGAGGTAAAACCAGGTGTGGTTAGGAAACGCAGCTCGCGCCTGAGGTCCCGGCAAGAGGAAGAGGAGAGAAAGGAGAAGCGGAGGTCTTACAGGAAGCCGAGGGCTGCAGGGTGTGGCAGGGACTCACCACCTTTCGTTGCTTCTGCATGTGTTTGGAAATGAGCAGTTAACAGCTAAACAAATCCAGAAAACAGAGCTGGGCATGGTGGTGCACGCACGGTGATCTGTGTGAGCTTGAGGCCAGCCTGGACTACCGAGTGAGTTCCAGGCCGGTTAGGAAAAAAGGAAAAAAGAAAGGAAGGAAAAGAGAAAAAGAAAGAGAGGAAGCAAAAAGCCCCTTTCTCTCAGGAGAGCATTGTAGGTTTGTGTAAGCCTAGAAGATGAGGGAGTTACCAAAGAATAAAACATGCTTGTGGCTTGTTTTGTTTTTCTTTAGTTTTTCGTTTTTGTTTTTGTTTTTGTTTTTTTTTTTGAGACAGGGTTTCTCTGTGTAGCCTTGGCTGGGATTACAGGCGTGCGCCTCCACAACGCGCCAGCACTTGTGGCTTTACTGTGGCCTCACATAGCTCAGGCTGGCTTCGCGGCTTCAGACTGGCTGTGTAACAGCCGAGCCGTGGAGCTGAACTCCCCACCCTCCGCCTCTCACGGGCCTCCCTCCTGTGGACTTCCCAGTGCCACTGTCTGGGGCTCTGTTCCCAGGACTTGAAACAGGAAATAAAACAGTCCAGGAAGTTGGGGTGTCTAAGGTGGGCAGACGCTGTAGCCAGCACTGCATGTACCCGAAGCCCGAAAAACTCCTGAGCCTCCCACAGACATGGGGATTGGGACCTTGGAGGCAGAGAAAGCTCCCGCTCTGTTCAGCCTCCTCTTCAGGTTACCTGTCTCCACCTCAGTTTCCACAAAAAGGGTGACTCAACTACAGACCTCGGGGAGGCTCCATCCATGTGACAGCCCCAGCCCCCTCAGGCATTTCTGAGGACCCCCATGATCCCCTCAGCACCACCATACTCTCTCTCACCGTGGGGTCGCAGGACACGTTGACGGGTGCAGTCTCGCAGCCCGGTGCACTGGTGTTCGACACCTGATAGATGTACTGCGGTTGCCCGGATGTGGCCAGGTACCCAGAGATGAGTCAAGAAAAGCACAGTGACAGTGTTAACCACAGGACGCTCCTAAGTAGCTGTCCCTGGGACCGACACAGGTTCGACCCTTGCTCGCCTTGATAGCTCAGTTCCCTCACATCCCCACACGGGACCTGCTCCCTCCTCCCCATCCCGAGGTGGGGGCTCCCCAACCCCAAGCTCCAGTGGAGGGGTTACATAGAGGATACAGAGCAGTCACAGCCCAGTAACCGATGCAAATGACCAAGAGGACGAAGGTGACCAGCGGGTAGAACATAGTGGACATCATCTGCCCCACGGCCCTGGAGGAAGACAAGATTACCCACCGCAGCCTCTCCCAGGCCCGACCCTGGCTGGACCCCTCCTCTGGCCGGAAAGGGAAGTACAGCTTCCAATCCCGCATCCCTGGCACCTGGTCCTGCACTGTGTTGTCAGCTCTTAGTCAACACTACCACCTTCAGCTCACAAATGCTCTTGTAAGGTGTAGACTGCTTGCTACGACCATCTTACAAACAGGGAGGCTGGGAATGGTGGCACACACTTTCTTTTTTGCTTGTTTGTTTTGTTTTGTTTTTCAAGACAAGGTTTCTCTGTGTAGCCTTGCCTGTCCTGGACTTGCTTTGTAGACCAGGCTGGCCTCGAACTCACAGCGATCCGCCTGCCTCTGCCTCCCGGGTGCTGGGATTAAAGGCGTGCGCCACCACACCTGGCGGTGGCACACACTTTCAATCCCAGCACCGGGAGGTTGATTTAGCAGGGTTTGCCTCAAGTTTGAGGCCAGTCTGGGATAAATTGCAAGGCACAGGCTCAAAAGAGTGGCAGGGGTAGGGGACATCACAGAAGGATTGGGGGTGTGGCCTAGAGGACTTGCCTACAGGACACCCAGCATTGTGTAAAGGAGACCTCCGTCCCCCCCACTCCCCCCTCCCGTGGTATGTCTAGCATCTCCGAGGCAGACGAAGAACGGTGCGGTCAGGGCCATCTTCAACTATATAGTGCATTTGAGGTCAGCCTGGGCTGCGAGAGACTCTGTGCCGTCGCTATCTTGTGGGGCAGGGAGATCAGGGGTTCAAGGTCAGCCTCAGTCACTTAGCTGCCTTGACATTGCCTGGGCTACGTGAGCTCCTGTCTCAAAAACAAAAACCAACCAAAAAAAAAAAAACCCAAAACAAACAAACAAACAAAAAAACCCTAGGGGCTACAGAGCCGGCTCCGCAGCTACGAGCACGGGCTCCTCTGCCAGAGGACTTGGGCTCAGTTCCCAGCACCCACATGGCGGCTCACAACTGTCTGTTAATTCTAGCTCCCGAGGTTTCTGGCTGTCTTCTGGCCTCCAGTGGCACCAGACATGTGATGCACAGACATGTATGCTGGCAAAACACGCATATACAAAACAAACCAGACAGGGAAACTGAGCCGTAGGAGGCTGAAACTCAGACAGGCAGCGGTGACGCACGCCTTTCATCTCAGCCCTAGGGAGGCAGAGGCAGGCGGATCTCTGTGAGTTCGAGGTCAGCCTGGTCTACAGAGCTGAATTCTACAGCGTTCCCAACCTGTCTCAAAAAAAAAAAAAAAAAAAAGCTGAAATGTAGCAGTGTTGCCCACTAGACAATTCCACCTTTCTCCTCGGGGGTTCCTATGCCCTCATCCAGGCCAGCACCCCTGCGCAAGGCCCCTTCTCCCTCACAGGGACCCTGACCTGCTGGCTTCCTTCAGCAGGGCGATGGCGATTCGGATTCGCTGGCGCAGGAAGATCAGCATGAGGAGCAGGATGCCCTCGAGGACCGCCAGAACAATCACTGTGTGGGGGCGGCAGGGGGTGGCCCCCGTCAGGGCTAGGGATGGAGGGGGCGGGCGGGCAGGGGAGCGCGGGGGGGGCGGGCGAGGGGAGCGCAGGGGGCGGGGCGGCGGGACCGGGAACTCACGAGCTGCCAGCCAGGTCTCCTGCACGTTCCGGTAGGCGCTGAGGTTGGTGGTGAAGCCCAGCTGGGAGATGGAGGCGCCCCCGTCCCGCAGCTCCCGGTACTGCTGGTAGCAGTGATAGATGCCGTAGGCCAGCACGGCCAGCACGCCCACGATCAGCAGCAGCACCAGGGGTGCGGCCACGAAGCGCAGGAGCAGGATGAACAGCAGGCTTAGCACGAGAGCTACGGCCAGGGCCCTGCGGGTAAGGAGCGTGCAAGTGCGTGAGGGCCGCCCGCCCACCATTCCTCTCTCTGTACCCTCAAGTGTTCATAGATTCAGTTCATCTTCAGATACAAGTCCAGACCGGCTGGGGCGGGGGGGGGGCGGGGGGGGGGTGGGGGTCCAGTCTGAGACAGCTCCCTCTCTGTTCGCACCCACTCCCAGCCTCACTTGTAGATTTGGGGAAAAGAGGACCAGGGAAGCCAGAGGAGGCTGGAACCTGGCTATGAACTCACACGAGGATCCAATGCCAGGACTGAGCAAAATCTTCAAAGATCTTCACAGAGATGTCCCGGGCATTGATTCTGTCAAGGAGGCCACTGTTGGGGAGGGAGGGATGAAGTCAAGTGGGACTGAGAGGGTGAAGAGGGACAGCACAGGCAGGGGTGGGGGTGGGGCGATGGAGGGGAGGGCCGTCTACCTGATCCCTTCAGAGACAGTGTTGTTACTGATCCATGAATACTCTTCGGGTAAAGTGAAGTTAATGTTGGCAGACGGGAAACAACGTCCCAGGACTGGAAGAGAGAGAGAGAGAGAGAGAGAGAGAGAGAGCAGGGAGCTGCTGGCCGGGGACTCTGCCTGGCGGGAGTGCTGCAGCTGGTCAGATGTCCTCACACCCCATAACCTGAATTCCTGCAACACTTCAGCCCTGACCTTGCTTGGGTCAGCACAGCCACGGGAGGGCAGCCATGGCCTCTTCTCTTCCACAGCTCCCATCCTCAGCCCCTCAGCTGAATGGGCTTTTATCTCCACAGGCTCTGTGGTGTCGCTGGACCAGGCTTCTGGGCCTCTGCTCCGGAGGAGGCTCTAGGTAGCCTCCTTCAGCGACCTCCCCCCCCCCCCACTCTCGGCTTAGCCTCTACCCCATCTCTATCTCCGCATCTCTAGCCTCCGGGCCTGTTCCTTGACTTTGGAACCGCATGCAGCTGAGCAGTCTTGTTTTTATCACTTAGATCCCAATGTTGAGGAAACAAGGCACAGAAAGGTTGAGTAACTCGCTGGCCTGAGATCTGTCTGCTGGAAAGTGCTCGAGTCTAAATCCAGACCTGTCTGCTCTGGAGCAGCCCTTGGGTGCCCCTCCTTGCTGTCTTTTCTCAGGCTATAAATCGGAAAGTATTTTCTACTAAAAGTAAAAAAAATGTATAAAGGCAGGTGGACGTGGTGGTGCCTGTCTGCCTGTCCTCTCAGCACGTGCCAGGCTGAGGCTTCAGGAAGATCACTAGTCTGGAGCCAGCTGGGCTACAGAATATGATTCTATCTTTTGTTTTGTTTGTTTTTCGTCTTTTGTTTTGTTTTTCGAGACAAGAGTTTCTCCATGTAGCCTTGGCTATCATGGACTCGCTTTGTAGACCAGGCTGGCCTCGAACTCACAGCGATGCGCCTGCCTCTGCCTCCCGAGTGCTGGGATTAAAGGCGTGCGCCACCACGCCCGGCTTCTTGTCTGTCTTTGCACAGCTAAGGATGGCCCCCAGAGTGTTGCACAAGCTAGGAGAGTGTTCTGCATACCACACACCTTCTTTACGAACACTGTTACACCTGTTTATTGTGTGTGAGCGTGTGAGGGCTGTGCAACGCCTCGAGGCACTGGCCTTAGGTGTGCATTCTCTCCTCTTCCATGTGCGTCCTGGGGATTGAACTCCCGCGGTTGTCGGCCTTGGGGGCAAGCACCTTTACCTGTCAAGCCATCTTGTTGGCCCTGTTTTATTGTCACTTCGACATAGGACCTTGCAGTGTGTCCCAGGCTGGCCTTCAACGTCTATCCTCCTGCCTCAGCTTCCCTATTAGCTGGGATTTCTGGAACCCACCATCTGGCCGGCCCAGTGCTCAGTCACCATGCAGTAAACACCTCTGCTCTCCACCTAGCACGTCCCTTGAGCAGCGAGCGGTTTCTATTGTTCAGCGTCTGTCCCCGAGGCCTGCTCCCTTCATTCGAGAAGTGAGACTACGGCATGAGCTGACGCCTGAGGCGTCGTGTGCCCGGTCCTCACCTGGAGCAGAAGGAAGGAGGAGCCTGGGGCAGAGCTCCTGCTGCAGGACTTCCACCACTTTCTGGGGATGGACAGACGGACAGATGTACAGAGTAGAACAGAAGGAAAAAGCTGTGGCTCCCAGTACAAGAACTACCACCTCCATCAACCCACCACCACCACCACCTCCATCACTTCCACTATATCATCAGCCCACCATCACCCCCACCCTCACCTCCACTATCGCTCCCCCCACACCACCACCACCATCATGACCTCCACCATTATCACCACCATCACCCCCACCACCCCCTCCACCATCACCCCCACCATCACCCCCACCATCACCCCCACCATCACCCCCTCCACCCCCACCATCACCACCCCCACCATCACCCCCTCCACCCCCACCATCACCCCCATCACCACCACCATCACCCCCACCATCACCCCCTCCACCCCCACCATCACCCCCACCATCACCCCCTCCACCCCCACCATCACCCCCACCATCACCACCATCACCCCAACCATCACCCCCACCATCACCACCACCATCACCCCCACCATCACCACCATCACCCCCACCATCACCCCCTCCACCCCCACCATCACCACCATCACCCCCACCATCACCCCCTCCACCCCCACCATCACCACCATCACCACCATGGCTACTACTATCATGTCTACCACAACTTCTACCACATCAAGCCTCACACCAGCCCCTCCTTCCTTGGAGTCCAACTTCCCCTACCACATCTACCACCATGGGCTGTCTGCAGACAGAGTGACGGCTCGGGGCCCAGCAGTTACCATATCTGGGGATGCCTCTGGCAGACAAAAGTTCCTCTTTTCTTCATAGACTTCACGGACTGTCTTTGAGAACTGGAACTCCCTCACAAACCATGGCGCCCCTGGGCAGGAGGAGACGCACACCTGCGGGCAGAGCACACGCTAAGGGGCTGTACCTAGGGCCTTGGGGACAGGTGGGGCTCCCAAAGGTCCTGGCTTCTGACCTGGGGCGTGGGGCACTGTAGGCCATTCTGGGCGATGGAGATGACGTTGGTGGCCACGACGCAGCTGAAGATGTCGAAGTAGAGGACATACGGTTTATCCCTGGAGGGAGAGGGGATGTGCGTGCATGAGGCCACGGCAGGGGCAGGGCACCGTCCTCTGAACACACGGACAGCCCTGCGGCCCGAGCTAATCACATCCAGCTCCTGACCCAGCTTCCCAGGGACGGTGAGGAAGACCCAGGCGGCCACCTGGGAACTCGTGGTACTCAGCCAGTGTGTGGCTTCTGGACCACAGGCTGTTCTCCAGGTAGCACTGTGACCTTGAACAAGTCCTCACATCTGTCCGTCTTCTGCCAAATGACCTCAGGAGGCTTAGCAGTTTGGGTGTGAAACACCCTGCCTTCCCGGAGCATTGCAACAGCTCAGGGAGTGTTTAGCAGCTTATTGTCTACAGGGCATTTCCTGCGGGCCACCCGGAGGGACTCAGCTGCTTCAGAGAGCTTGGGTGGGCGCCTCAAGGTCACACAGCCCACACTGGTCCCAGCTGGGGACTCAGACTCTGAGCTTATGCGTCTAACATGGCTTACAGTGTGCCCTGGAGGGCTTGGGTTCACGGGGAAGGGAGGGGCAGATGCTGGGGCTGCAGACCCACAGACGCCAGGCTCCGGGTCTGCCTTGGGGTTGTCTCCTGCCACCCCCCCCCCCCCCGTCCTGCTGCCTTCCCTCCTCACACTCACCCGTTCTCCCCCATGCCGCAGTATGCCCCCGTGGAGTTTCTGGGGTAGAGCACTTGCCGAGGGTCTCCATACACCCAGGCTGGACACGGACACACAACAGGATCTCAGGAAAGCAGAGACTTGGGGGCAGGCGGCTATGGGGTAACCCCTCCCTGGGCTGCTTGCCCCCACCCTCAGCCCCAGCGCTGGGTAAACTTACCCACAAGCCCCACCACGATGTAGCCCAAAATGAAGAGCAGGAAGAGGACACAGCAGATGATGTCAGTGCAGCCCCTGGGGAGAGGTGGGCAGAGCTTGGGGGTGCCAGTATGGGGCACGGTCTGGGGGCCGTGGGTTAGAGGGCTGGAGAACGCTAGAAAGACTGGCACTCTTTTTTTGTTTTTTTGTTTTTGCTTATCCAGACAGGGTTTCTCTGTGTAGCCCTGGCTGTCCTGGAACTTGCTCCGTAGACCAGGCTGGCCTCGAACTCACAGAGATCCGCCTGCCTCTGCCTCCCGAGTGCTGGGATTAAAGGCGTGCGCCACCACTGCCTGGCAAGTTTGGCATTTTAAATTTTATTTTAAGAAAATTTTTCTTAGTGGCTGGAGAGATGGCTCAGAGGTTAAGAGCACTGGCTGTTCTTCCAGAGGTCCTGAGTTCAATTCCCAGCAACCACATGGTGGCTCACAACCATCTATAATGAGATCTGATGCTTTCTTCTGGCCTATAGATAGAATATGGTATAAATAGTAAATAAATCTTTAAAAAAAAAAGAGATTCTTAAAAAAAGAAAACTTTTCTTAGGATGGGGATTCTTCTGATGAAATATAGCACAGAAGCCAGGCGTGGTGGCGCACGCTTTTAGTCCCAGCACTCGGGAGGCAGAGGCAGGTGGATCACTGTGAGTTCGAGGCCAGCCTGGTCTACAAAGTGAGTCCAGGACAGCCAAGGCTACACAGAGAGACCCTGTCTCGAAAAACCAAAAAAAAAAAAAAAAGAAAAAGAAAAGAAAAGAAAAAAAAAGAAAGAAATATAGCACAGATAATCACACACACTCACACTTACACACTCACAGACTCACACACACACCACACTTTTTTTGTTTGTTTGTTTGTGTAGCCTTGGCTGTCCTGCACTCACTTTGTAGACCAGGCTGGCCTCGAACTCATAGCGATCCACCTGCCTCTGCCTCCTGAGTGCTATGATTAAAAGCCTGCGCCACCATGCCCGGCTTACACAACACACTCTTACACACACATACGTGTACAGGCACTCAGCAAGCAAGAGAGACAGAGAGCGCTCACAAATGTTTCCTGGGTGAATTTTCCTCAAATGTATACATACCCGAGTGGTTAGCCCCACGTCAAAAAAAAAACCAGAGTGATCCCGGCACCCTGATGCCTTGGTGGACCCGGCTCCTGCAGCCCAGGCAAACCAAATCCTCCCCACACCGCTGGGGACGTTGCCCACAACTCACCTGTTTTTGATGGGGCCTCGAAAGGAGGGGTCATATTTGGCTGATTTCCCTGAGGGTGGGGAGCAGAGAACAAGGGCTTGAGGTCCCTCCCCACGCCCCGTCCCCCTCAGACATCCCCTGGTGCCCGCAGCCTGTCTAGCTGATGAGCAGGAGGACACTGGGGAGCTGGCTAGAGCAGCCAGACGGTTGCCTGCTCTGGCTTCTCCCGAGAGACAGGTGAAAGGTAGGGCCTTTACCTTTGGCAGAGTTGGATCTATGGCATTCTACACATGAGGCAAGCACTCTGCCACTAAACTGTTACCACAGCCAATTATTTTATTTATTTACGTATTTTTTGCTTTTTTTTTTTTCCTTCCCAGAAGGGGTTTCTTTGTGCCATTTTGGCTTCCTGGAATTCAATCTGTAGACTAGGCTGGCCTTGAACTCACAGAGAACCACCTGCCTCCGTCTCCTGAGTGCTGGGATTAAAGGCATGCGCCACCACCTCCAGGCCACAGCCATTTTTATTTTTACTTCTTATTTCAGGTTCTTGCTGAGTTCCCCAAGCTGGCCTTGAACTTGCTAGCCTCCAGTTTCAGCCTCCTGATTAGGTTTAATAATAGGCTTCTGGACTCACTCGCTCCGACTCACACCTCACGGCCGGCTGAGTAGAGCCTGGTCCTGGTCCCTGCCTCTTCCTCCGTCAGTCTCTGGGACTCCTCTCTGTCCTATACCTTATTCCAAGTCCTCCGTGGACCCTGCAGTTTCTAAGCCCCTCAGGGGAAGCTCCGGTCCTATCCCTGCAGGGCACCAGGAGGAAGCAGGGACTTTGTGGACCCTCCACTCAGGCTACCACACAGCTCTGAGTCGCCAGCCAGGTTGACACCTGAGCCGGCTGCTGGGGTTGTGTCAACGTCCAGTTCCTGGTCCTCCCTTGAGTACACAGGGGAGGGGTAGGGCGAGGCTGCCAGGGCCCTGGTGGACACTGAAGGAGGGCTGAGGGCTGAGGGCTGGGCTAGCCTGGGGCAGGTATCATCTTTCTTGGGTATTTTGGACTCTGTCCCACCCAGGCTCATGGACGCAGGGTCAATGATTGACCCAAAGCTGCTCCAGGAAGTTTTCTGTAGCGCGCTCTGGCCCTTAAGAGGTCTCCTCGGACACAGCCCCACCTAGAGGAGGCCCAGGCCTCCCTGTTCCCAGTCCACGCTCAGCCCTTGCCTCTTTTGGGAAAGATTTCCAGCCTTTTTACTTCAGCAATTCGGGAGACAGGGCCCTGCTCCCTCGCCCTCCACAGAGCCCCGCTCCTTTCCTTCAAGCAGCCAGAGAGGCCCCTGCTCCTTTCCAACAGAAACCTTAAGGCAGGTGTCAGCCAGCTCTCCGCCACAGTCCTTAGACCTGGCTCCTCACAGGGCCACTAGAACTAGCAGGCAGACCCCAGCAGCTCAGGGCACCACATCCTACTTCTCACAAGGACCCCCCTTAGCCCACAGTGCTAGCCCCCCAACTCCTCACAGGGACTCTAGCAGGCATGCCCCAGCAGCTCCCACCTCACAGGACTCCTAGCAGGCTGGCCTCAGATGTTTGGGGTCCCAGCCCCCTACTCCTCACAAGGATTTCATTAGTTCAGAGGCCCAGCTCCCCAACTCTTCACACAGACCCCAGCAGACCCCAGGGGTTGGGCTGGTGGACCCCCAGCACCTCTGCTCCTCAAGAGATCCAAAGTGTCACGAACTTTCCCAACTCACAGGGGCCCCCAGCCTCAACCCCAGGAGGCCCCGCAGCACAGGACACTGCAGCCCTGTTCCGAGCTGGAAGCTTCAGGACCCCAACCTGCCTCCTAACCAGGCAGGCTTTGTTTGCCAGGGCTGTGCCCTCAGGGACCCACATCCCAGGCCTGACCAGCCCTCCCGCCACACACACAGAGGCCACTTCTGCACACCCGGATCCCTCGTTGGCACGCTAGACCTTTGAGGTGGCCCAGGCCATCCTCCTGTGACCGGATTCTGTCTTTTCATTGACTCCTGTTTTCCCGGAGCCTCTCCTCAGCCACCACGGCCTGCAGAGCGCAGCCTCCTCTGCAGAGCGCCGGCCTCGAAGCCCAGCCTTACCGTAAACCTCATCCTCCGCCTGCTTTCCCCCCATGGCTCAGTCTCCGGAGTGATTGGAGCCAGGGAGACCGAGCCGCTCACCTGCCGCCCGCCCCGCCCTCCCACACGTCATAGCCCCGCCCCCGCCTCTGGTCCCCGCATAGTTCCTGCTTCAGATCTCCACTCTGACCAACCACTGCACCCGGGACACTACTGGCCTTCAGGAGCCGCTTGCGGGGAATGCCGTGGGGCGCAGCAGGAAGAAGCCGATGTACTTTGGTAAAATAATCCTGCATAATTTTTCTAAGTACCTCAGCTGTGGCACACCCAACCCTCAAGGTTATGATTTGCCTTCAATTTGAACCCGTGGCCAGTGGTCCCTCTCAGCCGCTCTCCCACCAGGTGGCAGCACACAACTGGCTTTCTGCCCCACCTTACAGTCCCCAACGTCCTGAAACAATCACCAGTCAGTTTTATTACCAAACCCAATGTTTATTGTGAACACAGAAAAATCAGTCGGCTGAGGCCCAACTTCAATCAGCAAACTGAGGCTGCCCCCCCCACCCCCGAGTGGTGTGGCCAGCCCTGGTCACACTCCCAGTGAGAAACCAGCTCTGGGAGAGGGGCTGTGGACCCTCCAGGGCCTACTGGGGCCTCCGCTGGAGGAATGTGTGGGACGCATGAAGGGCAGTGCCCTGCCGGATCTGAGTCCTCATGTGTTGATGGGCGGCAGGGAGCTGAGCTCAGGCAGCATCTCAGGGTGGGGGTCCAGGCGGGCCAGGCGGCTCTGCTCCAGGGCGATGGCCTCGGCCGAGTGCTTGCACTTTTCGGAGCCACACTGGCAGGTGAAATACTTGCTTTTGATATCCCAGAATCGGTCACCATAGTCAAACCTGGCAGAGGAACGCAGACTCAGGACCCACTGCAGGAGCCCTGGAGCTCTCTACCCAGAGGGACTCCAAGTCCTTGTGGGCTCTGCTGACACACACTAGCCCAGAGCCAGAACCAACCCCGCCTCCCCCCACCGGGCTGTGTGGGAGGGGGGACACAGCCCAGGGCCATGCACTTTTCAAGTACTTAGCCACTGAGCTGACCACCGGCATCACGTCTTGCCCCACCCCCACGCCCCCTTTGGGTTTGTTTTTGAGATAGGGCCTCCATAAGTCTGGCTGTCCTGAAACTCTCTACATAGACCAGGCTGGCCTTGAACTCACAAGATCCCCCTACTCCTGCGTCCTGGGTGCTGGAAAACCATGAGCTACCGTGTCTGGCCCCTCTAAAAATTTGAGACCAGGGTCTTGCTCGGTTTGCCCAGGCTGCCCTTGAATTGTTGGTTACTTCTGCCCCAATCTCTCAAGCACTGGCACAGCTGGCGTGCGACACCAGGACAGCCTGGACTTCTGTTGTAGGGTTTTGAGTCAGGGTCTCACTCTGCAGCTCAGACTGTGAGCCTCCTGAGTGTTCCATGAACACACGCCACCGCACCTGCCCTCCATGGGACACGTGGGCGGACACCTAAGGACACTGAAGGCTGGCCAGCTCCCTCAGGCCCCAGGACTGCGGGGGGCACCTCACCCCAGCTCCTCCCCAGTCCGGATGTCCCTGGAACTGAAGAATGCGATCCGGGGAAAGCGCAGGTCTTGGTGCAACATGAAGACGCGGACGGGGATGATGTTGGGGTCGCACAGGTGGTTGATGAAACGGCTGATGTTGCCGTAATAACGGGCGTCGATGCAGTAAACCTCTCCGTCCTGGGGAGGACAGCGCACTTAGCACCAGCCCCTACTCACGTGCCTGTGGGTTTTCCTGCAGGGACGCGCAGTGGCCCCCACCCAGGTCCCCACGCCCTGACAGCCCAGGTGGCACTCTGGAGGCTGCGGGTGCGGCCTGCCCACCTTGTTGTCTAAATCGAAGAGGTAAGAGTCATCTTCTCTCACGTCGGCCTCGGCGTCAGAGATCAGCTCTCCAACATACCTATTGGACAGAGACCTCGGTTCTGAGTGTGCAGAGCTCCCAGCTCACCTCCCACGTTCTCAGCCGCCCACCACTGCAAGCCACCAGGTCACAGCCGAGCCTGTGTGGGTCAGGCAGAGCCCAGGGAGCTACTAGGGGTCCCCTGTGCAGCTGCACAGCAGGTGGGAAGGCAGGTTCTGTCTTGGGGCGGGGCAGGGGAGAGCCTGTAACACCTGCCATGGCATGATGAGGGAGGGTGTGAGTCTCCAGCTGGCTGTGCTCTGGGGTTAGCATACACGGTGGCTGGCTGTGCTCTGGGGTTAGCATACACGGTGGCTGGCTGTGCTCTGGGGTTAGCATACACGGTGGCTGGCTGTGCTCTGGGGTTAGCATACATGGTGGCTGGCTGTGCTCTGGGGTTAGCATACATGGTGGCTGGCTGTGCTCTGGGGTTAGCATACATGGTGGCTGGCTGTGCTCTGGGGTTAGCATACATGGTGGCTGGCTGTGCTCTGGGGTTAGCATACATGGTGGCTGGCTGTGCTCTGGGGTTAGCATACATGGTGGCTGGCTGGGAGAAAGCCGCCAGGCTTAGACTAGGGGAGGACTGGGCGCCAGAAACTACCCCATAGGTGATGGGCTGCGAACATGCACTGAGGATGCCCATGTGGACAGCGGAGGGAAGAGGAACTGTACAAGACAAGGACAGAGGTGGGGTGAGGGAAGGAAAAGGACCACTGAGACCCGGGGCAGGAGGCAGGCGACAGCAGTGCCCACGCAGGAGAGCGAGGGCAGTGCGCAACCTGTCTGCTGAGAGAACACGTGAGGCAAGGGAAGTGGGTGGTCCTCGGAGCAGGCCAAGCGGCACGACCACAGGGGAGGAAGTGGAGAGGGAGCAGCTATTCTTCACTGTGCGGGTAATAAAATAAGGCGGGAAGAGGTTATGTAATGTGGCCAGAGACGGACAACAGAGCATGGCAAACATCATGCGCCTGCGGCTAGCACGCTACCTCGAGGCAGGAAAGGGAAATACATGTGGTGCGTGGAGAGACACAGTGGTGACAGGGAGCAGATGCAGGCTCTGTCCTGTTGAGCAGGTGTGTGTGTGTGTGTGTGTGTGTGTGTGTGTGTGTGTGTGTGTGTGTGTGTGTGTGTGTGTGTGTGTGTGTGTGTGCGCGCGCGCGCGCACGCACAGTGCTGGGAGTCAGCAGAGCCCTCAAGCCCTGAGGCCCCCAGAGTGAACTTACTCGCAGATAAATGTGCCCTGGGGGATGGTCTGCAGGGCACGGACCCCCCAGCCCATCTTGGCTGTACGGTAGAGCTGTAGCCGCACCCTAGGGGTGGAGAGGGAGTCAGACTGAGGACGGGACCTGGGAGGGTGGGGGTGGGGTGCCGGGGCGGGCGGGGCGGGGTGCTGGGGTGGGGCGGGGCGGGTGCCTCACTTGATGCCACTCTGCACCACGCGGTTCTTGCAGCTCCTCCAGCAGGAGCACGCCTGGTTACACTCAAAGATCAGGGGGGGTTCGATCTTGTTAAACTCCTGGAGCAGCCGCCCGTCCTGGGGTGTGGAGGGAGGGGACAGTGGTTTCTCTGTAGGGCCCATTTCAACTGCCCAGGACCCACAGGACACTCCACTCTGACCCCAGCCCAGAGCCAAGGAGGAAGGGTGCAGAGTCTGCAGGCTGAGGTGGGAGACCAGGAAGTGAGCAGGCCGTCAGCAGAGAGCATTTGCATGTACCTGGGCAGAGGCCCTGGACTTCCTGCCACACCCTGTGTCTCTTCCCTAACAGAGTAGGTTCCTGGCTCCGTTGCCGGACAGACAGACAGACTTGGCCTGGTGAGGGATACATACCTTGTCATACCAGCAGCGGATGCTGAGCTGACCACACAGGCAATTGGAGCTGGAGCAGTCGTCCACGCACGTGCAGTGCTGGGTGGGGCAGGGTCCGTGTTAGTGGCATGGGTCCACGCCCCCCAGTGCGGAGGCATCCCATCCCCCACGCCCTCAGCCAGGCACCTGCAGATGGGTGATGTTCCTGTCGATGTTCATGGTGGACGTCTCGCAGTTCTCAGAGATGTACTTGTAGTCCTCGGGGCATGGCTCCCCATCCACACCGTTGACGCAAGGGATGGGCACGTTCTCGTAGCCGCGAGCTACGTCCCTGCAGAAGGGGCAGAGAAGGCTCAGGTAGGGGCCAGAGCACTTCTGAGGGGAAGTGCTAGTCTGAGTTTGTGAGGATGAAGGGGGCCAGACCCAACAGGTACTGGCTAGAGTGAGCCCTGGCACCTCTAATCCCAGCCCGCAGGAGGCAGAGGCAGGCGGATCTCTGAGTACAAGGTCAGCCAAGACTACAGCGAGACTTAGAGAGACAGAGACAGACACACCAAGGAAAACAATCTCATATTAATAAGGAATAACTCGAATAATTATGTCCCCAATATTGCATGAGTTCTTGTTTTCTGTTGCTGAGACTAAGGCTTGAGCCCAACAGCGCTATGCATGTGAGGCAAATAAATGCTCCACCACTGAGCTGTTTCCAGCCCCAAACTAAAGTTTCCTCCTGAGACAGCATCCTATAGCCCAGGCTGGCCTCAAATTACAATGTAGCTGAGAGTGACCAGCATTCCTAAAACCCCCACAGGCCTAGGCCACTGTAGCTGGTCTTTGCTACTTAGTGGGTTCCTCTTTTCCCACCCTTTATCCCCCCGCCCCCCCCTCCCGGTTTCACCTTATCACTAGATAGGAGAGACAAATGAGGGTCGGAGGAGGAGAGAGATCCTTGAATCTAATTTCTTTCTTCTTTGAGCCGCAACCAACACCCTTGAATGACCAACCCCCACCCCCACCTCTTGGGACCCTAGCATTCATGTATCCCCGGAAAAGCTCCCAAAATTCCAAACGTCACACAATCACAGAAACTGTCTGCAGCTGGCAAAACCACGCTTCTGCTACAGCCCGAGGCAAATCACAGTCAGCTGCTGCAGACAGTCCAGAGCAGCCCCATGTCCCCACACGTGGTAATTTCTGTGTTTTTAAAGAAACCAAAATTAGGGGCTGGAGAGATGGCTCAGAGGTTAAGAGCACTGTCTGTTCGTTCAAAGGTCCTAAAATCAATTGCCAGCAACCACATGGTGGCTCACAGCCATCTATAATGGGATCTGGTGCCCTCTTCTGGTGTACATGCAGGCAGAGTACTGTATAATAAAAAATAAATCTCCCCCCCACCCCCCCCAAGACAGGGTCTCTCTGTGTAGCCTTGACTGTCCTGGACTACTTTGTAGACCAGGCTGGCCTGGAACTCACAGCGATTCGCCTGCCTCTGCCTCCCGAGTGCTGGGATTAAAGGCGTGCGCCACCACGCCCGGCTAAAAAATAAATCTTAAAAACACACACACACACACACAAAATCCACAAAATTCCAGAATTGTCACTACATGCCACTACGGTGGCCTTTTAATTTTTATTTATTTTTTTAAAGATTTATTATTTTGTATAGAGTGCTCTTCCTGCATGTACACCTGCATAACAGAAGAGGGCATATTATCATGTTATAGATGGCTGTGAGCCACGCTGGGAATTGGACTCAGGACGTCTGGAATGGCAGCCAGTGCTCTTAACCCTTGAGCCATAGCCATCTCCCCAGGCCCAGCCTTTTACATTTTAGTTGGAGACAGAATCTTGCTACAAGGCCTAGGCTGGCCTCAAACAGGAAGCTCTGCCCGTCCTGCCTCAGTGTCCTTCTATGCTGTGACCGCACACAGGAACCATCACACTGAGCTCCTACAGGAACACACTTGTACTACAGACTTAAGTACTGGTTCATCTGACAAGGTTTTTTTTTTTTGAAGATATACTTTCATTTCATGTGTTGATTATTTCACCACACGCATGCTTGGTGCCCAGAGATCAGAAGGCACGAATCCTCCGCAATTGGAGTCACTGACGTGAGCCACCATGTGGGTGCTGGGATTTGAACCTGGGTCCTCTGCAAGAGCAGCCGGAGCTTTACACCACTCAGCCACCTCTCTAGCCTGTATCTCTGACGAGGCCAGCCTGGGCTACATAGCAAGACTCTGTCTCAAAACACCAAGAAAAAAAAGAAAAAGGTCAACACTCCTGGTGCCCTTCCACCTCCATTTGTTTTTTTTTTGGTTTCTGTTTTTGGAGATAGGGTTTCTCTGCGTAGCCCTGGCTGTCCTGGGCTCACTTTGTAGACCAGGCTGGCCTCAAACTCACAGAGATCCGCCTGCCTCTGCCTCCCAAATGCTGGGATTAAAGGCATGCGCCACCATGCCCAACTGCCTCCATTTTTTAAAAACCATCGCACTATGCAGACCTAGAATCACTGATCAGGCTGCCTCTGCCTCCCGAGCACTGCAATTAAAGGTGTACACCACCACATCTGGCCTGGAATTATAACATGAATCTTATTACGTGCGCATGGGACAGCTGTGGATGGGAAAGTCTTCAGGAGGCAGTTCTTCAGGTGTGCTCCGGGCTTGAACTCAGCTGTCCACACGGCAAGCACTTTCGGACGCCGAGCAATCCCACACGTGTTTCGGGTTTTAAGGTCTGAGCCTCCTTATTTTTTCCTTTTTACTTACTTATTTTTTTCTTAAGATGCTGTCTCACTGTGGCTCTGATTGGCCTGGAACTCACTACATAGACACAAACCAGGCTGGCCTCAAGTTCCTAAAGCTTGGTGGTCTCTGGCTCTGCCTCCCTCACAGGTGGGGGCCACCACCCGTTTGTCTTCAACTGTGTGAGTGTGTCCTGCTGTGTGTGTGTGAGTCAGAGCTGGGTTTTCTCCATCCACCATGTGGGTCCAGGGAATGAACTCAGCCCTTACCCACTGCCGGTCTCTGTCCCCTAGTGCAAGAGGATTCTAGCAGCCCTTGGGTTGGGTCCGGGAGTGGCCAGTGCAGGGCGGTGGGCGGTGGGCAGGAACGCCCGGGGAGACTCACCGGCAGATGATCTTCTCGGTGCGGACAGCGCGGTTCCCCACCCCGAGCCTCAGCTTGCGATTGAGCTGCAGTGCGAACCACACGTCAGAGCGCTCTGGGGTCAGATCCCACGCCGTGTCCCCTTCTTTGTTCCGAAGCTCAGGGTTGGCACCCCGAGACAGAAACAACCTGCAGAGGGTCAGGAAGCCCGTCCCTGGGTCAGAGCCTGGCCTCAGGCGGGCTGTGGGAAGCTGGCGCCAGGGGCTGGGGAAGGCAGGCCTTACAGAACACAGTCATGGTAGCTCTCCCGGGCAGCTATGTGCAGCGGAGTGTCCCCGTGGTAGTTCACAGCGTGGAGGTCACACTGAGCATTGAGCAGGACCTCAGCAATGGCGGCACTGCCGGTGAAGGAGGCCCAGTGCAGGCAGATGTTTTCCTCCTGTGGAGGTGAGGGGCAGAGACTGGGTTGCCGGTAACCAAAACCTTGAAATCAGCCTCCACTCTACACAGGGGACCCGGAGCTACTCTACTTGGCACGGGGGACCCACCAGCCACTCCCCCCCATGTCCCCTCGGCTCCCCCCACCCCCCGAGTGTCCCTCACATTGTCGGTGAGTGTGACGTCGGCACCCCGGGTCAGCAGCATACGGATCACATCAATGTGCTTGTGCTCGGCTGCCCAGATGATGGGCGTCCAGCCCCCACTGTCCTGAGGGAGGGAGGGACGGCGGGAAGGATGAAGGCCCAGCTTTGCTGGCCAGCAAACAGGAACCCAGGAGCACTTTCTTAGCCAGAGAACAGAGTGTCACACAGAAGCACACTCCCTACCCCAAACACACACACACACACACACACACACACACACACACACACACACACACGCACACACACGGGGAGGAGGAACCACAGCGGGAGAGGGTCAGGTCAGGCAGAGGAAATGTGGGGACCCCACACGTGAGGCGAGCAGCCGGGCCGCTGACCTGCGCGTTGACGTCCACCTGCCCTGTGCTCAGCAGCAGGCTGACCATCTCCAGGTTCCCAATTTTGGCAGCGTGATGGAGGCAGGTGGAGCCATCCTCTTCCTGAAGGAGACCCGAGGCAGTGAGCCCCTCAGCCGGCGCCCCGTCCCTCCCGCCGCCCGGCCCGCTTCCCTCCGGCTCCCGCACCTTGCTGTAGACGCAGCCGCCCAGCTGCACCATGTAGCGTGCCACGTCCAGGTGGTTGCTCACCACAGCCTCCATCAGCGGCGTGCGCTGTTGCTTGTCGACGGCGTTGATGTTGGCTCCGGCCTGTGAGGAGGGGCAGGAAGGCTGGCACCAGGACAAGGATGCTGGGGATGTCGAGGGGGCTGGACGGCGTGGGGGAGGGGACTCATGAAGCCTGACCTGCAGCAGCACATGACAGATCTCCACTGAGCCCTTCTGCGCGGCTGCATGCAGGGGTGTGCGCTTGCTCTGCTGGTCACTCTGGAAGTTGGGGTCCAGGTTGTCTACTGCAGGGAGAAAGCAAATCGGAGGGAAGTGAGCTAAGGGGGTGCGGCAGCGGCAGCCCTACACCAAGGGGGCTTCCCGGGGTCCCCACTAGGCATGCTGTGCTGGGAAAGCTTATGTGAATTATGCACAGGAACAGCAGCGCCCGGCGCCGGGAGGCCGCCGAGGGTCACACGACCTCCTCAGCACACACGCGGTGAGGATCTGACACTCACGCAGCATAAGGATCACCTTCTGCAGCTCCCCCTGCTTCACCGACAGGTACAGCTGCCGCGGGTGGAAACGCAGCTTCTTCCGCCTGCCAGGGGAGGGCGGGGGCGAAGGCCGGCTGCTCAGGTTTGAGTACCAACAGCAACGCTGGCGTCTCTCGCCCAGTCCCGACTGGTACCCTGAAAACAGCACCGACTCACCTTTCTGACTCCTGGATGACCAGGGCCTTTTCCAGGGCTTCCCGGCCGGGCCCTGGGGGCAGGCCCACGGCTGAGAGGCAGCCCCCGTTAGGCAGGGTCACCGAAGGCCCTGAGCTGTCGATGGTGTCCGCCAGGGGATCACAGGGCGGGCGCCGGGGCTCTCCATGCCCTCGCATCCGGGCGCTGTGGGAGAAGATTCTCAGGTCTGGGGGCGACGGAGATGAGGGAGAAAACTGTGGGGGGGAGGGGTAAGTAGACACGAGAGGACGATACCTGGGCTGGGAGGTGTCTGCCCGCCCCGGGGCGTCCTGTGCCAGCGGTGGCGGGGCAGGAGCTGCAGTGCCAGCCGGGGGGGTTCCCCCATCGCCCCGGGGAATGGTCACCTCCTGGGCCTCTGAAGCATCCTCTCCACAGTGGGGGCAGAAGACCATCCCGTTGAGCTGGGACACACAGGCCTTGTGGAAGCGGTGGGCTACACGGAAGTCGGGGTGGCACTCCAGGAAGGAACCCTGGGGAAGAGAGAGGAGCCTGTCCCTCGCCCAGCTCTCTCCTGCAGGTCAGGCCACCTGGCGACCCCAGCAGCTACTCACCGCCGTGCAGAAGTAGCCGCAGCCTGGGCAGCAATGGTGCTTGACCATGCGGGCACGATGGGCCTCACAGAGCACCATGAGTGCCACCCGGCTTGACGGCCTCATGGTCTCCCGCTTGAGGATGGCAGCATTGCAGCCCAAGAGCTGGCGGGAAAGGAGGGTGGGAGGGATGAGGTGAGGCCAGGTTAGCGTCTCCCACGGCTCCCCAGCCAGCACCCCAGGCCCACCTCTCCGTCCACGCTCTCGGTGGCCATGCACTTGTGTCCTGCTCGCTCACTGATGCGGTCAATCTTGGGTGCCTCCATGCGGCAGCTGCAGAGGGGCAGCTCCTCAAAGCCGCGCTCTGTCTCCAGCGAAGATGTGTCATTGGATACCCCTTGGGCAGGAAAGAAGGGAGATGACCGAGGCCTCGTCCCTCGCGCGCTGGAAGGGTCCTCTCCTCCCCACCCAGCCACACCTCACACTCTAGAGCCCCAAAAGCCTGGCATGGACAACCCAGCTCTGACAGGGTTCCCCCCACCCCCATGGGCACCCCCTGGTGGCTCCCTGACCCAGAAGTTGGCAATCAATTACCAGCGTGGTTGGGGGACAGGGTCCCCTCGCTGGGCAGCTCCAGGGACCCCAGAGGGACCTCCATGTACTCACTGGGCCCTGAGGAGCCCACACCATTCACTCCTGACACAGAGACAGAGAGAGTGAGAGCGGGAGCTCACGGGGCCTGGCGCGTGCGCACACGTGGCGTACACGGTGGTGACCGCGCACGAGCTTCCTAGCGTGCACTGCTCTCTGGGGCCAGAGGGGCCCTCTCACCTCTTGGCTCCTTGGCCCGCGGAGGCTCTCGTTTCCGCCGTTTCCTAGATGGTTTCACCCACGGGCTGTCTTTCCGCCATTTCTTCTTGGCCTTGCGCCGGCCACTAGAGCCGCTCTGTGGATCGGGAAGATTCCAGAGCTCTGCTCCCGGGTCCCAACAGCGCTCCACCCCTGCAGGGAGGCCAGTGCCTGCTCTTACCCTGTCTGACTGATTGCCTGACTCCTCATCTTCCTCTTCTTCCTCCTCCTCCTCTTCCTCCTCCTCCTCCTCTTCTTCTTCCTCTTCCTCCTCCTCTTCTTCACTCAGCTGTTCAGCTAGAGCCTCAACTTCAGACTGAAAGGGCAAACATCAGGCTGGGAAACAGCAAACTGCAGGCGTCTCCTTCGAGAACAAGACACCGGAATCCTAAGCCCCATAAGGGGAAGGCTCGCTGGAGACAGGAAAAAGCCAGAGGACCAGCACGGAGCAGTGGAAACGACGGGCACTGTGAGACACAGACAGAGAAGACCTACGCCTGGCAACAAAACCACTGCGTAAGCAGCTAAGGAAGGGGGCAGAGGCTGTTATCGCCAGAAACGACAACCCACTGCCAAAGTTTTCCTGTTTGGAGACAGGGCTTCTCTATAGTCCCGGCTGGCCTACAGCTCAGAGAGACCCCATACCTCTGCCTCTAGAGTGTGTCAACATTTAACAGTTTAAAATATTGGCCAAACAAGCGGGGCACGGTGGCGCACACCTTTAATCCCAGCACTCAGGAGGTAGAGGCAGGTGAATCGCTGTGAGTTCCAGGCCAGCCTGGTCTACAAAGCGAGTCCAGGCCAGCCAGGGTTAACACCGAGAGACTCTGTCTCGGAAAATCCAAAACAACAAAAACCCCCAAACAGCCAAGCAGCCTATACAGCTTCCAATGGCACGACGTTGGAAGGAGGACCTTCTTCCAAGTTTTCCTGCCAAAAAACCCAAAACTCCAAAGGCAAGCTCCAGCCGTGGCAGCCCGTGCCCCCAGCAGGCAGGGACTGAGGCCTACAAGGGGCTTCACAGTCAGGAACCCTGCTGCAAAAATAAGAAAATCCCAAGGCAGCTGAGGCTAACAGTGTGACCCTGCCTCAAGAAACAGAGACAGACTAAAGGGAACGATGGGAGGAACAGAGCCCTGCCACGTGTGGCTGCGGTCCACCTGATCCTGCGCTCAAGAGGCAGAAAAACACAGAAGGATCTCCTGAGTTTGATGCAAGCCAGGGGTATAAAAACCAAACAAAGGGCCGGAAAGACGGCTCAGAGGTTAAGAGCACTGATTGATCCTCCAGAGGTCCTGAGTTCAATTCCCAGCAACCACATGGTGACTCACAGCCATCTGTAATGAGATCTGGTGCCCTCTTCTGGTGTGTGGCCTTACATGCAGGCAGAACATTGTATGCATAATAAATAAGTAAATATTAAAAACAAACAAATACCAAGTGATACAGCCTATAATCTCAGCCACTTGGGAGGCTGAGGCAGGAGGACTACACGGAGTGAGTTAAAGGCCAGTCCTAGGCAGCCTAGTAAAGAGCCGGGTCTCTAATCTCAGCACTTGGGAGGCAGAGGCAGGCAGATTGCTGTGAGTTCGAGGCCAGCCTGGTCTACAAAGCGAGTCCAGGACAGCCAGGGCTACACAGAGAAACCCTGTCACAAAAAACAAAACAAAAAACAAAAGCAGCAGCCGGGCGTGGTGGCGCACGCCTTTAATCCCAGCACTCGGGAGGCAGAGGCAGGCGGATTGCTGTGAGTTCGAAGCCGGCCTGGTCTACAGAGAGTTCCAGGACAGCCAAGGCTACACAGAGAGACCCTGTCTCAAAAAACCAAAAAAAATAAAATAAAAGTAAAATAAAGGTGTGCGCCACCACTGCCCAGCTCTCGTTTCTTCTATGTGTGTGACTACTTTACAATCCATGATTGAAAGCAGCCAGCGACCCACTGTGCGCCTCTCAGGGCCCTAGCATACCCACCACCGTGCGCCTCTCAGGGCCCTAGCATACACACCGTGTGCCTCTCAGGGCCCTAGCATACACACCGTGCGCCTCTCAGGGCCCTAGCATACACACCACCGTGCGCCTCTCAGGGCCCTAGCATACCCACTGTGTGCCTCTCAGGGCCCTAGCATACACACCGTGCACCTCTCAGGGCCCTAGCATACACACCGTGCGCCTCTCAGGGCCCTAGCATACCCACTGTGCGCCTCTCAGGGCCCTAGCATACCCACCGTGCGCCTCTCAGGGCCCTAGCATACCCACCGTGCGCCTCTCAGGGCCCTAGCATACACACCGTGCGCCTCTCAGGGCCCTAGCATACCCACTGTGTGCCTCTCAGGGCCCTAGCATACCCACTGTGTGCCTCTCAGGGCCCTAGCATACCCACTGTGTGCCTCTCAGGGCCCTAGCATACCCACTGTGTGCCTCTCAGGGCCCTAGCATACCCACCGTGCCTCTCAGGGCCCTAGCATACCCACTGTGTGCCTCTCAGGGCCCTAGCATACCCACTGTGTGCCTCTCAGGGCCCTAGCATACCCACCGTGCCTCTCAGGGCCCTAGCATACCCACTGTGCGCCTCTCAGGGCCCTAGCATACCCACTGTGTGCCTCTCAGGGCCCTAGCATACCCACTGTGCGCCTCTCAGGGCCCTAGCATACCCACTGTGCGCCTCTCAGGGCCCTAGCATACCCACTGTGCGCCTCTCAGGGCCCTAGCATACCCACCGTGCCTCTCAGGGCTCTAGCATACCCACCACCCTGAGCCTCTCAGGGCCCTGGCATACCCACTGTGCGCCTCTCAGGGCCCTAGCATACCCACTGTATGCCTCTCAGGGCCCTAGCATACCCACTGTGCGCCTCTCAGGGCCCTAGCATACCCACTGTGCGGCTCTCAGGGCCCTAGCATACCCACTGTGCGCCTCTCAGGGCCCTAGCATACCCACTGTGTACCTCTCAGGGCCCTAGCATACCCACTGTGTGCCTCTCAGGGCCCTAGCATACCCACCGTGCCTCTCAGGGCACTAGCATACCCTCTAAAACCTCCCCAGAACTCACACAGTTGCAGCTGACAGAATCACGGCCCCTGCCAGAGTGGCCCCATCTCCCGACACCTGGACATATTCTTATAATAATATTTCTGTGTCTTTTAAAGAATCCAAAATTCCAGAACTCTTACTACAGCTCACTGCAGCTCGGGCTCACCATTCATTTCCTTTTGTGTTCAATGGAAAGACTGCACAGCCAAGTGTTAAATAAATGAAAAACAAAGACGAGGAACAGGGAGACGGTTCAACGGGTGAAGTGCCTGCTGCTCTGTGTAACGACCTGGGTTTGATCCCGAGCCTTCACAGAGAAAAGGCGCGCGCGCGTGCACAAGCAGAGCTTGCCTGGTGACGTAAATCTGAGCACTGCATAGGCTGAGCCCTAGGTTCAACCTCCAACACTAGGGAAACAGTCTAACAACTCAAAACAGACAAACTGTAAGAGATAAAATCCCCAAAGCCTACATGAGAGAAGAGACCCAAGGCTAATGCGTCCTCTGACTCCACCTGTGTAAGTGAATGTTTGTGTGTGAGCACCCACGCACGCGCACACACACACAGAGTGTGGCAGCATGTGCCTTTCATCCCAACCCTACAGAGGCAGAGGCAGAGGCAGAGGCAGAGGCAGGCAGATTTCTAAGAGTTGGAGGCCAGCCTAGTCCACTAGTGAGTTCCAGGCCAGTCAGGGCTACAAAGTGAGACCTTGTCAAACATGACAAAACCAACTGAACCCACAACACCACCACAATAAGAAATAAACAACCCAGAAGAACAAGCAAGCCGTCACAAGGCAGGAGGAGGCTGTCTCGGACAGAGAAGGGCAGCGGTGAGGTAAGGGGACACAGGAGGTGGCTACAGTTGACACAGGCCAGTGAGCAAAGGAGCGGAGGGATAGGATCAGCCAAGGAAGCCAGAGCACCGGCCACGCCCGCACACCTTGCTGTCGGAGTCGACTCGCTCATCCACGGAGTAGGAGTCGTAGTACAGGCTGAAGTCCTCGCCCACCACCGTCTCCCACTCCTCCAGCGGCCTGGGCTCTCCTTTCTCCAGGATCACATCTCCTGAGCTCCGGGCCGAGCCCAAGTCCTCCGACTGGAAAAAGATTAGAAAACTCTCTGGCTATGGGCACTGGCCCGCCACCCCACCCCCACCCCGGGAGGTCGTCCCCTCCAGCTCACCAGGCCACCAGAGTTCAGCTTCCTCCTCTTCGCCACATCTGCAAAGACAGAACAAAGTGAGGACTGACCGGTAACCCCGGGGACAGAAGACGCCAAGCCTCCGGGGCGTGTGTGTGGCAAGGAGTGGCGGTGACTGACCTGGGGTCACCTTCCCTGGCACGGGCATGTCTTCACTCATACGGAAATGCTGTACTTCAGGGGGCCGCTTCTCAGGGATTAGAGGCTGGATCGCGAAGGAAAAACGGTCAGGACATCACTCACCTTTCATGCCAGCACTCTGGGAGGCAGAGGCACTCACTCTGGGAGTTCCAGGCCAGCCAGGGCTACAAAGTGAGGGTGTGTCTCAAAACAAGAAATCTGGACATACACAACACCAGGGAAATTTGAGGGCACTCTACCTTGAGCGAAATGAGCAAGTTACCAAAAGAGAATTACCACCCTGCTCCGTGAGGCCGGAGCCCAGGTTATGGGTCGTATGGCAGGGCGTACCTCTAAAATGCTACCTGAAGCCAGCAGGATTGCTTAGCGGTTAACGGGGTCTGCAGCCAAGCCTGGTGAGCTGAGATCCACATGGTGAGAGGAAGGGCTCCCATACCTCCCTATTTATACTGTGCTTGTTTGTTTGTTTGTTTGTTTTGAAACAGGGTATTACATGGTACAGGGTAGCTAGGCCTGGACCTTCCTGTGTAGATCAGGCTGTTTCTGCTTCCCAAATGCTGGGGTTAAAGGTATGGGTCACCACGCCCATCTAAAATTAATTTAGAAAAAAAAAATAATAAATCCATCATGGATTGAGGGGCTGGAGAGATGGCTCAGAGGTTAAGACCACTGGCTGCTCTTCTAGAGGTCCTGAGTTCAATTCCCAGCAACCATGTGGTGGCTCACGACCATCTATAATGAAATCTGATGGCCTCTTTCTGGCCTGCAAGTATACATGCAAACAGGGCATTCATACACTAAGTAAATAAATAATTTTTTTTTTCCGAGACAGGGTCTCTCTGTGTTAGCCTTGGCTGTCCTGGACTCACTTTGTAGACCAGGCTGGCCTCGAACTCACAGCGATCCGCCCGCCTCTGCCTCCCAAGTGCTGGGATTAAAGGCGTGCGCCACCAGGCCCAGTTTATAAATAAATTTTTTATTTATTATTTATTTTTTTTAGTTTTAGACAGGGTTTCTCTTGTGTTATTTTGGCTGTCCTGGACCAGGCTGGCCTCAAACTCACAGTGATCTGCCTGCCTCTCACATCTGGCTTGAAATAAATAAATCTTTAAAACAAAACAGCCGGGCGTGGCGCACGCCTTTAATCCCAGCACTTGGAAGGGAGAGGCAGATGGATCGCTGTGAGTTCGAGGCCAGCCTGGACTACAAAGTGGGTTCAGGACAGCCAGGGCTACACAGAGAGACCCTGTCTCAGGGGAAAACAAACAAACAAACAAAGACCCCAAAACAACAACAACAAAAATGTATGGATACAGAACTCTCATTACCTGATCCTCTAGGAGGTGTCTGAGCTACAAGGAAGTTATGTGCATCTGTGAATTTGCATAAGTCATATGCAAATAGTGATTGCTTCCCTGGCCCAGAGACCCACTGTCCCCTGCCTAGCTGCCCTCATCATAGATGAGGGGCCTGAGCAAACATGGACTTCTGCACCAGAGAAACAATCACACCCTGGTAAAATGATCACTCTTCCAGAAACAGAAGGCAGGGCTGGAGAGGCGGTTACCAGTACTGCTGTTCTCCTCAGAGACCCAGGTTCAGTTCCCAGCACCCACCCGCTGCTCGCAGCAAATTCAGGCCCCAAGGGATCCACCAGGTGGTACACAGACATACATGCAGGTAAACACCCATGCACATTAAAAACAAAAACAGACAAAAAAACCCCAAAACCACCTTGGTGTGGTGGTGCACGCCTTTAATCCTAGCGCTTGTGAGGCAGAGGCAAGCTATCTCTGTGAGTTCAAGGCCAGCCTGGTCTATAAAGGTAATCTAGGATAGCCAGGGACACACAGAGAACCCCTGTCTCCGAATAAATAAGTAAATAAACAAAATTAAATAATTAAATGAAGAACCAAATGCTTTGAATTATAGCAAATTCAGCCAGCCTTGCTACATGACACCATCTCAAAAACCAAAACAAAACAATAAAATAAAAGCCAAGTGTGTGTGGCATACACCTGCATATGACTCGGGAGGCAGAGCAAGGTGGGTCTCTGTGAGTTAAAGGCCAGCCTGGGGCTGGAGAGATGGCCCAGCGGCTAAGAGCACGGATTGCTCTTCCAGAGGTCCTGAGTTCAATTCCTGGCACCCACAAGGCAGCTCACAACTATCTATAACTACAAGATCTGACACCCACAGACATAGATGCAGGCAAAACACCAAGGCATATAAAATAAAAATAAATGAATTATTAAAGGCCAGCATGGTTTACAGTGTGTGACAGGCCAGCCAGGACTACATGAGACCCTGTTACACACACACACACACTACCCCCCAAACAAACAACAACAAAACAGAACCCACACAGACGAAGGCTACATAAGCCACACCTACAAGACAGAGACACCTGAGGAGCTTTAAAAGCTCCTCACAATTCGGATTCCTGGCACTTGCCACTCCCTCTGTCATTTACCAGGCCTTCCCAGGGGAGGATTCTCACGCAGTAAAAACTTTTGCAGGTATGAGAACGGAGTCAAAGTAGGGAAGAAAAAAAACCTCCCTAAGGACTTGCTCAGAGGCTGATCCTGTAAGGTCATCTCCGCAAGAGTAATTAGGACAATAACTATGTAATTAACTCTGCATCTGTCAGTCTGCTCGGCTGACCACCCCTCCCCCAAGATCACAAACTCCAGGAAGCTGGCAATTACTGTAGTCACAGAAGAAGGCCAGCCCCAACAGCTGACACGTGGTAGCCTATTGGTAAATTCGGAGTAAAAAAAAATCTGAAGACGAGAGGCCCAAGGCTACATCCCGGAAGAAAAAAAACACAAAAAACAAAAAACCCAACCCCCAACAAAACCAAAACAAAAAAGAGCCCACCCAGAGATCCCCCCACCCCCCCACTTCCTACCCAACCCCCACATTCTCACCTGTGCACTGCCTGGTTTGGACATGGTTTTCCGGGCTCGGTGCACTTTGGGCTGCCCCTCCTGGCCGGCAGCTGTTGCCGGAGCAGCGGGTTCGGGCCCAGCAGCTGCAGCTCCCTGGGCCCCGGGCATGCTCAACAGCCTCATGGCCAGACTCTGCACCGAGGGGGGCGACTTTCCTGCCCCTGTCATTGACATTTTGGCCCGACTGGGACAGGCACCCCCCTTGCTGGGGGAAGAGGGGAATGACTTTGTGGCATGGCCTAAAAAGGAGGCAAGCAGGCAGGGGTGCAGAGTAAGCCGGCAGGCGGGCGGGAGGCCCCCATAACGCCCCCTCCTCTCCATCGTGCCCCCCTCGGCCTCTCACCCAGCAGGATCCGGCCCGCGTCGCCCTCCGGGCTCTCGGGTTCATCCCCGAGCAGTGGTGTGGTCCCCACAGGGGTGTCAGCCCCCTCATCGCCGACAGTGACAGTGACAGAGGCCGGAGAGGAGGGGCCGGCAGGCTCCACGGAGTCGGGGTTGGCCTTGGGGAGGGTCTCCTCGCTATGAGAGGTGTCCCCCAAAGAGCCATGCACTGTCGGGCGGAGAGATGGGGGGGGGGAGAGAAAGTTCAGGGCCCGAGGCTCCGGAATCCCGCGTTGGGGGTGGGGCGGGATCCGGCCTGCTTCGGGCGCACTCACCTCTGTCGCCGGCTCCTCTGGGCTCCTTCTCCAGCAGCAGCGCCCCCATCTCCGTGGGGGCCTCCCCCTGGGAGGGGAGACAAGGGACCGCCGGGCCGGTTAGCCCCGCAGGCAGCTGGGGCGCCCAGGACGCCTGGGCCCTGGGCAGCGAGAGCAGGCTTCGGGGCCTACCTCGTCCTCGGTGGGCGCCTCCCCTACCGCGGCCGCGGCCGCCCGTGGGGGCCGCACGCCCACGCCCCCGGGCCCGCATCAGCCCCCTCCCTCTCGGCAGACCCCGCATCTCTGGGGCCGCGAGCAGAGGAGGGGGAGGGGGCGGGGCCTCCGCGCCCCGGCCCCGCCCCCTCCTCCCGGCCGCACGCGCCGCTCCCCCTTTGTCCCCCAGGCCGCGGGGACCCCGGCCACCAACCCCTGCAACGCCCGCTGCGCCCCAGCCCGGCGGACGGCCCCGCGCGCCCCTCGCGCGAGCTCCCGGGGCCTGGGCGCCCACCGCCCACGCAGGGGCGGCGGGCGGCTGCACGCGCGCCTCGGCGCCCACTCCCCCCACCTCCCACCCCCTGGTCCCCTCATCCGCCCCCGGTGCTGGCCCCCCGGTCTGCTGCGAGTTCGGCTCGGGCCCCCCGGCCCCGTTGCACCCCCGGAGCATTGCGCGAGTGCGCGCTCCCCCCCGGGCGCGCGCGCGGGCATGCACCCGCCTCTCCCCCTCCCCTTCCGCACCTCGGCGGCCGCCGCCGCAGCAGCTCCCGCCGCCGCCGCCATCGCCGCTTGCGCGGGGGGCCGAGCCGGCGCGCGGCCGCCCCGGGTCACGTGGGCAAGGAGGGAGGGCGAGAGGACGCCTTAAAGGAGCCGCTGCGGGCCTCCTGGCCATTTTTGCCCCCCAAAGTGGCCTCGGAGGGTCCAGGGCCCGGGGCTGCGGGGAGGGGGAACCGGTCCTTCCTTCCTAGCCTCAGCTCCGCAGGGAGACGGAGGGCGAGGCGCGCAGAGGCTGTGGCTTCCCTGTCCCCGCCCGGATTTGGCAACACGTGCCGCCCGAGCCTCTGCAGCTGCTCTGTGTATCTTTCTGGTTCCGCGCCTCCCGAGAGAAGGCCGGGCCTTAGCCTGGGTTCCTCCCTCTGGTGCACGAGACGCACGGGACAGACACCTTCTGCGTCAGCGCCTTTTGGGAACCTGGGGCCAAATGTCTTCGGGCTGCTCTGGCGGTGCCGCCTGCGTGCAGCGGCCTCAGGGTGGCTGCGGGTCTGCAGACACCGCCTGCTCCTGCCAACACTTCTCAGCCGGGGGCCACGGTCCGGAACGGCAGCCCCAAGTGCTGGCCAAAGTTAGGGGTACCTGTGTGGTTTCACTCAACAAGAGTTGGGCCGGCAGGTAATTATGTTATCGGGCCTGAGGCCGGTGCAAAGTCTTATGGGAACTGTAGTTCGCTTTTGGGTAAGAACGTCTCGCTCGGAGCCTTCTGGGAATTGTAGTCCTCCAGGCATCCGAATGTAAGTTCGGCCCGCTTCTCAGCTTTTCCTTAAAAACCCGTTTGCCGCCGACAAAAATACTGAGGCACAGATGCCTGCCTGCCCGCCGTCTCTGGGTGCGCTGGCCGCCTGCAGGCCATGCCTTGCGCACTGCTGCCCAGCCCCTCGGAGTTTATGCCGTGACCAGGGCTGCCAATCGCTTGTGTGATACGGTCCTGCCTAGGTGGTGAGGTTGCCCAAGTGGAGGAGGGCGTGTTCCCTAGTGCCTGCTTGAGGCTGGGCACTTTTGGCATGGGACTGAAGTTGTCGGCTCTGGGAGACACTGTCTATGGTGGGTTGTCACACACATGCAGTTGGCAGAATATAAAAGGAAAAAAGTGTTTTGTTTTGTTTTTTTTTTATTTTGTGGAAAACAAAGAAAAACTAAAACCCCAAACTCCAGAAAAATCCTAAAAAATACGTTTTCTTAAAAAATACTGTGTAAGTCTCTACTCCTCTCCCTCCTCCCCAACAGCCCTCCTGTGTCCTTTTTCCTACGTGCCCTGCCCCCCACCCCTCCACTACTCACTGTTCTTGCTACTGTACCCCCAAGTCTCATCACCTACCCAGGTTGCCCGCCCTATTCTCTTACCTGGCGCGTATATTTCCTTTCGTTTCCGGTGAACCCTGTACCTACGGCCCCACTTCCCCAGCATGCAAGAGCCGCCGCCTCCCCGTCTTTTCCTGGGACTTCGTACTAGTTTGCCCCCACCACCCTCTCCCCGGTTAACTATTCTAAACGGGAGCCAGTAAGCTGCATCCTGCGGACCCCCCAGCTCCCACCCCACCCCGCCTCGAGAACCTCTAGAGTCCTCCCGAGGCAGCTTTAGCCAGGAAAAGCTGTTCTCCAAAGTTCAGCCTTTGCTTCCCCCCCCCCCTTTTTTTCCCCTTCTTTCCCCTTCCACAATGTCCGTGCACCTCTACAAAAAGAAATCTTTCTTCGGGACCCCATATTCCCTCGGCCTCGTCAACCCTGTGTCTCCGGCTCCGTATTTTTTCTTCTGCTGTTTGAGGCAAGGTCTTCTCTGCAATTCTCCTCCCCATGTGCCCCGCTCCCCAATTCTCCCGGGCCCAGGAGCCGCCCCCCAGCCTGTCCGGCCCTTCAGCGGATGAGGACGTTGATCTCCGCCACGCCGGCCTCCAGCACGTTCTCCGCGGTGGTTTTCCCGTGCTGCTCCTTGAGGTGCCGCCGGATGGCCGGCTTGTGGGCGAAGCGCACATCACAGTAGGAACACCGGTAGGGCCGCGCCCCTGAGTGCAGGTTGAGGTGATCGTGCAGCGTGGACTTCTGCGTGAAGCACTTGCCGCAGATGCCACACGAGTGCGACTTGACGCCGCGGTGGACGTTCATGTGGCGGTTGAGGTTGCTGCTGTGGTTGAACTGTTTGCCACAGCGCGGGCACATGAAGATGAAATGCTGCGCTCGCATGTGGAAGACCAGCTTCTCCACACCCTGGAACACTTCCGGGCATTTGGTGCACTTGATGTTCTTTAAGGGGTTTCCACTTGAGAAGCCCCCAGGCAGGGGTCCCCGGCTGCCCCCCGCCCCCAGGCTGCCCCCCGCCCCCCGGGCAGCCATGGCCACCGCCGCTGCTTCCACAAGGCCCGAGGTGGCCCCCACACTGGCCCTGCCCCCTGGGATCAACAACAGGCCTTCGCCCTCTGCGTCCTCGGACAGGCTGTAGCAGGCCTTCACCACACCTTGCGGCGGGGCTACAGAGTTGGGGGCCACGCTGCTCTGGGCCAGCTCCCCCAGGTGGCTGCTCACAGACGCCCCGATACCCAGACCCCCCGCTAGGCCTCCAGGGGGCTTGAGGCGGTGTGCCACTTCGAGGGCGGACTCCACCTTGACAATGCAGATGTCAGAAACGTCCTCATCCTCATCCTCGTCCTCGTCTTCCGCCTTCAGCTCCAGGTCCTCATCCAGCGGAAACTCCAGCTTCACGGGCCGCAGGAGCGGAGGGGGTAGAGGAGGCGGGGGTGGGGGTTTCGGTGCTGGCTTTGGGGTCCTGGCTGGAGGGAGGAGGGACTTGGTGGCACTGACACTGCTCACGAGGCTCGCCTCGCTGACCCCATCCTCTTTGAGGCCTATTTTGGGCTCAATGAACTGGCTGAGGGCGTTCCTGCATTTCTCCACCACGTGCTCCATTTGCAGGTAGGAGGCGGCCGTCAGGTAGTTCACGATGTCCCTGACTGCGAACTCCAGGGCGCCCGTGTAGCAAGAGAGGAGCAGGTCCGCCACAATACGCGCGCTGTGCATCAGCGAGACCTGCAGCTCGGAGCTGGGGTTCAGCAAGAACTGGTCCCGGAGGAACGGCGAGCAGGCGGCCAGGATGACCTTGTGGCCACGGAATTTGAGGCTGTCGGCCACGATGGTCACATCGCAGAACCGCTCCTCGGCTCGGAGCTGGTTCATGTTCCGCAACGTAGCGGCCTCGTGGCCAGGCAGCTGGAAGCGCAGGACTTCCACCCCAGAGGCCATTGTGGCGGGAGTGGACTGCCCTGGGTGGGAAGGAAACCGGTCAGAGACAAAGGTCTCTGGCTGTCGTGAGCCTTGGCTCCAGACCCCTCATCCCTACCTCCCTAGTCTGGTCGCGCCTCCCTCAGTTTCCCCAATTCCAAGGAGGCGCGGTCCCTCCGTGGAGGGAGGCGTGGTTCCCGGGGGCGGGGCAGCGGCGTCCACACCCCCCCAGTCCCGCGGCCCGCGCGCGCGCCCCTAGGAGAATGGAGAAAGGGGTTGGGTGGAGGGGAAAAACCCGAGGACTGCACTCTGGGGTGGCCCCCCGGTTGCAGACTTTCCTCACCCGCCTCGCCTCTAGCCTGGGCCGCGCTGCTGCGGGTCCCCCTTTCCACGTCCTCCCACCGCCCGGGCAGGTCGTGCACGCCCCCTCCCACGAGCAGGGCTCCGTGGCACGCCCACCCATAGAATCACGACCCTGGGTGCACGCGCCTCTCACCTGGCCCGGTTCCGCGTGCTGATTTTCCCCCCTGGTCCCCCACCCCCCCGGGGCCAGCGGCGCCCCCCACACTCGGGCAGGGCCTGGGCAGCGCGCAGGCGCGGGGGTGCACGGGGCGCGCGCGCGGGCCGGCTCCGCGTGGGCGGGAGGGGGAGGGGCGGGGGCAGCTCGCGCCGAGTGTTCCGAGGCCCCGCGCAGCTCAGCGTCCGCGAGGACTCGGGGCGGAGGAAGAGGGGAGGGAATTAAAGGAGCAGGGTTCCCCCTGCCCGACCCCCCTCTGCTCCCCCGGCACCCCGACGCGGTTAAAGGGCTGGACACTCTTGCCTCCCCTTTGGCCAGGATTATTTGTCCGCCAGAGCGGAAATACGCTCCATACCCCCCTCTTTCACGCTCCCCCTCCTCTCAGCTCCTGGGGCCCGTGGCCCGTCTGCGCGTGCGTGCCAAGGCCCGCGCGCTCCGGCCCGCCCCCGGCTCCTGGCGCACCCCCCTCCTGCGCCCCAGCGCGTGCCCGCTAGCCCCGCCCGCCCCGCTTCACCCCCCCTACCCCCAGCGCGCGCGCTCCCCGCGAGCTGCGCAGTCTGCGCGGCCACCTGCTCCGGAGCAGGGCGTCGCTCTCCGCCCTGCTGTGCGGAGTCCTGCACCTCCCGGGGCCTGGGACCTGCGGGTGGCCCGCGGATCTCTGGATCACTGCTGCCCACCGCTGCAGCCTCCGCTGAATATGTGCACAGCTCCTCGGGCCACACTTCCGGACTTTTCCAAGTCTGTCCACTGTAGTCCTCCTGCTCTAAAAGATAATTTCCACAAAGCTGGATGAGCCAGCGCGCCCAGCTTGCCTTGCTTTGGGACAGTTGCTTAAACTCTCACTCACCCTCCCTCCCAAGTGCTTGCCAAAGCCGAGGTCTCCGCTCGTACTGTGGAAGCCTAGCGCATTTCACCTCCGCGGCGTAATTAACCCTGGGACTAATCCTGCAAATGCAGTTATTTGTGTTGGTAGGAGCGTACCATTTTGACTCTTTCTCGGCACCTACCCCTTCTGTTCCTCAGCCTCCTGCAGAGAGGTGCTCCCCAGCCCTAGACCGCCCCTCTATTCTGTACCTGGCTTTCACTGCCACTCCCAAACTCAGTTGCGACCTCCACTACTTAAAAGCAAGTGCCGGTCTTGAAGGCTAGCTCCTAGCGCTTCTGTGCACCCCAAATACTCACGCTGGCTTTCCAAACTGTCAAGGTCCTCCACCGGAACACCCCTCTGTTGCCTGCAGATTTGTTACACGCTCCGCGGAAGCTTTTCAGTCCTGGGGATGCTAAACGCTGGCTACCTTATGTGTTCGATCTCCAGCTTCCCCCACAGACAGTAACTTCTTGAATACAGGAACTGCGCTGTGGACTGTGTTTTGCGATTTAACTCAGGCAGTAAGTGCCTGGCAGTTGGAAGTCGTTGACTTGAACTGAATACCCACGGAGTGGTGAGGCCTTTCATTTTCCTTTTAAAACTCTCCAACTTTGTGGCCTCACCCGGCTCACTTTGTAGTCAGGTCGTGTGGATTTAAGCAAGAGAGAGCATAGGCTGCTTTTGTGTCTGGTAGGCCTTGTTTAAAGCCATATCCACTGTCCACGGCGCTCGGGGCGCTCGGGAAAGCCCTTGGGCAAACTGCTTAATTCTCTGAATCACGGAGTCTTTATTTTTGGCCTAAAGGTCCCGAATGTTCACCAGGCTGATAGAAGGTTCCAGAGAGCCTGGGAGACACTGGATAGACAATGGTTCTGAGGTAACAGCCTCTTCACTTTACTTTGACAACTGCTATGATAATTAATTAATTAACTTATTTATTTTTCCGAAACAAGATTTCTCTGTGTAGCTTTGGCTGTCCTGGACTCTGTAGACCAGGCTGGCCAGGAACTCACAGAGATCCACCTGCCTCTGCCTCCTGAGTGCTGGGATTAAAGGCGTGCGCCACCACTGTCCGGCATAAAATCTATGTTTTCTTATTCCATCTTTTTCTCCTTACTGAGTTTCTCAAAAGAATCATCCATAGGGCTGGAGAGGTGGATCAGCTGTTAAGAACACTACTTCTAACCGAGCGGTGGTGGCTCACACCTTTAGGCCCAGCACTCGGGTGGCGGAGGCAGGCGGATCTCTGTGAGTTCAAGGCCAGCCTGGTCTACAAAGTTAGTCCAGGACAGCCAGGGCTACACACAGAAACCCTGTCTTGAAAAACAAAAGCAAAACAAAACAAAAGAATGCTTCTTCTTGCAGAGGACCTCAGTGCAATTCCCAGAATCCACATAGTGGCTTAGAACCATTCATAACTCCAGTTTCAAAGGATCTGACCCCGTCTTCTGACATCTGTAAGCACTAGGCACAGACATCTTTCTCTCTCTCACACACACAGAGCAAAATCAGGCCTGGTCCCCTCAACAAGAGGGAACCCATGCCTCGTAGTAGTGAGCTAGCCAACTACCCACAGCTATGAAGAAGTCACGGACCTCAGAGCAGAACCTACAACCACCACATTACAAAGCCAGCACTGCCCCGACTGTATCCTGACTACACCCACAGGCAAGTGGGGTCCTCACCCCATCAAGGAGACAGAGACAATTGCAGAAAACCACAACCTACCAGCATACAGGTTTGTGCGGCCCGCTCCCGACCGATGCATCTATAACTCCCACACCTAAGGCTCGGGGATCGTTGAGGAAGGGGGCATGGAAATGAGTAAAGGCCACAGAATCAGTCAGGTGGCTAGGAGATTGTGTTTTCCAGGAACGTCAGGAGCTTTGTCCACTAAAGTCTCACCAACATGACTCTCTAGACATGAGCCGGATCACGCCAGTACATGCCAAGGCCAGTACATGCCAAGGTGGATGAAGGACAAAAAAACCACAGATGGCTAAGGGAAGCTGGGAGCAGGAGAGACAGCCTTCCCCAGGGAAGAGCGCACCACTGGCTACCCAACACCAAACAATCAGCCCTGAGACCGAGCAGGTCGCACTTCAGTATTTAGGTGTGTATATGGCATATACACGTATGTATATGTGCAACACACCCACATCTGTGTGTGGGTAATAACAGCTAATGAAAAAAAAATCATGGGTTTGAAAGACAGCAAGGAAAAAGGAGGAGCACATGAGAAGATTTGAAGTAAGAATTATAATTGTAATTATATAATAATTGTGTAATTATAATCTCAAAAAAATTTTTTTTTTAATTTACACACTCAGCCTGACATTCCAGCATATGGGCAGCTCCGGCAGGAGGATTGAGGAGTTCAAAGCCATCCCTGGCTTATGTTCTGTTGCCAGATCTCTTGAGACCCAGTTTCAAACAATCAGTATGCAGCCAGGCGTGGTAGCACACACTTAAAAAAAAATATTTATTTATTATTATGTATATAGTGCCGTCTGCATGTACACCTGCAGGCCAGAAGAGGGCACCAGATCACATTATAGATGGTCGTAGGCCACCATGTGGTTGCTGGAAGTTGAATTCAGGACCTCAGGAAGAGCAGTCAGTGAGCTTAAGCTCTGAGCCATCTCTCCAGCCCAGCACACACTTTTAATTACAGCACTCAGGAGGTAGAGGCAGGTGGATCGCTGTGAGTTTGAGGCCAGCCTGGTCTACAGAGTGAGTCCAGGACAGTCAAAGCTGCAGAGAAACCCTGTCTCAAACAAACAAACAAACAAACAAAAAACAAACAAACAAACAAAAAACCAGACCTCTTCTATCCCTTAAAAAAACATTACATTTGTGTGTGTGTGTGTGTATTGTGTGTCTGTGGGGGTCCTGTGTGTGTGTGTGTGTGTGTGTGTATGTGTGTGTATTTGGGGTCATGTGCGTGTGCGTGCGTGCGTGCGTGCGTGCGTGCGTGCGTGCGTGTGTGTGTGTGTGTGTGTGAAGCAGAGGAACTGGCTCTCTCCCCCCACCATATGAATTCAGAATGTTTGGCTTCTCAGCAATTTCCTTTATCCACTGAGCCAACCCCTCCACACACCTGTTTGTTTGTTTATTGTTGTTTTGATTTTTTTTTGTTTTTTTTGTTTTGTTTTGTTTTTGAGCCAGGGTCTCCCTAGCTGAGCCTGCCCTGGAGTTTGCGCTGCGTCTAAGGATGGCCTTGAGTTCCTGATCCTCTGCCCCAGCCTTGTAAGTGCTAGAATTACAGGCAGGAGCTGCCACTCCCAGCTTTTTGAATTCAGAAATGGGATTTTAGAATTTCAGAAAAGACTTTGCTCCAAGGAACTGACTCATGATTGAAGTCAGGAAAGAGCAATGTGTAACCAGGGCATGGTGTCTGGCAGTGCACTTCAGGATGATTCAATATAGCCCTGAACTTTACACTTTGCTCATTTGGGACTTTAAAAAAATCTTTATTATCTATCTATGAATTTATGTATCTATCTATCTATTTTTTTGTTTTTGTTTTTCAAGACAGGGTTTCTCTGTGTAGCCTTGGCTGTCCTGAACTCACTTTGTAGACCAGGCTGGCCTTGAACTCACAGCGATCCACCTGCCTCTGCCTCCTGAGTGCTGGGATTAAAGGCGTGCGCCACCACACCCTGCCCTATCTATTTATTTTTAAGACAGGGTCTTACTGTGCATATTTAAGTTTGGCTGGCCTGAAACTCACTAGAGAGGAGCTTGCTTCTGTCTCCTGATTCTGGGACTAAAAGTGTGCATCATAAAAAAAAATTTTTTTTAAAGAAGAAAAAAACGTGCATCATGTGCCCATCCAATAAAAGTAAATCTCAGCCCGGTTGTGGTGGCCTACATCTTTAATCCCAGCACTCGGGAGGCAGAGGCAGGCAGATCGCTGTGAGTTGGAGGCCAGCCTGGTCTACAAAGTGAGTCCAGGACAGCCAAGGATACAAAGAGAAATCCTGTCTTGAAAAACAAAAAAACAAAACAAAACAAAACAAAAAAAGTAAATCTGAAAGCCACAACAAAACACCAGCTGAGTGGGCTGGAGAGGTGGCCCAGAGGTCAAGAGCACTGGCTGCTCTTCCAAAGGTCCTGAGTTCAATTTCCAGAAACCACCTGGTGGCTCACAACCATCTATAATGAGATCTGGTGCCCTCTTCTGGCCTGCATGTGCAGACAGAACACTGTTATATTAAAAAACAAAACAAAACCCACCAGCTGGGCATGGTGGTGGCACACGCCTAGGAGACAGCTCTGTGAGCTGGAGGCCAGCCTGGTCTTCACAGCAAATTCCAAGTTGGCCAGGGCTCCATAGTGAGACTTATCTCAAAAACAAAAACAAATCAACAGGAAGTTTACATAGGATTGAGGGTGAAGCTCGGTTGGTAGAACGCAGGAAGCCCTAGGTGGTGCATGTCTACAGTCTCAGCACTCAGGGCTTTGTGGAGAATTTGGACCCATCTTCGGCTATGAAAGACTGTTGGCTGTTGTTGTTGATTACCAGTACGACCTGATAATGTTTATTATCAGGCCTATAATTATTATTACATCAGTATAACCCGCTAGCAATCGATCAAGACACAGACACCTGTTGTATTTTAAAATAGCCTTAGTTACCCTGGGGCTGGGCAGATATCAATCCTCTAAACTACCTCCCAGAGTGGGGCAGGCATGGGATCCCCGCCTCCATCCCATGCCGTCTGCTTCTAATAACTTCTACAAGCTACCTCCCACCCATAGTCCCATATATTTCTTTTATTTATTTATTTATTTTTATTTTAAGATTTATATATACAGTGCTCTGCCTGCATGTACCCTGCAGGCCAGAAGAGGGCGACAGATCTCATCTCAGATGGCTGTGAGCCGCCATATGGTTGCTGGGGATTGAACTCAGGACCTCTGGAAGAGCAGTCAGTGCTCTCAACCTCTCAGCCACCTCTCCAGCCTCTCCCCCCCCCATATACTTCTTAATGTTTTTCATCTGGGCCGAATTCTCCATCCACGCCGGCTACCTGCTTCTCTTCCATCTAACCGATAGCGACCTTCTTCTCTTCTCTTCTCCTCAGGTCTCTCTTCTTCCCAAGATTCCCTCTGTCTCCAACAAGCCTGGGAGCCTTAGCCACGCCTACCCCATTTGCCACCATGGGTTAGAGTCGGCCCAGATGAAGAACATGAGCAAGTATTCGGGGTTATGGCGGTAGCTTGTAGAAGTTATTAGAAGCAGACGGCATGGGATGGAGGCGGGGATCCCATGCCTGCCCCACTCTGGGAGGTAGAGGATTGGTATCTGCCCAGCCCCAGGGTAACTAAGGCTATTTTAAAATACAACAGGTGTCTGTGTCTTGATCGATTGCTAGCGGCTTATACTGATGTAATAATTATGGGCCATATTGGTCACATAACAACAAGTGGCTCTCGCCGTGGGGCAGTTATCAGGCCATACTGATAATTTCACAGCAACAGCTGGCATACCTTTTACCACTTTATTGGCGTTTTTTATCTCCTTCTCCCTTCTCCACCCCAATCCCTCCAGCACCCCAACACCAGATGGGAGAGAAAGAAAGTGGGGGGGGGAGGGTGGAAGGGCCGTAGGTCTCTTTACTTCCTAATCTTTATTTCAGGAGATCTCTGACTTTCTCTCACTAAACTGCAACCGCAGCACCCAGGAGCAGCAGGGACACGGGCTGCCACCTTCTTCCTTGGAGCTCCTGTCTCTCTCGTGGCTCTGGCATTTATTCCCACTCTAGAGTCCCCAGAGTTAAGCTCCCTGCAGCTGGTGAAGAGCCCCTCTCAGAGGCTGCATGGGGCAAATAGCCTGCTACTGTGGACAGTCCGAATCAGCCCCGCATTCCACACCTGGCGTTACAACAAAAACATGTTTACATGAATTTTTAAAAACACCAAAACTTTCCACCACAAGAGACCTTGTCTCAAACAAACAAACAAACATCACAGGCAGAAATACAGGAGATTTATGTAACTTTCCTTGGCCCGGTTTTCCAGTGCCGGTTCTCCCCCAGGTGACTCTCCTAGTCAGTTTCTGGAAATATTCTGCACATACACAGAGCTGTGGGGCTCGGGGACGAGATAAACATTTGCTGGCGGGTGCTATGCCAGGTGCCTGGTACCGCAAAACTACCACACCACCAGCCAAAACCCACAGCAAGCCGCAGGGAACGACAGAAGGAGCGGGCCCAGTTTTATTTCTTCCCTGATGGCAGCGTCCCAAACACACCACCCAGGCTGTCATCTTACCTGCCTTGAGTCAGTCCACTCTACACAGATGAACCTCAAGATCTGAGAAGCCGCGTGTTAGTCGCTGTCCACAGGTGTCACGCCCACATGATGGTCGTCTGTAAGCGGGCACAGGTCCATCCCAAACTCACACATCTCCCTTTCATATCTGTAGGATAATACGTGGGTCTTTGGCCGGGCCGTGGTGGCGCACCCCTTTAATCCCAGCACTTGGGAAGCAGAGGCAGACAGATTGCTTGTCCGTTCAAGGCCAGCCTGGTCTGCAAAATGAGACTAGGACAGCCAGGGCTACACAGAGAAACCCTGTCTCAGAAAACAAAAAACAAAACAAAAAAGTGGGACTTCTGTTTTGCACTGGAGTACTGTGTAGGTTAAGCTGGCCTCAAACTTGCAATTCTCTTGCCTTTGCCTCCTGAGTGCTGGGGTCACAGGTGGGTTCTCTCCCTTTGGAGGTCACAGGTGGGTTCTCTGCCTTTGGAGGTCACAGGTGGGTTCTCTGCCTTTGGGGGGGGGTCACAGGTGGGTTCTCTCCCTTTGGAGGTCACAGGTGGGTTCTCTCCCTTTGGAGGTCACAGGTGGGTTCTCTGCCTTTGGGGGGGGTCACAGGTGGGTTCTCTCCCTTTGGGGGTCACAGGTAGGTTCTCTCCCTTTGGGGGTCACAGGTAGGTTCTCTCCCTTTGGGGGTCACAGGTAGGTTCTCTCCCTTTGAGGGTCACAGGTGGGTTCTCTCTCTTTGGGGGGGTCACAGGTGGGTTCTCTGCCTTTGGGGGTCACAGGTGGGTTCTCTCCCTTTGGGGGTCACATCTTCTAGGTGTGTTTTCCTACTGGCCACATGTGTGACACTGATGGGACAGGTAACTCATGTGCCAAGTGAAACCTGTGCGTCCTGGCTGTGTTTTTTTTTTTCTTCTTCTTCCTTTAAGAATTGTTTATTTTTATGTGCATTTATGTTTTGCCTGCATTTATGTTTGTGTGAGGGAGTCAGATCCCCTGGAACTGGAGCTACAGACAGTCATGAGCCGCCGTGTGGGTGCTGGGAATTGAACTCAGGTCCTCTGGAAGAGCAGCCAGTGCTTTTAACCACTGAGCCGTCTGTCTCTCCAGCCCTGAATCCTGGCTATCTTAAGTCAAAAACTGGATTTGCTCCACCACACTAGATCTGGGGCTGGAGGTGGGGCAAGCTCTGCTGTGATGTGGCCTCTTAATTTCTGCCCTGAAGAAAAGCAATCATGACCATCTGTCCCTCGTATCTGGAAAATTGTAGTTTACCTTATCAGCCCAGGGCAGGGGCAGAGGGATAGAGTTGACAAGGCCGGGAGCTTCAGAGCAGTTCCTGGGAGCAGGGGAGGGATAAAGCGCTTGTGTTCCACACTGAGGAAGGTGCAGAGGACCAGAACAGAGCTGCAGGGAGAGGTAAGATGTGGGGCAGCTCCCAGCCATACCCTGTCTGTCACCTTTGTCATATGCAGCAGCCCTCGGGAGCGTGGAGATTTCCCTCTGGGACATGGGGTGGCCAGAAGAGCTGCGTGTGCAGATGTGAGTGTGTGTGGGCGGCGAGCGTGATCCGATTATGAAAATCCACTAGGTGGCACTTGGAAGGTGGAGGCAGGAGGATTAGGAATTCAAGCCTAGCCTCTCTGCTACACAGGAAGGGTGAAACCCAGTCTCAGGAAGATGGGCCTGGGAAGGCGATTAGGTTGGTAAGATGCTTGCTGAGCAAGGGGGAGACCCTCAGTTTGGGTTCCTTGGATGCAAGGCCAGGCATGGTGTCACAGGACTCAGGAGGCAGAGGCAGGTGGATTGCTGTGAATTCGAGGCCAGCCTGGTCTACAAAGCGAGTCCAGGACATCCCAGGCTAACACAGAGAGAGAGACCCTGACTCAACAAAACAAAACAAATAAAAAAACAAAAAAGTCTGGAGGCAGTGTTGCCCTCGTGTAAGCCCAGTGAGTGCTGGGGAGCTTTGATGGGGAGGGTCCCTGAAGCTCTCTGGTCTGGTTTAGAGGCAAAGTTCTGAGCAGGTGAGAGACCCCAGTCTCAAAAGAAAGGTGAGAGGGGCCTGAGAAATTACACCCACAATTGTCCTCTGACCTCCAGAGGCACAAACACATGTGCATGTTCTCACTTGCACAGGAACACACACACACACACACACACACACACACACACACAAACACACAAGCAATGGAAACCAGCGGTATTTTTGCTGCTGATCTGACAGTTTTCTTGGGGTGGGAGGTGGCCTAGCGGGGAGCTCTCCTTGATCTTGTTATGTTAAGACGGAAAAGTAACCAATATCTGAGGCTTCTGAGGACAAAGAGGCTAATACAGCGGCTTAAAATCTCCAAGCATGGACAGGATGTAAACTTTAACGCCAGCACTGGGAAGGCAGCGGCAGGTGGATCTCTGTGAGTTCGAGGCCAGCCTGGCATAGTAAGACTCTGTCTCCAATCAAACAAACAAAAGATCTCCACGGCTGGGTGCCCAGTGTGGTGGTCAGTGTTTGTACCTCCACACTTAGAAGACAGAAGCAGGGGGATCAAGTCTTCAAGGCAAGTTTCAGTTACTTAGCAAATTCTAAGTTAGTCTGGGTCACAGGAGACCCTGTCTTAGAGGGGAAATACATGCTCAAAACATACAGTGTGAAAAAAAGTTATTTTCTTTCTTTCTTTCTTTCTTTCTTTCTTTCTTTCTTTCTTTTTGAAATAGGGTTTCTCTGTGTAGCCTTGACTATCCTGGACTGGGTTTGTAGACCAGGCTGGCCTCTAACTCACAGCCATCCACCTGCTTCTGTCTCCTGAGTGCTGGGATTAAAGGCATGTGCCACCACTCCTGGACCAAAAAAGGTTTTTTTTTCAATAAATAAAAATATATCTCAAGCTTAAAATGCTTTTTATTCTTTTAAATTCCAATCCAAATATATTATTTATTTATTTTGCAAGCTGGGAATTTTATCTGCTGGATATTCCAATAAATTTTTTTTCTCAAAAAAAAATAAATTCTCTTTTCTCTAATTCTTTCCCACTTTCCACATTGATGCCTTTTCATTCCTGTTTTCTGGGAAGGACCCAGGGGAAAATGTGATTTTCCCATATGCCGAGAAGTTCTGAAAAGATTAGTTTCGATTTCTCAGAAGCCTCCCTGAGGAAGACCCAGCGGACCCGGGGAACCAGACTGATGTTGCAAAACTCCTAAAGGAAGTGAAACAACAAAAACAGAATGTTGTTTGCAGAGCTTGTAGGTTTGTGCGCTTCAGTGTGTGTGTGTGTGTGTGTGTGTGTGTGTGTGTGTGTGTGTGTGTGTGTGTGTACGGCTGGGTGTGTACCCATTTAGGAGCAGTGTGCACAATTAAGTCCTGGAATTCCCTGCTGTCTTCTTTCTTTTTCTCCCCTAGAACCGTCCCCCGTCCCCTCGCCACTCCCCGCCTGTGGGAAGTCAGATGACCTTTTCTCTCCCCTGGCTCTGGGTTGGTTCTCCTGTCCGGGACACCATGGCCCCTCTGCTGGCTCTCCTCTGCCTGCTGTGCCCAGGTAGGAGGCTGAGGAAGGGCTTCTGGGCTCTGTGGGCGCGCCAGGTGCCGGTCAAGTCCACAAATGAGAGGGACAGCCTCTTCGCGCCCCTCTCTCATCTGGGCTGTTTTTCCTTTGGCACTTTCCGTTCCCGCAGGCCTGGCAGCTCTCTCCTGCCCTCAGAACGTCAACATCACAGGTGGAAATTTCACCCTCAGCCATGGCTGGGCCCCTGGGAGCTTCCTCACCTACTCCTGCCCTCTGGGCAGATATCCATCCCTGGCCTGGAGACTATGCCAGAGCAACGGACAGTGGCAGACCCCAAGATCTAGCTCGCTGCCCACCCTGCGGTCCCCTCGGCTGGTTAAAGCAGTCTGCAAGCGTGAGTCCTTTGGGCTTTGGGAAGTGTCCACCGGGGTCAGCCCAGAGCGTCTAGTAGCAGAGGGCTCCCCGCCGCCCGCCCTAGTTGGAGAGGGAGAGAGAGAGTTTCAAAATACTGGGAAAAGCCTGGTGTGGTGACTCAAGCCTTAAATCCTAGAACCTGGGAGGCAGAGGGAGAGAGGGAGGGAGAAAGGGAGGGAGGAGGGAGGGAGAGAGGAGGGAAGGAGGGAGGGAAAGAGAGGCAGGTGGATCTCTGTGAGCTTGAGGCAACCTGGTCTACAGAGCCATAAAGTGAGACCCTCTCTCCAAAAAAAACAAACAGCCTTCCCCAACAAAGGCTCCTAGAAACACAGAAACCAAACCAAACCAAACCAAACAAACAGCAGCAAAAGTCCACTGTCTACTTAGGACAGTTTTGTTTTTTTAGCTAGAATTAACTGTGGGGTTACTGACCATTCTAAGCGAAGGCTGAGTGCTCTGGAGCACACACTCGTCCCTGGTGAGAGATGGGGTGACCAGAGCCACTCTGTCTCAAAAAACAAACAAACAAACAAACAAAAAGAAAAGAAAAGAGACAGAGTCTCACTCTGTGGCCCAGGCTGGGCCCACACTTGCAGCAATTGGTCTACCAGCCGCTGCTCCCGAATGCTGGGTCTACAGGTGTGCGCCACCACACCCAACCTTTCCAACTTTGCTTCTGAGGTAGGGTCTAGCTATGCGGTTTAGGTTGATCTTGAACTGCAGTGATGCCCCTGCCTCAGCTGCGCAAGTGCTGGGATTGTGGGCTGTCACCACATTAGGCTCCTCCCGTGTTTTTCGCAGCCGGCTGAGGGTCTCCCCATGCCTGGCCTCGGTGTCTGCCATCCTCCACTCGTGCCCAACTTTCTCTCTCCAGCCGTTCGCTGTCCAGCCCCTGCTGCTTTTGAGAACGGCATATACACCCCTCGGCTGGGGTCCCATCCTGTGGGGGGCAACCTGAGCTTCGAATGTGAGCACGGCTTCACGTTGCGGGGTTCACCTGTCCGGTACTGTCGCCCCAACGGCATGTGGGACGGAGAGACGGCTGTGTGTGACGATGGGAGTAAGTGCTCTGACGCTTGGGTTGCATGGGAAAGCGGTGGGGTGGCCTTGCAGCCCCCCAAGCTTTTGTGGGATAGAAACCTGGTGTTCTTAGTGGCTCAGTACTATTGCTGGACTGGAGTGTGTTGGAGTCGACCCACAGGGGGCCTGGCCCGGCAACTGCTGCTGGGTTTCATATTTGACACAAGGACTCTACATACCCCTCCCCCTTCCTCCCCCCACCCTCTTCCCTTCTCTTTCTTCCCTTCCTTTGAACCTGAGTCTCGATCTAGTCCAGGATGAACTGGAGCTCGTTCTGTAGCCCAGGGTGGCCTTGAACTCTCTTCAGCCTCAGTCTCCCGAGTGTTCACATTACAGGCACGGGCCCCCAGACTGGCCCGTCAGCATTTCTAAGTGCTTCAGGACAACATGTTGGATGTAGCCTCACGAAGTACCACAGACAAGGTGCACGAGTGACTGAGAGCCGAGTGCTGGGCTCAGCGCCTCTGGACTGGTCATTTACCCTTCTTGTGCCTCAGTTTTCACATCTGCAAAATGGGAACAGTGGGGCTCTCAAGCTGGCTCAGTACTTAGAGCACCTACTCTTCCAGGGGAAGAGAGTTTGGTTCCCACACCCTGGCCTCACAGCTGCCAGTAACTCCAGCTCCAGTGTTCTTGTCAGGCCCTCATACATATATAATAGTTTTTGTTTGTTTTCTTTTGTTTTTCAAGACAGGGTTTCTCTGTGTAGCCTTGGCTGTCCTGGACTCATTTGTAGACCAGGCTGGCCTCTAACTCAAGGAGATCCACCTATCTCTGCCTCTGGAGTGCTGGGATTAAAGGCGTGCGCTACCACCACCCGGGATTTGTTTGTTTTTTAATTATTTATTTTTATTTTTTATGTGCATTGTATGTCTACGGGTGTCAGATTTTGGAGTTACAGTTGTGAGCTGCCATGTGGGTGCTGGGAATTGAACCCGGGTCCTCTGGAAGACCAGTCAGTGCTCCCAACCACTGAGCCATCTCTCCAGCCCTGTTTGTTTGTTTGTTTGTTTTTTAAGATTTATGTATTTATTACTTATACAATATTTGGCTTGCATTTGAGCCAATAGGCCAGAAGAGGGCATCAGATCTCATTACAGATGGTTGTGAGCCACCATGTGGTTGCTGGGAATTGAACTCAGGACCTTTGGAAGAACAGCCAGTGCTCTTAACCTCTGAGCCATTTCTCCAGCCCCCAGAGGATGGATTTTATACACAAATCTACCTATGAAATGCCACCTGAAAGCCAGATGTGGTGACGCACACCTTTAATCCCAGCACTCAGGAGACAGAGGCAGGTGGGTCTCTGTGAGTTCAAGCCTGGTCTACAAGGTGATCTAGGACAGCCAGGGCTACACAGAGAGACCCTGTCTCAGAAAAAAAAACCAAAAATAAAAACAAAAAGGAAACGCCTCCTGAATCAAGGACATGCCCACACCACAGGGAACCCTCTTGTGTTCTTCCCAAGGCAACCCTTTCTGATGTGGGACAAAATCTCCCTGTTCTTTTGTTTACCCTATTGTACATAGTATTTGTTTATCATGTGTGCTCAGGAGAGGCGTGGTCATGCCATGGCGTGGGTGTCCAGGTCAAAAGACAACTTGCAGGGCTGGGTAGGCAGTGCCTCTGCCCACTGTGCCATCTGGCTAGCCTTGACCTGTTCCTAAGCCTCATACAGATGGAAGCGTGCAGCATGTGCTCTTTCTGGTTCCTTTAAAAAATGTTTTTATTGGTGGGCATGGTGGTGGCGTGGCGCACGCCTTTAATCCCAGCATTCGGGAGGCAGAGGCAGGCGGATCGCTGTGAGTTCGAGGCCAGCCTGGTCTACAAAGAGAGTCCAGGACAGCCAAGGCTACACAGAGAAACCCTGTCTTGAAAAACCAAAAAAAAAAAATAAAAGTTACGCGCGGGTGTATGTCACATGTGTGAATGCCCACAGAGGCAGTAAGAAGTAGGCTGTGAGCCATCATGTGGCTGCTGGGAATCAAGCTCGAGTGTTCTGGAAGAGCAGCCAAATGCTCTTAAACCTCGGAGCCACCTCTCCAGCCCCATCTTGGTTTCCTTGGCTCAGCACTTTGCTTTGGAAAGTTCTGGGTGATGTTGTGAGAGTCCACAGTTCCCTTTTGTTGTATAGCATCCTGTCGTATGGCTGCTTTAGAGAGACCGGTGGCCCTGCTGTGCATTTGAGTGCTGCCCGGCTGGCTCGGGGCTATGGAGGGCGAGGCTCTAGGATCTGCCCCGTACCAGGCTGCGCCCTCCAGAGCGAGGATAAGTTGGCAGACTGCAGCGGTATTCATGGTTTCCCCAGTGGACGATCCAGCTGTTTAACAGAATTCTGGCCGCCCCACACCCTTCCCCGTACCTGAAACGGACCCGTCTCTGATGTGTGGCTTTCACCCAGTGGTTTATGAAATGTAGATGATGCCTGGGTCAGTCCTGAGGTGCTTCCACGGGTGGCCGGGGACTCCAGCCGTACTCCAGTCTGATGGCCCTGGTGTCTGAAGGAAGCCTTGGTGGCTTTGGGGGCCTACAGGAAGGAAGACTGTGGCATGGAGGACGAGGATGATGAGCCTGGCACACGCTTTCAGGCCCTGTTTACCTGTCTTTGTTCAACTTGCAGCGAGCCACTGCCCCAACCCAGGCATTTCCGTGGGCACAGTTCGGACAGGCTCGAGCTTTGACCTTGGGGACAAGGTCAGTTACCGGTGCTCCTCCTCAAATCTGGTGCTGACTGGCTCTGTGGAGCGGGAGTGTCAGAGCGACGGGGTGTGGAGTGGGACGGAACCCATCTGCAGACGTGAGTGTCTTCAACGCCTTCTTGGGACATCATGCCCAGGCCTGGTCCTGGCCGGTCCTCATGTGACTTTTCCTACAGAGCCATATTCCTATGACTTCCCCGAGGATGTAGCGTCTGCCCTCGGCATCTCCTTCACCAACCTGCTTGGAGCCACCAACCCCACCCAGAAGAGGAAAGGTGAGTGAGTATTGAAGGGAGGGCCTGGGTGGAGCAGGAGAGATGAAGTTACCTGGGTGCTGGGAGCTGTGTGACCCTTGTTGGAGCACAGGGCGGGGGTGGGCATCTGAGCACAGGGCGGAGGGTGGGCATCTGAGCACAGGGCGGAGGGTGGGCATCTGAGCACAGGGCGGGGGTGGGCATCTGAGCACAGGGCGGGGGTGGGCATCTGAGCACAGGGCGGGGGTGGGCATCTGAGCACAGGGCGGGGGTGGGCATCTGAGCACAGGGCGGGGGTGGGCATCTGAGCACAGGGCGGAGGGTGGGCATCTGAGCACAGGGCGGGGGTGGGCATCTGAGCACAGGGCAGGGGTGGGCATCTGACTACAGGGTGGAGGGTGGGCATCTGAGCACAGGGCGGGGGTGGGCATCTGAGCACAGGGCAGGGGGTGGGCATCTGAGCACAGGGCAGGGGTGGGCATCTGACTACAGGGTGGAGGGTGGGCATCTGAGCACAGGGCGGGGGTGGGCATCTGACTACAGGGCGGGGGGGGGGCATCTGAGCACAGGGCGAGGGTGGGCATCTGAGCACAGGGCAGGGGTGGGCATCTGAGCACAGGGCAGAGGGTGGGCAATTGAATGCCTTGTTTCTTCCTTGCTTCAGAAAATCTGGGGCGGAGAATCCAAATCCAGCGCTCGGGTCACCTGAACCTCTACCTGCTGCTTGATGCTTCTAAGAGTGTGTCAGAACAAGACTTTGGAGTCTTCAAGGATAGCGCCATCTTCATGGTGGACAGGGTCAGAAACCGAGAGCCTGTGGGCCATGGTGTCTTCCCACCCTGTTGGTTTCCCCCTCCTTGCTCACAGTCCCTATCAGTCTACCTCCTTCTAGAAGTTTCCAGGCTATCAGGACCATAAATTCAGTGTGTATGATCCTATCTTTATTTCATAAATATTTTGGCACACCTAGTATGTCCGAGCCACTGGGCCCAGTGCCAGGAGACGCTGAGCTTTGCTCCCCCCTGTGTTTTCAGGAATTTGTCATCCACAGCTGTGGTCTCCTGAGAGAATTATCCAGATGACCTATGGCGTGTACCAGAAGAATCTGGCACTCCTGCCACATAATCCTATTTTTTAAAAAATATTTATTTATTTTATGTATATGAGTACTCTGTTTTCATGCACACCAGAAGAGGGCACCAGATCTCATTATAGATGGGTGTGAGCCGCCATGTGGTTGCTGGGAATTGGACTCAGGACCTCAGGAAGAGTAGCCAGTGCTCTTAACCTCTGAGCCATCTCTCCGACCCGAATAATCATAATTATTATCAAGCCAATAGTTTCTTATTTCAAGCCAGGCATGGTAGAGGCTGGAAGGTTTTAGCAGTTCAAGGCCAGCCAAGGACTGAGGACATGGCTCAGTGTGCAGAGGCACGCTGCAGGAGCCTCAGCTCAGCTCTCTGGGCTCTGGATTCGATGTCAGATGCCATAGGTGTGTGTGCAATCCCAGGGACATGGGGGCTCTAACTGCTGCCTGGCCTGGAGCTGCTTTCCTGCAGGGAGCTCCCAGCAAGGAGGCCTGACTCCAACACACTCCTGTGCACATGCTTGAGGGGAGAAAGAAAGCCCCAGCACCACGACAAAAGCTGCTGGCTGTCCTGGAACTCACTCTGTAGACCAGGCTGGCCTCGAACTCAGAGATCTGCCTGCCTCTCTCAAGGGCTGGGATTAAAGGTGTGGTCAACCACACCCAGCCCAAGTTGTGTATTTAACAATAGTTTCAGCTACATTAAATTTTTTCTTGTGCTGGGAATTAAGCCTAAACCTTTAAGCATACCAAGGATGGGGTCCACCACTGAGCTATACTGCCAGGCCCTCAGCTAATTTTATTTGTTTGTTGTTTGTCTTTTTTAAGACAAGGTTTCTCTGTGTTAGCCATGGCTGGCCTGGACTTGCTTTGTAGACCAGGCTGGCCTCAAACTCACAGTGATCCACCTACCTCTGCCCCCTGAGTGCTGGGATTAAAGGCGTGTGCCACCACGCCCGGCTCTAATCTTGTTTGTTTTGAGATCATTTATGTAATACAGAATGACCTTGAATGTTTTTGTGTGTGTGTGTGTGTGTGTGTGTGTTTTGTTTTTGTTTTTCTGAGATGGGTTTCTCAAAGTGTAGTCCTGGCTGTCCTGTCACAGCAGCCTGCCTGTCTCCTCTGCCTCCTAAGTGCTGGAACTAGAGGCGTGCACCACTGCCACCCAGGCTGATTGATCTCTTCAGCCCTGTCCCAAATTGGATTTTTTTTTTTTTTTTGAGACAGGGTTTCTTTGTGTAGCCTTGGCTGTCCAGGACTTGCTTTGTAGGCCAGGCTGGCCTCGAACTCACAGCGGTCCACCTGCCTCTGCCTCGAGTGCGCCACCACCGCCCGGTCCCCAATTTGCATTTTAAAGAGGATTTGTATGTGTGTTCCGAAGATTATCTTAGGGCTTAAAATTAAGTAGCTTCAGTGCCCCCTGCACCTCTCATCAGAAGTGTGGTTCAGGCTGAGCTGGTGAGGCTCGGCTTCTGTATCTGTGAGAAGGGGGTGCTCAGCGGGCCCCCACTGAGCTGCCGTGTGGGTGAAGTGAGGAGGGCGTCTTGTGCCCTGTCCTCCTGAGTTCCTCACTCAGGGTCTTGGCCGTCAGGCTCACTACAGGGCCAGCTGTCTGTGTGGTTTTGCCACACCTGCCCCTTACCACGACTCTCCTGCCTTCACAGATCTTCAGCTTTGAGATAAAGGTCAGCGTTGCTATCATCACCTTTGCTTCTCGGCCCAAAATCATCATGTCGGTCCTGAGTGAGAAATCCCAGAACGGGGTGGAGGTGCTCAGCAGTCTGGAAAGCATCAACTATAAAGGTTTGACACCCCTCGTCTGCTGGGCAGAGGCGGAGAGCATGAACCCTGAACCCAACCCCGTTGGGAGACTCCAGGCAGGAGGGGTCTGGCGCTGTGGTCCCTTCGGGAGAGATTTTGCACGAATGGAGACCCTGGACTCGGTCCGCAGCACCGTGTAACCTCCTCCCCACCCGCCCCCCTGTGTCCCTTGTCACCCTTGGCTCCCGTGGCGATCGAGGCCAACCTGGACAACAGGAGACCTTTGTCACGGGGGGGGGGGGCGGGGGGAGCGCACACACAGTTGTTCGTTCTTAGCCGCAGTGGTAGGCTTCTGGTTTCCACACTTCTTCATAGGGTCCCACACCACACTGCAAGTACACGCTCAAATGCCCGTGCAAGGGCCGGGCGTGGTGGCGCATGCGCCTTTAATCCCAGCACTCGGGAGGCAGAAGCAGGCGGATCGCTGTGAGTTCGAGGCCAGCCTGGTCCACAGAGCGAGTTCCAGGACAGCCAAGGCTGCACAGAGAAACCCTGTCTCGAAAAACCTAAAACAGAACCAAAAAACAAAACAAAACAAACCTACAAAAACAACAACAACAAAACAAAACAAAAACAAAAAATCAGATGCACCTGCAAGACTTAAGCTCCTCCCAGCGCCCCCCCGCCCCCCCCCCGCCCCCAGCCCGTTCTGTTCTTCTCAAGGCTCCGCGCAGCGCCGCACCTGTCCTCGCCCACTGCACACTGTGCAAGCCCTGTCTGGCTGCTGGCAGCAAACAGCTGGACACCACCACCTCTTCCAGCGCTGGTCTTTAAATCTTGGGAACACGTCGTGGGCCTAGATGGGAGACTACACGCTGAAGGCTTCCATGCTAATTTAATTGATTTTTGAGACAAAGTCTGAGTGTGTAGCCCTGGCTGGCCTGGAGCTGGTTCCGGAGGCCAGGCTGGCCTTGAGCTCACAGCTTCTGGGTGCCGGGATGTCGGACGTGCGCCATCGTATCTGGTTCCGCAATGAGCGTTCTACGTTGGAACACCCAATGTGTGTGAAAAGACACACGCAGAGACAGCGCCTGCTGGCTGGCACCGCCGTGGTTTCTCAGGTTTCCCCACTCCCAGGCGAGCCTGAGAGGGGTTATTGTCGTTGTTTTCATTCCAGACCATGAAAACGCTACGGGCACCAACATTTACGAGGCTCTCAACAGCGTCTACCTCATGATGAATAACCAGATGAATCGATTCGGCATGACCACCTCTGCCTGGCAGGAGATCCGCCACGCCATCATCCTTCTGACTGACGGTGGGTGATGGCCGTGGGCGGGGCCAGTGTTGGTGGGTGGGGCCGGCGGCCGTGGGCGGGACCAGTGTCGGTGGGCGGGGCGCCAGGGTGGGCTCTGAGGTCTTGCGTTCTGGTTGTCTTTCTGCCAAGTTGGGGAGGGGGCGAAAATCACTTGTTCTTTTGTTTTTTGAGAACAAGGTTTCTTTGGTCTGAAACTCCCTCTGTAGACCAGGCTGGCCTCAAACGCAGAGATCCACCTGCTTCTGCCTCCCGAGTGCTGGGGTCAGAGGCGGAGAAGCACTAGAGCAGTTGGCACAAAGGCGTTCTGCGATTTTAAAATGTCTGTTCTTGCCCCGGTAACCTTGCTGAACCTGGGAGATGCGGCTGTCTAGAGTGTAGAGTGAAGTGATCGATCTCCTTGATTGGTTCCTTGTGTGGATCCGCCAGGCCTTGGCTCTCAGTTGTTAAGAGCCGCCACACTCCTGGGGTTTCTTGAGCACTAAATGAGGGAACAACATACGGGAAGTTTGCACCCTGACCTGACTGATGGTGCTCACCTTTCATCTTAGCACTTGGGGGGAGGTAGGTGGGTCAGGAGGATCAGGAGAGCAAACAAGGACAGCACGGACTACATAGCAAGTTGGAGGTCAGCCTCAATTATATGAGACATTGAAAAAATAAAAAAGCAGCTGGGTATGGTATGGTGATACGCACCTTTGATCTCAGCACTGGGTTAGCAGAGAGGGGCAGCTCTCTACCAGTGAAAGGACAGCCTGGTCTAAAATCCTCCTCATCCAAACCCCCAAATCCTTCTCTTTTTGTTTTTGTTTTTGTTTTTTGTTTTTGTTTTTCGAGACAGGGTCTCTCTGTTTAGCCTTGGCTGTCCTGGACTCGCTTTGTAAACCAGGCTAGCCTCGAACTCACAGCGATCCGCCTGCCTCTGCCTCCCGAGTCCTGGGATTAAAGGCGTGCGCCACCACGCCCGGCAAACCAAAATCCTTCTTATCCAAAATCCACCCTATCAAGGTTCTGGTCTTGTGCTGGAACATGAAATGTTTCAATAAATGTTGTATTTTTATTTTATTTATTTTATTTTAAATGCTTTCAAATTTATTTAAAGTATTGTGTATATACCACACCCTGAAATTATACAATATCACACATAAACACACACCACGAAAATAACCTGACACAAAGACCATACAACACAGTGGATTTTTTTTTGAGACAGGGTCTCTCTGTGTAGCCTTGACTGTCCTAGACTCACTCTGTCTACCAGGCTGTCCTTGAACTCACAGTGATCTGCCTGCCTCTGCCTCCCAAGTGCTGGGATTAAAGGCGTGCGCCACTATGCCTGGCCAACACCTCTTTATTATACATTCTAAGTCCGTTCATTTTCCTGCTAATTTTGTTGCATGTTTTTCTTTAGGACTAAATAATGACAACACACACGCACCCCACAACTTTATTAGCCATTTACCTGTTGATGAACAGCTTAGCTGAGTGAGTCCAATTCTTTGCTCTAGCGATGAGGCAGCAGTAACAGTGGAGGTGCAGATATCTCTACAGGAGGGCGTGGTGTTCTCTGGAAATATCCCCGGGAGTAAAACAGCTGGGACATATGGCAGTTCTATTTTTAATTTCCTGAGAAATGATTTCCACAGTGGCCCACCAACAGGGAACAGGTCCCTCTCTGTCCACGCCCTCACATTTGTTGTCAGATTTGTGGGTGGCAGCCGTTTTGACCTGGGCAAGGTGTTATTTCCAAGTAGCTTTATTTTGCATTTCCCTGATGAGTAGGGGTATTGGACACATTTAAAAATAGTTTTTTGTTTGTTTGTTTTTCTTTTCTTTTTTTCGAGACAGGGTTTCTCTGTACAGCCTTGGCTGTCCTGGACTCGCTTTGTAGACCAGGCTGGCCTTGAACTCACAGAGATCCGCCTGCCTCTGCCTCCCGAGTGCTGGGGTTAAAGGCGTGCGCTACCACTGCCCTGCCACATTTAAAAATTCTTATTGGCTGTTCATGTTTCTGTTTTGAAAGCTGTCTCCTGAGTTTACTTGCCCATTTATTTACTGACTGGAAGTTGTATTTCCTGAGAACTTAGTTTCTCCAGTTCCTTGTAAAACCTGCATGTTAGCTCTTTGCAGTCTGTCTGGGAAGGGCTCTCCCCTGTGTGGGCTGCGCGCTCTGCTGTTTCCTTTGGCGTACAGAAACTTTTTGTTTCTGTGTGTTTATTTTGTTCTGCCTGTGTGTTTGTGTATGTGCACTACCTGCGAGTCTGTGCCCTCAGAGGTCAAGACAGGGCACTGGGTCTCCTGGGACTGGAGTTCTGCACAGTTGTAAACCACCATGTAAGTGCTGCGAACTAAGCTTAGGTCCTCTGGAAGAGCAACAGGTGCTCTCATCCACGATCTGTCTCTCCAGCCCCAAACCGTGTGTACTGAAATGGCTGAATTTCCCCGTGTCTCCAGGGTGTGAGGAATTCTGTGGTCAACCCAGAAGGACCATTTTCTCCCCTTCTCTGTTCTAGGAAAGTCCAACATGGGTGGCTCTCCCAAGCCAGCAGTCGACAACATCAGAGAGATCTTGGGCATCCGTCAGAAGAGAAATGACTACCTGGGTGAGGCTCTGCCCCATCCAAGCTGTCAGTAGGGGTAAGATTAGGATGCTGCATTAGGGGGCCCAGTGTGACTTAGCTCTGGCCGTGAGGGTGTCCCCGTAGTTCTGTGTGGTGTCGCCTGGAAGAGCTAGGTACTCTGTCCCCTCTCCAGAGGGCTGTGGCTGTGGCCCACTCCTTCATCTGTGAGAAGTGCAGCAGTCATCAGCGTGTCTGCTTCTCAGTCAGGTAGGGGAGGGTGCTAAGGAAATTGTGAGCGGCGAGCTGTCAGCCACCACCACGTCACCACCACGTCACCTTTCAGAAAACTGCAGGAAGAGCAGGCCTAGGTCCCCAGGCAGGGACTGTCCCTTCAGGGTCCCTTCAGCAGGAGACTGGGTGGCGTGCTGGAAGGAACAATCATTCCTCAGCATTAGGGTGACCGCAAACTGTACTGACTAGGAAACAATTAAAGTAATTCCTTAGCACTAGGGTGACCGCAAACTAAATTTTTTTTCTTGGTTTTTGAGACAAGGTCTTGCTATGAAGGGACTTGGTGGCTGCAGGTGTCCTTGGCTTGTGGACACAAAGCCCCAATCTCTGCCTCTGTTGTCACTCCAATTTCTGTTCTGTTTCTACTGCATCCAGCTAGCTATGTCTGGGTTCAACTTTCCCATCTTTATTGTAGTGTTGAGGACTGAGTGTAGATCTTGTGCCTACCAGACACGCACTCAGCCACTGAGCTTATATCCCTGGTCCTCTGATCACTTTTTTTTGTGTGTGTAGATTTTTTATTTATTATGCATTCAGTGTTGTACCTGCATGTACACCTGCAGGCCAGAAGAGGGCACCAGATCTCATTATAGATGGTTGTGAGCCAGCATGTGGTTGCTGGGAATTGAATTCAGGACCTCTGGAAGAGCAGTCAAGTGCTCTTAACCGCTGAGCCATCTCTCCAGCCCCCCTCTGATCACTTTTATTATGAAAATATTTATTTTTGTCTGTGTGAGTGTATGCCACATGTGTGTGAGTGCATGCCACATGTATGTGAGTGCATGTCACATGCATGTGAGTGCATGCCACATGTGTGTGAGTGCATGCCACATGTGTGTGAGTGCCATTGGAGGCTAGAAGAGGATGTCGCCTCCCCTGAGGCTGGAGTTACAGGCCATGGGTGTTGGAGATCGAACTCCAGTCCTCTGGGAGAGCAGCAAGCACTCTGACCACTGAGCCATCTTTCCAACTCTCCATTTGTTTTATTTTTGGGACAGCCCCAGGCTGGCCTCCAGCTCACCAGGTAGGCTAGGCTGATCTTCCTGCCTCCAGCTCCCGAGTGCCGCTAACACAAGGCAAAAGACCCGGTGGGAGGCAGGGGCAGGTGGATCTGTGAGTTCGAGGCCAGCCTGGTCTACAAAGTGAGTCCAGGACAGCCAGGGCTACACAGAGAAACCCTGTCTTGGGGGGGGGGGGGAAGGACCCTGTTTCTAACCCAGGTCACAGCCACTATAGATCCTGAGCACGTTCTTCCGGAACGCGATCCCACCCATGGCAGGCTACACACAAGGTTAAACAAGGCAGCCACTTAGTATGAAGTGACTGGTGCCTGGGGCGGGGCAGTTTTAGAAGCCCTCGCTGCAGAAGCCCTTGTGAGCGCCCGGGCCAGAGGCACCGGGAGGGATGCGCCTGCATATATGAGGAGCTTCTAGGAGGCAGCTGAGTCAGGTGTCGCGAAGAGAAGCCGCCCAAGCAGGGGTGAAGGAGACAGAGTCCGCCTCTCACCGTGGGCTCTGGGGTGCATTTCCTCCCTCCCACCAGACATCTATGCTATTGGGGTGGGCAAGCTGGACGTGGACTGGAAAGAACTGAACGAACTGGGGTCCAAGAAGGACGGCGAGAGGCACGCCTTCATCCTGCAGGACGCGAAGGCCGCGCAACAGGTCTTTGAGCATATGCTGGGTGAGTGAGCCTCCTTCCCCTAGCAACAGAGAGTCAGCTGGGGACTCACAGTGCCAGCCTGGACCAGTGTCCCTCACCCATCCCCCTCTCCACCTGGTCTTCACCCACAGATGTCTCTAAGCTCACAGACACTATCTGTGGGGTGGGGAACATGTCCGCCAATGCCTCCGACCAGGAGAGAACACCTTGGCACGTCACCTTTAAGGTATTGGGAAGGAGGGGGCGGGGGTTGGATCACGGTGGTGAGACCCCATCTAGACACAGCAGCTCCCCCCTCTCCCCCGACTGTTGTCTGCTCCCTGCAGCCCAAGAACAAGGAGACTTGCCGGGGATCCCTCATCTCTGACCAGTGGGTGCTGACAGCAGCTCACTGTTTCCATGACACCCAGATGGAGGACCGCCACCTGTGGAGGGTGAGCGTGGGTAAGTCAGGGCCTGCAGCAGACCCCTTACCCCGGGGGGCGTGGGAGGGGGGCTTGGGTCCAGCCTCATCTGCCATTGTCCCCAGGGGATCCCGCCTCCCAGCACGGCAAAGAGTTCCTTGTGGAGGAGGCGTTCATTGCGCCCGGGTTTAACGTCCATGCCAAGAAGAGCCAGGGCATCTCAGAGTTCTACGCTGACGATATTGCTCTGCTGAAGCTGGCCCAGAAAGTGAAAATGTCCACCCACGCCAGGTGCCTGAGCCCGGGATGGGAGGGCACCCTACAGAGGACAGGGTTCTGTAAAGTACTGGAGGGGACACTGAGCGTGGGCCTGTCTGATGCTCGCCTTTCTCCCCAGGCCCATCTGCCTTCCTTGCACTGTGGAGGCCAACGTGGCTCTGAGGAGAAGCCCAGGTGGCACCTGTAAAGAACACGGTGAGTCCTGGAGGCTTGAGGTTTGTGGTGAGTTGGGGCCAGCTGGCAGGGACTGGGCTTCCGTCCTCAAGCCGGATACACGTGAGCTCTGGGTAAAACAAGAACAACAGAAACCCCACCTGTACCGACACCCGCTTCTCCCCGACGGCAGAGACAGATCTTCTGACACAACAGAAAACTCCAGCACACTTTGTAGCCTTGAATGGGAAGAAACTGAACGTTACCCTCAGGACAAGATCCGAGGTGGGAGCTCAGTGAGGGGTGTTGGGGTACCCCGGGGGGGCGGGGCTAACCTCAGGACTGGACCCAGGGCGGTGGGGGTGGGGGTGGGGCCGGAATGGGTGTGTGTGTGTGTGTGGAGGTGCAGGGGCGGGGCAGCGCCCAGAATGTGCAGCCCTGCCTGGAGTCTCCCCTCCTCTCGAGCCTCGAGGGTCTGCCTGACATCTCCTGTTTTGTCCCCAATCGTCTCTCCTACCCCCGACACTGCAGAGGACGAGTTGTATCAAGGCTGTTTCCGAAAACAAAAACCTCTTCCCCAGCTTGACGAACGTTAGTGAGGTGGTGACTGACCAGTTTCTGTGCAGTGGGATGGAGGAGGATGACAACCCTTGCAAGGGTAAGTAGCCGGCCCTGGCCCCCAGGGGGAAGGCTGTGGTGTCCCTGGGGTCAGCACGCACTGAGGATGCAAGTGTGCTGCCCTGGACAACGCTGTGTCATGCCGCTTCTTTCCTTGCAGGAGAGTCTGGGGGAGCAGTTTTCCTTGAGCGGAGATACAGGTTTTTCCAGGTGAGAAGTGCGGCCTGGAGGGGGCTCCCTGCGGAGTCCTTTTTTTGCTGGGGCAGGTGGGAGGCCTGTGAAGACCCAAAGAGGTCGCAGCTTGGGGAGGGGGCTGCCACTATCTCCTGCCTTGTTGTTTCTTCCCTCCAGGTGGGCCTGGTGAGCTGGGGTCTTTATGACCCTTGTCACGGTCTCTCCAACAAAAACTCCCGCAGGAAGCCTCCCAACAGCATCCAACCTAGAGACTTCCACATCAGCCTCTTCCGCCTGCAGCCCTGGCTGAGGCAGCACCTGGGTGGTGTCCTGAGCTTCCTGCCCCTTTAGCATGGTCACCGACGCCTTTCCTGTTCTGTCCCTCCTGTCTACTACCTCTGAATGTCCTCACTCCTGGGCACATAAATCCTAGGCGCTAGGAACCCAGAGACAGTGGCAAAAGCTAGGGAGTCCCCAGGGTTGTGCCAGGCCAGCTGTCCCGTCCTCACTGCCCTGCCTGGGTGCAAGTCCCCTCCTACCGTGCACGCCTTGTACTCCTTTCACCTAAACATGGAATTTCCCAGGAAATTAATAAAAATCAGTGATTTCCACATCTATCTGTCTTAAGTTGGGGGTTGGGGAGGCCAGGGCGATTCCAGGCAGGTCAGAGAACCCTGCTGCACAAACAGTGGCTGGACTCTGCCCCATCACACAGCTCACGGGGAAGCTGGCCTCTGAGGGGCGGGTGGTGGTCTGGGCTTGTTGAGGAGGGTCAGAGGGGTTCTGAGGGGGAAGTTCTGGCCCTCGGTCAGAAGGGTGGGGTTCAGACAGTTTGACTCCTCGGTTGGCAGCTCACCCGGGGCCCTCCTTCGTGAATGTTCCGGGAAGGAATGTCTGTGTAGGGCAGGCGGGGCCAAGCTGCAGGTGCCAGAGCAGATTGCATAAAAGGCTGGGGGACAGTGGGAAAGGGGTGTAGCCCGGCCCTGCTCTGGAGGGAACTGGAGAGGGCTTGTGGCCACTGGCCTATTGCTTCCCACGACAATGGAGAGTCCCCGGCTCTGCCTGGTCCTCCTGGTCTTAGGCCTCTCCTCTGGAGGTAAGCGAAGGCACTCCATCCTCCTCTTGTCCCCAGCATCTGTTGTTGGCCACCTGGGGTCAGTTTTCACCAGCCTTTCTCATAGGGGTGACCACAACTCCAGTGCTCGCAGCTGGGCTGCAGACCTCCTGCTCTCTGGAGGGAGTAGAGATCAAAGGCGGCTCCTTCCGACTTCTCCAAAATGGCCAGGCCCTGGAGTACCTGTGTCCCTCAGGCTTCTACCCGTACCCTGTGCAGACCCGAACCTGCAGGTCCACAGGCTCCTGGAGCACCCTGCAGACCCGAGAGCAAAAGATTGTCAAGAAGGCGGAATGCAGAGGTTAGAGGCCTGTGTGTGTGTGTGTGTGTGTGTGTGTGTGTGTGTGTGTGTGAGAGAGAGAGAGAGAGAGAGAGAGAGAGAGAGAGAGAGAGAGAGCGCGAGCGCAGTGGGTGGCAGGGGCGGAGCAGGTGGATAGAAACTGGTCAGGCCTCTGGGGTGCATGCCGGAAGGGTCTCCTTGAATCAGGCAGTCAGGCCTCTGGGGTGCATGCCGGAAGGGTCTCCTTGAATCAGGCAGTCAGGCCTCTGGGGTGCATGCTGGAAGGGTCTCCTTGAATCAGGCAGTCAGGCCTCTGGGGTGCATGCCGGAAGGGTCTCCTTGAATCAGGCAGTCAGGCCTCTGGGGTGCATGCCGGAAGGGTCTCCTTGAATCAGGCAGTCAGGCCTCTGGGGTGCATGCCGGAAGGGTCTCCTTGAATCAGGCAGTCAGGCCTCTGGGGTGCATGCCGGAAGGGTCTCCTTGAATCAGGCAGTCAGGCCTCTGGGGTGCATGCCGGAAGGGTCTCCTTGAATCAGGCAGTCAGGCCTCTGGGGTGCATGCCGGAAGGGTCTCCTTGAATCAGGCAGTCAGGCCTCTGGGGTGCATGCTGGAAGGGTCTCCTTGAATCAGGCAGTCCTGGCACTGAAAATAATACTTGGAAATCGGGGAAAGGCACCTAGGAATGTGCTTGTGAGCACGTGGGAAGCAGCACCGGGTGACCCAGGTGTGACGCGTGCCTGCAATCCTAGTGCCCAGGACATAGGGGCAGAGGCTTGCTCATCTTCAGCTTCATAGCTTGAGGCCAACCTGGGCTACATGAGGCCCTGTCTCTGAACAGAACAGAACAATCCCAAAACACAAGAGGAGGGGACCTCCGGGTTAAGGGGACTGGGCAGGCACTGTTTCTCAGTGACAGCATTTCTAAGACCAGGAAAGGCCTAGAAACGGCCCTTGGCGACTTTTACCTGTCTCCCCTACAGCCATACGCTGCCCACGACCACAGGAATTTGAAAACGGGGAGTTTTGGCCCCGGTCAGTGTACTACAACCTGAGTGACCAGATTTCCTTTCAATGCTATGACGGTTACACGCTCCGGGGCTCTGGTAATCGCACCTGCCAAGCAAACGGCCGGTGGGATGGGCAGACGGCAATCTGTGACGACGGAGGTGAGGAGCAGGTCGCCCCTTGACTCCATCCTCCCCGAGGGAGGGCTTCCTCCTGGGAATGCACAGGCACTGTGTTATCCTCCTGCCTCTGCAGCGGGATACTGTCCCAACCCGGGTATTCCCATTGGCACGAGGAAAGTGGGCAGCCAGTACCGCCTTGAAGACACCGTTACTTACCACTGCAGCCGGGGACTTGTCCTGCGTGGCTCCCAGCAGCGGAGGTGCCAGGAAGGTGGCTCATGGAGCGGGACAGAGCCTTCCTGCCAAGGTGACCTTTGACCTGCCCACGGGTCCTTGAAACCCTGTCACCCTGTCCTCAGCACTCCAGACATCTGACCTCCCCTCTGACCATCCTTAGACTCCTTCATGTATGACAGCCCTCAAGAGGTGGCCGAGGCATTCCTGTCCTCCCTGACGGAGACCATAGAAGGAGTGGACGCTGAGGATGGGCACAGCCCAGGTTTGACTGGGGGGAAGGAGGCTGGGCAGGAAGCTGGTGAGGGATGGCTGACCTCTGTGGGACTGTGCGCGCCAGAGGCTGAGTCTCTGCCTCCCGCAGGGGAACAACAGAAGAGGAAGATCGTCCTGGACCCCTCGGGCTCCATGAATATCTACCTGGTGCTGGATGGGTCTGACAGCATTGGCTCCAGCAACTTCACGGGGGCCAAGAGCTGTCTCACTAACTTGATTGAGAAGGTAGAGTGGAGGACCTTGTCTGGACCTCACAGACTTTACAAGCCTGGCTCCCTGTGTCTCCAGACCCTGCCCTGAACTGCAGCCCTCCTGCCCTCCACTTAACACAGTGACCTCTTGCTCACCCACAGGTGGCGAGTTACGGGGTGAGGCCAAAATACGGTCTGGTGACATATGCCACAGTCCCCAAGGTCTTGGTGAGAGTGTCTGATGAGAAAAGCAGTGACGCCGACTGGGTCACAGAGAAGCTCAGCCAGATCAGTTACGAAGGTCAGAGGTTAGGGCAGGGAGAGCTGGGAGGTGCCCTCGGGGCTGTGGTGGTCAGGGTTAGGGTCCTCCTGGGGAAGGTGGGGAGGTACTATTGAATAAAAATGTCCTTGAGCAACGGGGACTCCTGTGCAAGCCAAGGGCAGGTGGGTCACAACCCAAAAGTTAAACATTGTCTGGACTTGGTGGCACACACCTTTAATCCCAACATTCAAAAAGCAGGTGGATCTCTGGGAGTTCAAGGCCAGCACGGTCAACATAGCAAAGCAACCCCTGACCCCATGGGGGCAGGGGAGGTGATCTCAGTTGTCACAGACTCCTGGGGCTCAAGCGTGGCTTCAAGATGAAGCGGAATTCTCTCCCCCCCCTCTACAGACCACAAGCTGAAGTCAGGGACCAATACCAAGAGGGCTCTCCAGGCCGTGTACAGCATGATGAGCTGGGCAGGGGACCACCCCCCCGAAGGCTGGAATCGAACGCGCCATGTCATCATCATCATGACTGATGGTGAGCCCTTTCGCCTGCCTCGCCCCCCCCCCCCCATGCCTGCTTGAGTGCGCTTCTAACTGTCTCCACGGTTCCCATAGGCTTGCACAACATGGGTGGAGACCCTGTCACTGTCATTCAGGAGATCCGGGACTTGCTGGACATTGGCAGGGATCGCAAAAATCCCCGGGAGGATTATCTGGGTGAGTGGCACACCTGGGAGCCGGCACCCTCGCCCCTGGCGCCTGAGGCTCACCACCCTTCTCTCCTCAGACGTCTATGTGTTTGGGGTGGGACCTATGGTGGACTCCGTGAACATCAATGCCTTGGCCTCCAAGAAGGACAACGAGAAGCACGTGTTCAAAGTCAGGGACATGGAGGACCTGGAGAACGTTTTCTTCCAAATGATTGGTAGGAAGATGCCAGGGCACGCTCTCCCCAGACTGGGGACTTCCCTCAGCCCAGGCCCCCAGTGTGCCACCTCCAGAGGTTTTCCCTTCCTGATCTCACAAACACCACTGTGCGCTTGTTTTGTGGATGTGGAAACTGAGGCCAAGATGGGCTAGAAGTGCCCGGTGCTCAGCCAGCCTGGCCACCGCACCACAGGAGCTCCTCATCTAACACAGGGACCCCTCCCCCATCGTGAGCCTCTGCTGCCTACGATATGCAGGGATCCAACAAAGATGGCTGCCGTGACTTGAGCCTTCGGCATTCTCTTTTCCTGCTAGACGAAAGCCAATCTCTGGGGCTCTGTGGCATGGTGTGGGAGCACAAGGGAGGCAGCGATTATCACAAGCACCCATGGCAAGCCAAGATCTCAGTCACTGTAAGCACCCCAGCAGAGGGCGTGGGGTGTGTGGGAGGGGAGGGGACATGTCCACACTAGCCAGCTAGGTAATCCCAGCTGTTCGGGAAGCTGAGCCAGGGGAGTCACAACCTGCTCAGGCTACAGCGAGTTCAAGCTCAATTCTAATCATGTGTGCAAGTGCTTTAGCGGAAACAGTTCTGCGTGGGTTTGAGGGCAGCCTGGGCTATAGAGCAACAACATCTGAAAGTAATAAAAAGTGAGACGCTAAGGCTGGAGTGCTGACCTGGCCCGTGCACAGCGAGGCTAACGCCACCCGATCTCTCCCAGCGGTCTACGGGACACGAGAACTGCATGGGGGCTGTGGTGTCTGAGTACTTTGTGTTGACCGCAGCACACTGCTTCACAGTGGAAGATCAGAAACATTCCATCAAGGTCAGCGTGGGTAAGGATGCAGCCAAGCCTCTGACCTCAGGAAGTGCTGCTGTGCTGTCCCCGGCCCTCACCTGTCCCCAGCACAACCCCGTCCTCAAACCCCGTCCAGTCAGGGATGCTGCAGACTACCTGCAAGAACCGGCTCCCCATTCTCCTCCTCAGGAGGGAGGAGGCAGGACCTGGAGATTGAAGAGGTCCTTTTTCACCCCAACTACAACATCAACGGGAAGAAGGCAGAGGGCATCCCCGAGTTCTATGACTACGACGTGGCCCTGGTCAAGCTCAAGACCAAGCTCAAGTATGACCAGACTCTGAGGTGAGTGGGGCTGGTCCCCAAGGAGCTGGGGAAGGCGTGCCGGAGGCCCAGGGCGCAGCACCAACCTTCCCGTCTCCCCGACAGGCCCATCTGTCTCCCCTGCACGGAGGGAGCCACCCGAGCCCTGCGGCTTTCTCAGCCAGCCACCTGCAAGCAGCACAGTAAGCCGCGTCCCAGGATAGGACAGGACAAGGCTCCCAAGACAAAGGGTGGCAGGAGTAGAACTGTGCTTTAGGCTAAGCAGGGCCCAAAGGACCCTGGGTGGGTGAGGCGCAGGGGGTACACAGCTCGCATGATTCTATCGCTTGCCCAGAGGAAGAGCTGCTCCCTGTGAAGGACGTGAAGGCTCTGTTTGTATCTGAGGAAAGGCAGCGGCTGACACGGAAGGAAGTCTACATCAAGAACGCGGACAAGGTGAGGAGGGCGGTTCCTGAGAGGGCCTAGGCCCGTTCTTCCTGGCTAGCTTTGCTCAGCATCTTCCTGGCTAGCTTTGCTCAGCACACCTTTCTCCCCTACAGAAAGCCAGTTGTGAGAGAGACGCTCTCCGGGCCCCAGGCTATGACAAGGTCAAGGACGTGTCCCAGGTGGTCACCCCCAGGTTCCTCTGCACTGGAGGGGTGGACCCCTATGCTGACCCCAACACGTGCAAAGGTGAGTGGCTCTCTTGCTACGCTGCAAGCCCACAAGGCCCAGCAGTCTTTCCCAGCATGCCTCTCTTCTACAGGAGACTCTGGGGGGCCTCTCATTGTTCACAAGAGGAGCCGCTTCATTCAAGTAAGTGCTCGCTCTTCTAGTCTGTGGGACGACGCCCAGGGCCACCTCATCTGACAGTGAAAGCCCAGTGGCTGCAGATGGGGAGCTGGGACTCTGAAGTGTCCCGTGACACGTGGCACCCGTGGTCTACACAGGTTGGTGTGATCAGCTGGGGCGTGGAGGACGTCTGCAAGAACCAGAAGCAGAGGCGGCAACAGCTCGCATCCGCCCACGCCCGGGACTTCCACATCAACCTTTTCCAGGTGCTGCCCTGGCTCAAGGACAAACTCCAAGAGGAGGGTTTGGGCTTCCTGTAGGGGACTTCCTGCTGGGAGGGGTGGGGAGCAAATTAAAGCGGTGCAATAAAGAGTGTGTCCACATCTCTTTGGGGAGCAACGTAAACACTGACAGCCGCCTCTGAAGGCCTGACCCCATCCCAAGTGCTGAAAAACTAGAGGCTGACGGAGGGGAACGAGCGTCTACCCCAGGATTTTACTGAGACCAGCTTGGGGGCGTGTGAGGCACAAGGAATCCAGCTTCGTGTCTTTCCTACAGATCGTCACTGTATACAATCTGGGTCCTCTTGTCCCGGTGACAACCCTTAGGGCTGTTCTGGACAGCTAAGGAGGGAGGAAAGTGACAGTTAAGGACTGAAGCAGAGGACAGGCTGGACCTGAGGTCCAGAGCCCTGGCCCTGGCCCTGGCCCCCCAGTGTTTAGGCTGCCCTCTGGCGGCCAGAGCATCACCATGAACCACAAGCTGTTTCCCCTGTAACAATGTCAACACCATGAACCACAGGAAGTGAATGAGAACATCTCTGTGGTCCTTGCTGGTTCCTTCCTGGCCTCCGCTTACTCCTTTCCCAGAAAAATCTGTTCCAGGCACGGTGGGTTTCCACACTGAGAAACCCCACAGGCCACGCCAGACCTCTGGGGGCCCTCGGAACCTAAGTGCCTAACTTCTCTCTTACACCTGTGGGGCCAAGAGGCAGTGCCGCTCTTTAGTCTTGTGCCCTGCCTCTGCTGAGCGCCCCTCCTTCTCAGAGCCGGAGTCCACGGCCCAGGCTCGTGGGCTGCACTCAGCGCAGACCCCTCTTCACGGTGCCTTTGCTGCCCACTCCACTCGAGCCTAGCGTGCTTGGGTTGCTGTAGACATGCTAGCACAGACAGCAGAACCCGGCCGGCTTCCTGACTCTCAGGTCATTTTCTCCCAAATCCCCGTCTCCGCTGTTTCCGGACGCACAGGACACTAATCCACATTTCCACGCCTGTCTTCTGCCTGAGGCCCAGAGCCGCAGGTCAAGTTCAGACAGTGCCAGTCACTGCTTGGGGGCCTTCCCTTTTGTCCAGACAGGGTTTCTCTGTGCAGCCTTGCCTGTCCTGAACTTGCTCTGTAGATGAGGCTGGCCTGGAACTCACAGATTTCCTGCCTCTAACTCCCGAGTGCTGGGACAGGCGCTGGGGACCTTTCCAACACTCCTCCCCTCCCCTGACAAGACAGCCTGGAAAGCCTGCACACAAACCCCGACCTTTAGCACTTTAAGGAGCTCAAAGATGTGGAAGGAACAGTGGGGTGCTGCAGGGAGGGTGAGGGGACAGAAAGTAGGGTGCTGCAGAGGTGAAGGAACAGAAAGTGGGGTGCTGCAGAGAAGGTGAGGACAGAAAGTAGGGTGCTGCAAAGATGAAGGAAGAGCCCCATCCTTACCGAGGGAGCCCCACACAGACTTGCCAGTAGCGGCGTCCAGCATGGGCTGTTTTCGGGCTATGTTGACTTTGAGCTGCACGGATTCCACCTGGGTCCCGTTGAGCTGTGGGACAGAGGGGAGGGGACAAGATGGGCATTACACGGAGCCAGGCGCTGCCACCTGGGAGGAGACCAGACAGGGATGTGAGGACGCAGGTTGTTTCCTCTAGAACCGCAGATTGTAAGGAAGCTCAAGGCTGGCAGGAGGGTGGGGGGGGGGGCAGGTCTGAGAAGTGCCCACCTCAGCGACGGCCTGATCTGCAGACTCCATCTTTTCATAGGTGACAAAGGCACAGTTTCTGGGTGGGTCCATGGAGAGGTCGATGATGTTTCCAAAGGGAGCGAAGGCCCCTCGGAGGAGGGCGGGTGTCATGTCCTCTCCGTACACGTACAGTGTGTTGCCCTTCCGAGGGGCCCTCCTCTCGGGGAATGAGTCTGACCCTGTGGGTTGGGAACCATCGTCACTGCTGAGTCCCCTCACCCTCTGCTTAGCAGGACCCACCCAGCCTCGGCCAAGACCACTCACTGCGGAAAGGGCCCTCCCGGTCTCGCTCCCGGTCCCGGTCTCTGTCTCGCTCCCGATCTTTGTCCCTGTCGCGGTCCCGGTCTCTGTCTCGGTCCCGATCTTTGTCCCTGTCGCGATCTTTGTCTCGGTCCCGATCTCTGTCTCGGTCCCGATCTCGGTTCCTTTCATGACTTCGGTCCCGGCTGCGGCTGCGGCTCCGGGGCGGGGAGGCTGAGGAGCGGGCACCACCGTGTTCCTCGTAGCTCCAGTCGAAGGCTCGAGGTGGGCCGTCACCAGTCCCGGGGCCCTCCGCCTCTTCTCCATCTGGTCCCAGTTCCCGCAGCCGATCACTAGAAGACACAAAGCTGGGAAGAGGCAGACAGTGAGCACCTCGTCTCCCTGACACGTGGGCCGACACTCCTGCAGTTCGCCTTCCACTCCAGCCCTGAACCTTCCACGGACGCCAACCTCTGACCCCACGCCAGACAGCGGCCTCTCTCTAACCTTTCATACAGAGATTTCCTCTGCGGACGTCTGGATGACTGCGGGGAGAAAGAAAAAAGATACAATTAAGATGACACCCAGGTGGGGGAATGGATCTTTTATTGTCCTCAATCCCCTGCCCCAGAGACCATCACCTCCTGCGGGTCCTCGTCAGCAGATGTGCTCCTCTGGAACGGCTGGAAGGTGGGGACAGGCCCCTTCTCAGGGTCCTGGAAGGGGCAGAGGCCCATGTTAGTGCAGACCATGGGACCTTCCCCCCTTTTTGGCTCTCATCTAGTTTCTCTTTCACTCCCATCACACCTCTTATTAATGATGTGCTAGGCCTTTTTTTTGTTTTTGTTTTTGTTTGGAGACAGGGACTCTCTGTGTAGCCTTGGCTGGCCTGGACCTTGCTTTGTAATCAGGCTAGCCTCAAATTCATATCTGCCTACCTCAGCCTCACAAGTGCTGGGATTAAAGGCCTCAGCCACCAAGCCTAGCTGATGTGCTGTTTTTTTGAGTAAGTGGCTTGGTTTACCCAAACCCGCTTTCAACCTAAGAAGCACAAATGTGGAGAAAACAGAAATGTAGGAGTCCCCTCGCTTAACACTGCAGTGGTGTACTCTGGCACACCACACCCCTCTAGCCACCGCTGCCCACGAGGCTCAGGCCAGCAGCGCTCAAGTTCACGAGTTGGACACTGGCCTGGGGACCAGTGACATGGCCTGGGGACCGGTGACACTGTCCCAAAGAATGAAAAAGACTAACAACCCAGCTGCCTTCCAGCTTAGAAAGGAGTCTCTCTGATGCCATCGTGCCCCGAACACCCTACTGTGCTCACCCAAACACCCACTGTGCTCACCTTCAGTTTCCCCTCGAGGGTTCGAGAACGTTTGAAACCTGAGTTCTTGGTTTCAGCCTTGATGGCACTGATGGCTCCTGACTTCACCAGCTGTTTGGCCTGTTCTGTTGCTGTGGCAGTGTCCACCACAGGCTGCTCGGATAGTGCTGGGGTGGAAGGGGGGGGAGGGGGAGAGAGAAGGGGGCATTACACTGGCTGTGGAGGGGGCATCACCCTAGTTGTGGAGGGGGCGTCACCCTGGCTGTGGAGGGGGCGTCACCCTGGCTGTGGAGGGGGCGTCACCCTGGCTGTGGAGGGCATCCCTCTGCTGCTCCCCTCTGGACTCTGCATCTCCATCACTTACAGCGCTTGACTCCACCCTGGCTTGCTGTGCCACTGCTGCTTTGCTTCTTCAGAGCCAGCAAGGCCTTTTTCTGGGAAGAAGAGAGATCAGTGGTGTGTTAGCCAAGGCACTGGTCTCGTGGGTGACAGTTCTGGGGACAGGGCATGTGGTCCTGTTGTACTTCACCCAGCCTCCACACCATCCAATGCCAGGAATATTTAACCTAACCAAACCATGGCGTCCAAGAGCTTCCCAGTCTCACATTTTGTTAGGGATGCTGTTTGTTTTTCGAGACAGGGTTTCTCTGTGTAGCCTTGGCTGTCCTCGAAGTCACAGAGATCCAACTGCCTCTGACTCCCTGAGTGCTGGGATTTTTTTTGTTTTTTGTTTTTTTGAGACAGGGTTTCTCTGTGTAGACTTGGCTGTCCTGGACTCACTTGGTAGATCAGGCTGGCCTTGAACTCACAGGGATCCGCCTGCCTCTGCCTCCCAAGTGCTGGGATTAAAGGCGTGCGCCACCATGCCTGGCTTCAGTCTCCTATTTTTTGAAGTTGAAAAACAAAAACATAGCCAGGTATTGTGGCACATGCCTGTAATGAAAGAGCCAGAGGCAAGAGAATCACTGTGAGTTCAAGCCCAACAAAGCAACCAAGGCAGAGAAACCCTGTCTCAAAAAAACAGACAAAAAAAAAAAAAAAAAAAAAGAAAGAAAAAAAGAAAAAAGAAAAAACCACCTAACCCCTGCCATATAAACTTCAAACAAGCCCTGAAATCTTCCTTGGGGATTTTATCCAGTATATTTAATGAGGCTGTACAAGAGTGAAACCCCTCGTCCATACCCTTAAGAAACACAGAAAATAACATTTTCAGATGCCTAAGCGGCTCCTAAGCTGAAACCTGGGCAGAGTTCCCTAACACAGGCAGAAAAGATGTTCTAGACAAAGAAAACAGGGTAGTAAAAAATGCAGGGGAGGGCCTGTTTTCAGAGTAAATACCTGTCTCTTTTGACAGGTATGCTGAGCCGAGGCTTCAGGACTCTGTTCCTCAAACATGTGATACCTCTGGAGTGTTTTCAAGGGACCAAGCAAAGCCAAACCCTGTCCTGAGGGGTTGGTGTGCAGGAGTAAACAGAGAGCTTACTGTGAGGTACCACTGAGTCCTGGGTATGGTGCCTCAGAGAAACTGAGGCAGGAACACCACATGAACCCAGGAGTTCAAGACCAACCTGGGACCCTGCTCCAAAGGAAAAGAAGAGACAAGGAGGGCGAGGGAAGGAGGGAGGGAGGGAGGGAGGGAGGGAGGGAGGGAGGGAACGGTACACGGGCAGGCTTGACAAGTGTCTCGCTGTGTCAGTGCTACAGAAGCCAGAGGTGGGCTGAGTATGGGGGCTAAGGCAAAACTAGTCCAGGCTACCAAAAGCCACACGGTTCCAATCAAGCCTAAAGTGTGAGAGATGAGAATTTTTAGAGCCTCTTAAGTGTAGTAGGTCCTACGTAAAAAGCCAGAAAGAAGATGGCCCTGGGCGTCCAAATGTGACAGTCTCCTGCTGCTGCACGACCCTAAAGCCACAGGAGAAAGGGTAATTCCGTGGGGGGACTGAGCAGAGAAGAGTCTGACGACGCCGGTGAAGCTCTGAACACGCTCACACTCACCCCAGGTGTCCTCAGGGCCTCGGAGAGGCTGGGCCACCACCCTGGCTCCCTCACCTTTTTCTTGAGTTTGCTGAATTTCTTCTGCAGTGCCTCTTCCTCCTCGCTCAGTCCGGGAGGTATGACCAACATGTCGGCTCCTGGTGCAAGGGCAGAACCCAAGACATCACGCTCTAGGGCCAGCATTCAGAAATTCACACGTCGTCCAACTTCTGTGCATCCTGTATGCACCCCAACCTCCAGGCCCGCCTACTCCAGCCTCCGGCCTGTCCCTAACCCCTTGTTTCAACGGGGCTGCCGTCCAACCTCCTGCTCACGGCAATCAACCGGCATTCCCGCCTATGTCCAAGGTCCAGACACCAGAGCCTTGGGGGTACCTCAGCCCGGAGAAGGAAAGCACTCCCTGCGACGCCAAGGCGATGGCTCCCGACCCCCATGCCCAGTGGGGTTAGGTCAGCCAACCTCGGGGTCCGGTGGGCAGAGAAGGCGGCCGGGCCCGCGCAGCGCTATCCGGGCAACCAGAGGAGGAGGAGGAGGAAGAAGAAGCGGGGGCCGCGCAGGCAGGGAAGGCGCGAAGGATGGGAGACGAAGCCCTCACCTGAGGGGGCGGCGCCCGGGCTCGCGGTCTCCGGCGCCGCCGCTGCCGCCGCCGCCGCCGCCGCGCGGGCTGCTGCGCGCGGGCTCGCAGCGATGACGTCAGGGGGCGGGACACGCGGTAACCAAGGCGGCGAGGCGCAGCGACTTCCGCCCGGCCTTGCCCGGCTGGGAGTCTGGCTTCGGCGCCCGCCCACGCTCCCAGCGTGGAAAGGAGAAGGGGGCGTGTCGGAAACGATCTCGACTTCCGCCCAGCTTGGGGCGGGGCCGACTCCGCGGTTGCTCTTGAGTTTCCGGGCTGCCAAGCAGCTGTTCCAGGATGATGGAGACAGAGCGAATCGGTGAGGGGGAGGGGAGGGGAGGGCAGGGGAGCCGCAGGGACTGGTGGACAGGAAGGACTTGGACTTTTAACCCGTGACTTTTCCTCCGTAGTGCTGCCTCCCCCGGGCCCCCTGAACCTGCCCCTTCGAGCTCTGGAGGTGGGATGCACTGGGCGTTGGGAGCTGCTGAACGAGCCTGGGGCTCCAGAGAGCACTGTGAGTGACTTTTGACGCTCACCTCTGACCCGTGAGCCTAAAGGAAACCCCACCCCGCTCCCAGGAGGAGCTAGCTTGACCTCCACCTGTGCCTGCACACTGTCATCCGGGGCCCCTGCCGATGCTAGGCAGAGCGGCAAGTTGCTGGAGGCTCTAGGTGTCAGAGCAGCGCGTGCCTTCCCCAGTGTCTCTCCTGCCTGGAGGTCCCTTCGCCTGCGCGCCTCAGGGCATTCGGCTGAGTCTTTGCCTTTAAACTCCTAACCCTGAAACCCTGTGAGGCTCACACCCTTAATCCCAGCACTTGGGAGGCAGTGGCAGGCTGGTCTCTTGAGTTGGAGGCCAGCCTGGTCTACAAACTGAATCCAGGACAGCAAGGGCTACATAGTAAGACCGCATCTCCAAAAGAGGAGGAGGAGGAGGAGGAGGAGGAGGAGGAGGAGGAGGAGGAGGAGGAGGAGGAGAAAGTGTGGTGGAGGAGAAGGAGGAGGAAGAGGAGAAGGAGAAAGTGTGGTGGAGGAGGAAGAGGAAAAAAATCTAGGCCTGGCAGGGTGACTTAGCCCATTTGGGGTGGATATCCTGCATGTCTGCATCTGTATCCACACGTTAGACACACACCTACACATGCTCACACTTACTACTGCTAATGACTAATTCTAAAGAGCAAGTTCCCAGCTGTGCATGTAGCTCAGTGGGTATAGTGCTTGCCCAGCCTACACAGGGTTTGATCCCCAGCTCTGGATGACACACAGGTGTGGTAGTGCATGCCTGGCACCCCCTCACTTGAGAGCGGGTGGTACGAGCACCAGAAATTCAAGCTGTTCTCTGGTATATATAAACATGTACATACGTGTACACACACACACACACACACACACACACATGCATCAAGTTGAAGGCAAGCCTGGGTTTCATAAGACCTTGCCTCAAATTAAGAATGCAGATTGCAGGGCTGAGCGTGGTGGCTCATGTCTGTAGTCCCAGCACTCAGATCTCTGTGAGTTCGAGGCCAACTTGGTCTACAAAGCGAGTCCAGGACAGCCAAGGCTACACAGAGAAACCCTATCTCGGGAAAAAAAAAAAAAGGAATGCAGATTGCTGTGTCTGAATCCACCATTTACATTCGTGTCCAGGTACTTGAGCTACAGGCGGGCTCTTGCCTGCAGAACCCTGCCCATCCGATTGCCTCGGCTGGCTGCAGGGGACATCTGCCGTCAGCTGTGAGCGCAGAGCCCCTCCCCTCTTCTGTCTACACGTGCCTAACTCACTGTTTCTTATCTCGCGCTGGCCTCAGCTGCCCCACGGCCTCCCTCCCTGTGCCCCAGATCTGCAGCAGGAAGCAGAGCAGCTGTTTCTGTCGTCTCCAGCCTGGCTTCCTCTGCATGGTGTGGAACACTCAGCTCGGTGAGAAGTCAGAAGGGGCCGGGACTGGGGAGCCGACCAACCACGGAGGGAAGCAGGGATCGGGAGAGAGCCGGTCCCCAAATCCCTTCCCTTCTCTGCAGAAAATGGCAGAGAAAGACAGATCCCTGGTCGCTCCTGGCTGCTCTGGGGGCTCCAGTTCCATCCGACCTTCAGGCCCAGAGACACCCAACCACAGGCCAGATACTGGGCTACAAGGAGGTGAGGGGTTGGCGAGCCCAAGAAACAGAACTGGGAGATGGGGTCATGGCAGGCGTGGTCTCACGAGGGCTCCCACCTCTTGCCTCAGGTCCTGCTGGAGAACACGAACCTGTCAGCCACAACGTCCTTGTCCCTTCGCCGGCCTCCAGGGCCAGCCTCTCAGTCACTGTGGGGGAATCCAACACAGTACCCTTTCTGGCCGGGTAAGCTGTGTGTGAGGGCGGCCGGAGAGAACCTTGGCGTCTAGGGACCGGGCCCCCCGCCCTGCCGCTGCGAACCTCGCCCTGTCTTTCCCCAGGTGGGATGGACGAGCCCAGCATGGCGGACCTGAGTGCGCGGGAGGAAGCTGAGGAGGAGATAGACTTCGAGAAAGGTGACACGTGGCCCTGGGTCTGAGAAGAGCCCAGCACGGTGCAGCCAGCCTTCCTGTACTCACACAGATCAGGGACAGGGTCCTTCTTGCCCCCAAGGGAAAAGGTGTTCTCCCTAGAAGATCTTTTAAAATGGTCACAGCTACCGTGCACATAAGCAGAAGACTGTGGGTGTCTGTGTCCTACGGGGTCCGCCATGCACATAAGCAGAGGACTGCGGGTGTCTGGGGGCGCAGTAGCTGATGCTGCCTCGTTCTCATCCTCCAGATCTCCTCAGTGTCCCACCTGGCTTCAAGAAAGGGGTGGATTTCGCCCCCAAGGGTGAGTTGAGAGGATCTGTAGGGCGCTCTGTTCCCGCGGCCTCCTGAGTGTGACGCGGTGGCTGTTGCTCCTCAGATGACTCGGCTCCCGTGCCGGGCTTGCTCAGCCTCAGCCGTCTGCTGGAGCCCCTGGACCTGAGTGGAGGCGATGGGGATGAGAGCGAGGCAGCAGGCGGCCCTGGAGGGGACGCCGCCTCAGCCGCCCCCGCCAGTGCTCCCCTGGTCCGAGCGAGCAGCCTGGAGGACCTCGTGTTGCAGGTGGGTAGTTACCAGCGATGAAGGCTGTAGGAAGGGGCTGTGATGTTGGGTTTGAGGGTAACCGTGAGGTACCCCTGGGGGACTCGTGGCCATCAGCGCTCTTGACTATTGCTTTATCCCTCCCACCCGGCTTTCCTAGGAAGCATCCTCAGTCGCATCCACCCTGGAGCCTCCCAAACCTCCACCTCAGGAGCAGTGGGCTGTGCCTGTGGATGTCACGTCCCCCGTGGGTGATTTCTACCGGCTCATTCCTCAGCCAGCCTTCCAGGTACTGCGCCCTGGCTCCGCCCCACCTCTTGGTAGACCTGGCCATGCCCCCAGGCCCTGCCTCGTCCTCTGTCTTCACCAGAGGCCACATCCCCTCCCAGGCCTGTCTTGCCCCTTGGTCCCAGCCCTACACTGGCCTCTTTGCCCTGCACGCCTTTGAGGCGGCGGAGAGGCTCCTCCCTGCAGCGCTGTCCCTCTCTCTCACACAGTGGGCGTTCGAACCAGATGTGTTTCAGAAGCAAGCCATCCTGCACCTGGAGCAGCACGCCTCTGTCTTTGTCGCAGCTCACACATCCGCCGGGAAGACAGTGGTGGCTGAATATGCCATCGCCCTGGCCCAGAAGCACATGACCCGGTACGTGTGCGCGCCTCCTCAGCCTGCCCACCTTCTCCTGCATCCTTTCTGGACCTCAGCTCGCCTCCCGCCCCCCACCTTGTCCTTTAGATGTGAGGTTCAGGAGAGGCTGACGGTGCTCAGGGTAGAGAGGTGGCCTGGCTAGTTAGGGAGCGTTGATGTCGTGAGGGAGGGCTGTGGGCCTGGGAGGGGAGCCTGGCTGACATCATACCCTGTTTTCAGAACCATCTACACTTCTCCCATCAAAGCCCTGAGCAACCAGAAGTTCCGAGACTTCAGAAACACATTCGGGGACGTGGGGCTGCTCACTGGGGACGTGCAGCTGCACCCAGAGGCCTCCTGCCTCATCATGACCACGGAGATCCTTCGGTGGGAGAGGGGTCTCCCCGGTGGGCCTGGGTGGGGTGTGAGCATCCTTGCAGAGTGGGGCACAGTCAGCTGCTGAGCAGCCAGCTTGCGCCATCTTCTCCCCAGCTCCATGCTGTACAGCGGCTCGGACGTCATCCGGGACCTGGAGTGGGTCATCTTTGATGAAGTCCACTATATCAACGACACTGAGGTGAGTGGCCCGTGGGCCTCATCGCGTCGCCCTGTCCCCCACACCCCGAGGGCCCTCCCACTCTGTCTGCCCCCTGACTGACCCGCCTCCCCACTGTGCGCAGCGCGGGGTCGTGTGGGAGGAGGTGCTCATCATGCTCCCCGAGCACGTCTCCATCATCCTGCTGAGCGCCACTGTCCCCAACGCCCTGGAGTTCGCTGACTGGATTGGGTGAGGCCCGAGTGAAGAGGGCTGGGGTGCTCCTTGGCTGGGGTTGGGGGGCTCAGGCCACTCCAGGTAGAGGAGAGGACACAGCCCCACCCAGATGGCTGCCGAAGCTCCCTCCCACACCCCCAGGGCCCAGAACGGTTTTTGCATGCTGAGGTGGGATGGTGGGGGGCATCCACCTGGGTGCGGGCCTCGCGCTCCGTGGCTGCGTGCTCCCAGGTGAGGAAGGGATAGTGCAAAGGTTGAGCCCTCGACCCAGCGGCAGCGGAAGTGGAGGTTGAGGCTAACGGCCTCCCGTTCTGGGCCTCAGAAGAAACTGGAAGATGGGGTCCCTTCCCACACCTTCTCTGACCCGCTGCCCTCTCCTCCTCCCTCCAGGCGGCTGAAGCGGCGGCAGATCTACGTGATCAGCACGGTTGCCCGCCCCGTCCCCCTGGAACACTACCTCTTCACAGGAAACAGCCCCAAGACACAGGGGGAGCTCTTCTTACTGCTGGATTCCCGGGGGGCCTTCCACACCAAGGGGTAAGTCCAGGGCTGGGGAGTCAGGCTGGGCCTGTGCTGGGCCTCACGCCACCCGCCCTGCGCACAGGTACTACGCTGCAGTGGAGGCCAAGAAGGAGAGGACAAGCAAGCATGCCCAGACCTTCGGGGCCAAGCAGCCCACACACCAGGGTGGGCCTGGGCAGGTGAGGGCCGGAGCAGTGCTCGGCCACCCTTTCAGCCCCGTCCCTGCGGGGAGCGGGTGGGCTTGAGGTCTGTGTCCGCTCCACACAGACCTATGTAAGCGCGCCTGTGCCACCTCCATATAAGCTCTCTCGCCACCCCTCAGGACCGTGGGGTGTACCTGTCCTTGCTGGCTTCCCTCCGGGCCCGGGCCCAGCTGCCTGTGGTAGTGTTCACCTTCTCCCGAGGCCGCTGTGACGAGCAGGCCTCCGGCCTCACCTCTCTTGACCTCACAACGAGCTCCGAGAAGAGCGAGATCCATCTCTTCCTGCAGCGCTGCCTCGCGCGGCTCCGAGGCTCTGACCGGCAGCTGCCCCAGGTGTGTCCCTGGAGACACGGGTGGGGTGTGCTGACCTGAGACCTGGCCCTCTTGCTGGGGGGGGGTGGTCCTTTTATACCACTGATCTCTGCCCTCTCCTCGCCCTGCAGGTCCTGCACATGTCGGAGCTCCTCCGCCGGGGCCTGGGCGTGCACCACAGCGGCATCCTGCCCATCCTTAAGGAGATTGTGGAGATGCTGTTTAGCCGGGGGCTGGTCAAGGTGAGCTGGGTGGCTGAGGGGCCCCGGGGTCGGCGGGCCAAGGCGTAGGCCGGGCAGGGCAGTGGTTAAGAACCTGGGCCCCAGATCCCTGGGTTTGAATCCCAGCTTCATAACCCTGCTGAACTCTGGGTCTCTCACCTTAACCTTAACTGGGGATGTACGTGATACAACCTAAGTGGTCCTGAGAAGAGAGACCTCCACAGCCGGCAGGTCTGTTAGCGATGCAAACTGAAATGCTCTCAGGAATCTCCGAGCACAGGGGGCTGCATCAGGGAGCTCCACAGCTGCGTACGTGGCCAGAGACGTAGGTTTTGCCAGTTTGCCAGTGTCTGGCAGCCAAGTACTGTTGTTGTTTTTCTACCTTGGCACTGTTTCAGCAAATTTAGTGCATGTTTGACATAAGGGTCGTTCTTGGGTATTTATTGTGAAGAAATTCTACCGTTGTCTGTGAGGGGACACGTGCTTCCTTCCCTACTGTCCTGTTTATGATGACACGGCTCCAACCATGGACGAAGGCTGAGAAGCAAGGTCCCTTTGATGGGACGGTGGCTAGGTACACGTAGGGAGCGTTCCTCACAGAGACGCATCGCCTACCTCCATGAGAGCAGGGATTGATCATGGCCACCTGTGGGTCCTCCTGGAGATCTGATCTGAGCCTGGGCTCCAGGGTGGGTTGTGCCCTGCCACAGCCTGTTTGCTCATCTGGTCTGTAACCCTCTGCCGCAGGTCTTGTTCGCCACAGAGACTTTTGCCATGGGGGTGAACATGCCGGCCAGGACGGTGGTATTCGACTCCATGCGCAAGCATGACGGCTCGAGCTTCCGGGACCTGCTGCCCGGGGAGTATGTGCAGATGGCAGGCCGGGCAGGCCGCAGGGGCCTGGACCCCACAGGCACCGTCATCCTGCTCTGTAAGGGCCGAGTACCCGAGATGGCAGATCTACACCGCATGATGATGGTGAGTGGGGGACACAGCTCCGGCGCCAGGCCCCTCAGCCCAGCCACCCTCCCTCTTCTCTTCTGCTGCTTTCATTCTGCCTGAGAAGTCAAGTGAACAGTGAGCAAGACCAGCCGGGTGTGGTGGCGCACGCCTTTAATCCCAACACTGGGAGGCAGAGGCAGGCGGATCGCTGAGTTCGAGGCCAGCCTGGTCTACAAAGCAAGTCCAGGACAGCCAAGGCTACACAGAGAGACCTTGTCTCAAAACAAAACAAGGGGCTAGAGAGATGGCTCAGTGGTTAAGAGCACTGGCTGTTCTTCCAGAGGTCCTGAATTCAATTCCCAGCAACCACATGGCGGCTCACAGCCATCTATAATGAGATCTGGTGCCCTCTCCCCATGTGCAGGTGTATGTGCAGGCAGAGCACTGTATACATAGTAATAAAGAAATAAATCTTTAAATGCTGACGGGGGCCTTTGAGCGTCCGTGTACGGAGGAGGTGAGCAGGCCTGGTCGGAAGCCGCGGCTGCAGAGCTGGGACCAGAGGACTGGCTGGGGAGGGGACAGGACTGACTCGGTCTGACTTCTGCCTCCAGGGGAAGCCATGCCAGCTGCAGTCACAGTTCCGCCTCACGTACACCATGATCCTCAACCTGCTGCGGGTGGACGCCCTCAGGGTGGAAGACATGATGAAGAGGAGCTTCTCGGAGTTCCCATCCCGCAAGGACAGCAAGGTGACGTGGCCAGCCCGGCAAGCCCAGCAGAAGAGCGCCAGGGCTGGTGCAGTGGGCAGGTAGAGGCGTGGGGTGGGGTGGGGCAGTCTAGCAGGCTGGGCTGGCAGACTCGTCACTCTGCTTGTACTCAGGCCCACGAGCAGGCTCTGGCTGAGCTCACCAAGAGGCTGGGGGCCTTGGAGGAGCCTGATGTGACCGGGCAACTGGCTGACCTGCCTGAGTATTACAGCTGGGGGGAGGAGCTGACGGAGACCCGGAACATGATCCAGGTGAATGAGGGGGGTGTTGGGAGGTGGAGGGAGGGACAGGGGGTGAGTGAGTGGGGTGTTAGGAGGTGGAGGGAGGGACAGGGGGTGAGTGAGGGGGGTGTTGGGAGGTGGAGGGAGGGACAGGGGGTCAGTGAGTGGGGTGTTAGGAGGTGGAGGGAGGGACGGGGTGAGTGAGTGGGGTGTTGGGAGGTGGAGGGAGGGACAGGGGGTGAGTGAGTGGGGTGTTGGGAGGTGGAGGGAGGGACAGGGGGTCAGTGAGTGGGGTGTTGGGAGGTGGAGGGAGGGACAGGGGGTGAGTGAGGGGGGTGTTGGGAGGTGGTGGGAGGGACAGGGGGTGAGTGAGGGGGGTGTTGGGAGGTGGTGGGAGGGACAGGGGGTGAGTGAGGGGGGTGTTGGGAGGTGGTGGGAGGGACAGGGGGTGAGTGAGCGGGGTGTTGGGAGGTGGAGGGAGGGACAGGGGGTCAGTGAGTGGGGTGTTGGGAGGTGGAGGGAGGGACAGGGGGTCAGTGAGTGGGGTGTTGGGAGGTGGAGGGAGGGACAGGGGGTCAGTGAGTGGGGTGTTGGGAGGTGGAGGGAGGGACGGGGTCAGTGAGTGGGGTGTTGGGAGGTGTTGGGAGGGACGGGTTCAGTGAGTGGGGTGTTGGGAGGGACAGGGGGTCAGTTCAGGTGTCCCCTGTGCCTGCCCTGTTCTCCAGCGACGCATCATGGAGTCTGTGAACGGGCTGAAGTCTCTCTCCGTGGGAAGGGTGGTAGTCGTGAACAGTGAGGAACATCACAACGCGTTAGGTGTGATCCTGCAGGTGAGGACCAGAGGGCTCCACTCCACCGAGAGTGGGAGGCCCGGCCCTGCCTTTCCCTTGGCCCAGGCACGGCACGACTCTGGTGCTCATTTTCGCTCTTGTGACCACTTTGTCTTGCGGCCTGGCCACCACAAAGCTGCTCTAGTTGGTTGGCTTGGCTCAAGGGCTGTGTGTGTGTGTGTGTGGGGCATCCGCCCCCACAGTTGCTGTGCACTCCCCAATCCCTGCCCCGGACTCTCTGCCTCCTCATGTAGGTCTCCTCAAACTCCACCAGCAGAGTGTTTACAACTCTGGTCCTGTGTGAGAAGCCTGCTGTGTCCGAGAACCTGAGAGCCAAGGGGCCAGCCACTCCAGATGTGCCCTACCCAGATGACCTCGTGGGCTTCAAGCTGTTCCTGCCTGAAGGTGAGAGGCTGGCAATGCCCGGCTCCCAACGGTGGCACACAGGATGCCTGGGCATGGTGAAGCCTGACCCGACTGGCTTTCAGGGCCCTGTGAGCACACCGTGGCCAAGCTTCAGCCAGGGGACATCGCTGCCATTTCCACCAAAGTGCTCCGCGTGAACGGCGAGAAGATCTCCGAGGACTTCAGCAAGAGGCAGCAACCAAAGTTCAGGTCAGACTCAGGGCGGGGTGTGTACCAGGTGTGTGTGTGGAGGGGGGTGCAGAGGGAGGAGGGCTCCTGTGGTAAAGAAGCCTGTTGGCCCAGACCACAAACCTGCTCCCCCTTCAGGAAGGACCCTCCACTTGCAGCCGTGACCACTGCTGTCCAGGAGCTGCTGCGGCTGGCTCAGGCCTGTCCAGCAGGACCGCCAACCCTTGACCCTGTCAACGACCTGCAGCTCAAGGACGTGTCAGTGGTGGAAGGTGGGCTGCGGGCCCGGAAGCTGGAGGAGCTGATCCGGGGGGCTCAGTGTGTGCACAGCCCCCGGTTCCCTGCCCAGGTAGCTCCCAAACAGAAGCAGCTTGCTCAGCTCCGTGCCCAGTGCACCCCTGCGCGGGGTGAGGGGGCCTAACGGTCCCTTGCTGTGGCTTCCTCAGTATGTGAAGCTGCAGGAGCGAATGAAGATTCAGAAGGAAATGGAGAGGCTGCGCTTCCTACTGTCCGACCAGTCGCTGCTGCTGCTCCCCGAGTACCACCAGCGTGTAGAGGTGAGAGCAGGATGCGGTGCGTGGGGCCGGGGAAGCCTGGGGAAGGCGGGCTCCCCAACCTTCGCCTTTTCCTTCAGGTGCTCCGGATCCTGGGTTATGTTGACGAGGCGGGCACGGTGAAGCTGGCAGGAAGAGTGGCCTGCGCCATGAGCAGCCACGAGCTGCTCCTCACAGAGCTCATGTTTGACAACGCACTGAGCGCCCTGCGACCCGAGGAGATTGCGGCTCTACTCTCTGGCCTGGTCTGCCAGACCCCTGGTGACCCCGGGGATCAGCTCCCCAGTACCCTCAAACAGGTAGGGGCCATCACCTCTCTCCTGGGTTGTGCCTCCCAAGGTGTGGGTGGCCCCTTCCTGATGGGGGTGTCTCCCTGGCCCTGGTGGCCTTGACCCTTCCTTACCCCTCTGCAGGGGATAGAACGCGTCAGAGCTGTAGCCAAGCGAATCGGTGAGGTGCAGGTGGCCTGTGGCCTCAACCAGACAGTGGAGGAATTTGTGGGAGAGCTGAATTTCGGGCTGGTCGAGGTTGTACATGAGTGGGCTCGGGGTATGGTAAGTACCTGGGCACGGCAGGCGGCTGGCTGGGAGAGGCTGCCCAGGCCCGGCACACTTAGTCCTCACGCTGTTCTCCCCACAGCCCTTCTCCGAGTTGGCTGGGCTCTCAGGCACCCCTGAGGGCTTGGTGGTCCGCTGCATCCAGCGCCTGGCTGAGATGTGTCGCTCACTCCGAGGAGCAGCCCGCTTGGTAGGGGAGCCTGTGCTGGGTGCCAAGATGGAGACAGCAGCCACCTTGCTACGGAGGGACATTGTCTTTGCAGCCAGCCTCTACACCCAGTAAAGCACATGTGGAGGAAAGTGTGACAATAAAGCGAGCGGTGGGCACAGAGGCAGGAGGATCTCTGTGAGTTCAAGGGTAGCCTGGTCTACAGAGTGAGTTCCAGGACAGCCAAGGCTACACAGAGAAACTCTATTTCAGAAAAACAAAAGTGTAATAATAAAAGAGCAAAACCAGAGTGCTTGGAGTGTGGTACGCAGCAGGAGACACAGTTAGAAACACGGTTTTATTATCTGCACAGAGACCAGACTGCTGTGTCCTCAGAAGCATCACTCCTTCCGTGAGGGAGTCTCTGAGAGTGACGGGAGGTCTTGGGTCATGGCTTCCACATACCATGAGGGCAGGAAGGCATAGGGTGCACCCCAGTGGGCAGACACAGTGACCGGGCCACCAGGTTCCCAGGAGAAGAGGTGGACGAGCCTGGGGGAAAGATGGAGGTGTGGGGTGCAGCCAGAGACGGAGACGGTGCCCAGAGGTGGCGCACAAGTGTGAGCACCTTACCTGGGGTCGTCCTGGATAACTGTGCTCTGGGCAAAACTAAGGAAGGCGGCACAGAAGTTCATGCACACTGAGGGATTCCAGCCATCCGGGTCATTCTGCATCGGGCAGAGGAGGGGGAGGCAGATGGCACAGAGGCCCTGGCCCTGAGGTCTGGGCACAGGGGAGGCGGGTGGGGAACAGGTAGCAGCTGTGACCCTCTGCCTTACCCTGACGTTTTCAAACATCTCCATGGTAGGAAAGGTCTTTAAGGAACACACGAAACCTTCCGGGTTCCGGAAGCCAGCGACAACATGCGGGACCCCTGGGAGGAACGACTGAGCCCACCATTTCAGAAGCTTGTGCCTGAAAGGCCAGGCAAAGGGTCAGGCCGCCCGTCCCCCCCTCACCCCCAGGGCTCTCCCGCTCAGCCCCGCCCGGACCTGTAGAAGCTCCTCCACTGGCCAGGGGTGTGCATCTCCTTGGAGGTCTTGAGCTCCACATAGCAGGCGGGGGGCTGTGTGGACGGGGCCTGGGGGTTTAGGCAGTCCACCTCCCCGGAGAACAGCAGAGGGTGCTTTCCCAGGCGGCTGCGCAGCACCGAGCAGAAGGCCACGTTGGTGTTAACCTCCCCAGAGGGGTCTGGGGAGCCTCCGGGCTTGTCTGTACGAGAGAGAGGCGGCAGCAAGGGGAGAGGCTCTGGGCCCCTCTGAGGAGGAGGAGGAGAGGGCCGCGCCGCAGGGGCCGCTCTCACCTGCGCACATGTACTGCTCAAATTTGTAGCCCATGTACATGAGCTCCCGGAGGAGGGGCGGCCTGGCGAGCCTCTGCGCGCGCGCCGCCGGGGTCTCCACCTCACTCAGGTACAGCGTCCCTTGGAAGCGGGAGGCCGCCAGCTGCCAGCCCTCCTGCCGCTCGTACGGGGTGGTCAGCAGCTTTGTCAGGTGTCCCCTCCACGTCACCGTGGCCGTCGCCAGCCAGCCCGGACCCCTGAGAAGGAAGAGTTTGGGGCTAACGGTCTGACTGGGGCTTTAGCTCCGCCGAGCCAAAGCTCCCGCTGAAGACCCTTTGGCTCTCCCGGCTGGAGACGGCGGGCGCGGGCGGGGAGGGGGGCGGCTCCGGACCGGCTCGTGCGCCCCGCTCACCCCTCCAGCTGGCCCCGGTGTTCCAGGACCCAGCGCAGCAAGTGGTCCAGCCTCTCTTTGACTTCCTCGTCCCGGGGCTTGTACCGGTCGGGGTAGCCATCCCTGAGGTCAAAGTCCGGGCCCGGGCCGCTGGCGGGGGGCGGGCTGTAGTAGCGGAGGGCTCGGGCATCGCCGTGGTACTGGCGCTGCGCGTCCAGCGAGAAGCAGCCCAGCTCGGAAGGGCGCCGGTAGAAAGGAAAGGCTCCGGCGTAGAGCGCGGGCTCTGCGCGCAGCGAGGGCGCCCGGCGCGGCAGCTTCTTCCACGGCGCCGCCGCCGCCGCCGGCTTCTCAGCCTTCCTCTTGGCCCAGCGCGGGTCCATCAGGGCCTGGGAGGCAAAGCGTCCCCGTTTCAGAGCGGACGAGGACCGAGCGTCCAGGCGCCGCGCCCCCGGGGCTGCAGCCGAGAGCCTCCGACCCGCCCGGGCGCCGCCGCGCCCCGCACTTCGCGCTGACAGCAAAGACCTGGTCGCCTCAAAGCTCCCGCCTCAGGGCAGCGCGTCAGACGGGCGGAGGCACAAGTGCGCCGCGCTCGTGCGCCCTCAGGACGGGAGCGGGCGGCGGCGGCGACACCCGTCCGCACCTCAGTCCCCCCCGCCCCCCCCACGGCGGGGAGCGCTCCGGACGGCAGCCAATCGGCGGCGGCGGCGCGGCCGGCGGAAGGGAGGCGCCCTTCGCCATCAAACCCAAGACGACCAATCAGAGGCCGCGTCGTCATCATGCTGCGCAGGAAGTCCCCGTCACCAGGCTCCCCCGTTCCCGGAAACGTGAAATCCCGGGCTATGAATCGCAAGAGACAGCTCCTGGCGTCGGAGGCCTTCGGGGTCAAGCGGCGGCGGGCGCCGGGGTCCCTGAAAGCGGATCCCCTGAGGGCGGGCGCCGGTAACCATGGCAACCGGGCGCGGGGCGGGGCGGGGGCGCTCGGGCTCTCCCCCCACACCCGGGACTTCATCCCCTGTCCTCCCCGCCAGGGTCGGCGCGCGAGGCGGTGGCGGAGCTCGCGCAGCTGTTCCCCCGCGGGCTGTTCGAGGACGCTCTGCCGCCCATCGCGCTGAGGAGCCAGGTGTACAGTCTGCTGCCGGACAGGACGGTGGCCGACCTGCAGCTGGTGAGGGCGCCCCGGAGGGACGGGCGGAGGAGAGTGAGGGCCAGGGAGGGAGGCGAGCCTGGTGCGGACTCCCAGGTCCCCCAAGTGACCCTGCCAGCAGGACGGCTGTCTCGGAGGATGCTGGGCGGACGGGGGTGACGGAGGGGTTTTTTATTTTTTTAAAAAAGGAGCTCGAGTGTTGCCCAAGCCAGCCTGGGACAGTTCTGCTCCGTCGGGTTTGCATAGGCAAGGCGGCGACCTCAGGATAGGTCACTGTCCCCATGAGCAGGTTTCCGAAGGCAAAAAGCAGTTAGTCACAGTTGCAGACGCCCCTGCTGTACGTCAGTGTGTGTGTGTGTGTGTGTGTGTGTGTGTGTGTGTGTGTGTGTGTGTGTGTGTGTGTTGGTGGTTACTGGGGACTTAGCTTCCCCGGACTGGACTAAGAGACAAGTGGCTGGTGGATATGCCTAGCATAAAATGGAGTTTCTTCAGCCATCACAACATCAATAAATTGTTTAGGGTCAGTGAGATGGCTCGGATGGTAAAGGGTGCTCCTAGCTGGACCGCCTGAGTTGATTCCTGTAGATGCCCTCTGACCTCACCCTGCAGGCCATGGCACTTGTGCACTTCCCTAAAACGGAATCTTTTTTTCTCTCCCCCCCCAAAACCTTTCAGAATTGCACAAGAGAGCACAAACTTTTCACCCCTGAGACAGGGTGTCTCTGTGTAGCCCTGGCTGTCCTGTACTCGCTTTGTAGACCAGGCTGGTCTCCAACTGACAGCCATCCATCTGCCTCTGCCTCCCGAACGCTGGGATTAAAGGCATGTGCCACCATGCCTGGATAGTTTGTTTGTTTGTTTGTTTTAAACAAGCTGGCCTGCCTTACCCTTCTTTCTCTCTACTCTCTGTGGAAACAGAAGGAGCTTCAAGAGCAGGGAGAGATCAAAGTCATCCAGCTGGGCTTTGACTTGGATGCCCATGGGATTGTCTTCACTGAAGACTACAGGACTAGGGTGAGTGAGTGAGTGAGTGAGTGAGTGTGTGTGTGTGTGTGTGTGTGAGTGCCTGTGTGTGTGAGTGCCTGTGTGTGTGAGTGCCTGTGTGTGTGAGTGCCTGTGTGTGTGAGTGCCTGTGTGTGGTGGGCACAGGAGGGCAGGGGAGTTGGGCATAGGAATGACAAGAAGAACATTAACCAGAGCCCACATCTCATGAAGAGGGCGCCCAGCTGTGGTGAGTAGTGAGATGGGGAGGGGAACAGGGAAAGAGGGAGAGGGGGTCAGGAAGGCAGTGCTGTCCTGGGACCCACAGAGACGGGGTCAGGAAGGCAGTGGTGTCCTAGGACCCACAGAGACGGGGGTCAGGAAGGCAGTGCTGTCCTGGGACCCACAGAGACGGGGTCAGGAAGGCAGTGGTGTCCTAGGACCCACAGAGACGGGGGTCAGGAGGGCAGTGCTGTCCTGGGACCCACAGAGACGGGGTCAGGAAGGCAGTGGTGTCCTAGGACCCACAGAGACGGGGGTCAGGAAGGCAGTGGTGTCCTAGGACCCACAGAGACGGGGGTCAGGAAGGCAGTGGTGTCCTAGGACCCACAGAGACGGGGGTCAGGAAGGCAGTGGTGTCCTAGGACCCACAGAGACGGGGGTCAGGAGGGCAGTGCTGTCCTGGGACCCACAGAGACGGGGGTCGGGAAGGCAGTGGTGTCCTAGGACCCACAGAGACGGGGGTCAGGAGGGCAGTGGTGTCCTGGGACCCACAGAGACGGGGGTCAGGAAGGCAGTGCTGTCCTGGGGTGATGTGGGTAGAGCAATGGTGGGGTGGGGCTGTGCTGGCTACAGACATCAGCTTTGCTTCCAGGTCCTCAAGGCCTGTGACGGCCGACCGTGTGCTGGGGTGGTGCAGAAGTTCTTGACCTCGGTGCTCCCAGCCTGTGGGGACCTTAGTTTCCAGCAGGACCAAATGACACAGACTTACGGCTTCAGGGACCCAGAGATCACGTGAGATGTGGGGTCAATATGTCCTGCATCTGGTAGCCCCATCCCTTCCACTCTCCAGCTGGTTCCTCCTCAGCTGCTTTGTCAGCTTAGTGAAGTGAACTGCGCTCCACCCTGCAAGAAAGCAGCCTTGCCCAGTGCACGAGGCTGGCAGAAGCCATGCCTGACAGTGCTCCCGCAGGCCTCTACATGCTTGTGTACCCGCCCACATGTGTGTGCTCTATGCATGCCTGTACATACACACAGTGTCTGTCTGTCTCTCTTTCTCTCTCAAGGCTACAGAGAAGCTGCAGAGGGGACAGTCAGGCAGGGTGGTGGAACCTGCAGCTGAGTGGCTCTCTGCCTCGGGTTGCCTGTGTTTCTGGCCACTTGATACCCATGTGTCAACTGTCGGAGAGGGCAGGGTGCTCGGGCTCTCGCTGCAGCTGTGTCAGTCTGGCCTCCACCCCCACAGGCAGCTGGTGAACGCTGGGGTCCTCACTGTCCGAGATGCTGGGAGCTGGTGGCTGGCCGTGCCTGGAGCTGGGAGATTCATTAAGTGGTTTGTGAAAGGTCTGTTGCCTATAGCACAGTTGCTCAGTGCCTCAAGGACACCCCGTGGGGTCTCTGTGTGACTCACCTCTTCCTTTTCCTGGGCCACCTCTCCTCCAGGGCGCCAGGCTGTACTCAGCATGGTGCGGAAGGCCAAGTACCGCGAGCTGCTGCTGTCAGAGCTCCTGGGCCGCAGACCCCCTTCAGCTGTGCGGCTCGGCCTTGCCTACCACGTGCATGACCTCATTGGAGCACAGCTGGTGGACTGGTGAGTCTGGTCCAGGGTCTTGGGAAATCGCAGGGACACAGGGTTGGGCCCCCCAGGTCATGCGCCACTGGCTGGCACAGCCCAGTTTCTCTCATCTTTTCTGGGACTCAGGAGAACACTGCTAAATTCCGAGTTTTCACACTTTGGGCCTAGACAGCGGCTCCAGTCTTGTCTTCTTGTTACACAGTGTCTCCACCACTTCCGGAACCCTCCTTCGCCTGCCAGATACGTGAGGAGTCAACCCTTGGGCTCTCCGGCCCGCTGAGGGGTTCCTGGAAGCACTGGCCCGGAAGAACAGGCCCCCAGGATGGGCGCCAGGCTCTGGCCCGAGCTGCGCTGTGGGCGCTGCAGCTCTGCACTTCTGTGTGTGTGGAGCCGGGAGCCGCGCCAAGGGGATAGGAAGGTGGGACTGCTCGGAGCACCGGGGAAGGGAGCAGAGAGCTCCGCCCTCCGTGTCAGGTTGAAATTGCCAAATAAAATACTTGTCACTGTACTTCGTCTCCATGTCCTTTGTTTACTGTGACACGTGTCCAGGTGTCATTTGTGGATAGCATGAAGCCAAACTTGGGGCTGAGCATTTCGTCATAGTTCAGAGAGCAAGGGTTACTCAGGCCGTTTTCCCTGTGGGGTGAGCGTGCAGCCCATCTTCTGAGCCCCAGGCTTTCTGTTGGGGCCTGGATGTAAGGCGAGAGTCTCGGAAGCATTTCAACTGCCTGTCCATGTGCCGTGTTGGTGCTGCACACACTTGCACATGTGCCTGCACACGCACACAGTTAAGGGAGGTGCCTGGTACTGGGATAAACAAGCACAAAATCCATTTTGGGGCCAAGATTTCTTCAGAGACCCTGGTGCTTGGGTGGCTTCCCCAGCACTGGGCCCAGGGCCAGTTGCGTTTCTTGGCCATCACGTGGTTTCCCGGCTCCTCTGAGCAAGGGGAGGGGCAAGGTCCAGAGCAAAACTCTGGCCCCAACCCTAGGTGGACCAGAAAGGAGCAGACAGTCAGACCAGGCGGGCCTGACCTCTCCTGGATCCTCCAGCCATGCGGCTCCTCTGGGCGCTGGCCTGGCTGTGCAGCCTCTTCGCCTCCTCTCTGCAGAAGCCCAGGTGCTGGGGAAGACACTGGTGCTCGGTTCGGGAGGGCTGAGGGAGAGCGGGGTGACGGGGTCTGAAGGTGTACCCCACACTGCTCTCCCAGGTTGCTCCTGTTCTCTCCATCTGTGGTTAATTTGGGGACCCCCCTGTCAGTGGGGGTGCAGCTCCAGGATGCCCCTCCAGGACAGGAAGTGAAAGGATCAGTGTTCCTGAGAAACCCAAGCAGTGGTCGCCTCTGCTCCCCAGAGAAGATGTTTGTCCTCAGCTCAAGAAATGACTTTGTCCTTCTCAACCTTGAGGTATCCAGGGCCTGCACCCCTGCTGTTTCTCAGGCCTCCTTGCGCACCCTGTTGACAGTTTGTTTATTTAGTTACAAACAGGAGGCAGCTGTGTGGCGCAGGCTGGCTTTGAACTCATGGCAGTCCCCTCGCTCAGTCTCCCGGTGCTGAGCTTTACTGGTTCTTGTACCTTTTGCTTTATTTTTGCGCTTGAGACAGGGTTCCGGGGGTTCAGCCTTAGATTGCATGTAAGTGCCCAGAGAACCGCTGCGGCCTCCCAAGTGTTGGGATCACAGCTGGGCGCCATCATGCCTGGCCCTTTTGTCGCTTTTCCAAGCCGCGTCTTGCCTCTCTCAGCCAGCCAGGTGCCGTTGGTGTCCCCCCCTCCACCTTGGGCTCTGCATCCCGTGTCTCCCCCCTGACAGGTACCACTGAGAGATGTGACGAGCTGTGGCCTCTTCAACCTGAACAGAGCCCCCAATGTCCAGCTAATAGCTCAGTCTTCCTGGCTAAAGAACTTTTCGCCCAAAGGCACAGACACTCAGGGTGTCAACCTGCTCTTCTCTTCCCGCCGGGGACACATCTTTGTGCAGACTGATCAGCCTATTTATAACCCTGGCCAGCGAGGTGAGCCTCCCGCCTCAGGGCCCCTGCCTTGTCCCTCTCCCAGGTTGCTCAGAGCAGGTTTGGTGCCCTCTAGGTAAAGTGGCCACACATGGCGCCACCCTGGAGGCTTTAGTCCCCACCACAGTCACTTTGCTCTTCCTACCTCTCCTTCTCAACTCTTAGTTCGTTACCGAATCTTTGAGCTGGATCAAAAGATGCGTCCATCCACTGACACCCTCACGGTTACGGTGGAGGTGAGTGCCTGGCTCCTGACCTTCCTGACCCTGTGCACACATAGTCCCCACGTCCCCACCTTCCTGACCCTGTACACACGTGTAATCCCACCTTCCTGACCCTGTGCACGCGTGTAATCCCCACCTTCCTGACCCTGTGCACGCATGTAATCCCCACCTTGCTGACCCTGTGCACGCATGTAATCCCCACCTTCCTGACCCTGTGCACGCGTGTAATCCCCACCTTCCTGACCCTGTGCACGCGTGTAATCCCCACCTTCCTGACCCTGTGCACGCATGTAATCCCCACCTTGCTGACCCTGTGCACGCGTGTAATCCCCACCTTGCTGACCCTGTGCACGCGTGTAATCCCCACCTTGCTGACCCTGTGCACGCGTGTAATCCCCACCTTGCTGACCCTGTGCACGCGTGTAATCCCCACCTTGCTGACCCTGTGCACGCGTGTAATCCCCACCTTGCTGACCCTGTGCACGCGTGTAATCCCCACCTTGCTGACCCTGTGCACGCGTGTAATCCCCACCTTGCTGACCCTGTGCACGCGTGTAATCCCCACCTTGCTGACCCTGTGCACGCGTGTAATCCCCACCTTGCTGACCCTGTGCACGCGTGTAATCCCCACCTGACCACATCGACTTCCCTTGCAGAACTCTCATGGCCTCCGTGTACGCAAGAAGGAGGTATTTGCCCCCACTTCCATCTTCCAAGATGACTTCATAATTCCAGACATCTCAGAGTGAGCTCCCCCACTTCTTTCTACACCACCCCACCTCAGGGTGCCCTCCACATTGGGCAAGGGGCACATTCCAGATGTTTTGAACCTACTCCTCCCAAGCCTCTGGTCAAACAATGGCTTTCTTCTGGTGGACTCAGGCCATGGCTGTGGCTGGGTAGCCTGGACTCACTCAGGCCATGGCCATGCAGGGGTTAGCCTGGACTCACCTAGGTCATGGCCATCTGTGGCTGGACACCTAAGCCATGGCCATGGGGGGAGGGTTATCCTGGACTCACCTAGGCCACGGGCATCTGTGGGTGGGTAGCCTGGATTCACTCAGGCCATGGCCATCTTGGGTGGGTAGCCTGGACTCACTCAGGCCATGGCCATCTGTAGGTGGGTAGCCTGGACTCACTCAGGCCATGGCCATCTGTGGGTGGGTAGCCTGGACTCACCTAGGCCATGGCTATCTGTGGGTGGGTAGCCTGGATTCACTCAGGCCATGGCCATCTTGGGTGGGTAGCCTGGACTCACTCAGGCCATGGCCATCTGTAGGTGGGTAGCCTGGACTCACTCAGGCCATGGCCATCTGTGGGTGGGTAGCCTGGACTCACCTAGGGCATGGCTATCTGTGGGTGGGTAGCCTGGATTCACTCAGGCCGTGGCCATCCGTGGGTGGGTAGCCTGGACTCACTCAGGCCATGGCCATCCGTGGGTGGGTAGCCTGGACTCACCTAGGCCGTGGCCATCCGTGGGTGGGTAGCCTGGACTCACTCAGGCCGTGGCCATCCGTGGGTGGGTAGCCTGGACTCACTCAGGCCGTGGCCATCCGTGGGTGGGTAGCCTGGACTCACTCAGGCCGTGGCCATCCGTGGGTGGGTAGCCTGGACTCACTCAGGCCGTGGCCATCCGTGGGTGGGTAGCCTGGACTCACTCAGGCCGTGGCCATCTGTGGGTGGGTAGCCTGGACTCACTCAGGCCGTGGCCATCTGTGGGTGGGTAGCCTGGACTCACCTAGGGCATGGCTATCTGTGGGTGGGTAGCCTGGACTCACTCAGGCCGTGGCCATCTGTGGGTGGATAGCCTGGACTCACCTAGGCCGTGGCCATCCGTGGGTGGGTAGCCTGGACTCACTCAGGCCGTGGCCATCCGTGGATGGGTAGCCTGGACTCACCTAGGCCGTGGCCATCTGTGGGTGGGTAGCCTGGACTCGCTCAGGCCGTGGCCATCTGTGGGTGGGTAGCCTGGACTCACTCAGGCCGTGGCCATCTGTGGGTGGGTAGCCTGGACTCACTCAGGCCGTGGCCATCCGTGGATGGGTAGCCTGGACTCACCTAGGCCGTGGCCATCTGTGGGTGGGTAGCCCGACTCCTGCCCTTGTCCATTTTCAGGCCGGGGACCTGGAAGATCTCAGCTAGGTTCTCAGACGGCCTGCAGTCCAATAGCAGCACCTACTTTGAAGTGAAGAAATACGGTAAGTGCTGAAGTGAGGGGAGGAGAGGAGTGTGATGCGGGGCGGCCCTGGGGCAGTTGCACCGTCTCTTCTCTTTCATTCAGTCCTTCCCAACTTTGAAGTGAAGCTTGAGCCTCAGAAGCCCTATATCGTGACAGAGCCCAGTAACTCTGAGGACATCCAGTTAGACATCGAGGCCAGGTAACCCCGCCCTCTGGTCCCGCCCCCAGGCCAGGTAACCCCGCCCTCTGGTCCCAGCCCCAGGCCAGGTAACCCCACCCTCTGGTCCCACCCCCAGGCCAGGTAACCCCGCCCTCTGGTCCCGCCCCCAGGCCAGGTAACCCCGCCCTCTGGTCCCAGCCCCAGGCCAGGTAACCCCACCCTCTGGTCCCACTCCCAGGCCAGGTAACCCCGCCCTCTGGTCCCAGCCCCAGGCCAGGTAACCCCGCCCCCTGGTCCCACCCCCAGGCCAGGTAACCCCGCCCTCTGGTCCCACTCCCAGGCCAGGTAACCCCACCCTCTGGTCCCACCCCCAGGCCAGGTAACCCCGCCCTCTGGTCCCACTCCCAGGCCAGGTAACCCCGCCCTCTGGTCCCAGCCCCAGGCCAGGTAACCCCACCCTCTGGTCCCACCCCCAGGCCAGGTAACCCTGCCCTCTGGTCCCGCCCCCCAAATCCAGGTAACCCCGCCCTCTGGTCCCACCCACAGGCCAGGTAACCCCGCCCCTGGTCCCGCCCCCAAATCCAGGTAACCCCGCCCTCTGGTCCCACCCCCAGGCCAGGTAACCCCGCCCTCTGGTCCTACCCCCAGGCCAGGTAACCCCGCCCTCTGGTCCTACCCCCAGGCCAGGTAACCCCGCCCTCTGGTCCCACCCCAAGTCCAGGTAACCCCGCCCTCTGGCCCCACCCCCAGGACTCCCTGTGGGCAACCCAGTCCCCTCCACCCTTGGCTCTCCTGTTTTTGGTTTTGGATTTTGAGACAGTCTCACTCTTACTGTATACTCACTCTGTAGACCTGGCTGGCCTTGAACTCACAGAAATCCATCAGGGATTAAAGATGTGTGTGTGGGGCTGGAGAGACGGCTCAGAGGTTAAGGCCACCGACTGCTCTTTCAGAGGACATGAGTTCA